>NC_141878.1:187918006-188543006 GCF_056163025.1 Triticum urartu | reverse complement strand
AATGCCAAAACTCGCGACGCCGAACACTCCCTAAGGTGTTCGGTCTTTATGAGTGCGGGCCAAACAACACTCTTTATTGAAAAAGCCCCTAGTGTCCAGGTATGTGCAAAAATTCTGACGTGGCCACATGCCAAGACGCCAACCTCCTCCTTGGTTATATTAGAAAGAAAAACCAGGGGATGTATAGCAACAAGAGACAGTAAAAAAGGTTTACGCAGGGTCTTAATCTAAAAAGAATCCGTTAGGACGGGTCCCTACTGCATGTCTGCGCCTGTGTCTCTGTTGTGCCGTATCCTGGACGGGCGCCGCACGACGTTCATCTGTAAAAGAGGGGAACTGAGTTGAAAAAGGGTCGTGCCGAAAAAAATTTAAAATAAGCAAAGTATAAAGTAAGATATGTAAGTTTGAGCTTTATTGTCTCTTATTGTATATGCGTGGAGCCCCTTGTGCGGGGGTATATGGCTTCTAGGCCTGCATCAATGATGATTTTGCACCGAACTCGTCCATCCGCGTTCGTGGTCTTTAAATGACCTATTTTGAAGTTTTTTGGCTGGTGAGGCCATTTTGCTGTGGGGCTGTTAAAGCGGCCGCACTGTCCTCCGCTTGGGAGGCGCACTTTAGTGCTTCCCCATCAAAGAGATGATGCCTCGTGGACCGGGCATCTTAAGCGTAAGAGATGCGTAATGTGGTATTGCGTTAAATCGAGCGAAAGCTTCACGTCCTAGTAGTGCTTGATAGCGACTTGAGAACGGGACGACGTGGAAGGTCAGCTTTTCGCGGCGGAGGTTATCGGCAGAGCCGAATGTGACTGTGAGCCGAAGAAAACCCGTGCAATGGGTGTCCGGACCAGGTATTACCCCTTGAAAGGAGGTTTTGCTGTGGCGGATTCTTGCTGGGTTTATCCCCATGTGCTGTATTGTATCCTGATATATCAGGTTTAGTCTGCTGCCGCCGTCCATAAGGACATTTGAAAACTTGAGTCCGCCAATTATTGGATCAAGTATCAAGGCAGTCCATCCTACATTCCAGATATTCCTAGAATAATCTAGCTGATCGAAGGTGATCGGTTTTGACAACCAGTGGCAGGATCCTTTGGGGATGGGCCGTGTGGTGCGTACCTTTACGGGCACCGCACATTTTGTTATGTGAAGTGAGTTCACTGTTTTTACTTCTTGTGGGAAGTTCTTTTGTTTCCTGGTGCTCTGCTGTTGGGGTTCGTCCTCGCCTTCGCTTGGTACGTCGAGCCCCTTGTGTTCGACATTGATTTTGCCGGATTGTTTGAAGACCCAACAGTCTCTGTGGGTATGGTTAGCAGGCTTCCCGGGAGTACTGTGTATCTGACATATCCTGTCCAGGATTTTATTTAGATTGGATGGATCATCCCTGTTATCCTGGGGAGGGGGGGGGCGATTTTTCCTGATTTTGTCGTGAGCCTTTGAATCCGGCATTGACTGCCGTGCTCTTCAGACTTTTGTCCTTCGTCCGGCGACGGTCCTTGTTGCGCCGCGGTCTTCCGTTTCCATCCCTGGTTTCGGATGTACTTGGGTCGCTGGGGATGCACCTTGCCAACCAGCTGTCCTCCCGTGCACAAAAGCGGGTCATGAGGCTTGTTAGTGAGGCCATTGTTCTTGGCTTTTCTTGGCCGAGGTGTCTGGCGAGCCATTCGTCTGGACGTTATGTCTGAAAGCTGCTAAGGCTTCGGCGTCCAGACAGTCGACTATCTGATTTTTTTAGTGAGGAATCTATTCCAGAACTACCGGGCTGATTCTCCGGGTTGTTGAGTTATGTGACTACGATCGTCTGCATCCGGAGGGTGGACATAGGTCCCTTGAAAGTTTGCTCGGAAAGCATCCTCGAGCTCTTCCCAGCTTCCAATTGAGTTTTTGGGAAGGCTTTTAAGCCAATGCCGGGCTGGCCCTTTAAGCTTAAGGGGTAGATATTTTATGGCGTGGAGATCATCTCCTCTAGCCATGTGTATGTGGAGGATATAATCCTCGATCCAGACTCTAGGGTCTGTTGTTCCATCGTATGCCTCTATGTTTACGGGTTTGAATCCCTCGGGGAATTCATAGTCCAGGACCTCGTCGGTGAAACATAGGGGGTGTGCGGCACCCCTGTATTTGGGTATGCCGGATTCTGATGATGGCTTCATAGCGTTGCTTACGGGAGCTTGCTTTCTTGGCCCATAAATGGACCTGACTGGGCCATGATGCGAATCCTTAGGAGGGTCGCATGCCGATTTAGGTGCGGCGCCGCTTGTTGCCTTATGGGGTCGTCTATCCGACCGTGTGGCTTTTTCATTTTTTGAATACGAGGGCTCTGAGGCCTCTTCGTCGAATTCAGGCAGTAGCTTTCTTTTCGGATAGCTTTTAGTGTGGCGACTGTCGCCGTACTTATCTGTGGCATTGATTACCTTGCTCCATCTGATCCGGAGTGCATCTTCCGCTGTTTTTAGCTTCCGCTTCTGCTTTTTTAGGCTGCGTGCAGTTGCAACGAGCCTCTCATGGAGATTCTTCTGCTCCATAGGTTTATTTGGCGTGAGGTCGTTAGGAATGCCGTTTTCGCCGGGGGGAGGGATGTTCGGTTTCTCTATCCGTGCTGCCCTGTTCGGACGGTTGCTCTAAGGCCTGTTCGTCGTCAACCGGCTCGTCCTGCTCTATGGCTGGGTTTTTGTCGAGGCGGGGCTTGGGCCGGCGTTTGCGCCGACGCCTTGATTGCTTTTTGGGGGGTCGATCTCTCGTCCTATCCCCCTTTTCCTCGTTGTCGCTTCCCTTAGGGGTGTCCATCATGTACACATCGTGAGATGGGGTGGCTGTCCAATGCCCTATGGGCGTTGGTTCGTCGATATCTCCTCCATCGTCATCCATGCTGTCGATGTCCTCGGAGCCGAAGTCAGGCATGTCGGTTAGATCGTCGACAGTGGCTACGAAGTGGGTGGTGGGTGGGTTTTGAATTTCCTCACCGTCCGTATCCCACCCTTGCTGACCGTAGTCCGGCCAGGGCTCTGCTGATAAAGAGAGAGACTTAAGAGAATTCAGGATGTTGCCACAAGGCGAATACTGAAAGATGTCCGTTGCGGTGAATTCCATTACCGGCGCCCAATCGGATTCGATTGGCAGGGTCGCGGGGGGCTCGGAGTTCGAAGAGGAATCTGGCTCCTCGGAGTCACGGGCCATGCGGAGTGCGGGGCTGGAGTTCGGATCGATCGCCTCTGAGATCGTAGCCCCTGAGGCAGCGTCCAACCGCTGATCCTCGATCGGCGCAGTAGGTTCCGAATCAATGGTCGAAACCGGTGCGTGTGCGGCCTCCAAGGCGCTGTTCGGCGGCAGAGCTATATCATGCCCCTCGAGACAGTGCGGCACGCTTGGCTGTGCCTCGAATCCGTCGAAGATTAAGTCTCCGCGGATGTCAGCCGTGTAGTTTAGGCTTCCAAACCTAACCTGATGGCCAGGGGCGTAGCTTCCGATCTGCTCAAGGTGGCCAAGCGAATTGGTCCGCAGTGTGAAGCCGCCGAAGACGAAGATCTGTCTGGGGAGGAAAGTCTCAACCCGGACTGCATCGTTGTGGATGATCGAAGGAGCCATCGGGCCTAAAGGCGACGACACAGAGGAACTCTCAATGAAAGCACCAATGTCGGTGTCAAAACCGGCAGATCTCGGGTAGGGGGTCCCGGACTGTGCATCTAGGCCAGATGGTAACAGGAGACAGGGGACACTTTGTTTTACTCAGGTTCGGGCCCTCTCGATGGAGGTATAACCCTACTCCTGCTTGATTAATATTGAAGATATGGGTAGTACAAGAGTAGATCTACCACGAGATCAAGGAGGCTAAACCCTAGAAGCTAGCCTATGGTATGATTGTGTATGGAGTTGATCCTCTACGGACTACAACCCTCTGGTTTATATAGACACCAGATATGGTTAGGGTTACACAGAGTCGGTTACAATGGTAGGAGATCTTGAATATCCGCATCGCCAAGCTTGCCTTCCACGCCAAGGAAAGTCCCATCCAGACACGGGACGAAGTCTTCAATCTTGTATCTTCATAGTCCAGGAGTCCGGCTATCCGAACACCCCCTAATCCAGGACTCCCTCAGTAGCGATGATGACTATGTTAATGAAGCTGGAGCAGATATCATGGAGTCTGCAACCGAAGAATATTTCTAGTAGACCACCTCATCAGTAGTAGTAGTCCACCATGTAAATATAGTAGTCCGAGCACTTGTTGCGATAGATAGATTGATTGTATGCCCTTGTTTGATTGAATGAAGTGAATTGTTTGCTTTTGCCTCATGTGCATATGGGTAGTGTTTTCTCTTTAGACCCCCTCTATGCTTACATCTCATCTTTTCTAAACCCCTCAGATGCCTCTGAGACGTGACCCCGGATTTGCCTTTCCACCGGAGCTCACCCAGTTGATCCAGCAGCAGAACACATTGATGTAGTTGCTAGTCCAGAATCAAAACCAGGGGAACAACAACAACAACCCACCACCACCACCACCACCAGTTGACCACTTAGCCTGTTTTCTTAGGCTGAATCCGCCGGTGTTTTCCAGTAGCACCGAGCCGATAGTAGCAGATGATTGGCTCCGCAAGACAGCTAGGGAGTTAACCACAGCAGGATGCACAGACGCGGAGAAGGTGAAGTTTGCCGCACATCAGCTAGAAGGACCCGCAGCATCAAGGTGGGAGAATTTCCCAGCCACTTTCCCAGTCGACACTGTCACATGGGACCAGTTTCAGCAGGCTTTTCGTACTGCACATGTTTCAGCAGGAGCTATGGCCATGAAGAAGCGTGAGTTTTGCAACTTGCGCCAAGGGGGACGGACAGTTGGCCAGTATGTGGAGGATTTTCGTAAGTTAGCACGTTATGCACCAGATGACGTCGCTAGGGATGCATCTAAGCAGGAGAAGTTTCTGGAAGGACTGAATGATGAGTTGAGCATGCAGTTGATGGTAGCCACCTTCAACAACTACCAGGAGTTGGTAGATCGTGCCCTTATGATTGAAGGGAAGCATCAGCAAATTGAGAATTGCAAGAGGAAGTATGGACAAGGGAAGTACAATTCAGGAGCTCAGCAGAAGCCACATTTTACCCCTAGACCGGGAGGACATTTTCAGCATACCCATGGAGGAGGTAGCTCGCACAATCACAATGGCACCAAGAATGGTAATGGGAATGGACGAAGCAACGGCCAGAACCGCACCAACCCATCAACCCCAGCCAAGAAGGACCTGAGCCAAGTCACTTGCTTTAAGTGTCAGAAGACCGGACATTATGCCAATGAATGTCCTGAAGGCCAAAATGGCAATGGAAGTTCTGGGAAGAAGCCGAACCCTTTCAACAGGGGACAGGTGAACCACGTTAGCGTGGAGGAGGTTGAAGCTCAGCCCGATGCAGTAATAGGTAAGTTTTTGGTTAAGTTATTTACTGCACTCATTCTTTTTGACACTGGTGCATCGCATTCATACATCTCAAGGGGATTTGTGGATAAGTATAACCTATCAACCCAAGCCCTTAGGTCACCCATGTTAGTAACCTCGCCTGGAGCAGAGTATGTGGCTAGTCTATGGTGTGATCGGTTACCATTAAGGATTGGTAACTATGTTTTTCCCTCTGACCTAATAGTATTGGAATCCCAAGGATTGGATGTGATATTAGGCATGGATTGGTTATCAAAGTATGAAGGGAATATTGAATGTGCTAGTAAGTCAATTTTGCTTACCACCCCAGAAGGGAGAAGGATCAAGTATGTATCCCGGCATGTGCCAAAGAGGACTCAAGTAAATTGCCTAACAGGAGTTGTGCAGGAGGAAGTACCAGTGGTAAGGGATTTCCCTGATGTATTTCCAGAAGAATTGCCAGGCATGCCACCGGATAGAGATATTGAGTTTTTGATTGAGCTATTGCCAGGCACAGGGCCAATATCAAAGAGACCATATAGGATGCCAGCAAAGGATTTGGTGGAAATTAAGAAGCAGATTAAGGAGTTACTGGGTAATTGATATATCTGCCCAAGTTCTTCACCTTGGGGATCGCCAGTACTTCTAGTGGAGAAGAAGGATGGATCGTTAAGGATGGTTGCTTATTATCGAGGATTAAATGAAGTAACGATCAAGAACAAGTACCCACTACCAATGATCAATGATCTGTTTGATCGATTGCAAGGAGCTAAGGTATTTTCCAAGATCGATCTGCGATCAGGATACCACCAGTTGAAGATTCGAGAACAGGATATTCCGAAGACAGCTTTTACCACCAGGTATGGGCTGTACGAGTATACCGTTATGTCATTTGGTCTGACTAACACACCTTCCTATTTTATGAACATGATGAACAAAGTGTTTATGGAATTTTTGGATAAGTTCGTCGTGGTGTTCATTGCTGATATCCTGGTTTACTCGAAGAATGAAGAGGAGCATAAGGAGCATTTGTGTTTAGTACTTGGAAAGCTCAGAGAACATCAATTATATGCCAAGTTCAGCAAATGTGAGTTTTGGTTGAAGGAAGTAGGATTCCTTGGACACGTTATATCTGGAGAAGGTATAGCAGTTGATCCCACTAAAGTTGATACCGTGACCAAGTGGGAAGCCCCAACAACAGTTGGAGAGATCCGGAGTTTTCTTGGACTCGCAGGATACTACCAGAGATTTATTAAGAATTTCTCAAAGATTGTGAAGCCTATGACTGAGTTGTTGAAGAAAGATACCAAGTTCAAATGGACGGAGGAATGTGAGGCTAGTTTCCAGGAGTTGAAGAAACGCTTGGTTACCTCACCAGTGTTGATTTTGCCAGACCAGACCAAAGATTATGAGGTGTATTGCGATGCTTCACGTCGAGGACTTGGAGCAGTGCTTATGCAGGAAGGGAGAGTTGTTTCATATGCCTCAAGACAACTGAAGCCTCATGAGTTGAATTATGCCACGCATGATTTGGAGTTAGCAGCCGTAGTGCATGCATTGAAAACATGGAGACATTTTCTGATTGGAAATCATTGTGAGGTGTACACGGATCATAAGAGTTTGAAATACATCTTCACACAGAGGGAGTTAAACCTCAGACAAAGGAGATGGTTGGAGCTCATCAAGGATTATGATATGAGATTGCATTACCATCCCGGAAAGGCTAATGTAGTAGCTGACACATTAAGCCGTAAGAGCCACGTCAATACATTAATGACGGGAGAAATACCCAGGGAGTTAGCAGAAAATCTTCGTGAACTATGTTTGGAAATAGTTCCGAGAGGCTATGTAGCAGCATTGGAGATTCAGTCAACTTTGATGGGTAGAATCAGAGAAGCTCAGAGGACTGACAAAGAGATTGCCTCCATTAATGAGAAACTTAGCAAAGGAAAAGCTAAGGGATTTCGTGAGGATGAGCACTATACCCTATGGTTTGAAGACCACGTTTACGTGCCCAATGACCCGGAGATCAGGAAGTTGATACTGCAAGAGGCACATGACTCACCGTATTCAATTCACCCAGGAAATACCAAGATGTACTTGGATCTGAAGGATATTTTCTAGTGGACCGGAATGAAGAAAGATATTGCGGAGTATGTAGCAGTTTGTGATGTATGTCAGAGAGTAAAGGCAGAGCATCAGAAGCCGGCAGGATTGTTACAACCATTGCCGATACCCGAATGGAAGTGGGATAAGCTAGGCATGGATTTTATCACGGGATTACCCAGGACTCGTTCAGGCTATGACTCAATTTGGGTTGTAGTCGATCGATTGACGAAAGTAGCTCATTTCATCCCAGTAAAGACCACTTACACCAGTGCTAAGTTGGCAAAGATATACATGACCAGGATCGTATGTTTGCATGGAGTTCCGAGGAGTATTGTATCAAATAGAGGAACCCAGTTTACCTCAAAGTTTTGGAAGCAGTTGCACGAAACTTTGGGTACCAGGCTAGAATTCAGTACAGCTTTTCATCCACACACAGATGGACAGACCGAGAGAGTCAATCAGATTTTTGGAGGATATGCTAAGAGCTTGTGCGCTAGATTATGGATCTAGTTGGGACGATAATTTGCCATATGCAGAGTTCTCTTACAACAACAGTTACCAAACCAGTTTAAAGATGGCCCCTTTCGAAGCATTGTACGGAAGGAGGTGTAGGACACCGTTGTCGTGGGACGAAGTTGGAGACCGTCAGTTGTTTGGACCTGACTTGATTAAAGAGTCTGAACAGAAGGTGAAATTGATTCGCGATAGGCTCAAGGTAGCCCAGTCCAGACAGAAAAGTTATGTAGATTCTAAACGCAAGGAGACAGTTTACGAAGTTGGGGATAGAGCTTATCTTCGAGTGTCTCCACTTCGGGGAACAAAGCGTTTTGGAGTTAAAGGAAAATTAGCGCCATGATTTGTAGGACCATATCGAGTTTTGGAGCGTATGGGAGAAGTGGCCTACAAGTTGGAATTGCCTGAAGGATTGTCAGGAGTTCATGATGTGTTCCATGTTTCTCAGTTAAAGAAGTGCCACGCGGAGATGGCTGGCATACCTTTGAGAGACACAGTGCCTTTGGAAACTATTCAGTTGGATAACGATTTGACGTACGAGGAGAAACCAATTAAGATTCTCGAGTTTTTCAGTCAAGTCACTCGTAGCAAAGTTATCAAGTTTTGCAAAGTTCAGTGGAGCCACCACACAGAGGATGAAGCCACCTGGGAACGAGAGGAAGATTTTCTCAAAGACCACCCTCACCTATTTTTTCTAGCCAACCCGAATCTCGAGGGCGAGATTCATCTTAAGGGGGGTAGGTTTGTAACATCCCATATTTTCAATTTGGAATGTTATACATTAGATCATCATTGCATATCATATTTTATTTTGCATTTTGGTTGATCCTAGAAAATTCCACGCAACTCAATGATCCACGAAGAGAGTTGGGGATTTCGTTATTTTCATATTTGAGTTTTCTCAAATTTTGAGAATCGGATCATTTGATTTTATTTATTTTATCATCAATTATTTCTATTACAAAAATATGAGAGAGGGAATAAAATGACTTTCCCAAAATAAAGAAATATTGAGGATTTAATAATAAAATCAAATAAGTTTTTATTTCGGAGTTTTTCGGTGTTTTATTTGAATTTAGCAAAATGTGCGTTTTTCAAAATTGCATTTAGGTCCCAAATAAATGTTCACCTTGTGCGGCTTGATTTTAGAAGCCCGTGAAAATTTATTTCGGAATTTTTGGAGTCCGTTTAGTATTTCTTTTTATTTTTTTTCCTCTGCGCGTAATTAAAAAAAACGCGCACCGACCTACGGGCCGTGTCCGACCTGGACACCGGCCCGGGCAGGCTTTATAAGCCGGGGCAGCCCACCCGGGCAAACCCTAACCGCCCCAGCCCCAAGCCGCCGCCGCCCCGCCGCCCGCCGCCGCCGCCGCCGCACGCCGCCCGAGGTTCACCGCCGCCTCGAAATCCGTGCCCATTTTTTTTATTATTTTCAAAAAACCGTCCGGTTTTTCCTTCGGTTTTTTTAGTTTCGTTTTTTTAAATAGATCGGTTTTTCCGGTTTATTTAAATAGTGAGCGTTCGTCCGTTCGTTCGTTCTAGCGAACGTTCGTCATTTTTCTTTTTCTCAGATTAAATCCATGATTTTTCTGATCGCGATTCGTGATCCGATTTTCGTTTTAGTACAACTTTTTGCTTGTTTATCGGAATCAGGCGATTTAAGCGCCTGGAATTTCGTCTCGAAACCCTCTATCCGTTTAACCAGCTTAAACAAGATTTTGCTACTGTGAAATTTGCCCTAGACCCAGATTAGTAGAACAAAGTTGTTTTCTTTCGCCGTTTGACTTTCGTTGCTTCGTTCGATTTGATTCTTTTTGCCAACCAGAGTTCTTAAGTTGAACCTTCTGGTTAGATCTCTTATTTGAGTTTTACCCGTGCATTAGATGTGTATTTATTGTATGCTTGTTTGTTTGTCTGTGATAGAATACCCGGAGTGCGCCGCCTGTTACTTCGAATCTCTAGGTTTCGCGGATCATCAGCAAGGCAAGTAACACTTTGATCATACCTTTCCTACTACCAAGTTTTATTGCATTAGACCAATCCTCACACATTGCATGGTTAGGATCTAATTAAATTGTGGGATGGGAAGTAGATGAGGTAGTACCTATTACCTGTTTATTATCAAACCTTTGGGAGTTACTTCTACGTTTGCTTATTATGCCATGCTATGCTAGTAGACATGGATTGGGTGAGTGATATCCATGACAAATGTGAGTTTTGTTAATTAATGGTTTATCTAAGGTGGCAACTTAAACACACATCTGGGTGGATTGAGGCACCTGGGTATTCTAGGACCTGCCTGTTTTCTTTTGGACCGCCACCCAGGCTCAAAGGGATCATGAGACTATTCATACTAGAAACTTCCATGTGCAGCCACAAGCTATTATGGGCTCTAGCATAGTTGACTAAGTTATGCGAACTCTTACAGTGGTAGACTAGCAGATGTAGGGGATGTAGGTGGTACGGTCTACCTGATCGTAAGGTGCTAGCGCTTCTGAAAGACTATGTCTCGGTCATCCGTCTTCTCAAACACCATGTAGTGCGAGAAACCAAACGGAGGCGATCGAGTCTTGTGGGGAAAAGTGCACAAACCTCTGCAGAGTGTAATAAACTAATCATGATTAGTCGTGTCCCCGGTTATGGACGTCTTGAGTATCTAGTACCTGGATTATCATGTGAATCTCAACATGTTACTCTA
Source organism: Triticum urartu (assembly GCF_056163025.1). NCBI lineage: Eukaryota > Viridiplantae > Streptophyta > Magnoliopsida > Poales > Poaceae > Triticum > Triticum urartu. Next base: position 188,532,282 of record NC_141878.1, on the reverse strand, counting down.
AATTAATTTTGTTGGGTTTTGTTTAATGATGATGCTTAATTGGGATTGGGAATGCTGTCAACCATTCTGAATGTTTAACCACTACCATGATAGTTAAATAAAATTTATTCCTTTGAAGTAGGGAAAAATTGGCTTTACGCAAAACTGTAACCATAGAGCTTTCCACTAGCCAAATATGCATATAGTATAGCTGTTTCATTCCATTACTCTCTATGTGTTACCTTGCCAGCATATTCCATGTGCTGACCCGTTTCGGGCTGCAACGTTAATGTTGCAGACTTTTCAGACGATGATTAAGGAGTGTTTAGGTCGTGGTTCTATACTCAGTGATGCCGTTGGAGTTGATGGACTCACTTATCTTCCAAGCCTTCCGCTGTTATCATTATTAGATGGCCTTAAGCTATATTTATTGTAATAAGTTCTCTTTTGAGACACTCGATGTAATAAGTGTGTGATTGCTACTCTGCTATAAATCCTCCGAGTACTGTGTGGTGTCAGCATTACTGATCCAGGGATGACACCGGAGCACAGAGATCAGACTGTTTGAGGTCTGGTCGCTACAATAAACTAGCTATGACTCTGTGTGCTGGACTAGCAGGCACTCTAAGGGAGCCTAATGTAGTGTACTAGAATTCCTACATGCGACCTATGATTTTGTAATGTACTGCCTCTTTTCCTAAATATATGTCTATGTAGAGATTCCAGTATGGACCACATACAGATGTATATAGATGCATTTTTGAGTGTAGATTCACTCATTTTGCTCCGTATGTAGCCTATAGTGGAATCTCTAGAAAGACTTATATTTAGGAACGGAGGTATGAGGTAGTATCATGTATGACATCTACATATCTAATTTATTAGCCAGTAGTAGAAATCATTGTCGGCACAAAGGGATTACTGGTCGAAAATCTTAGCAAAGCACGCTGGTAGGCACAGAACAATACAAGAGAGAGACACACACTTACAAGATCATAGCAATGCCTCGGTCCAGGATCTTGGTTGACCAAGCTATTAGATCCAGAAGAAACATCGTCCTTGTAGTTTTTGCCAGCTGCATAGCAGGTAACAGTGACCTGTTAGTATATTTGAAGTACATCGGGCAGGTGATGCTGGACGGGTTTAAAGGTGACAAGTACCTAGGCCGTGGCGGGTGCTTGGCATCTTGCCAAACGGTGGAAATCAGGTTAGAAACGTCAAGGGTGATGACACTGCGCTGGCTGTCGGGGTCTGGTGAGGAGATCTAGAATCGTGGAGTAGGGTGTTTGTGGAGCGGCTTTGGTAGGGTGGACTACAGTGTGGGCAAAGCGGATCTGTGGCCGTGGACGAGGGCATAGGTGAAGCTGCTCCGGTAGGGTGGACTATGGTGTGGGCGAAGCGGATCTGTGGCCGTGGACGAGGGCATAGGTGAAGCTGCTCCGGTGGTTGGGTTAAGGATGGTGTCGACGATGCGGATCTGCGGCCGTGGGCGGGGCGTCAGAAGCTGCTCCGGTAGGTTGGATGAGGGTGCGAGGAAGCGATATGAGGCCGTGGACTTGTGAGTTGGCAAAGCGGCCCCGGTAGGGTTGAAAATGGTATAGGAGAAGCTACTCCAGTGGGGTTGACGATGGTGTCGATCAAGCGGCTCCGGTAGGGTTGAGGAAGGTGTCGGCGAAGAGGATCAAAGGCCGTCGACGGGGGCGTCGGTGAGACGGCTCCGGGAGGGGGGGTGGATGAAGCGTCTCCGACGGGGAGTACGAATGAGCCGCTATAGATGCGCTGCGGTTGACGAGAGTAACAGTGAAGCAGATCCGGCGCCGTGGACAAGGCCGGCACTGAATGGGCTGTGGTACAGTGGTGGATGAGCAGTCTACTTTCTAGGGAAGGTGGGAGGGTTAGATGTGGCCGCAGAAGCAGATCCGATGAGGTGGACGCCGCTGGTAGTGAATGGGCTCTGGTACGCCGGTGGATGAGTAGTCTAGGGTTTCAAGAGGGGAGGGGAGAAAGGCCGATGAAGTACGGATGGCGTGATGTGAGATGCTCTGGTGCTGTGGAGTTAGTCGTTTTTGCGGGAGGGGGAGAGGAAATGGGGTGCCGCGTAGTGGGGGTAACCGGAAGTTACCAAAGCAGCCCCAACCTATTATGTAGATGAGGGTGGTATTGTTACTGTTGGTTTCCATGCACCAAGGACAAAAGGGGAATTTCGCATACTAAAGACTAAGGTGGCAGAAATTTTAGAAGGAGGCGGGAGATTTTGCCGCCCGCGAGATCGTTCGTATCCAGTTTCAACTAATTTTGGACCGTGCTAGCGGTAAGGTCATGCGAGACTGTGTACATGAGGCACGCGTCAGCAGTTAATAACTGGTGTGAAGTCCACCCCAGAAAAAAGACAATAACTCGGGATGATGCGCCGATAACTTGCACGTTCACACACTCCGGTTAAATGGATAAGCACGAAAAGAACATGATCCTAGATGATGAGAGAAAAGAGCACCATCACAATGGCTCCGGAACAAAAGAATAGAAGATAGATAATTGAAATAAAAGAATGGGGAAGAAAATGCCAACTTGTGCCACAATTGAGCTTGAGAAGGCATCCTCAGGAGAAGGGTCGGACAGAGTTGTTGGAAAACCAACAACGAAAAGGATAATCTTGATATGGTCTAATGGAATACATCTCAAATTATGAGGTGACAACCTGCCACTCACGGGAAGAAGAATTGGATTGATAAGAACAAGGAGACGAGAAAGCTATTTCACCGGGAGGATAGATGAAGAAATTGGATCATTTATAAGCACCATAATTAGCAACAATCCTTAGGGAAAGTTTTAGGTGAAATATAACCCAAGATAATTCCAATGAAGAGATTGATGGATTTAAAATACCTCATTCTTAACAACGTGTGAATCATGAAACATGAACTCAAATTATCAAGAATGACATAATACCACCTCCAATGATACGGAAGAAAGAATTGCACTCCGGATAGCAAGATGAAGAAAACTTGAGCTTCTTAGCAAAGAATGTCGATGAACACTTCGAGAAGGAATTAAATCCTTGATGAATCCATCATGTAGAATCTTCATGAAGAACTCCGGTAATGAAAGAATGATCCAAAATAATTGAATGATGAAAAGAATAAGATTGAAGCCTTGCAATGATTTAGATAGAGATCTCCGTGATAATATAATTGAAAGAGGTTGGAACTCCGGGAAAAAGAGAAGATGAAACAAATGAAACCGAGAATTTGAAGGGCCTCCGGAATAAAGAATTAATCATTAGGATGAAACAAGAATAAGAATTACATTATGCTTCTCCTTCATCAATTAAATTGATGATAAACAATGGATTTGGCACACTACTTATTCCTGTAAAAAGGATTAAGATAGATATAGCATAACTTGAGAACGTCTTCAACAAGTAACCGGTAGGATTGGGAAGAACGAATGAATATATACGATAACGAATGACGAGAACTCTTGCACGCACCACCGTTAGGATTGACAACGAATAACTAGATGTTATAGCAAGGAAGAAAAATCCTGAATAGCCACCGTCAGAATTGGAAATGAATGAAGTGAAGGGGTGAATCACCGGTAAGCATTAGTAAATAAATGAAGATACATGAGAGAATTTATATATGGGAGAACGAAGAGATCATGAATTGATTAGATAAAACTTGAACAAAGCACCGGTAAGATTTGGAGAATGCGAGCTGAAAGATGAAAATGAATAAGCCTGAACTGATCGACTCCGGATAACAAACTGAGAACACTCTTGAATTGCTCCGGAAGGATGAAAAGATTTCTCACAATCCAAAAACAACTATGAGAGGATAGCAACAAGCTAGAATGACGAGTCTTGAAGAGACAAGAACAAGATTGGGAGAAAAAATCTTCTTCGGTCTTCACATGATGAGAATGCCAACGAGAAACACCACCAAGAATTATTGAGGCACACCGGAATGAAGAATGGAAAAGTTGAGCCAACGATGAAAAGAATTTGAAAGATCTTGGATAAAGGCATTTGACTGATGATAACTCATTCTTACGTCAAACTTGGAAAAGAGTTTGAGAGTAATGCAGGGAAAATAAGAAGTGCCAGGTAAGATCCTGGGAAAAGACCTGTGGGTTAGGGCCCACTCAAAAGATACACCGTTGAACGATTTGAAGGAGAGATTACACCGGTTGAATTAAATGGCTTGAATAAGATAGGACCTCGAAATAGCTTGAACGGATGCAAAGTGAAAACACAAATCTTCGAGATATCTTCAGCACCCTGGAACAAATGAATAGCGAGAAGTGAATGAATATGAGGAGCACCGGCATGAGAGGGTATTTGAAACGAGGAAAAAGATATGATCAATAACGCTTGAATTTAAACCACCGGAGAAGAAAAATGAGTGAAGAGTGATGAACTTGAAGCTCCGTTAGAATCTTCATGAGAATCACCGGATGCGAACATTGAAAGAAAAGAATGGAGAGACTTCCATCGATAACATGGATACTTGATAAAGAAATCTTAGTCCTTCAAGAAAAAGGGTGGGTGGGCGGGAAAAACAAAGGAAACTTGGAGACGGATGAAACAAACACCATTAAGAAGAACTGATACTAGATCTTGCGGATGTTGAAAATGGACGGATCCGCTTGAAGAGAAGAACATCGGTTGAAAAGTTTTGACATGACAATCTCCATTATCAAGAAGGATTAGTATCCACATCGGAGTATGAGAACACCACTTAGACAAGGGATGGAATCAACATTTGACTTCGAAGTAACTCGAATACCACAACTCAAAAACAAAAACAAAGGATTGGCTTGCAGAATAAGCCGGAACAAACATATGATAGAGATTTCGTCCGAAGTTTTCATGGTGGGGCCTACACGGGCTCGATCGTACAGCACCATCATGTACAAGGCAGTGCACATGACATACGAAGCGTCCCCGAGTCGGCATAGCGAAGGACTCATTAAGACACAATGAGACCACTGTAAAACCAACCGTGAATAGGTGGACCACTAGACGTCGAACCCCAATTTCATATCATATATCCGTCGGAAAGAAAAACCTAAGAGCTACTTGAATTCCCACTTATAAACTCCCGAAATTTTCCGGTTATGCAATCGGGTGTTGGGGATACAAGGGAAGCATAATATCTCACCCAAAACTAGCAAATCCTACATCCAGCTGTATCCATCCTTCAACACATAACCAAGAAACCTTCGGAAATCGTCTACCTCAACCTTCGAAAAGCATCCATTATACAAGTTATGGAAATACTCCCGAACTCCCGCCCAAGTACTGGGTGGCGTCGAGGTTATCTCACCAACAACTGCATAAAAGAGATTTTCGATGTCGGCGAACCTAAACTCAGGTATTCTAGAACTGCAACGATAAAATTGTGACGACAACACCTCGGAGCTCAACTCCCCAGGACACTGCCACAACCCCTAAATGACAGGAGGCACCAAGAACAACGTTCTCATCACAAATTGATCAGAACAATTCCAAGATACCCGCGTGATCCTAAATTTTTTTTAATGAAATTTGAGAAGAGAAGAGTCAAAACTCTACGTCAGGATGCCTCAGCAGAGCGACGAAGGGACTGGGGAGTAAAACGAAGTCCTAAATCTCTGATATATATAATCCTAAATGATTCAAAACATTTTTTAGACTCAACAACGCCAGCTATTCGATCAAGCAGGGGGGCTCCTAAGGTCGGGGAAGGCTCTGATTACCAACTTGTAACGCCCTCGATGCGGCTATATCTCCTACGTGTCGAAGCATGACTTAGAGGCATAACCGCATTGAAAGCAATGTCGCAAGTAAGGTAATCTTCACAACAACCCATGTAAATATATAAAAGGGGAAAGGATACATAGTTGGCTTACACTCGCCACGTCACACAAATACATGAATAACATTACAATCATCCAATACACTCATGGTCCGACTATGGTACCAAAATAAAAGATAAACCCCAACAAGCGACATGGTCCCCGATCACCCCAACTGGGCACCACTACTGATCATCTGGGAAAGACACATAGTAACGACGAGAGTCTTCATTGAACTCCCACTTGAGCTCAAGCGCATCGTCTGGAGCGGTATCATCGGCCCCTGCATATGGTTTGGAAGTAATTTGTGAGTCACGGGGACTCAGCAATCTCGCACCCTCACGATCAAGACTATTTAAGCTTATAGGTAAGGCAAGGTAATATGTGGAGCTGAAACAAGCGACTAACATATATGGTGGCTATCCTGTTCGCAAAAGAGAGCGAGAAGAGAAGGCAAAGCACGAACGAAGAACTATGATCAAGAAGTGATCCTATAGCAACCTACGTCAAGCATTACTCCAAAACCGTGTTCACTTCCCGGACTCCGCCGAGAAGAGACCATCACGGTAACACACGCGGTTGATTCATATTAATTAAGTTAAGTTTCATGTTATCTACAACCGGACATTAACAAATTCCCATCTGCCCATAACCGCGGGCACGGCTTTTGAAAGTTCAAATCCCTGCAGGGGAGTCCCAACTTAGCTCATCACAAGCTCTCACGGTCAACGAAGGATATTCTTTCTCCCGAGACATTCTGATCAGACTCGGCATCCCGGTTTTACAAGACATCTTTGACAATGGTAAAACAAGTCCAGCAACACCGCCCGAATGTGACGACAAATCCCGATAGGAGCTGCACATATCTCGTTCTCAGGGCACACTCAGATGAGTGCTCCATACAACTAAAACCAAACCTCGAGTTTCCCCGAGGGGGCGCTGCACAGGGCTCTAGTTTGGACCAACACTCAGAGGAGCACTGGCCCGGGGGGGGGGGGAGGGGTTTAAATAAGAGGACCCTCGGGCTCCGGAAACCCAAGGGAAAAAGGCTAGGTGGCAAATGGTAAAACCAAGGTTGTGCATTGCTGGAGGAGTTTTATTCAAGGCGAACTGTCAAGGGGTTCCCATTATAACCAAACCGCGCAAGGAACGCAAAATCCGGGAACATAACACCGATATGACGGAAACTAGGGCGGCAAGAGTGGAACAAAAGACTAGGAAAAAGGCCGAGCCTTCCACCCTTTACCAAGTATATAGGTGCATTAAGATGACAAGACAATATGGTGATATCCCAACAATAAACAATGTTCCAACAAGGAACGATCTCCAATCTTCACCTGCGACTAGCAACGCTATAAGAGGGGCTGAGCAAAGCGGTAACATAGCCAATCAACGGTTTGCTAGGACATGGTGGGTTAGAGGTTTGACATGGCAATTTGGGAGGCATGATAAGGAAGTGGTAGGCATCGTAGCATAGGCATAGCAAAAGAGCGAGCAACTAGCAAGCAAAGATAGAAGTGATTTCGAGGGTATGATCATCTTGCCTGCAAAGTTGTCAGAGTTGACTTGATCCTCGTAAGCAAACTCAGCGGGCTCCTCGTTAGCGAACTCGTCTCCCGGCTCTACCCAAACAAGATAAACAAGCAAAAGGGACACAATCAACCACGTGCAATGCTCGAACAACATGATGCAAACATGGTATGCTATGCGGGATGCGATATGTGATGCATATGCAAGATTTGACAAGAAATGAGTGAACCTGGCCTCAACTTGGAAATCCAAGAGTTCAACTGGAAAGGTGAGGTGATTTCGGTTGAAATCGATATAAAGATCACCGGAATCGGATGCACGGTTTGGAAATGGCAAGCAAAATAAATATGGCACCGGTTTGCGATAATCAGCAAGTAGCCATCTAAATGCATCAAGATAAATATGCTACATCACTCAAACATGACAACAAAATACATTGAAGGTATCCACTCATGATGCTTGACAAAAGATGAACACTGAGCTATGGCTAGTTCATCCATTAATAGGTTCAAACAAGCATGGCAAAAGAGCAAATGATAACAAGTTTCAGACTTAGTGAAATTAACACAAGCCTGGAATTTACCATCAGGAAGCACACTTTAGAGCATGAAAACTACATGCTACAGGAACTTAACATGGCAAGGCAAGGCATGGAATGACGCTACTCGAAGCACTTAACAAAAGTCCCTTAGTGACCTTGAGCCAAAAGGGATCATAAAATACAATTGCAAGCATGTGAACATGGCAAAAACATAAACAGATCTCAGACTTAGAGAAAAACTGGAGCATGCAAATCAGTTAACGAGTGGGCATGTTTACGAGCTCGATGCACTCACTACAGAGCATGGCATGACAAACTAAGCATACATCCATCAAGAATACATGGCATAGGAGCTATACATGGCAAGAACAACAACATATCATGCACGGATCAATAGCAACATCCTCGGCAAAATCGCTAACAAGTCAACAATCAGCCAGGATTCACGAAATTGCAAAAGTAGAGCTCGATTGTCTCAAGCTAGGGTCCTCCATAAATGCAAATAAAGAAATGGATGGATAGAGCACCACAATGTTAACAAATCATCCTTACTGATCATCCTCAGAAGAGGCACGGATCACTAGGAAACAACATGAACATATGGCATAACGACAAAATCAGGACAAGGACTTGGTGAAATTCTAAGTCCCTGAAATCAGCATTACCAATTACGCTACTTTGCAAGCTTGTGCTAGTCACCACAAATATCACAAAAATACATGGTAAGCACCACCGTAAAGATGGCATGGCATATAACAAAACAAATGTAGAGCTCAGGGTCATAGCATGCACACATTAATCATAGAAAAAAATGACAAAATGCCATTTGCTGAAACAGATCTGACAAATTACTCACATAGCCCTCTTCCAACAGCATTTCGGGCATCAAGATGAGCTCAAATGAAAATGATGCAATGAGATGAAATGATGTACTCGTTGAGAAGAACATTTTGATATGCTACACACGCAAAGCGGAGCTACGGATGCAAAGTTATGATGCGTTGAAAAATGCAAAAAGATTAGGGTTAGAGGAGAAAAAGTCAACCAAGGAGGATTTCTAGATCTAGATCCAGCCGGCGCGAACTTCGAGAATCGCTGGAGTACTATTCACCGACGACGGGGACGCGGTGGCCGGAGCTTCTAGCGGCCGGAGGAGGGCACCAGAGTTGCCAGGGAGAGGAGGAGGTGCCCGGACGGCGGAGGAGGTGGCCGGAGCGGCGCGGTCCGGCGAGGAGGCGCGGTCCAGCGGCGCGGCGACGCTCGCCGGCGCGGGGCGGCGCCCGGTGAGAGCGGCGCCGGCTCTCGGCGGCGGAGGCGAGGCGAAGGCGCCGGGCGGAGCAGTTCGGCGACAGGTGGCGGCGACCGGACCCGGAGGGCCCCGCGCGGGCCCTGGCGGGCCAGCGGGTGAGGCGCGGCGGCAGGGACAATTGGTGGCCTAGTATTGGCCGGAGCGACGTGGCGGCGGTGGACACGTCCAGCGACGGGACGGACATGTCCGGCAGCGTGCGGGAGTTGGATCTAGGGTTTGGACTGCGAGATTTTCGGAGGGAGACACATATTTATAGGTAGAGGGAGCTAGGAGAGTCCAAATGAGGTGCGGTTTTTGGCCACATGATCGTGATCGAACGGCCGAGATGATGGAGAGGTCTTAGGTGGGTTTTGCGCCAAAATGGAAGGGTGTTGGGCTGCAACACACACGAGGCCTTTACGGTCCCTCGGTTAACCATTGGAGTATCAAACGAAGTCCAAATGGCACGAAACTTGACAGGCGGTCTACCGGTAGTAAACCAAGGCCGCATGACAAGTCTCGGTCCAATCCAAAAACATTTAACACTCGCACACGAAAAGAGGTAGAAAGGGACACCGGGGGATGTGGGAGCGCCGGATTGCAAAACGGACAACGGGGAAAATGCTCGGATGCATGAGACGAACATGTATGCAAATGAAATGCACATGATGACATGATATGAGATGCATGACACGCAAGCAATGAGAAGGCAACAACAGCGAATAACTGGACGACACCTGGCACATCGGTCTCGAGGTGTTACAGTATTGTAACTGTTGGTTTCCGTGCACCAAGGACAAAAGGGGAATTTCGCATACTAAAGACTAAGGTGGCGGAAATTTTAGAAGGAGGCGGGAGATTTTGCCACCCGCGGGATCGTTCGTATCCAGTTTCAACTAATTTTGGACCGTGCTAACGGGAAGGTCATGCGAGTGTAGTGGTGCGACCAATCGTACGGGTGTAGTGGCGCGTTCACAAAAAAGGGATCAAACGCTCAGCCTATGTATTTCTCGTGTAAAGAGATAATTTAGTGCAATTGGTTATTTACTTTAAACATAATGCATTGACGTGTTAGTGTAGAGGCGCGCAAAAAGAAATGGATATTGTAGTCCGCTACTTAAAAGTGTTACCTCACATGATTACATAGCCTCCATTTCATAAATTGCATACCCATTGAATTCATATATGAATATTACATATATAACTTCATAATAGAACCTTAAATCATCCAAGACTAATGATTTTGAATGCAAGAGTAAAAATGGTGCATGTACATGATAGCTACATTGGTTGTTTGAAGAAACATCACTGTAAATTTGGCATGCACAACTGAAAATGTTTATTTAAATAGAAAAAAATGTGATACGTGAGTGTCCAATCTTTATAGCGTTGAATCGATATTGTACCTTTGGCCACGATACGAAGTAGATATTGATTTATGTTCAAGCGATGCACGTCAACGATTGTAGATAGTGATACATGAATGAATTGTGCAATCTCTCTCACACGCATACATATCTCATTTCCCTGTGGGCATCGGAATCACACACGCGCACTTCGTGTATTTCTCTCCCTCCGTCAAGGTTAGAATTCCTCTTTCTACCCCGTCCTACAACTCTCTCACACAGAAACACACATGATCTCTCTGTCAAACACGCCCACCCCTTTAATTCCGTCCACCCACAACCACTAATGTCTCAAAGTATACTAATGTCTCTCACACATATGCCTAAGGTTAACTCGAGTTCCGGAACCATATGAATACATACAATGGGATTCTAGCAGAGCACCTTTTGTTTTGAGATTTCTCTCTCTCTCCCCTCCTCTCTCTCTCTCTCACACACACACACGTGCGCGCACACACACATTGTTTCTCGCTTTATTTTTCCGGCACTTGCATGCACACAATTTTGTTTATCCTCATGATGCTTTAAGTATGCCTCGCACAAATGCTATCTACCTATCCCTTAATATAGCCAGATATGTGTCACACAAACTCCTTCTCCCTACTAGCAAGATGCTGGTGTGTTGCACCGAACATCAAGATGCATTTGTATGAGTGGTTTACCTTGTGGGAGAAAAGGATGAACGAGGGAATGCCTTATTTGCAAATGCGGAGAGGGGTGTGGGTATCTTTTTGCAAAATTGCCACAGTTTCCTTCCTATCCGCCGGGTATAAATCGGATGGCCTATATTGCAGGATGGCAGGAACACCATCATCACCAACTCTGTTTTCTATAAGAGTAGGGATATGTAAGTGTCACTGCCTCCCCCCCCCAACACACACACCCACACCCACACAACCACACACACACACTTCCCAACACCAAAGGAGTAGGGTTACAGCTTGATCTTGATACTAATATATCGACTGGCTTCTCTCTCAAACACACACACACACACACACACTACCCGACACCGAAGGAGTAGGGCAGCACCTCGATCTTGATAGTAATCTTTCTACTCCTCTTTCAAACGCACACACACACATACACACACACTCGCTAGTTGTGCCTCTGTGCCTACCGCGCACACTCTCGATACGTCTTTCTCTCCCTCCCCCTCCCCCCACCCCAACAATGACAAGAGAAGGGTGACAACTTGATGTAACCGTAATCTGTCAATTGGTTTGTCTCTCGAACATTGTGTCTCTGTGCCTCGCTCAGTAGCCCCCTCGATATGTAGACTTCTCGCGCGCGCACAGCTGTAGTGACAATGATGCTGAACCCAGTGTGCCTCGTTTTTACCAGCCTCATGTGATAGTTTTCACCCTATTTTTTGTTAATTAACAAGGAAACCTTTTCTTTGTTACTACTAGTGAATCTGAAATCATTTGGGGCAGACATAAAATATATTACTTCAACCCAATTATCGCAGTAACTATTTTAAAAGATACTAGCTAGATGCCCGTGCGTTGCATGGAACATCAAGATGCATTTGTATGAGTAGTTTATCTTGTGAGAGAAAAGGATGAACGAGGGAAGGCCATATTTGTGAACGTGGAGAGGGGTGTGGGTATATTTCTGCAAAATTGCCATAGTTTTCTTCCTATCCGTTAGATATAAATCCGACGGCCTATATTGCAGGATGGCACGCACACCATCATCACCAACTCTGTTTTCTACTCCCTCCGTTCCTAAATATTTGTCTTTTTAGAGATTTCAACAAGTGACTACATATGGAGAAAAATGAGTGAATCTACACTCTAAAATATGTCTACATACACATCCGTATGTGGTAGTCCATTTGAAATATGAAGAAGACAAATATTTAGGAATGGATGGAGTATAAGAGTAGACATGGCGATATATCTCCAGCATGGTCTACAACAAAGATGTGCTGGACTGCTTAGCACCGGATGCTCGCAACGCGATGACATGAGTTTGAATTCTGTCTTTAACTTTAGATTTTTATATTATATATTACATATTTAATATATACTTCTTTCGCTACTATACTGACAGTGGAACCCACAAAGTACTTAGAATACAAGATTAAGGATGGACTTGTTTCTTTTTAAGTTTCTGTACGAAGCTGTAGGCACCCTGCAAGTTAGGTGTACATTGTACATGCAATTAAATTTTTATAGAGGGACAATCATACACGCAATTAACTCAAATGGATTGGAAGTCACTCTATTATTTCCAGCATAACAGCATCTCCAACGGCAGCCGGCAAATTTCCTCCCACTTCCTTCCGCGGAGGACGACATCAAACGCCAGCGGCATACATTTTCACAACTCTAACCAACTAGATGAAATTCATGCAAACATGGACTGATTTCATATAAGCATGTAGGATTTCGTGTAAAAAAGCCGGATCTTCATATAAACATGATTAATTTCATTACATTTACATGAACTAAGCGGTGACAATCCGGCTCTCTTGGTATAATTAATACTCCCTCCGTCCGGAAATACTTGTCCTAGGGATGTATCTAGACTTATTTTAGTTATAGATACATACAATTTATCCATTCTTAGAACAAAAATTTCTCGCCAGCTGGAGAGGGAGTACATAATCTAAATCGCCGCCCGCGGATCCCTTTGTCTTCCTCATGTCCTGCAGACACTTTGCGGGGTCGATGAAGGTCCTCGGAAGAGACGAAGAAGCAAGGAAACCACTTGAATGCGCAATCGTCGCCTCGGCGGTGTCCTTCATGGGACCCAAGTGGCGGCGGCCTCTCGTGTTCTACTTCTCCTTGATGATGGCGGCGGACATGGAGAAGCTAGCCACCGACTCGTCGCTCTCCACGCACCCGGCTTATGTCTCTGCCTGCATGGCGCTGCCGCAGACACATGAAGCGCACCCACAGAAAAGGAAGGCATGGCACCGCAGACACTGGTGGCGCGGTACGACGCGGCAGCGACGATGCCCGTACCGGTGTGCTCACCGCCGTGCCGGCGTGGAGCAACTCGCCACTCCTCATCGAGCTGAACTGGAGCGGCGAGTTGCTGAACCACGCGCCTGCTTGGGGCGGCAACTGGCTCCGTCGGGCCAAGCGAGGTTGGTGAAGCACCGAGCGGCTTCGCCTATATCCGGAGGGCTCGGCGGGCCACCCAGCCGGGTAATATGCCGGAAAACGGCTCCTCGGAATCCATCGGAAGAGTGGAGAAAATGGTGAAGGAGGAGATGGGGGAGCAGTGGTGGGGTGCGATTCTTGCCCGCTGTTTGTCTGGCCTCGTGTAAATAAAGGGCGGACGGTAGGAGCTAGTCCGGCGTCTGGCCTCATTTAAACTGAGGGCGGACGGGAGGAGCTCGGCTAGTGTTGCGTTTAATTCCGGCCCGCTCACGAACAGACGTGTGGCCGGAGTAGGTTTCTCGGTTTGCATGCGGGTTTAACGGAGGGGTTTGATGGAGGCGAGGAGGCATGTTCAGCCGTACATCGGGCGGCGCAGTACTATTCGATTTGACAGCGGGCGGCGCAGTTCCTGATACGGCTTTAATGCAGACGAGGGAGGGAGTAGAGGTTCCTGAAATGTTGAACGGCCAATGCATCCTCCTTAAATTAATGCATGAGGGAAGTAATGGGAGGAGGACCGGGAAAAGAGGCTGCACGATGTGAATGCAACACAGTTTGCCCTCATATAAAGGCGCCCTTCCATTCCAATGCATCTACCACATCATACACACCTAAGCATTTTCCTAAGCACCTACACTAAGCGCAAAAGAGCTCACTCCAGACCCGTGGCGGCGATGCGCGCGAGCGGCCAGCGGCTGTGCTAGATGGTCCACGACGTCGGCCAGCGGCATGGCGCCGAGGATTGCCTCCAGACGGTGTTGGAGACCCGCTGGTGGATGGCCGCCGTCAACGCCAACTACGACTCTCAGTTGGACCAGATGATCGTTGCCACCACCAATAAGTTCACCGTCCCCAAGAAGCTCGCGGACGACATCACCGTACTCCTCCATCCCGCGCACCCGGGCTCCTCATTGCCTGCCACCCTAATCGGCCTCCATGGCCGGAACCTCTTTCAAGCACTGGTCGCCCTGCGACTGACCGCCGACGCCACAAAGAATGTCCACCTGGACGTCGCGCTCGCCACGAGGCGCCTCGCCCTGCAAGAATTCGTCGACCTACACATCCACATGTATGATCAAATCGTGTACATAGGTATCTACAAGGCCAATGAGGATGCTACGACGTTGGCCTTCCTCAACCGACTGGAAGCCTTCGATGCCTTTGCTAAGAAGCACCTTGACCTCGCCACACAAGCCGCCGCTCCTTAGCCGCCGGTCGGTGGCCTGGCACACTAAGTTGAGGAGGAGGAGGAAGTCGTACGTTGATGGATGCATCTTTCTTCTTGCCTTCTGTAACCACCACTGCGATCGCATCATCATCGTGGACTTAATTCTTATTGCGCTGTTGCATTCTCGTTCTAGTCAATACCGACATGTGCGATCCCTTTGCTTAATTATATGCATCACTGTAACTAGTACTCCATCCGTCAATTTATAAGTTGTGCTTACCTTTTCCATCAACTTCGTGCAATGCGCGGGCATCTTGCTCGAAACTCTAGAACATGTCAGACCACGTGCGACCAAACCGACAATGCGCTAACCTAGTTACTACGTACCCTACTTATCTGGCGGAAATAGCCCCACCCTAGCGTTTCCAATCATTATTTCTATCTATCGATCGTGCCAAGAAGCAGAACTAAAATGTTACAATTTATACATGTTTGTCTACTCCTACTCCTATAAAAGACTCAGTTGGTGATGGTGGTGTGTCTGCCATCCGTCGATTCTGACCATTAGATCTGCATCTAATGGCCGTGAGGTAAGTTGTGGCATTTTTGCAACAATAGCCCACTTCTCTGCTCCAATTTGCAGAAAACCCCTTATTATCTTGAAAGCAACCACGTCCCTCCCTCACCTCATCAAAACAACTTGAGAAACATATACTCCTATAAAAGACTCAGTTGGTGATGGTGGTGTGTCTGCCATCCATCATTTCTAACTATTAGATTTGCATCTAACGGCTGTGAGGTAAGTTGTGGCATTTTTGCAACAATAGCCCACTTCTCTGCTCCAATTTGCAGAAAACCCCTTATTATCTTGAAAGCAACCACATCCCTCCATCACGTCATCAAAATAGCCTGAGAAATATATTTTGAGTGAAAAGTACTCCCTCTGTTCCTAAATATTTGTCTTTCTAGAGATTTCAATAAGTGACTACACACAGAGCAAAATGAGTGAATCTACACTTCAAAATATGTCTATATAATCCGTATGTGAAAGTCCATTTGAAATCTGTAAAAAGACAAATATTTAGGAACGGAGGGAGTAATATATTAGGAGTATATCAAAACAAGAGTGATTTATTTGAAGTTTGTGAACAAGTACTACTACTCTACTACTTTGGATCCGTCGGAACGCACAGGCACATTTCCTGTAAAAGGAAAAGGCCTGCCGCGTTCGCGTCGCACTCCCCCCACACATGCCCAGGAATCGGGAGTACTCCACGGCCCGTCCGGCACGACATATAGCTTAGGGAAGGCGTGTTGCCTAGCATTTTCACTTTCATGTGGGACCGCCATTGAGAAAACCGACTATTGGCAAACCGCACCTCGCCCGCCGCCGGGTTGGAAAACAGAAACGAGGGGAAGATCTAGCTTTAGCACGGAAGCCAAGAAATCTGGTGTCAGATGGGGCTCGTTGATAGAGTAGGAGCATTCCGTACTACTCTACTCCTACTAGTACCAAGTTTGTAGTACTATACAACTAGTAATACCAATATACAACTAGTAGGTACGTGCATGGCACAACATCGTAGGAACAAAAAATCAGAAGATCTTGTTTTGGGTGATTTATCTTTTTTAGTCAACGTAGTACTCCCTTTGTTCCATAATATAGTGCTTATAGAATTTTTGAGAAGTCAAACTTTACAAACTTTGACCAAGTCCGTAGAGAAACATATTTATATTTACAATACTAAAAATATATAATGTGAAACTACATCTTATGATGAATCTAGTGATATATGTTTCGCACTCTAGATGTAAATATTTTCTCCACAAACTTGGTCAAAGTTTGTGAGGTTTGACTTTTTAAAAAATCTATAGGCACTCCATTATGGAACGGGGCGAGTATGAATAATATGATGTGCGGGGCACCCATGAAGCTTATGTGGCTTGGTTGCATGGCTACGAAAGGTTAGAGAAAGATAAATAGATAATGTGTTTAGAGTGCACTCCACTAAACAGATATACTTTGGATCCATTGCAACGGGCCAGCACATCTATATCTATACCCCCTATATAGTGTGTGAATAACTTCGAAAGTTGGTCGTTGGATGAAGCCAATCCGACGGTACAAAGATGGCAAATCCGAGCACTACTGGCCGTTGGATATCATCTACATTCCACCAGATTCTGCCACATGTAGAATCTAGAAGACTCCATGGTTGAACTTCATTCATGACTAACTTTGCCACAACTAAGCTTAGGCAAAGTGTGTCTGCCACAAAAAATGTGGCTAACAAAATGGCCACCACAAGTGTGGCAAGATTTGGCAAGAAGTTGAGTCTATGACATGTGGACCATGTAGCTAGAAAAGTGTGGCAAGCCACAAGTGTAGCAATGAACCAAAGACAAGCCTGGTGTGTTTGGTAGGGTGTATGAAGGGTGCATGATCCCAAGAGTTCCCTTCTTGATCCACTTTTGGGTGTTCGGTAGAGTGTATGGAGGTTGCATGAGTCCACACTAGATTAGCACAAATACAATAGAAGCATGCATGAAGAGAGCATACATGAAGAGGGGTTTTGAGTTGAGCATGCATGAAGAGGGAACAACTATGCTGAGACGAGAACGCAACCAAACACACTTGTGGCACGCCTAAGCTTAGGCTTGGCAACCTTAGGTTGCAAACAAAACCATAACTTTGAAAGCTGGTCGTTGGATGAAGCCAATCTGACGGTACAAAGATGGCAAATCCGAGCACTACTAGCCGTTGGATATCATCTACATTCCACCAGATTTTGCCACATGTAGAATCTAGAAGACTCCACATGTAGAAGCATAATGCAGAAACCACCAGAATCTCATGAGTGCAATGCACGTGTATCTTACTAGTAGTTGGTAGTAGTAAGAAACAAATTCTAGGTTTGGCACGAGCTCGTACTGCGGGAGCACCACAAGGCGCGCCGCAGGATTTACATTTCCCTCTCGGGGCCCACGGGACCGAACTTCAGTGGCTTACTGCCCGACCTATGAGTTAATGACATGTGGACCTTAAAATGCGGCTGGCCCACATGTCATTCTCATCGTCGTGGGTTGTTCGCGACTCACTCGTTCGAGATGAACCAGCTGGTGGTGGTGTGGCCGTGGCGAGGGTGCCATAGCTGGGCGTCGGGGCGTTACGAGGCGTAGATGGCCACACCAGCGGGTACTACCTGTAGTACATAAGTACTCCAGCTGAGGATTGATGCCTGGGACGAAATGTGTCACAGCCGATGGATGAAAATTCGGTGGTGCGGGAGTACGGATCGGAGCACAGCAGCAGAGCAGGCAAACCGCGTCTAATCAGGTGTGGCTATGGTAGAAAGTTGATGGTCGCCGCAGTTCAGCTGGCCCGCATGTCATGCACACAAAGGTAGAGGAGTGCTAGGGCGGAGAGGGATGAGGCGCACGTCGGGGGGATGAGGATCCCCTGACATGCACAATCCTACCATTCTAACACTTACAAGTGGGACCCACAAGTGTGGGTCCCACCAGTCGGCAAAGGAAAGGCTGGGTAAGGCAGTGATAGCCACGTCAGAGGATCCATGTCCACGTTGGGGGACGTCGTGCTTACAGGTAGGGTTGGAGCGGCGTCGTGGGAATCGCATGTGGGTGTGGCAGTGGTAGAAACAAGAAATGTGATGGTCGCCGTGGTTCAACTTCCATGGACAAGCTTTCATGTCTGCTGACACATGTATATCAAAACTAGAGTATTCATATTTGAAGCACGTGAACAAGTATTATTCTACCACTTCGGATCCATTGCAACGCAGGGGCCAGCACATTGGTAGTAGTAGTGTCTATCTCTATCTCTAGAGGCCTCCCCTCATTCATCCTTTTCTCTCACAAGATAAACTACTCATACAAATGCATCTTGATGTTCCGTGGTGACAAACTAGGGGACTTGTTTCGTATGGGACACATCCTACGATATACTCCCTCTTTCCCAGTTTATTTGTTTTGAATCTTTTCGTTTTATAAGTTTCAAATTCAAATTTAGAGGGGCAGTGGGGCCGAGAGGGGTGAGACGCAGGTCGAGGGACGTGTGGTGTCATGGGTTCGTGCGGCGTTGTGGGAATCGCGTGTGGCTGTGGTAGAAACTTGATGCTCGCTGCATTTAAGGTGGCCCACATGTCATGCACACAAAGGTAGAGGGGCGGTTCGGCCGAGAGGGGTGAGGCGCACGTCGGGGGACGTGGTGTCGTGGATTGGAGCGGCGTCGTGGTAATCGCGAGTGGCAGTTGATGAAACATGATGGTCGCCGAACTTCCATGGACAAGTTGTCATGTCTACAGACACATGCATTGCATACCGATCACTAGAAGGAGTAGTAGAGAAAGCTAGGCGGATAAATATTTCCTTATAGTCAAGCGGACCCACGCTACTAATTGTTCCAAATACATGCACACCATTGAAATATTCCATCTATATCAATAGAGAGGGAATATTTTTTTACAAGAGAGGGAATAGTTCATCCATCCATAATGCCCTGCTGCTAGTGCATCTTCTTCTTCTTCTTCTTCTTGTTCTCATTTTCTGTGCGAGACGGATTCGCAACAAGCTCTCTGGACCTTGCAGCTATCTCGAAACTCACACGGGCATCGAAGGCAGCATATTTTATCCGCTCGTACGTCAAGGGATAATTCTCCCATCCAGACGACCTTAATGTCAGCATCTCATCACCCTTCTGAAGATTTGTTCCGAGCACAAAATTTGCTACGTCGAATCGGGATGGTGTCGGTTTATCACAATCTTCTACATGAATTTTTATTCTGGTTTGTAGGTTAGCGATACTTTTCAAATCAAGGTTGTACGACTCCAACTTCTGTTTGTCCCCTGCGATGGCTGCCACACAGAAGTATATGTCCTCCCGAGACAAGAAATCGTGAAGCTCACCTGGTATGGAGGGCGCGTGTATGACGTGGTACACTAAAACATCATCTTCGAGGCACAGCTGAAGGACCGCGACGCGTTGGATCTTCCCGGTGGCACGCTCCATGTACTCTGCGTCGAGACTGATGACATTCATCTCCACCTTTTGGAGGGAGTTGGATACATCGTTGATCCACTTTCGAGCAACCCTTGGGTGGTCGGTGACTGTGGCAACTATGCTCAACGAGCCTTCGATGAGGACATGTTGGACGCTAAAAACCTGCATCTCGATCTCTTTCACCATTTGGAACCGCTGGACCGGAGGGCTATGGTTTGGAGAATTAGGATTAGATGGCTAGTCTAACTGAAGAAGATGATTATTTATAGGGGCTTCGGAATTACTCCAGCAGGATGTGAAGAGGTTAAAACAATGTGAATGCAGTGTGGTTTGGATGCAAATGAAGATCAAGGATTAGTGAAAAAGCCGAGGAAAATCGGTTCCCGATGGAGAAGTAAATGGGAGAAGTTATGCGCATGCATGAGGAGAGCTGCGGTGGTTTGACTGCTGCATGCAATGGATTGGACAGGCTCTTCGGTTGCCTTTTCTCTGTCCCACGCGCACAGAATGGCCCACTCGTATGCTGCAGTTTATTGGTTGGAGTCTGGCAGCAGCTTCTCATGCATACGCTAATTAATGCTGTGAATGCGGGGCATGGAGGGAAATGGGCGCATGCAAAAGGGTATATACGCAGACTAATTAGAGAAATAATGAAAAAAGTTATGCGCAGACAAAAGAGGACCGGAGGGAGTATTACTCATGTTCCTACTACGGTTAAGGAATATGCGGTTATCCTCAAAAAGAAAAGTCCTTCTTCGTGCTTCCGCATGCACGAGAATTTGGTTCTGTTCACAATATGGATGATAGCTGGAGGATGAAGTGAACCCAGAGGCATGCTAGAACGGGAGTGTACTCATGTTCCTACTACTCCTACTACTACTAGTAGTAGTACAACTGTGGTACACTTGATGGTAAAAATACTATTATTCATCCGGTCCTCACAGTGAAGTGACAAGACGCTGCGCCCGAGGTGACACCAGTCCAGGCGGCGTGTCCGTGTTACCAAAGTTAGCCTCACCTTGTGTACTATGCAGTCACTGTCACCACCGCTATATAGCCTGCCTCGCCTCGTCTCCCTCTCCCCTAGCACCACTCCATCTCCATCTCCATCTCGCCGAAGATCCTGAGGTCACTCTTCATTATCTCACTGTACCCCCGCATACCCTTGCCTCACTCGCCTCCCCCAGTGCCACTATTCCCTTGCTAGCCGCTCCAGCACCGACAGCCTTCTCCCTCGTAAATCAAGCCCCCAAAACCCCACCTTCCAAACTCCACCATGGCCGAACGCGAATTGTGTAGGATCCATATGAGCCGCGATTGGAGCAATCCCCCCAGTGATGTCCTCGACCTCTGTTGTTCGTGTATGGATATGTTGAGCGCCCTGTGGCTGGCTGCATCCTCAAGGGGCATGCACACGGCCATCATCGAAGCGAGGCCAAAGCTTTTCAAGACACCCTGCTTGCTGCTATCTGGTCTTGCAAGATTGGCTCACCATGATACGGAGGCGTACATGATGCCCCTCGACTTCAATCCGATCTCCGTTAGCCGAGACTTCTTTGCAGGTATGTAGTGGGTCGCCGTACATCATTTCCCTCGACTTCGATCCGATCACCATCGCCCAAAACTTCTTGGCAGATATGTACTGGGTCGGCATGAACTCCCACTAGATGGCTGCCTTCAGAGAAGACGGTAAAAAGTTGGTGCTCATGAACTTCCAGACCTCCCATGAGATTATCCTTCCTCCATTGGATTATATAGAGTTTTACCATCGCGGTCCTAGTCATCTAGATTACCACATCAGTTGGACGGACCTTGTTTTGCAGAAGATTCTAATCTGCCAAGTGCCCACACGACATGCGAATTACACAGACTTCAAGCTAATTGCCTTGTTCGACCACGGACTCGCCTATCTTTACGCCGGTGCCTTCTTTAGCTGGAGACAACTCAGCTCACAGTGGATCATCCTCAAAGCTGATACACACTTCTGTGATGTTATTGAACACAATGGCATCATCTACGTGATCGACAAAGCAGATGGCACCATGTATTGCTGGCACGGCGCGTGTAAGTTGTTTCCGTCTCATGTTAATGATGACGCCATCACACTGTTTGAACTTTTTGTGATGATTGGCATATCCCTGTTTGAGCAGAATTCGATTAGAACTATGACAATGTATTAGAGATGCCGGAAGTCAGCTATATTTGGAATGAGTTAATTCATGCGATTGTGATCATGTCATTACAACCAATTTGTACCCCTGAATAATCAAACAGTTAGGAATATATGGATATTCTCCTTATTTTACAGTAATCTATATACTACTACTAAATATGAGTGTGTATCAATGGCCATGTTGGTTTCCTCATTTTCATGATGTAGAAACATGCACCACACCGTTGGTTTCATCTAACTATACATTAGGGAAGTAAATGTGCATATGGAGAACTCTATATTTGGAAGTAGTGAAATCCTATAATGCTTATCATGTGTACATACCTATATTCGCCCTTCAGCAATCAATGGCTAGAATAAAATCCTCACAAATTTTTTACCCACAGAACATGAGTATATAACAATGCATGGTCTGTTAGTTACCTTGAAGAATTTGTTTGTGATGACAGAACATGATTCCATAACATGCATGACATGGTAGTTTCCTGTGAAGAATCGATTGCGAGATAACATGAGTATAACCATGCATGGCACTTCTATATTTCCGAACCCAGTATACATTTCCCTGTATTTTCCTCCCAGTTCTAACAGGGACATATCAATGTTGTTTCTTGCATTATCCTACTCATACTCTAAACAATTCTGATCTTACATTAACAATGCCTGTCCTTTTTGATATGATGCAGTGTCCCTACAGTTACTACCCTTTGTAATCACACCACCTTTGCCAAAAACAGGGAAGCACAACTGGTTCCTCGCTTGATCAGAGGACGACAAAAGACTGATGATCATTCGGACACATGAGCCGGAAAAGTTATATTGCAAAAACCCCACTGTATACAAGCACCGTGAAATACGTGAGTATCCCGACAGTGGCTGTTAGGTCTATGAGCAGGATACCAGCTTGTTGGGGCCTTCAAGATTTTTTAGTTGGAGGCGGGTAAACAGCCTTGGTTCACACTCTGTTTCTCGGACTCAATTATCCGATTAACCAGGAGATCACCGTTGGCAAGGACCTTGATGGCAGAGAGGCTCTGTTTGCTATGGAAAATTGTGTCTACACGGCGAGCCCTAGGAGTTCGGGAGAAAACTCCCCTGATTTTCAATGATACAGCCTGCAGCCAAAAGAAGGTGAGAATGACAAAGGCATTCGGATTAACTTTGATCCTTGGATGTCTCAATTACGACAGGCAGCGATGTGGTTCAATCCTTCAGGTTGATAGGTAATTGGGATGTTGCGTCGAAAGGGTGGAGTACCGGTGTCTCCGGATCATTGGTCGCTGAAGCGGGGCTGCAAATTATGATGGTGTTGGATTATCTCTTCGATTGACTTTGTTGTCTTTGCTGCTTGTTCTGGATGGTAGTCCTTTCTTTTGTTATGCATAATCCTTGTCATTTGGTCATCCTCGTCTATGTCACTCTTACTATGTAATA
The DNA here is from genome assembly GCF_056163025.1 of Triticum urartu. Lineage (NCBI taxonomy): Eukaryota > Viridiplantae > Streptophyta > Magnoliopsida > Poales > Poaceae > Triticum > Triticum urartu. The sequence continues at coordinate 188,508,789 of NC_141878.1, read as the reverse complement.
GTTGCCTCTGTTTAGAATGTCATTCTCGTCTGGATCACGAGAGTCTGAGCATTGCAGATGGGTGCGTTTTGGTGGTGTAGCAAGACTTATTATGAACTATCATGTCTTGTCGTTTATGTCAGTAGTAGTCACTAGTCAGTGTTTGAATGTTGTATATATCGTTGTTTAGAACTGTTTATTGTCTCGAACTACTGGTGGGCTAAATGAGGGCATCACCATTCTCTAGTGTTCAGAGTGTATCTCCTTTTTTCAAGTTATATAATTTGAGCTCAATGTATTTTCGATGATGTACACTTGTTTGGGCTAGTGAGGTGTCGTTGAATATGGGCCGAGTAGTAACGCAATGCCAAACATGTCAATTATGACTCTCAGGCCGGGCTCTCAAAAGATCCTCAAAAAAGGCTCGGCTCTCCAAAAAAGAAATAATAAGGACTCTGAGGCTGACATGTGGGCGCCACCGGTGTTTTCGTGTGCTTGCGCGCCGAGAGCATATTGGCGCGTGTTCAAAATTCAAGCTACCTTTTCATCCCCAATCTCCCGCCCCTCCCCCACCTCTGGAATCTCGATTCCTACTCCAGTTTCCCCAAATCCCCTCCTGTACTCCCTGTACTCAAGCTCACTATCATGTTGCCGGTCAACGCGGATCTCCAAGCCGGAGATCCTGAGGTCCGTCCTGCCTTCGGTCGCTGCGTGCTGTCGCTCAACAGTGGCATGGCGGCGCTTGACGACCAGTTTGCCGGCAAAATGCTGATGGTAACCATAAACGGTGACCGGCCTCCCGTCTCGCCGGACGACCTTGTCAAAGCTCTTGGCATTGCGCACGGCATCCAAATAAGTGACTTGCTCGCCGAAGTCTGTCCGCCACCGGCTGATTTCTTCATCAGGTTCCGGACAACTTTTGACTGCAGTCGTGTGTTCGAATCTTCCCAGCGTTTGTTCTGCGATGGTGCACTGGTGAGCTTTGATCGGTGGTACCTAGGATGGGGCTCGGTGCCCGCTGAGCTTGAGTTTTTTTAACAAATCTTACCTTCCACGACATGCCTCGACGTGCTTGGAACAACGAGTCTATGAATGAGCTTATCAACGACCTTGGAGGTGAGCTCATAAGTATGTTTGTTCCTCCAGACAGCTGGGCTCTGACGGTTATGGCATGGATGAAGAAGCCGTCCACCATACCGAAGGTGATTGGTGTTGAGATACCGGTGCAGGAACCGGGGTTGTACTATTCGTCGCCACCAAGGCCACCGCGGACCACGTTAGGGATGTACCTGTATCGAGTGTTGGTGCATGTCGAAGAAGTGGTCAATCCATCAATCGAAGTCCTGCCGCCGCCGTTGGTGCCAGGGTCCATCGACGACGTCCATTATAGGAGTCAATGTCAGACTTTCCCCATGTTGCTCGGAACGATGGATGGCACAGGGCCTACTCTATCGCGCGGCGGAGGCCACAGTTTCTTTGGGAGAAGAGGCAGGGCTGGCTGCCTCGATGTGCTCTAATTTGAGGTAACAACTGAATCTTGTCAGATACTAGTTAAATCCGAGCTATGGGTGTGAAGCACTGATGTGCCAGTACATTTGATTGTGACCTGTTCTAATTTTGTACCTGAACCTTTTTTAGAAAGGGCTTTATGTCAACTTAATGTGCTAGCAGAACTTATTGTGTTGTCTGTCTGTTTTCTTCACAAAGCATTCAAGGGATGAACCGTTATGTACGAGTTCGTTGGTTTCAACATAGCCCTACCCGTAGCGATCCACTGCATCCATCCTGATTGTGCCGCCTAAGTGAGATTTTTGTATGCAAGTTCAGTGTGCTATGATGTTCTATATGATTGTGTCAACTATATAAGTTTTTACTGAGCATCAGCAATGCATATGGATGAAAGATGTATTTATGAGCATCAACCAATGGGTCTCTCTCTCCCTCTCTCTCTCTCACACACACACATGCACACAGGCACACACGCACAAGTGGGACCCATTGAATTATTTCTTTGCTCATGACAGCTTTTAATTAGGTTCCACTATAATCTAACTTTTTTCTTAAGTTATTAATTAAGCTCAATGACTTCAAAAAGTTGTACAGAAGCCTTGTTTGGGCCTTTCTGGCGTCGCTGAATGTGGGCTGAGTAGCCATGTTAGGTTGTATTGTACTACACAAGCCTTTTTTTCAACATCAGCAATGCAACTGGGCCGACAGTTGTACACAATATCCGGGTCAACTTGTTATTCTCCGCTCTGCCGGGCTACAAACTTTCCTAGGAGGTATGCATTAGGCTTAACAAGAAAATGGACTTTAAGAAATAATAAATGGGATGTAATTATAATAACTGGACAGTAACTATAAAAAAATGCACCAAACGCGTAATTAGTTTAAAAAATATATTATTTTTGGAATTTGAAAATTTTAATTTCATTACTTGTTGCGCGCGCAATATTTCGTTGGATTTTAACATAATACAACTTTATTTTGAAATTATATTTGATCTGACTAGAAATTTTGGATAAAATATTTCGGATCCCATAAAAATGTGGGAATTTTTTTGAATTCTGTTTTGAGCGGTTGGTTGAAATTATTAATCTGTCCTAGCTAGAAAATGGGTTGTACTTTTAAAACATTGTAAATGGGTTGTAGTAAATTTCATTAGAATTAGAAAATGGGATGTACATTCTTACAAATCGCAAATGGGATATATGTTCTCTGCCACACACTTGTGGGCCTTCTAAGTTGACGCGTCCCCTAAAAAAACTAAGTTGACGCGTATGCAAGGCTTTGTCAAGAACACATGGTTCTGGCAGCTGTGGCCGTTGGATGTCCATCCAACGGATGTCGTGCTTGTTCTTCAATCTCGGATATTCTTGCTTCAGCCGCCCAAAAAATTATTCCTCCCCTGACATCTGGGCGCACCATTTCGGAGGCTGACCTGTGGGCCTACTAAGTTAACGCGTACCAAGGGCTTTGTCAACTTAGTCAATATAAACGATTCTATCTGCAGTGACTGTACGATGTCCATCCAATGGCCGTAGTGCTTCTTCAACCTTTGGTCTTCTTGCTCCAGCCGCCCAACGCAGCACCGGTCGTGCCGCATGCTCCTGCCTCCCGTGGCCGGCTGTGATGCCGCGGAGGCCTCACCGCCCCTACTACTCCCACCGCTAGCCAGGGCATCCCTCTACTCACCCACACCCCCTGTTATTCTGCGGCGACGACAGCCTCACACCACAGCCAAACCAGTGAACCCTCGCACTCTTCTCCGTGCGGGCTTCCACTGCCGTGTCTTCCCCGGCTCCTCGTCGTCCCCTTCCTAGTCATGGCCGTCGTCCACCGCTCTGGTGCTCTCGGCGCGGCGTGGTCAACGTGGTCAAGGAACAGCTTCCATCGGACGTGGACTGTATGTGGAGAGGCTGACAGCTGGGTCCACAACGGCAGCAAGGAAGTGCCTCCTTATTACGCGGAAAATAATGATTCCTCCACCTGACAACAAGGACCCACTGAATGGGCCATCGTATTTCGCGAAAAAATGTTTCCCCCTTGACTGCTGGGACCCACCGGACGGGCCACCATATTGCACGAAAAAACGTTCCCACCACTGATAGCTCGGACCCACCAGAAGTGCCTCCTTATTACACAAAAAATGAATACTCCTCCTGCTGGTCGGGACCCACCTTGGTGGGAGGATGACTTGTGGGCCTACTAAGTTGACGAGGACGGAGTGCTTTGTCAACTTAGTCAATATGAACGATTCTAGCTCCAGTGACCGTACGATGTCCATCCAACGACCATAGTGCTTCTTCAACGTCTGGTCTTCTTGCTCCAGTCGCCCAAAGCAGCGCCGGTCGTGTCGCATGCTCCTGCCTCCCATGGCTGGCTGTGCTGCCACGGAGGCCTCACCGCCCCTACTATTCCCACCGCTGTCCAGGCCCTACCGCGACGGCAGCCTCACACCGCAGCTGAACTAGTAAACCCTCATACTCCTCTCCGTGCGGCCTTCCACTGCCGCGTCTTCCCCGGCTCCGTGTCGTCCCCTTCCTAGGCCTCGCTGTCGTCAACCGCCCATGTGCTCTCGGCGCGGCGTGGTCAACATGGTCAAGGAACGACTTCTATCGGACATGGACTGTATGTGGAGCGGCTGACAGCTGGGTCCATGGCCGCAACAAGGAAGTGCCTCCTTATTACATGCAAAATAATTATTCCTCCACCTGACAGTGGGGACCCACCAGACGGGCCATCGTATTTCACAAAAATAATATTTCCCACTGACTGCTGGGACCCACCAGCTACATCTTTGCACGCAAGGAAGTGTGTCCGGGCAAAAGAAAATGATTCGCCCCCCTGACTGCTGGGACCCATCAGCTACATCTTCGCACGCAAGGAAGTGCTTGACAGTCGGGACCCACCTGGTCGAAGCGTATGTAGCGTTGTCATTCTGGTCGCGAACGTGTACGTACATACTGGTCGATGTAGAGGCGCGCACGTGTCGTAGTAGAGGCGGCATGTTGGTGGGAACGACACCTATGCGATCACAAGAATCCCTACTACGGTTGCGGGGCGCGGGGTCGTGAGAAGAGCGGATTAAAAAGATAGCACACGGTTCGTTTATCCAGGTTCGGGCCGCGGGGATGCGTAAAACCCTACTCCTACTTTGGTGGATTGTATATCTGTGTTCTTGAGCTAGCTATGGGGCGTGAGGAGCTCCAAAAAGCCGAATCCTCCTCCTGGTCGCCTCGGGCCTCCTTTTATAGGAAAGGGGGTACCACAGTAGCACCAGGAGGTGGAAAGGGAACAGTGATGTGAGGTTATCCCTTGCATTACATGACAAGGCGCATTTAATGCGTCTTGCCCAAGTGTCCTTGCTTTATCGGGGACGGGGGAGAGCCCTGTCTCATCCATCGCCGCTCCCTCTCACATCGACACGCGCCCTGGCCAGCGGTGCCATGTAGGCAGGCAGGCAGCTGAGGTGGCGCAGTGGTGGGTCTCCACGAAGATCTGCATGCCGCCACGCAGGTGCCTGCCCAGTTGGTTGGGTCGGCAGCTGCATGCGAACGGCGGTGGAGGTTTGACTGGCGTGGGCCTGATGGTGGCCTAACGGGTGTTTTTGGCAAGGGCCTTGCCGGGGCCCCGGCACGGGTCTTGCCGTGGCGCCTGCTGTCATCCCCGGCTAGGCTCTTGCCGGGGGCCTTGTGGTCCTCCTTGGCTGGGATCCCGCCAAGGATCATCATCTTCTGAAGGGTGTATCTGATCTCGAATGTCTTCACAAAGATCTGCATGCCACCACGGGGATGTCTCCCGAATCCTTGCCCCATGGGGGCAGTGGACTCAAGGGTGACTCACTCCGTAGGTGTGGGGCGAGCTGCCATGGCAAGGGTCTTGCCGGGTTTGCTAAAACCGCCTCCCGGCAAGGATCTTGCCGGGGGGGGTCCGCTTCATCCCCTTTGCTCTTTGTGGTCTTGGTCTTGGCGTCGTTCTGCTTCTCTTGAGCTCCGGCCTTACCTTGGCTCACCTCCCTTGCCTTGCTCAGTGTGGTGGTGCCTGTGGCTCAGACTGCCCGTGCACAGTTATAGGGGTACAAAAAGTGTGCCCCTCTTTTTGTACACCGACAGTAGCATGTACACATACGTAAAGCAGCCAGTGTGCAAGAAAGAAAATACGACCACGTACGTACATACGGGCAGGGTCTCGAACGCCTACTCGGGCATACGTATGGCCAGGGCTCGTGTACATGGCTGGGTCGGAACGGAATGCGTCGTCGTGTTCATTGGGAGGGCTTGGACGGAACAACCAATGGAAACGAGGCCTGGCGTACCGCAGAACGGAGGAAACGGTCTTGTGTTCGACCGGCCACGGTCGAAACGGGATCCTGTTCATCGAGAGGGGTCTGGCGTACCGCAAAACGGAGGAAACGGACCTCCTACGGTCGAAACGGGAGTCCTGTTGATCGGGAGGGGTGTGGCATACCGCAAAATGGAGGAAAGTAACTTGTGTTGGAGCGCTACGGTCGAAACGGGGGTCCTGTTCATCGGGAGGGGTGTGGCGTACCGCAAACGGGACTCCACGGGATATTGTTCATCTCCACTGTCGACCCCCTCCATCTTCCACATGCTATTGTTCATCCACCATCGAACTCCTCTAGTCTCCACCTGCGAATGTTCATCCACGGGATCCTATTCATCCAGCTTCCACCGTGCGCTACTCCACCGGCTACTGTTCAACCAGCTGTAACGCCCTCGATGCGGCTATATCTCCCACGTGTCGAAGCACGACTTAGAGGCATAACCGCATTGAAAGCAACGTCGCAAGTGAGGTAATATTCACAACAACCCATGTAATACATAAGGGAAAGAGATACATAGTTGGCTTACAATCGCCACTTCACACAATACATGAATAAAGCATTACATCATCCAGATACACACAAGGTCCGACTACGGAACCAAAATAAAAGAAGACTACCCCAAATGCTACAGATCCCCGATCGTCCCGACTGGGCTCCAATACGTCCATTTTGCATCATGCTTTTATATCGATATTTATTGCATTATGGACTGTTATTTCACTTTATGTCACAATACTTATGGCTATTCTCTCTTATTTTAAAAGGTTTACATAAAGAGGGAGAATGCCGACAGCTAGAATTCTGGTCTGGATAAGGAGCAAATATTAGAGACTTATTCTGCGCAACTCCAAAAGTCCTGAAACTCCACGGAACGTCTTAAAAGAAATAAAGAAAAATCCACGCCAAAGATGAAGGCCAGGGGGCCCACACCCTGCTCACGAGGGTGTGGGGTGCCCCCCTAGGGCGCGCCCCCCTACCTCGTGGGCCCCCTAGTGGCTCTCCGATGCCCATCTTCTCCTATATGAGGTCTTTCGATGAGAAAAAATAAGGAGGAACTTTTCGTGACAAGACTCCGTCGCCACGAGGCGGAACCTTGGCGAATCCAATCTAGAGCTCTGGCTGAGCTGTTCTGCCGGGGAAACTTCCCTCCCGGAGGGGGAAATCATCACCATCGTCATCACCAACGCTCCTCTCATCAGGAGAGGGCAATCTCCATCAACATCTTCACCAGCACCATCTCATCTCCAAACCCTAGTTCATCTCTTGTATCCAATTCTTGTCTCAAAGTCCGGGATTGGTGCTAGTAGGTTGCTAGTAGTGTTGATTACTCCTTGTAGTTGATGCTAGTTGGTTTAATTGGTGGAAGATCATATGTTCAGATCCTATATGAATATTATTACCCCTCTGATTATGAACATGAATATGCTTTGTGAGTAATTTCGTTCATTCCTGAGGACAAGGGAGAAGTCTTGCTATGAGTAGTCATGTGAATTTGGTATTCGTTTGATATTTTGATAAGATGTATGTTGTCTAGCGTCTAGTGGTGTTATGTGAATGTCGACTACATAACACTTCACCATTATTTGGGCCTAGAGGAAGGCATTCGGAAGTAATAAGTAGATGATGGGTTGCTAGAGTGACAGAAGCTTAAACCCTAGTTTATGCGTTGCTTCGTAAGGGGCTGATTTGGATCCATATGTTTCATGCTATGGTTAGGTTTACCTTAATACTTTTGTTGTAGTTGCGGATGCTTGCGATAGAGGTTAATCATAAGTGGGATGCTTGTTCAAGTAAGAACAACACCCAAGCACCGGTCCACCCACATATCAAATTATCAAAGTATCGAACGCGAATCATATGAACGTGATGAAAACTAGCTTGACGATATTCCCATGTGTCCTCAGGAGTGCTTTTCCTATTATAAGAGTTTGTTCCGGCTTGTCCTTTGCTACAAAAGGATTGGGCCACCTTGCTGCACTTTATTTACTTTTGTTACTTGTTGCTCGTTACAATCTATCTTATCACAAAACTATCTATTACCACTTATTTCAGTACTTGCAGAGAATACCTTGCTGAAAACCGCTTATCATTTCCTTCTGCTCCTCATTGGGTTCGACACTCTTACTTATCGAAAGGACCACGATAGATCCCCTATACTTGTGGGTCATCAGGCTCCACTACTGATCAACTGAAAACGGAACAACATAATGAACACGATCTTCAACTAGCTCCTCCTTGAGCTCGGTTGCATCACCTGCACGGTATCATCAGCACCTGCAACTGGTGTTGGAAGTAATCTGTGAGTCACGGGGACTCAGCAATCTCATGCCCTCGCGATCAAGACTAATTAAGCTTATGGGTAAGGTAAAGGTATGAGGTGGAGCTGCAGCAAGCGACTAGCATATATGGTGGCTAACATACACAAATGAGAGCGAGAAGAGAGAGCAAAGGCACGGTCGAACAACTATGATCAAGAAGTGATCCTAGAACAACCTACGTCAAGCATAACTCCAACACCGTGTTCACTCTTCGAACTCCACCGGAAAGAGACCTTCACGGTTACACACGCGGTTGGTGCATTTTAATTAAGTTAAGTGTCAAGTTCTCTACAACCGGACATTAACAAATTCCCATCTGCCCATAACCGCGGGCACGGCTTTCGAAAGTTCAAATCCCTGCAGGGGTGTCCCAACTTAGCCCATCACAAGCTCTCACGGTCAACGAAGGATATTCCTTCTCCTAGGAAGACCCGATCAGGCTCGGAATCCCGGTTACAAGACATTTCGACAATGGTAAAATAAGTCCAGCAAGACCGCCAGATGCGCCGACATCCCGATAGGAGCTGCACATATCTCGTTCTCAAGGCAACACCGGATGAACACTATGTACAGCTAAAACTAGCCCTCAAGTTTCCCCGAGGTGGCGCCGCAAGTGGCTCTGTTTCGGACCAACACTTAGACAAGCACTGGCCCACGGGGGGTTAAAATAAAGATGACCCTCGGGATGCGCGACTCCCAAGGGAAAAGGCTAGGTGGCAAAAGGTAAAACCAAGGTTGGGCCTTGCTGGAGGAGTTTTATTCGAGGAGAACTGTCAAGGCATTCCCATTATAACCCAACCGTGTAAGGAACGCAAAATCAAGGAACATAACACCGGTATGAAGGAAACTAGGGCGGCAAGAGTGGAACAAAACACCAGGCATAAGGCCGAGCCTTCCACCCTTTACCAAGTATATAGATGCATTAATTAAATAAGAGATATTATGATATCCCAACAACATATCCATGTTCCAACAAGGAACAACTCCAATCTTCACCTACAACTAACAACACTGTAAGAGGGGCTTAGCAAAGCGGTAACGTAGCCAAACAACGGTTTGCTAGGACAAGGTGGGTTAGAGGCTTGGCTTAACAATATGGGAGGCATGAAAAGCAAGTGGTAGGTATCGCAGCATAGGCATAGCAAAAGAGCGAGCACCTAGCAAGCAAAGATAGAAGTGATTTCGAGGGTATGGTCATCTTTCCTGGGATCCTGCAAGGAAGAATAACGAGTCCATGAAGAAATAAAATGGACGTAGTCGAACGGATCCTCACAACTCCGGAATGAAACCGAACCTAACGCAAGAGGCAACCCGGAAAGAAGCAAGCAACATAGTAAACAACCACCGCATAATCATGGCATGTTGCACAATCAAGTATGATGCATGTACGGTTTAATTATGCATGGCATGGCAAAAGAGCACAAACAAAACTACAAATTAAGTGGAGCTCAATATGCAACGAGTTGCATATTGACGGACACCACAATAATTATTTAGTTCGCTCTTCTTTATGTACCCAACAATATTAAATGTTGGTTAGCATGGCATGGGGTGAAGCATAAAAGAAACTATGTAACTAAGCAATTTAAATGGGGCCGGATATAACAAACAACAAATATGGTAAATCCCCATATGCATTAGCAATTTAAATGCAAACAACAATTTAAACCATCTTAATGTTGTTAACATGATGCGGATGGCATGATCAAGTTTATGCAATTTTATTAAAAGTTAACATGTGCGTGATGAGAGCATTTGTCATCGTGGTAGAAATAAAGGGATGCCACGGTGACGAAACAGAAATGATGCCACGGCAACATTCCGATGATCCGGTAGCTCACGGGGATACCAGTGCAAAAGGAAGTGGGTGTGAGTGAGTAAAGCAAGATGGTGGGGTGATCCCGGTAACCGGGTGTCCCACGAGTTGGCTGCAAGGAAACGAGTGGCAAATTGGGCACGGTGCAAACATGGGCATCTCATATAATACATCACATGCATACGGTCCACGGGCATTGTTCCGGCGGTTATACCTTCGAAGCATGCGTTTCGGGCGGAACAGGTTCGTAGTGGAAGTAGTCGTTCATGGGTCTTCGAGGGAAGTAGTGGTTCACGTTCATTTTCGGAGAGGTACTTGACGAATCCAAGGTTTCCGAGGGCGACGGTTGTAGAACTCGATCGTTTCGAAGAGGTACTTCGCGACAGTAGTGGTACGCGTTTCGTAGCCGTTCGGATCATCATTAGAGGAGCTTGGCGGATTTGAATCCCTTCGAGATTGTCGTGGTACTTGGGGTCTTCGGACTTGCCGGTCCCATTCTTGCGATGGTAGTCGTTCACATTCGTTCGGAGAGGTACTTGATGACTCCAACGTCTTCGGGGTGACGGCAGTTGTACACGGTCCACGCGACGTCGATCGTTCGGGGTCTGACTTGCAGGTCTTGCCGACATGAGGCGTTTTTGTGTAGACGAACTTGGCGCATCCGAAGGGTCACACTTGTCGTCATGGGAACTTGGTGAATCTGAGGTCTTCGAGGTCGACGGTAGTTGTACATCTCATGGTGGAACTTGACGGATCCGAGGACTCCGGGCGTCGTGGTATTTGTCGCATTCCGGAATCGATGTGGTACTTGGCAATATTTAGGATGGTCTTGGCGATTCCGGAGACACGGTTTAGGTACTTGACGCAACATCACGTAGTTGTCCTTGGGGCATCAGAACTAGTTGGACTTGCCGGTCTTGAAGGCGTCGGTGGTTCCAGGGTACTTGACAAATGCACGTGGTCGCACCTGAGTCGTCGTACACTTGACGGGTCTGGAAGAGGAACTTGGCGCCCAAGGGTGTTGCAGTTGCAGTCTTCACGTCAACGAGAACATGCAGCGAAGGAGGGGGCTCGAGCAGGGAGGTGGAGCACAGAAGGCGTCCGGAGATGGCAGATCGTCAGCAGGCAGAGGGCCGACGGGAGGAGGCAGGCGAGGTGGATGTCCATGGCAGCAGAAGGAGAAGCACTAGGCTGGACCATGCAGCAGCTGGCGAGGGACTCCGGGACGGCATGGAGGTCGAGGAAGATGAGCTCGAGGCAGCGCTGGAGCATGGTGGCATGGCGGCCGGACAAAGCAGGGAGGCTTGATGGAGGTCGCCGGCGCGGAGAAGTCGCAGGCGAGGTGCGGGCGTAGCAGAGGAGACGAGGCGCCGCTTGGGGCTCAGGGTCGCGGGGAAGGAGCAGCTCCGGTGGTGCGGCGCCGGAGACGGCAGGGGAGCGACGTCCTGGGGCAGCACGGCGAGGCGAAGGCCGGCGGCAGCGAGCAGGCTCTGGCCTGGTACACTTCTCCGGCGAGGGCGGAGCGCGGGTTCTGGCACTAGAGGCACGCGGGTGCGAGAGCGAGGGGATCTGGCGCGATGCGCTGGGTTCCTAGCGGCGCGAGGGAAAGAGAGGGAGTCGAGGGGAGAGAGAGATGGCGCAAGGGAACAAGGGGGATGAGATGGGATCGAGCGAGATGGGGGAGTCGGTCTCCCTGGCGGCGCGAGGGGAGAGGAGAGGGAGGAGGGGATCGGGCCTAGGATTAGGTTAGGTTAGGTGGGCTTCTGCTAGGAGGCCCAAGTGGCCAGAGGCCTGGCTGGGCTCCTCTCTCCATTCTTTTTCTTTTAAAACAAACCAGAGAAGGAGAAGGAAAAGAAAGAGAAGGTAGGGGCGGAATTTGGGCACGAGGACAATTTTCTCGGACTCATAAAAATATGCAAGGTTCGAGAAAATTAGAAGTGGCAAGATCGGAAGATATGAATTCAAACTCATTTGAATTTAATCAAATGGTTTGAACTAGGGCTAGGGTTTTGAAGTGCCCAGAAATGTTGAGAATTTAGGTGGAGCTCGGGGAAGTGAAGAAAGAAATTACAGGAAAAGTTTGGGGACCAAACTTGAAGCGGAAAAGGGCATGTGATAAATTGCAAGTGTGTTATAGGTGATTCCGAAAATGGAATATTTAACATAGCTCCCTAATATCGGGAGGATAATGTTATAAAGAGAAGTCACTCTTCCCTCGATTTAAATGGATGAAGATCCACACAAATTATTTAGTTGAGATGCAAAAGGACTTATGACATGATGATATGATGACATGATGCAATGCACATGATGCAACGAACCAAAACGAATCACCCGACAACACACGGAAACATGGAAGGCATCTGAAGCTCCGGTCTTGGGGCGTCACAACACTCCACCACTACGAGAGGATCTCGTCCCGAGATCTAGAATGGCACCGGAGGGAAAAACGGAAGAGAAAGAGAAGAGGTAAAACTAAGTTGCTTCTTTGACCAATGAGTGAAACCAAAGAGCCTTGAAAAGGTTAAGCCATTTCGAGAAAAGAATACAGTGGAGATGACAAAGTTGAAAACACTCCGTTAGAAAAGAGGAACAAGGAAGAACAACTTCGGGCAGCACTCCGATTGAAAAGAAAAGGAATTGAATAAGAACTTGATAAGATGAGAAGATACTTGAATGCAAACACGATACTCTGGTTGGAAAAGGAAGGAATTGAACATGATCTTGACAAACCGAGATGAGGAGTGAAAAGAGCAACATCACTAGACCTCCGGGAGAAAGAATAGAATATAGATAATTGAGATAAAAGATTGTAGAAGAAAAAGCCAACTTCTGCTACAAAAGAGCTTGAAAAGGTATCCTTAGTAGAAGGGTCGAACGGAGTTGTTGGAAAACCAGCAACGAAAAGAATAATCTTGATATAGTATTATGGAATACATCTCAAATTATGAGGTGACAACCTTCCACTGACGGGAAAAGAATTGGATTGATATGAACAAGGAGACAAGAAACTATATCACCAGGAGGATAAATGGAGAACTTGGGTCATTTATGAGCACCATAAATAGCAACAATCCTTAGGAAAAGCTTTAGGTGAAATATAACCCAAGATAATTCCAACGAAGAGGTAGATGGATTTAAATATGTCATTCTTGTGAATGAAGAATGATTTATTACCACCTCAAAAGATGAGGGAGAAAAACAACTGCACTTCGTAATGCAAGATGAAGAATACTTGAGCTCCTCTGAAAAGAATCTTGATGAATACTTCGAGAATGTAGCGACCCGACCCGAATGGATCAAGTCTCTGTGCTTAAGTGTCATCCCTGGATCAGTATGCTGACACACACAGTACTATAGGATTTATAACAGAGGTAAATCACATGTAAAAAGTAACGTAAATACTATTACCTCAATCCAAATAGCGGAAGTAACAAGGTTGTGGATTCCCATCAACACCAACGGCAAAGTTGAGTGTAGAAATCGTAACCCTAACGTATCACTTACTCGTCGTAAGATTCCTGCAACATGAGACGTTGCAGCCACAAAGGGTCAGTACATTGAATGTACTGGCAAATTCACACCATAGAGAGAAATGATGAACAATGGCTATCACTACATGCATATTTGGCTGGTGGAAAAGCTCTATGGTTATAGTTTTTGCGAAAAGCCAATTTTCCCTACTACAAAGGAATAAATTTTATTTAACTATCATGGTGGTTGTTGAACATTGAGAATGGTTGACAGCATTCTCAATCCCAATTAAATAACATCATTAAACCCAACAAACTTAATTTAGAGTAACGTGATGAGATCAATAGGATAATCCAAGTACCAGAGACTCAAGATGTCCATAACCGGGGACAAGGCAAATCATGATTAGTTTGTACACTCTGCACAGGTTTGCGCACTTTTCCCCTCAAGACCCGATCTCCTTCGTTGGATTTCTCGCACTACAAGGTGTTTGAGAAACGGATGACCGAGACATAGTCTTTCAGAAGCGTTTGCACCTTACTATGGGTAGACCGTTCCACCTACAACCCCTACATCTGCTAGTCTACCACTGTAAGAGTTCACACGACTTAATCAACTGTGTTAGAGCCCATAATAGCTTGTGGCTGCACACGGAAGTTTCTAGCATGAATAATCTTATGGTCCCTTTGAGCCTGGGTGGCGGACCGTAGGATGATCACACGGTATATCCCCGGGATCTCCTAGGAAAACACTGGTATTTCCCCAGGTGTCCGGGCAAGTCCACTGGTATATCCCCAGGGTGCCCCTAGCAATCCACCCAGATGTGTATTAAAGTTGCCACCTTAAGTTGAACCATTAATTAACAATCTCACATCTGTCATGAAATACTCTCAAACCCAATCCACGTCTACGAGCATAGCATGGCAATGTAAGCATAACGTAATAGTAACTCCCAAGGTTTGAATGCAGGGCAATAGGTTCCTACCTCATCAACTACCTCCCAATACCAACATGTTATCAATCCTACTCATGCAATGTTTGAGGGTGAAATTAATGCATAAAAACTAGGTATGAAAGGCGATATGATCAAAGTGTGAACTTGCCTGCAATGTTGATGAAGATGATTCGCACTCAAAACTCTTGATAGATCTACTCGTCTCACTCCGGTCAATCTATCGTAAGCAAGCAATAGTAACCACACATAAGCAATCACTCAAAGATCAGAAAGATCGAAGAAGACAATTCGGAAAACATCAAAACCAAGCAAATAACTCTTGCAACATAAAACAATTTCTAACAGTACCAAAATTATATGAATTTGGCCTTATCAGAAAGTTTAGGTCAAGAGCTTCGATTTGCAAAAGAATCAACTCAAACGGAGCTACGAAACTCAAGTTAAGATCAAACGAAGTTTGAATTCAAATCTGATCTAATTAAAATTTTAAACTTTTCAAAAAACATGTTTGAGTTAGTGTAAGTGCATCTAGTGCCACCCCTAGTTGGTTTTGGAGTATTGACGACAAACCTAGTTGAGGGACTAATGTGTTTGTGAGAATTGCAGGAAAACACAGTTAGAACTGTACGAAGACATTGAAGACAATGGTGGTTTATGAAGATATTCATATTGAAGACAATGACAGGAGAAGACTCCCTATGAAGTTTTTGGAACTCGAAGACCTAGATCCTTCGTAGTTTTATTTCATTCATGTTGTGTCATAGGAACCACCGTACTGTTAAGTGGGGTCAAAGAGAACCAGTCAGAATGACTGAAGTGATGCCTAATTCAAATCCTATGTCTTCGAGCGAAGACTTTGAGAGAAAATCTTGTCCAGAGTCAGACAAGTCAGCTTTACTTGTAGCCCAAGTAAAGTTGTCGTGTGAGTTCAAAATTCGACCGTTGGTACACGTGTCAGTTCCTTAGTGACCCAGGGTCATTTCGGACAGATCAGGTCGGGTTGCCAAGTGGCTATAAATAGTTCACCCCCCACAACCATAAACGGTTGGCTGCTCAGATTTCAGTGCACGGCTTTTGTCGTTTAAGAGCAACCCACCTCGAAGCCTTTGAAAGAAAAATTCCCAGTGAGGAGAAAAGCCCTAACCACCCAGAGCCAGAGCAAATTGGGCATCACTTAAGTCTTCGTGTCTGTGTGATCTGAAGACTTATTACACTTGAGGACTGTGCATCCTCCAGACGGTTAGGCGTCGCGTTCAGAGCATCTAAGAGAAATTGTGGATTGCCAGTGAACGAAGTCTGTGAAGGTTTGGGAGTCTACCTTGAAGACTTACCTGAGTGATTGGGCGAGGTCTGTGTGACCTTAGCTCAAGGAGAAAATGGTGAGGACTGGGTGTCTTGGACTAAGTGTCCTTGACTGGGTGTCCGGGACTGTGTGTCCTTTGGTTTAAATACCTAGCCGCTCCAACCAGACGTACAGTTGTCACAGCAACTGGAACTGGTCAAACAAATCATTGTCTTCAACGCATCGCTGGTTTCATCTTCACTTCCTCTCACTTACAGTTATTCATTGTGAAGCCATTGCATGCTTGCTTTATCTTTTGTCTTCACAACATGAATGTATGATCTGTTTGGCTTCATAACTTCTTCCTACCTGATCCTTATTACACTGAAGCTTTTGTCACTGCGCTTTCACTTTATTGAATACTTGACCATGGCTTGCCTAGTGTAATCTAACTTCCGCTGTATAGTAATAGGCATAATCTTCACTGTTTGTCTTCATAACTCTCACGTTTTGAAGACTTTCATAAAAATCACCTATTCACCCCCCCTCTAGTCGATATAACGCACTTTCAATTGGTATCAGAGCAAGGTGCTCCCTTGTTCTGTGTGATTCGGTTTAACCACCTGGAGTTTTAGCTATGTCGACTGCAGGGATAATCAAAGTCTCCGCTGCTTGCCCCGTCTTCGATGGAACTGAATATCCCTACTGGAAGAATAAGATGCGCATGCATCTTGAAGCCATTGATACCTATGGTATGTCATCGAGAACGGCGTTCCCAAGGCTGGAGAAGGTGTCACTACTGCTGATGTAAAGAAGTTCGCTCAACTGGACTCCACTGCCAAGAATATAATATGTGGTTATCTGACCAAAGGACAGTATGGCCGTGTGAGTGCTTTGAACACATCCAAGCTAGTCTGGGACTGGCTCTCAAAGGACAATGAAGGCATCTCAACCCAGAGAGATCAAAGAATCAGTGTTCTTCGCAACCTCTTCAACCGCTTCAAGCGAAATGACAATGAGAATGTCCAGCACACATTTGACCGGCTCACTGACATCACAAATGAGCTTCAAGCCCTCGGCGCCACTGAGATCACCAAACATGAAATCGCCAAGACGCTACTGAGATCACTTGATAGTTCGTTTGACATCCTGGCCCTGATGATTCAAGAACGTCCTGATTTCAAGACACTCGATCCGTCTGACATACTTGAGAGGCTCAACACACATGAGTTTCAGCTTTCTGAGAAAAGAGATATCTACGGCCCAAACTATGGGCGAACTCGTGCCTTGAAGGCAAAAGCTGTATCCTCATCTGAAGAAGAATCTGACTGCAGTTCTGATGATCCTGAAGACATTGGAAGAGAACTTGCAATACTAGTGAAGAAGTTCCAAAAATTCACTAAGAAGAAAGGCTTCAGGAAATCTTCACGATCAAGCTCAAGGAATGATGAAGCTTCTGCTCATGACTACAAGAAGAAAACATGTCACAAGTGCAAGAAAACTGGACACTTCATCTCTGAGTGTCCATGGTGGGACAATGAGAACAGAAGGAAGAAGAAGAGCAAGGAATATGATTCTGACGACAAGAAGAAGAAGAAATACTCAAAGTCTTCTTCCAAAACTTCATCAAGGTCTTCATCACACAAGAAGAGCTCATCTGGCAAGGCACGTGCGTTTGTTGGAAAGGAGATGGATTCAGAGGAGGAGTCCGCATCTGAGGAGGCAGAGGTGGAGTCTGAGGAGGAGTCTGATTCTGGCATTGCGAGTCTGGCTACAGCATACGTCGCCAAGTCCATCTTCAATACTGAAGACAATGACTGCATCACCGACACCGACGCAAATGATAAGAACGACTCCACTCCTACCTACTGCTTCATGGCATGCGGTGCCAAGGTAAACACACGCACAACTCGCTATGAAACATCTAGTGACGATGACTCTGAATGTGATTCAAAACCTAGCTACAAAACACTTGCTAAAATTGCAACTGAAAAACAGAAAGCTATGGAACATATTCAAAAATTGTTAGACAAAAGCGATGATCTGTTGGGTGCTGAAATGACTCGATCTGAATCCTTAATTGAAGACATAAAAAACCTTCACGTGAAGTATCAGGAACTTGAAGATCGTCATGATACTCTCTCAACAACTCATGAAAAGCTTTCCTATGATTATCTTCAAAGGAAGCAAGAACTTGAGAAATTGAGGGCGGCTCATGAAGATCTTCAAAAGGAAAACGAGTCACTTCGCGCTGAACACATCAGTCCCGCTCACGAAGGATTTGAACCACCATGTCTTAAATGCATTGAGCGTGATAATGCTGCTTCTGTTGCTAAATGTTCCACTGCTACTACTGTTTCAATATCTTCAACTGTTGATGTGGTAACTAACCCCTCTGCTGAGGATACCACTGCTATTGCTGATGAGAATGCTAGGTTGAAGACATTGCTTGAAACAGGGATGTACAAAAGTCTTCAAGGGCATCAGACATTATGTGATGTCCTCAAAAAGCAGATCCTGAATCGTAACCCTAGGAAAGAGGGTGTTGGATTTATGAGGAAAATCAATACAGATGGCTCTTACTGGAAACCTGAGCAGTACCCCAAAACTACATGGGTTGCTGCAAAGGAACTTTCAGCAGATCCATCCAATTTATCTGGCTTCACTTGTGCTAACCCTATTATCATTGATGAATCCTTTGATGCAAACTATAAACTATTTAAGAATCAGAATGGTGAAGTGTTTGCCAGGTACATTGGTACTAACTGCAGGAATGGACCGCCTATGAAAAAGATCTGGGTTCCGAAAAAATGTCTGGAAAATCTTTCTGTGAATGTCTTCATGACACCTCACTTGAAGAAGACGAACCTCAGACCAAAGGCTTCATACGGTCCAAAGGCTTCATATGAACAGAGGACTCACCTGAGTCGCACTAACGCTAATGTTTTGCAGGCAAACCATACTCAGGCATACGAATATGAGAGCGGTTCTTCGAACCGTCATGTTCATATGACCAAAAATTATTCTGCTTATTCTTATGAGTATTATTGTCCACCTTCTAGACTGTTTGCTAAGGCTTCAAAGCCAAAATTCTCAGATGTTGCACTTAGACTTATTGCTTCTAAGCCACCCTTGAAGATGTGGGTGGTTAAGAAAGCTTGACTCTCTTTTGTAGGGAAAGATCTCCAGCAGAAAAACAAAATCTTCTGATGCTATTGCTGGGGACCTTAAAAATCTTGTAGAGCGCAAGATAAAATGTCCAAATGGCATCATTATGTACTTCATTCCTGAATCGCATGCTACTCTCCATATTAATCCTAATCTGGATTTAAGTTTTCATAATCCACTGGTTCGTCAAATGTTTATGCTTCACAATACCCTTCGTGAAGCCTATCCCCCTAACTGCACTGTAGGGTACAACACCAGTGACTTCAAAGTCTTCAGAATGGATTATTGACAGTGGGTGTACAAATCACATGACTGGCAAAAGAAGCCTTCTCATGGACTCAACTTTACGTCCATCCGACAAGAGCCACATTACTTTCGCTGACACTGGTAAAAGTAAGGTATTGGGTCTAGGTAGAGTTGCAATCTCAAAGGATCAACACATGGATAAAGTCATGCTTGTTGAATCCCTTGGCTTCAACTTAATGTCTGTCTCAATGCTTTGCGATTTGAATATGATTGTAATGTTTGGCAAATATCGCTGCCTGGTGCTAATGGAATCTGACAAATCTCTAGTGTTTGAAGGGTATAGGAAAGGTGATTTGTATGTGGTAGATTTCTCAGCAGGACCACAACTTGCAGTATGTCTTCTTGCAAAAGCTTCAGAATGCTGGCTTTGGCATCGAAGGCTTGGGCATGCTGGCATGAGGAACCTCCACACCCTTGCGAAGAAAAAGCACGTCATAGGCATCGAAGGCGTCAAGTTCAAGAAAGATCACTTATGCGGTGCCTGTGAAGCAGGGAAGATGACAAGGGCAAAACATCCTTCGAAGACAATCATGACCACTACTCAACCCTTCGAATTGCTTCACATGGATCTTTTCGGTCCCACTCACTACTCAACTTTTACTACTTCTGCATGTCTCTATGGCTTCGTAATTGTTGATGATTATTCTAGATATACTTGGGTGCACATAATCCTTTACAAGACTGAAGTGCAGGATGTCTTCAGACGCTTCTCAAATCGAGCTATGAACAATTTTGGCGCCAAGATAAAGCACATCAGAAGTGACAATGGCACTGAATTCAAGAACACTGGCCTTGATACATATCTGGATACCTTGGGCATCACACATGAATTCTCAGCTCCATACACACCTCAGCAGAATGGCATCGTCGAACGCAAGAACAGAACACTCATTGAGATGGCCAGAACAATGCTAGATGAATACAAGACTCCAAGAAAATTCTGGACTGAAGCCATTGATACTGCATGCCATATAATCAATCGTGTTTATCTTCACAAGCTTCTGAACAAGACATCCTATGAACTCCTAACTGGCAAGAAGCCAAATGTCAGTTATTTCAGAGTATTTGGCGCAAAATGCTGGATCAAGGACCCACACCACACCTCAAAGTTTGCACCAAAAGCACATGAAGGCTTCATGCTTGGATATGGAAAGGATTCGCACTCCTACAGAGTCTTCAATCTCTTCCACTACAAAGTGGTTGAAACAGTGGATGTGCGATTTGATGAAACCAATGGATCACAAAGAGAGCAATTGCCAAATGTGCTAGATGAAGTTCCAGCAAATGAATCAATCAAGCTTATGGGAACTGGAGAAATTGTACCTTCTGAAGCTCAACCTGAAGAAGAACTTATCATCTCAGCACCTGATCCACATGAAGACAATGCTCAGCCTGAAGATATACCTTTAAATGACCACATAGATCAGCAAGAGCAAAGTCTTCGCCCCACACACCCTCGTGTTGCAAATGAAGTACAAATTGACAAAATACTGGACAGCATCAATGCACCTGGTCCACTCACTCGTTCAAGGGCAACTCAGCTAACAAACTTCTGTGGGCATTTCGCATTCGTCTCAATATCAGAACCCAAGAAAGTTGAAGAAGCCTTCATGGAACCTGAATGGATTCAAGCTATGCAAGAAGAGCTTCAACAGTTTGAGCTGAATAATGTATGGGAACTGGTTAAGCGTCCTGATCCACGGAAGCACAACATAATAGGCACCAAATGGATATACCGCAACAAGCAAGATGAGCATGGTCAAGTTGTCAGAAACAAAGCTCGTCTAGTTGCTCAAGGATATACTCAAGTGGAGGGCATTGACTTCGATGAAACATTTGCTCCTGTGGCTAGGCTTGAAGCCATACGCATACTGCTGGCCTATGCAAATCATCATAACATACTTCTCTATCAGATGGATGTGAAAAGTGCCTTTCTCAATGGCAAGATTGAAGAAGAAGTGTATGTTGCACAACCACCTGGCTTTGAAAATCCAAAACATCCTGATATGGTATACAAGCTCAACAAGGCACTGTATGGCCTCAAACAAGCCCCTAGGGCCTGGTATGATACACTCAAGTACTTTCTGAAAAGCAAAGGCTTCATACCTAGTTCCCTGGATCCCACTCTTTTCACGAAGACATATGATGGTGAACTGTTTGTGTGCCAAATATATGTGGATGACATTATCTTCGGCTGCACCAATCAGAAGTATAGTGAAGAATTTGGATACATGATGCAAGAGCAATATCAGATGTCCATGATGGGGGAGCTGAAGTTCTTTCTCGGTCTTCAAATACGGCAACAACGCAACGGCATCTTCATATCACAAGAGAAATATCTTAAAGAATGCCTAAAGAAGTTCGGTATGCAAGACTGCAAAGGCTTCACAACACCAATGCCAGCCAAGCATCATCTGGGTCCCGACGACAACGGTAAAGAGTTCGATCAAAAGGTATACCGCTCCATGATTGGGTCTTTGCTTTATTTATGTGCATCTAGGCCAGATATCATGCTTAGTGTTTTCATGTGTGCTCGATTTCAAGCGACACCAAAGGAGTCGCATCACTTAGCTGTGAAGCGAATTCTTCGATATTTGGCTCACACCCCAACTCTAGGATTATGGTATCCAAAGGGCTCAGAGTTTGATTTAGTTGGATTTTCGGATGCTGATTATGCTGGTGACAAAGTTGATCGCAAGTCTACATCAGGCACATGTCACTTTCTGGGACGATCACTTGTATGTTGGTCTTCAAAGAAGCAGAACTGTGTATCACTCTCCACTGCTGAATCTGAATACATTGCTGCTGGATCTTGCTGCGCTCAGCTTCTGTGGATGAAGCAAACACTCAAGGATTATGGCATTCATCTGAAGCAAGTGCCACTTTACTGCGACAACGAAAGCGCCATCAAGATTGCCAACAACCCAGTTCATCACTCGAAGACAAAGCACATTGAAATTCGTCATCACTTTCTCAGAGATCATGTTGTGAAGGAAGACATTGATATCATACACGTCAACACTAAAGAGCAATTGGCAGATATCTTCACAAAGCCCTTGGATGAGAAGAGATTTTGCAAGTTACGGTGTGAGCTAAATATCTTGGAATCCTCAAATGTCCTGTGATCAGGCACACATCCTAACACTTAAGCATATTGATGACTTAGATGTGCAACACACAAAGTAGCGTATATCTTCAAACAATGAAGACATACATTCTAAGTGTGAATACATTAATGTGGAATTTGACTTCGGAGCGCCATGATAATTGTGCGCCGTGTCTGGGTCTAATACTTCCTATACGGTGGGTAACGCCACCACCAAACGTTCCATTTTGAAGCGTTTCTCACATGGCGTTACCTCTCAATGTCTTCACAATTGGTTTGGTTTAATTCTCAATATGTCTTCATGATTATCTTCACTTCGTTGATTATATGGATATATATGTACTGATGTTCTGTCCTCTACAGCATTCACTTATAGCTATGTCTTCTTGATTGAATCTTTTGAACTAAGTGAATGTGATCGGACCCTAACCTCTCTATGCTTTCTATCTCAAACTCTATCTCTCCAAGTCATATGCATTTTGTTGAAACTGTCGAATGTCTTCCCTGTGTCCTTGTCAGCCGAAGACATTAAGACAACCATAAAAGTCCGTTTTTAATGCTCATTCCTCCACATAAGATCCGGAGAAGCAGGAACGACCGTCCGACAATTTAGGCGTGCGTGGGACATGGAACAAATCCCAATCTTCCTCTAACTGGCCACGCGTGCCTCAAATGCGAACCGCCAGGGGCACCTACGTAATAGCGCTGTGCCGCCTCTATCCCTATAAATACATGATTCACTGCGGTCATTATCTCCTTCTTCCACCCTCGCACGAACCCTAGCGCCACCGCTAGCACTCGACAACGCCGGCGACGACGCGCTTCACTGCCGCAACCTCTCCGACGCCGTTTTCACGCCGACCGCGGACATCGCTCTCTCCGCCGTCGCCGTAGGTGTCTTCCGTCGCCAAGTTAGGGCACGGAGGATTGAACTGCTCGTCTCAACTCTCACTTCGTCTAGCAGTTCCAAGTGTGGTAAATAAAACCTCTTTTTACAGCTTCTTTTGATCCTACAGTTCAGTCACTTTCTGCCATAAGAAGTTTCTCTTCACACCAGTTAAATCTCTCGCTGCATCTCATAACATGCCTAGTATATTCACTTGTGCTTCATAAAGTAGTTAGATTCCTCACTTGTACTGATCTGTGGGTTCGTACAAATCTGGAACCAACTTCTTATCTATAAGTGAATGTCTTCGCATAATGAGGTCAATGTCTTCTAAACCGATTTATCTTCAAAATCTTCTGAGAATGCATATGACCTCTTCCCCTTCCCTCGCACCTTAATGCTGTCACAGGTACATGTCCGTGGGAGAATCCTTTGGTTCTCATAGTCTGCATTCATTTGCAGAGTACTTGCAGCATCACATCAACTCGCCTGAAGCCAGTTCTTGCAAAAGGAATCCTTTGAAGCCTTTGAACATCTTGAAGCCTTCCAAGTTATTCATGGCTTCAGAAACAGTAGCAAGGAAGGGAGGAAGACAGCGACGTGGTGAAACATCCAAAGATCTGCCAGATGAATTGGCAGAGATGTACAAAACTGATCCTGAAGAAAGCTATGGTCAGCGCAAGACACGAATCTAATGGATTCGAAGATATTGGGCAGAGCAATGGTTCCACTACCGCTTCGTCACTCAGGAATATGCAGAGAAGTGCGCCATCAAGAGACCGTGGGGAGATGTATTATACAAAAATCTCGTACCCAAGTCCAGAGACGAAGCCATTGCTCAAGGCTTCTATCCATGCATGGTGAGAGGACCACAGCCAGCTGAGGCACATCCGTCATCACTTCTCTGGTGCCGCGATGATAATCTCTTCAAGCGCAACTTTCAGTTTGCACAACAGTCAGCGAAGATAAACAAGAAGAAATTTGGGCTTGACTTCAACCCTGGTCCCTCCTCACCAAGGGCAGATGGCACACACAACGCTGATCCCAATATCATCGGGCCGTATGCCAATCTTGCTGGCCTCATCACTCGCATCCTAGTCCAAGGGACTGCTGTGAATGACCCTCCAGCAGATACTGAGTCAGATGACGCCCCTGCTGCTCCGAAGCCAAAGCAGAAGAAGCCAAAAGCTCCAAAAGCTTCAAAGCCAGCCGCTTCTCCCAAGATAGCAAGAGTGAAGCCTTTAGCAATTGCACCTCCTGAAGCCAGTGTGCAGTCAGAAGGCTTATCACGAGTGTCCAAGCCCCAAGAAGCCAAGAAGCCTCAGCCACTCACAGGCAAAGAGCTCACAGCTGCTGACATTCTGCGCTGCGAAGCCATTGATCTCTCAAGCGATGAAGATCTTGGAGATGATGCTCTTGAGCAGCTCATCAAGAGCAAGGAGGAGGCTGAAATCTTCAACAATCTGCCTCTGTTTGATGTCGCCATCATCCACAACTTCATCGATGAATGGTTTGACACACCAGACATAAGCTTCAATGATCTGCAGCTACCCATAGGCCTCAGTGTTGCCTTTCAAGGTGCAATCGCTTCAGAACTTGCAATAGCCCAGCGAATTGTAGAACTGAAGCAGAAAATTGATTATGAAAAGGCTCAATTCAAGAAGCACGTGGCCAAGCTCAGTGTGCAAGAAGTGAAAAGCTTCAAAACTATGTTGCATGAGCTGAAAGAGAGCTTCGTGAAGACGCGTGCTGAAGCTCAAGGCTCGCGAGAACGCATGAAGACTTTGGCTGATTACTGCGTGCAGGCCTACAATGAGGCAGAAAAGCGCAAGGCACTTGGGCGTCCCGGCATTGACCCCAGGATGGCCGCGAAGAAGAAAAAGAAGGCGTCTGTGCCCGAACCTGAAGCGCCAAGGTCAGAACCTGATGCTCCGATTGTCTTCCCCGCTGCAACGACTGGCTCAAAGCCCAAGAGTCGATCAATCGCCTCACAGCACAAGAAGACACGGACTGCAGAGGCTAAAGCTATGAAGAGAAAACATTCTGAAGCCTCTCCTTCTGAACCCATTATCAAGAAGCGCAAGACCAAGAAATCTCGGGCTGCTCCCACAGAGCCCCTGATAGTTGAACCACTCTGCGTCCGCTATCCTGACGCAGATCGTCAGATGACTGTGCATGAGCCTGGTTACATAGAGGCTCCGCACGCTGAAGACATTCCAGCAGCCAACCCTAATGCTGCTGAAGACATTGGTCCCCAAGACAATGTGCAAGGTGATGCAGCCCTTCCTCAGCTTGAGACAAGCAAACAGATCAGTATTGGTCGTCCATTGACGCCAATCACACAAGATGCGTTGTGGGCAGATCGCCCACAGGAGGAAGATGAGCTCCAACCCACTTCAACTCCACCGGCGCCTACCCTCCATAGGCTTCGCAGAGGGCCAAGGGCTCAGGCTGTTGAAGACATTCCGGCTGCATCAGCCGAAGAGCAAGCAGAAATACCACAAGCTCCAACTCCCCCGCACCAACAAGAAGCAGTTCTCAAGGAGAACGTGCCTGAAGCTGAAAATGTTGAGGCTGCCACAAACAACGCCGAAGCAAATGTGGAGCCCTCCCCAACAACAGCTTCAGAAGACACCGAAGCTACTGCTCCTGAACATTCTGTGCCTGAGTCTGCTGCCGGACCACAATTCCACTATCATATTGCGCACAGGCCCCAGGTCCAGAAGCCGATCCCAGGACTACCAAGGTTCCCAGGTCCTGCATCAGCTCCTGGTTCCTTCAACATCAACGGCTTCAGGGCAGATAACACGTTTTTCGACCGCTCCAAGAACCCTTATTCAAGGGAACGGATTGTATCAGATAGGTTCTGGAGCCATCAACAGCGCAGCTATTATTCATGCATCCTCTACAACCAAGGCCGCATCTTTCCTCACAAGCGCCTTGAGGTTGAAGCTGTTGCAGGTCTGCCTGGTCTGGAAGAAGCACTGGATTGCTTCAAGCAAGTGGGGTTGCTGCCATTTATCACTGACGAAGAGCACTGGAACGAAGAGCTTCTGCTCCAGTTCTATGCCACTTTGCATATCAAAGGCTATAACAGAGACCCGAAGACATGGATCCTGGAGTGGATGACAGGCAATATCCATCATGAAGCCAATGCTTTCGACCTAATTGAGCTTACCGGCCTTCCCACTCCTGGCGAATTCTTTGAAGAAGGGTGCCAACTCCATGCTGAAGCCATTGAAAGCATATTTCAGCGTCCTGAGCCAGATATGAGTCAGATGCTCTCAATGATGAAGCCATTTCCTCCAAATGCACCCTATCCAACTAGGTTCTTCGTTGAAGACTTAGAGTACCTGCCCAAAACAATATATCACATCATAAGGCGGACTCTCTGGCCAGTCAAGGGACACTCTCGATATGCAACGATTGATGGTGCAATGAAGACTCTCATCTTCTGCATTCTTCACGGCAAATGCTTCAATACACAGGATCTCTTCATCCGTCAATTTGCAGCGTCTGCTTCAGAACTGTTTGGCTTAAAGTTTTATGCTCCTTGGGTTATGAGGCTGATCAAGCTTCACTCTGCAATCTCCTATCAACCCTCCGCCCGCAATCATAAGATATTTTTGCCCGACATGGACACATCTGCTGAAGCAATATATCCAGAGCCGGCCAAGCAACCACTAAGTCTTCAGAATGCAGAACACCAGAGCTTCACTCAAAATATTGAAGGTGTTGAAGCTCTCTCCCGAGTGTATCCAATGGCTGGCACCACACGTGCCCCTGCATCAACTGAAGCCACCAACAGCACAGCTGCAAAGAGACCCAAGAAGCGCGCTCGTGCACTCAATGACAGAGAGCTTCTTGTGGCTCTTCACCAAAAGCAAGATAGGCATCACGACTGGCTCAAGAGGCAGATGAAAAGCATCATGCAAGAAGTCAATCGCATCAGAAATCTGGCAACCAAGAATGCATTTTGTCACACACGAGACCTGTCGCCGCACTTGGAAGGGCCTCACTATGATGTGCCCTGAAGCTGAACTACATGAGGATGGCTTCACAGAGCACTTCAAATTTGACTCCACGCCTCCAAGAAGAGCGGTGATGCGCAGCACACCATCACTTGAAGAGTCAGAGTTCTCTTCTTCTGCTGCCACCGTGTCTGCCCGGATCATTGAAGAAGAAGACGACGCGACATCATCTCCACCTGCTTCAAAGCGCGTCGAATCTGCACCAAGCTCGTCTGCACCACCGCCAAACAACTCCACCGACCCTGCTGCGCCTGGGAACGCATAGAAGCCTCTATGTCTTCAAACCTTTTTGGTCATCACTGACAAAAGGGGGAGAAGCATATGATGGTTATAGTCTTCAAGCGGGTCACTATGGGAGGGTGCCTTCATATTTTTGCTATATTTTGCTTCGTGCTTACAACTCCCGTTCTTTGGCTACATTTGCTTCATTGAGTTGTAACACTTAGCCCTGATGGTCGTCTGCTACCTGTTTGTCACTTCCTTTTGCGAAGATAAATTCCGCATGTGCGACGATAAATTCCGCACTCATCTCTTACTGCAGACGTCCATTCTCCATTATGCATGACATTATCTTCATATACTTTCACATGCATAGTGGATTGTCATCATAAGTTGAAGTGGATCTCCACAAGTACAACCTGCCATGTGCATTTGCATTCAAAAGGCAAATTACTTATATGCACATCTTCAGGGGGAGCCCTTGCAACTTATGAAGACAAATTCCTTTACTATTTCACAAATTATGTTCCCCGTTGAAAACTTCAACTAGTTTGTCATCAATCACCAAAAAGGGGGAGATTGTAAGTGCATCTAGTGCCACCCCTAGTTGGTTTTGGAGTATTGACGACAAACCTAGTTGAGGGACTAATGTGTTTGTGAGAATTGCAGGAAAACACAGGTAGAAGTCCCTCATTGATTAGGTTTTACTACCAGAGATGACCCCTAAAACTGTACGAAGACATTGAAGACAATGGTGGTTTATGAAGATATTCATATTGAAGACAATGACAGGAGAAGACTCCCTATGAAGTTTTTGGAACTCGAAGACCTAGATCCTTCGTAGTTTTATTTCATTCATGTTGTGTCATAGGAACCACCGTACTGTTAAGTGGGGTCAAAGAGAACCAGTCAGAATGACTGAAGTGATGCCTAATTCAAATCCTATGTCTTCGAGCGAAGACTTTGAGAGAAAATCTTGTCCAGAGTCAGACAAGTCAGCTTTACTTGTAGCCCAAGTAAAGTTGTCGTGTGAGTTCAAAATTCGACTGTTGGTACACGTGTCAGTTCCTTAGTGACCCAGGGTCATTTCGGACAGATCAGGTCGGGTTGCCAAGTGGCTATAAATAGTTCACCCCCCACAACCATAAACGGTTGGCTGCTCAGATTTCAGTGCACGGCTTTTGTCGTTTAAGAGCACCCCACCTCGAAGCCTTTGAAAGAAAAATTCCCAGTGAGGAGAAAAGCCCTAACCACCGAGAGCCAGAGCAAATTGGGCATCACTTAAGTCTTCGTGTCTGTGTGATCTGAAGACTTATTACACTTGAGGACTGTGCATCCTCCAGACGGTTAGGCGTCACGTTCAGAGCATCCAAGAGAAATTGTGGATTGCTAGTGAACGAAGTCTGTGAAGGTTTGGGAGTCTACCTTGAAGACTTACCTGAGTGATTGCGCGAGGTCTGTGTGACCTTAGCTCAAGGAGAAAACGGTGAGGACTGGGTGTCTTGGACTAAGTGTCCTTGACTGGGTGTCCGGGACTGTGTGTCCTTTGGTTTAAATACCTAGCCGCTCCAACCAGACGTACAGTTGTCACAGCAACTGGAACTGGTCAAACAAATCATTGTCTTCAACGCATCGCTGGTTTCATCTTCACTTCCTCTCACTTACAGTTATTCATTGTGAAGCCATTGCATGCTTGCTTTATCTTTTGTCTTCACAACATGAATGTATGATCTGTTTGGCTTCATAACTTCTTCCTACCTGATCCTTATTACACTGAAGCTTTTGTCACCGCGCTTTCACTTTATTGAATACTTGACCATGGCTTGCCTAGTGTAATCTAACTTCCGCTCTATAGTAATAGGCATAATCTTCATTGTTTGTCTTCATAACTCTCACGTTTTGAAGACTTTCATAAAAATCGCCTATTCACCCCCCCTCTAGTCGATATAACGCACTTTTAGTTAGATTACTGGATAGAGGAGATCATAACGAAGACGTGGGCGTTGGTTTCGTTGGATTTGGATAAACGAGTAAAAAGATGTGGTCGTTTGAAGTACAGGGACTAATCTATGAAGAAAATTATCATGAATAGGTCCCTGGCCGGAAATTAAAAAGAAAAAGGAAAATCTATCGAGCGGACGCTCGCTACAGAACCTAAACCGACGAAAACCGTTCGTTACAGGGGTCTAAACGACGAACGCTCGTTAAATAACTAGACTAAAAGAAAAACCGCGTTTTAAGAAAAACCGAGAAGACCAAACAAAATAACCGATCTAGGGTTCGGTTTTTTTATACCGGTCCTTGGCGGTTCGGCGGTCTTCGGCGGAAAACCGGAGGCTCTCCGGTGAGGCTGCGGACTCCGGTGAGTCCGGCGAGCTTCAGCGTCGGCGGATCCGGCACGGCAGCAAGGCGGCGAGGGGCGAGGGCAGCGCGACAAGGCGGCGAGAGGCGGCTGCGGCGTCGCGGCAGAGATGGCAAGGCGCAACGGCGAGATGCGGCGCAAGGGCGGCGGCGCGAGGTGAGGGGCGGCGCGGCGAGAGAGAGAGAGAGAGAGAGAGGGGCCCGGGGCGCCCGAATATATAGGAGGGGGGGCAAGGTGGCGTGGGGGAGGGGGCAGAGGAGGCCGGAGGCGGCACGACGTGCATGGCGGCGGCGGTTGGCGTGCGGGTAGTCCCGCGGGAGCTCAGGGACGACTCGGCTGGGCTGGCTTGGCCTTGCCCGGTTGGGTGCTGGGCCGGCCCAGTCGGCGGAAAAGAGATTTTTTTAATAAAGATTTTTTCCAGACAAACAAAATAGAATAAAACAAATAGAAATAAAAAACTATTATATAGGCATATAATAAAAAAAACTATTATATTAGCAACATGTCACCTCCCACCCCCCACCCCGGCGATCTCCACCCCCACCTCGGCGATCTCCTACACTAGCCACTACAATCTAATTATTCTCCAGTGGATCTCTTCGGCGCTCCGAGATCTACACGTTCATACCCATCTTTAATGGGTTCCATGGAGGGTTCCACCCTTGGCCTGGACTTCTCCAAAGGTTTGGCTTTTGCGGAGAAGGTTTTCAGATCTACGGGCTTTTCGGTACACCCCATGGAGGATTCTCCAATCTTCACCATGGTGGTTTCGTTTGGGCGCCACAAATTTCGTTTGAACGAGGATTCTGTGGCTGCGGCTTTGGAAGCAGCTATTGGTGGATCGGGCATTGATTTCATGGTGTTTTTGATAAAGGACAAGGTTTTTGGATTTCAAGTCTCTTGTAAGGTTGTTGCCATGATTATTCTTCGTCTTTGGTCTTTTTCTTGCGAACAATTCAAATGTTACTTCCATTTGTGGAGTAACGGTGGCCCTAATTGGAGTCGTGAGTTCAAGATCTGGAATTTGGAGTGTGATGCTGAGTGGATCCTAGTGAGTCCCTCAAAGAGACGTGCTGCTCTTGGGGTTTTAGCCCTGAGCTCGAAGCCTTCTAAGTCTTCTTTCAAATCGGCTCATTCAATTCGCAAGAAGCTCTCTTTTGTAGTTTTTCAAAGATATGGTGCTTGCCAGGACTATCGTTATCCAGCTACGGAAAGTTGCATTCGTGATGTTGAACAGGCGGGCTACTCGATTTCTTCTCATGAGCGGGTGATTATTCGTCCAACCTTGCCAGCGACTCTCCGGTGGACGTCGGCGAGACCATCTATCTCGTTTGGTACGGTGCATGATCTTCGGCCCCATGCTGATCGCACGCCACCAATCTCGGGCGGGAATTAAGTTCCTTCGAATGAGGTCGTGCCGGGCCATGTTGGGCCCGCTTTGGACTCGGAGGGCCTGGATGAGCCATCTTCCCCCTCTGAGGTGGGCCGGGTTTCGCCGGTTTCCGTTGGGGAGCAGCTGGATATCCCCTCGTCTCAACAAGCAAGGGAAGATTTCGACACCTTAATTTCTGATATGGTCGATGAAATTTTTACGTGTCAGCAGTGCTTGGAGAAGGGTCATTTTGCTTCTGCGTGCACATCTATGCTTTGGTGTATCTCTTGCCTCCGAGCTGGTCACGTCAAAAAAGACTGCAACAAATTTGCTACTATCTTGGGGCTCGTGTGGCAAGCCAAACCAGTTAACGCTCCATCTTCCGAGGCGCGCTGCGGGAATATCTCTCTGACAAATCTTTTACCAAACTTGGACCTCCCTTGCACTTCTGCATTTACACCATCGTCCAGTTCCATCAGCCCTGGCCCCAAAACACCATCGACTTCGCCGCCATCAACCCCTCCTCTGCCCCTTCACTCGCCGTCACTGGAAGCGGAGCTCCCGACTCCGATGGCCAACTTTCATTTGGATCCCCTGAGGTATGTACCTGCTGGTCAGCACATCGTCGATGGGGGAGAAGATCGTCTGCCGCGAACCTTTGTGACGCCACATACCCCAATTGTGCGCCGTCATGAGGAGTTCATGCTTGCGGAGGTAATGCCTATTCCTCAACCGGATGAGATTGGTGCTGCTAGAGAGGAAGTAGTGCAGTGGTTGCATGGGCATGGGGTTCATGTTCGGTCAGCTCAGCCTTGGATCCGGTCTGTTGGGCTCTTTGAGCTTAGAGATGCTGCTGTCAGATTTTCTCTGCTACAACTTCCGCCTCAGCCGCTAGGTAATGACCGTTTCGTGCGTTTTATGAAGCATGACGAGGGTGAAAATTTTCGGGGAGTTCAGGGTTTTCGTCAGAGACTTATCATGTTTCTTGGTATTCCGTTGGACCTTCGCAACACTGAATGCATTAGGGCAGCGGTGAATACTTTTGGGAAATTCCACCATTGGGTCAGTGAGGACCCCTATTTGGTCCGCTCCTTGGTCTTTGCTTCTTTCCCAGAGGATTTCCTGGTACCACGTGATGTAGTCTTCATGGATTTTGCGGCCTATGGTGGGGCGAGAGTTTCTTGGACTGCGCCTCTATACATTTTGGGAGCGAACTTTGCTGAGCAGATGCCCCAGGATGAAGATTGGATGCCCCTCAAGGGCAATCCGCATCCAGTTCCGGGTGTTCCTTTCCCGGATTTGCCCCCGTTTAACCTTCCTGTCTACCCCGCCTTGGGGTGGAATGCAATCCCTGCTCCGCCGCCAGAGCCTGTGATCATTGAAGTGGCTGAGGACAATTGGGGGAATGGCCAGGACAATGTTGAGCCTGAACCTGCTCAAGATCAAGAGTCAATGGTGGTAGATCTCTCCGCCCAGCCAAGCTCCACGACTGACCAGGATCCACCTGTCATTGTGGTGGAGGATGATCTATCTGAATCAATTATGCAGCCTGTGGTCAATGAAGATACAGCGAACAATTGGGCAATTGTGGTGTATCATCCTCCTTCTGTCACGAAGGAAATTGCTCTACCTGTGATCCCTTTTGGGCCTCCTTTGCCCCCGGAGATGATTTGGAGGAGGTCTTTCGAGAACCTTTTGCAAGCTCCTGTAGCATTTTCTGTACCTAGGCCTGTGATGATGCAACCTTTGTCACCTGTTGTTCTATCTAAAAGGAGCTGGGATTTGGCTTTTAGTGATTTGCACCTGCCACGTCTTACATGGAGGGAAGAGGAGCCCGCTCGGCCAGTTGCCAGGGCGCTTTTCTCTGATCCTATTGCTGTGCAGCCTGTGCAGGTTCCTTCTGATGCGATCAAACGCAAGCCACGGAAGACTCTGGCGCCAACTCCAATTGTTGACACCACAGTTCGACGCTGCACCAGAAGCTCAGCCCAGCGAGATGGTTTCAATCCCACTTTCCAAGAGCTCGCGCTTCAGCCCAAGAGGAAGAAGCCCAAGGCCAAGCCTTTCATGGCCCAGATGCATGCAGAGCCTGCTTCTGATGGAATTCCTCCTGCAACCCCTGTCAGTCGACTACAGGAAGTTGGACGTGAGCTTCAGATTGATGCTGATCTGCTAACTGTGGATGCACTTATGGTGGACCCACCTGCTGTAGCTTCGCCTAAACATGATGATTAGTGTATCCCTGGAGTATTGGGTTTTGCAAGCCCTTCATTTTGCCTTTTCACTATTTTTAGGCTGTTTCCTGCTTCTGGAACTTTGGAACTTGATGATGTTGGGACAGACTAAACTGCTGTCTTTTGAAAATGTGGTATTGTGTACCATGTGGTTACTGGCCTTTAACTTTTGCTATAATGAGTAATAGCTGTAGAAACTGGAATATTCTTTGTTGGAATGTGAGAGGCCTAAATTCTGAAGCTAGACAGAGAGCTGTTAGGCAGAAAATTGAGGAGAGCCAATGTTCAATCGCTTGTCTACAAGAAACGAAATGTACTTCTTTTGACTCAAGGACAATCAAATCTTTCTGCCCTAAAAGATTTGACTCTTTTGTCTGTTCTCCCTCAATTGGGGCTTCTGGTGGAATTATTGTTGTCTGGAATTCTGCAGTTTTTAGTGGCACTATCATAGAGGTGCAGCAGTTTGCTGTGGTGGTTCAGTTTACTTCCAGACAAAATAATGAAACTTGGACTCTTGTGGCTGTTTATGGTCCTTATCAGGGTATAGCCCGGGACAATTTTGTTAATTGGTTATACAACCTTGTTATACCTGTTAATGAGCATTGGTTGCTACTTGGCGATTTTAATTTCCTCTGATCTGTGGATAACAGAAACTTACCGGGTGGGGACATAAATGACATGTTCATTTTTAATGAGATTATCAGTCACCTGGGCCTCCTTGAACTTCCAATCAAAGGCAGATCCTACACATGGTCCAATATGCAGGATACCCCACTTCTTGAGCAGCTAGACTGGTTTTTTACCTTTGTAGATTGGATTTCTGATTATCCCATGACTGAAGTGCTGCCTCTGGCTAGGACTGCATCTGATCATGTGCCCTGTCTAGTATCCATCAAAACTTCCATTCCAAAATCAAACATCTTTAGGTTTGAAAACTATTGGCTTGAACTGGAAGGTTTCATGAATTGTGTTGAATCCTCTTGGAAGCTGCCCTCTCGGAAGACACACATCACTGCAAAAATTGCAGACAAATTTAAGTGTTTGAGAATGTGTCTTAAGAGATGGCAAATGAATATTTCCAAATTGAAGCTGTTGATTAGCAAATGTAATCATGTCATTTTTCTTTTGGATGAACTAGAGGAGTGGAGGCCTCTTGTTATTCAGGAAAACAACTTCAGAAGAATTGTCAAAACACATTTGGAAAAGCTTCTGCACTTACAGTTTCTGTACTGTAAGAAGCGATGCTCTATCAGATACTTTAAGGTGGGGGGAGAAAACACTAAGTTTTTCTATGCTATGGCCACTGAGAGACATAGGCGAAACTCCATAGCAAGTCTAAGACTACGTGATGGAACTGTAGTCTCTGATCATTCCCAAATGGCTGGACTTATCTGGAGCTGTTTTAAGAATAGAATGGGCACCTCTAGAGGGATTGTGATGGGTTTTGACTTGTGTTCACTAATCTCACCAGTATCTGGCCTTGAGGTGCTCACTAGGCCTTTTGAAAAGGAGGAAATGGATAATGTGGTCAAACACATGCCTGTGGATAAGGCACCTGGTCCGGATGGTTTTAATGGCCTGTTTTTTAAGAAATGCTGGCACCTTATTTCTGGGGATTTTTATGAGCTCGCCCGGGCCTTTCATGAGGGAAAGGCTGTCTTAGATAACATCAATAGTTCTTTTATTACTCTTGTGCCCAAAAAACTTTCTCCCGAGGAAGTGGGAGACTTCAGACCAATCTCTCTCACTAGTATGGGGCTTAAATTTTTGTCCAAAATGGCTGCTAATAGACTTCAAACAATAATCATGCAGTGCATCCATAAGAACCAATATGGTTTCATCAAAACCAGAACAATACAGGATTGCCTGGGTTGGACTTTCGAGTACTTACATCAATGCCACCAGTCCAAGAGGCCAATAGTAATCCTTAAATTGGATTTTGAAAAGGCATTTGACTCCATTGAGCATGAAGCTATCTTTCAAATTCTCAGGTATAAGGGCTTTAATGATAAGTGGATTCTTTGGATGAAACAGCTCCTTACCACTGGTACTTCTTCTGTCTTGCTCAACGGAGTCCCTGGGAGGAAATTTGTTTGTAAGAAAGGAGTTAGACAGGGTGACCCTGTATCTCCCCTGCTATTTGTCATAGCTGCTGACCTGCTACAAACAGTGATTAATGATATGTACAAGAGGGGACTTCTGCATCTACCTATTCCCTGCCATGATACAGACTACCCTGTGATCCAATATGCTGATGATACTTTGATCATCCTCCCTGCAGACAGGGCCCAACTACTGGCTCTGAAGGATATGCTGCAGGTGTTCTCTCAGTCCACTGGCCTGGATGTCAATTATCAAAAGTCTTCCATTATTCCAATCAATGTTGACTCTGCTGTAATGGAGGATTTAGCAACTGCTTTTGACTGCAAAATTGGTACAATGCCATTTACATATCTGGGATTACCTGTGGGGACCACCAGGCCCAAAATGGCAGACTTCATGCCTCTGGTTGACTGTATGGAGAGAAGAATGACTGCCAGTTCTTCTTTCCTTAACCAAGGAGAAAGGCTACAGTTCCTGAACTCGGCTCTATCCTCTCTACCAATTTTTTTTATGGGTAGCCTTGCTCTCCCAGCTGGTATTCCGAAGCAGTTGGAAAGAATTCAAAGGCAGTGCTTGTGGAGAAAGCATAGAGATGAGCCAGCTCCATCTCTGGCGGCTTGGAAACTCATATGTAGGCCAAAAAGCAAAGGAGGTCTTGGTATTCTTAATCTGGGGGTTCAGAATGTGGCTCTTCTTCTCAAGCATGCTAGCAATTTCCTAAACAAACGACAAATTCCTTGGGTATCTCTAGTTTGGGACTCATATTATTTTGAGAGAATGCCCCAGGGAACAAATGACTGTGGCTCCTTTTGGTGGAGGGATATTTGCAAAGTCATGCAGCATTTTAGGGACTGCTCCTGGGTACAGGTCAATGAAGGGGACACTGCTCTCTTTTGGTCTGATAATTGGAACCTTGGCTCTGAAACGTCTAGTTTGCAGGCACGATTCCCAAGGCTTTTCTCTTTTGCCAAGGACCCCTGGGTCTCAATTAAAGAAATTTTCAACACCCAGGATCTGCACCAATTTTTTCATCTACCCTTATCGGCTCAAGCCTTTGATGAGTTAAATCTGATAAAGGCTTTAATGAGCTCTCACAGAAGGGACCCCAGCTTGAAGGATTGTTGGTTCTGGCAGGGCTCCTCCAAGTTTTTCAAACCCAAGATGTTTTACTTACTCTCCTTTCTGTTTGAGTCCTTCAATCCTTTGCTCTGTTGGATATGGAAATCCTCCTGTACTCTCAAGATCAAGGTCTTTGCTTGGTTTCTTA
Organism: Triticum urartu; assembly: GCF_056163025.1. Taxonomy (NCBI): domain Eukaryota; kingdom Viridiplantae; phylum Streptophyta; class Magnoliopsida; order Poales; family Poaceae; genus Triticum; species Triticum urartu. The sequence goes on along the minus strand of NC_141878.1, from coordinate 188,472,063 downwards.
TTATGGACAGGTTAAACACCAAGGATATAGTTGAAAGGAGACACTGGCACATGGAGGATGGAGTCCACTGTACACTATGCCCTTTGCAGGCTAGGGAAACAAGAGACCACTTATTTTTCAATTGCAATTTCAGTGTAAGGGTCTGGAATTATCTGCAGATTGATTGGACTGCTGGCACATCTATGGTTGAGCTGGTTACTCAGGCAAGGAGAGATTTTGCAAGGCCTTTCTTTTCTGAAGTGGTATTCATTGCTTGCTGGCATATTTGGCTAGTCAGAAATGCCAAAGTGTTCAGACATGAGAGGGCCAGTTTCAATAAATGGAGGTTTGCTTTTCGGCAGGATATTAGTCTCATGCAGCACAGGATCAGAGCTTCTTACAAGGATGATCTACTCAAATCGATCTCTTACCTCCCACCCTAAGCTAGTTTGGTAGGGCTTTCTCTTTTCTTTTTTGTTCCTTGTAACCTGGTTACTCCTTGTAATCAACTTGTTGTACCTATTATATTCTCAATAAAGTTTTGATCTGCTGTGGGGGTTTTACCCCACAGTTCACAGTCAAAAAAAATATACCAAAATTTGCAGAAAGAGATTTTCTACAACATGGACATTTTTATAATGCCAAATAAAATCCGCACAAATTCAGATAATTCAAAGAGTGCTACTGGTCTATAAAAATCCAACAAAAATCATTTTAAAAATACCAAAATGATTTCAAATTAATTTTTCTCCAATTTTCTATTGTAGGGAATCATGTTACCCTATTTTCCATATATTTTTATTTTGGAGAAAAATAATTTGAATAAAACTCAAATAACTCCAAATTGAAAATAAATTCAAAAGAACTTTGAATTTAATTCTTTGAAACTCCCAACTCATATTTCATATAATTTGAAGAAGTCATTTTATCTTCTCTCATGAAAATCATTGAGCTGCATGAAGTTTATGAATTGAAATATTTCCAAATGAAATTCAATTATTTTCAAATACCCTTTCATTTAATTTAAATGGAAGAAGTCATATCATCTTCGCCCAAGGGTTTTGTATTTGAAAATAATTTGAATTCATGGAGATTAGAAAGCAAATATGAATGTTTGGGAAAGTCCTTTTATTCCCTCTCATTTAACTTTCAAAAAGTCTTGAATTCACTCACTTTCAGACAATCAATCAAACAATCAATCAAATCTATCTATTTATTATAACATTCCAAAATTTAGAATTTTGGGATGTTACAGAGAATGAATTAAATCCTTGATGAAACCATCATGTAGAACCTTCATGAAGAACTCCGGTAACAAAAAGGATAACGAGAAGAAAGAGAAGTTGAAAACACAAAGTGAAACCTTGCAATGGTTAGAAGAAACGTTGTGACTAGATAAAGTGGAAGCTCTTAACACCGGGATAAAAGATAAAGCATCTCGAACCGAGAATTTGATATGATGAACCACTCCGGAATAAGGAATTGAATGCACTCGATGAAACAAGAATAAGAATTACATTATGCTTATCCTTCACCACTTAAATTGATGAAAAACAATGGATTTGGCACACTACTTATTCTCGTAGAAAGGATTAAGAGAGATATAGCTCAAACTTGAGAAAAGACTTCAATCATCCACCGGTAGACTTGGAAAGAACAAATGAATTGATAAGATAAACAAAGGAAGAAGAATCTTGGAAGAACCACCATAAGAATTAAATGAACGAAGGAAAGATAAAGAAAAACCGGGTAAAATTAGCAAATGAATGAAGATACTTGCTAGGATTTAGATACATGAGAGCGAAGAGAACATGAATTGATTAGGGGATATTTGAATGATGCACCGGTAAGATTTTTGGAACGAGAGCTGAAATCTGAGAATGAGTAAGTCTTTTGAAATGATGGGCTCCGGAGAATCAAATTGAAAAGAATCTTGAGTTGCTCCGGATAGGTGAATAGAATTCTGACAATCGAAAACAATTATGAGAGGATGGGCTCGAACTAGAACCACGAATCTCTGAGAGAACGGATAAGATATGGAGGTAAAACTCTTCTTCGGTCTTCAAAATCTGAGAATGACAACGAGGAACACCACCATGAATTGTTGAGATACTCCGGGATCACGAAGAATATAATGGTTGAATTAACAATGAATAGGATTTGAAAGATCTTGGAGAAAAGGCATTTGACTGATGATAACTCATTCTTACGTCAAACTTGGAAAAGAATTTGAGAGTAACTCCGGGAAAATAAGAAGAGTCAGGTAAGATCCTGGGAAAAGACCTGTGGGTTAGGGCCCACTCAAAAGAAACAACGTTGAAAAGATTACTTTAAAAGGAGATATCACCGGTTGAATTAAACGGCTTGAATGAGATAACATCCTCAAAATAGTTTGAACGGATTAGGAGTGGAAACACAAATCTTCTGAGATATCTTTAGCACTCCGGAACGAAAGAATAGCAAGCGGGGAAAGATTAAGAGGTTCACCGGCATGAGAAAACATTTGAAATAAGGAAAATAATATCATCAACACAGAAAACTTGAATTGAATCCACCGGAGAAGAAAAAGAATGAGGAATGACGGACCAGAAACTCCGTTAGTATCTTCATGAGAATCATCGGATAAGAACATTGAAGGAAAATAATGGAGATACTTCACATTAATAAGATGGATACTTGATTAAGAAATCTTAGTCCTCAAAGAAAAAGGGTGGGAGGGCGGGAAAACAAAGGCAGCTTGGAACGGATGAAACAAACAACATTGAGAAGACTTGAGTTGATCTTGCGGATGGGAAAAATGATCGGATCCACTTGAAGAGAAGCACACCGGTTGAAAAGGATTAACATGAAAATCTCGATTATCATGAAGGATTAGCATCCATACAAAAGTATGAGAACATCGCTTAGGAAAGGTATGGAATCAACATTTGACTTCGAAGCAACTCGAATACCACAACTCAAAACAAAAGGATTGGCTTGCAGAATAAGCCGGAACAAACATATGATAGAGATTTCATCTGAAGTTTTCGTGGTGGGGCCTACACGGGCTCGATCGTACAACACCATCATGTACAAGGCAGTGCACATGACATACGAAGCCTCCCCGAGTCAGCATAGCCAAGGACTCTTTAAGACACAACGAGACCACTGTAAAACCAACCGTGGATAGGCGGACCACTAGACGTCGAACCCCAATTTCATATCATACATCTGTCGGGAAGATATCCTAAGATCTACTTGAATTCCCACTTATAAACTCCCGAAACTTTCCAGTTATGCAATCAGGTGTTGGGGATACAGGGGAAGCATAATATCTCACCCAAAACTAGCAAATCCTACATCCAGCTGTATCCATCCCTCAACACATAACCAAGAAACCTTCGGAAATCGTTTACCTCAACCTTCGAAAAGCATCCGTTATACGATTTATGGAAATACTCCCAAACTCCCGCCCCAATACAGGGTGGCGTCGAGGTTATATCACCAACAACTGCATAAAAGAGATTTTCGATGTCGGCGAAACTCAGGTATTCTAGAATTGCAACGATAAAATTGTGACGACAACACCTCGGAGCTCAACTCCCCGGGACACTGCCACAACCCGTAAATGTCAGGAGGCACCAAGAACAATGTTCTCATCACAAAACCATCGGAATGATTCCAAGATACCCACGTGACCCTAAATTTTTTTAGTGAAATTTGAGAAGAGAAGAGTCAAAACTCTACGTCGGGATGCCTCACAAGAGCGACGAAGGGACTGAGGAGTAAAAAGAATCCTACTCTCTGATATATATATATATATATATATAATTCCTAAATGACTCAAAACATTTTTCTAGACTCAACAACGCTAGCGATTCGATCAAGCAGGGGGGCTCCTAAGTCGGGGAAGGCTCTGATACCAACTTGTAACGCCCTCGATGCGGCTATATCTCCCACGTGTCGAAGCACGACTTAGAGGCATAACCGCATTGAAAGCAATGTCGCAAGTGAGGTAATCTTCACAAAAACCCATGTAATACATAAGGGAAAGAGATACATAGTTGGCTAACAATCGCCACTTCACACAATACATGAATAAAGCATTACATCATCCAGATACACACAAGGTCCGACTATGGAACCAAAATAAAGAAGACTACCCCAAATGCTACAGATCCCCGATCGTCCCGATTGGGCTCCACTACTGATCAACTGAAAATGGAACAACATAACGAACATGATCTTCAACTAGCTCCTCCTTGAGCTCGGTTGCGTCACCTGCACGGTATCATCGGCACCTGCAATTGGTGTTGGAAGTAATCTGTGAGTCACGGGGACTCAGCAATCTCACACCCTCGCGATCAAGACTATTTAAGCTTATGGGTAAGGTAAAGGTATGAGGTGGAGCTGCAGCAAGCGACTAGCATATATGGTGGCTAACATACGCAAATTAGAGCGAGAAGAGAGAGCAAAGGCACGGTCGAACAACTATGATCAAGAAGTGATCCTAGAACAACCTACGTCAAGCATAACTCCAACACCGTGTTCACTTTCCGAACTCTGCTGAAAAGAGACCGTCACGGTTACACATGCGGTTGGTGCATTTTAATTAAGTTAAGTGTCAAGTTCTCTACAACCGGACATTAACAAATTCCCATCTGCCCATAACCGCGGGCATGGCTTTCGAAAGTTCAAATCCCTGCAGGGGTGTCCCAACTTAGCCCATCACAAGCTCTCACGGTCAACGAAGGATATTCCTTCTCCCAGGAAGACCCGGTCATGCTCGGAATCCCGGTTACAAGATATTTCGACAATGGCAAAACAAGTCCAGCAAGACCGCCTGATGCGCCGACATCCCGATAGGAGCTGCACATATCTCATTCTCAGGGCAACACCGGATGAACACTACGTACAGCTAAAACCAGCCCTCAAGTTTCCTCGAGGTGGCGCCGCAAGTGGCTCTGTTTCGGACCAACACTTAGACAAGCACTGGCCCGGGGGGGGTTAAAATAAAGATGACCCTCGGGATGCGTGACTCCCAAGGGAAAAGGCTAGGTGGCAAAAGGTAAAACCAAGGTTGGGCCTTGCTAGAGGAGTTTTATTCAAGGCGAACTATCAAGGGGTTCCCATTATAACCCAACCGTGTAAGGAACGCAAAATCAAGGAACATATAACCTGTATGACGGAAACTAGGGCGGCAAGAGTGGAACAAAAAACCAGGCATAAGGCCGAGCCTTCTACCCTTTACCAAGTATATAGATGCATTAATTAAATAAGAGATATTGTGATATCCCAACAACATATCCATGTTCCAACAAGGAACAACTCCAATCTTCACCAGCAACTAACAACGATATAAGTGGGGCTGAGCAAAGCGGTAACATAGCCAAACAATGGTTTGCTAGAACAAGGTGGGTTAGAGGCTTGGCTTAACAATATGGGAGGCGTGATAAGCAAGTGGTAGGTATCACAGCATAGGCATAGCAAAAGAGCGAGCAACTAGCAAGCAAAGATAGAAGTGATTTCGAGGGTATGGTCATCTTGCCTGGGATCCTGCAAGGAAGAAGAACGAGTCCATGAAGAAAACAAACGGACGTAGTCGAAGGGATCCTCACAACTCCGGAACGAAAGCGAAGCAAACGCGAGAGGCAACCGGAAAGAAGCAAGCAACATAGTAAACAACCACCGCATAATCATGGCATGATGCACAATCAAGTATGATGCATGTCCGGTTTAATTATGCATGGCATGGAAAAAGAGCACAAACAAAACTACAAATTAAGTGGAGCTCAATATGCAACGAGTTGCATATTGACGGACACCACAATAATTATTTAGTTTGCTCTTGTTTATGTACCCAACAATATTAAATGTTGGTTAGCATGGCATGGGGTGAAGCATAAAAGAAACTATCTAACTAAGCAATTTAAATGGGGCCGGATATAACAAACAACAAATCCGGCAAATCCCCATATGCATTAGCAATTTAAATGCAAACAGCAATTTAAACCATCTTAATGTTGTTAACATGACGCGGATGACATGATCAAGTTTATGCAATTTTATTAAAAGTTAACATGCGCATGATGAGAGAATTTGTCACCGTGGTAGAAAGAAAGGGGTGCCACGGCGATGAAACGGAAATCCGCGGCAACATTCCGATGATCCGGTAGCTCACGGGGATACCGGTGCAAAAGGAAGTGGGTGTGAGCGAGTAAAGCAAGATGGTGGGGTGATCCCGGTAACCGAGTGTCCCACGAGTTGGCGGCAAGGAAACGAGTGGCAAATTGGGCACGGTGCAAACATGGGCATCTCATATAATACATCACATGCATACGGTCCACGGGCATTGTTCCGGCGGTTATACCTTCGAAGCATGCATTTCGGGCGGAACGCGTTCGTAGTGGAAGTAGTCGTTCATGGGTCTTCGAGGGAAGTAGTGGTTCACATTCGTTTTCGGTGAGGTACTTGACGAATCCAAGGTTTCCGAGGGCGACGGTAGTAGAACTCGGTCGTTTGAAAGAGGTACTTCGCGACAGTAGTGGTACGTGTTTCGTAGACGTTCTTGTAATCGTTAGAGGAGCTTGGCGGATTTGAATCCCTTCGAGGTTGCCGTGGTACTTGGGGTCTTCAGACTTGCCGGTCTCGTTCTTGCGACGGTAGTCGTTCACATTCGTTCAGAGAGGTACTTGATGACTCCAACGTCTTCGGGGTGACGGTAGTTGTACACTGTCCACGTGACATCGATCGTTCGGGGTCCAACTTGCAGGTCTTGCCGACATGAGGCGTTTTTGTGTAGATGAACTTGGCGCATCCGAAGGGTCACACTTGTTGTCATGGGAACTTGGTGAATCCGAGGTCTTCGAGGTCGACGGTAGTTGTACATCTCATGGTGGAACTTGACGGATCCGAGGACTCCGGGCGTCGTGGTACTTGTTGCATTCCGGAATCGATGTGGTACTTGGCAATATTCAGGACGGTCTTGGCGATTCCGGAGACACGGTTTAGGTACTTGACGCAACATCGCGTAGTCGTCCTTGGGGCATCGGAACTAGTTGGACTTGCTGGTCTTGAAGGCGTCCAGGGTACTTGACAAATGCATGTGGTCGCACCCGAGTCGTCGTACACTTGACGGGTCCGGAAGAGGAACTTGGCGCCCAAGGGTGTTGCAGTTGCAGTCTTCACGTCAATGAGAACAGGCAGCGAAGGAGGGGGCTTGAGCAGGGAGGTGGAGCACAGCAGGCGGCCGGAGATGGCAGATCGTCAGCAGGCAGAGGGCCGATGGGAGGAGGCGGGCGAGGTGGATGTCCATGGCAGCGGAAGGAGAAGCACTAGGCTGGACCGTGCAGCAGCTGGTGAGGGACTCCGAGATGGCATGGAGGTCGAGGAAGATGAGCTCAAGGCGGCGCTGGAGCATGGTGGCGCGGCGGCCGGACGAAGCAGGGATGCTTGATGGAGGTCGCTGGCACGGAGAAGTCGCAGGCGAGGTGCGGGCGTAGCAGAGGATACGAGGCGGCGCTTGGGGCTCGGGGTCGCGGGGAAGGAGCAGCTCCGGTGGTGCGGCGCCAGAGATGGCAGGGGAGCGACGTCCTGGGGCAGCGCGGCGAGGCGAAGGCTGGCGGCGGCGAGCAGGCTCCGCCCTGGTACACTTCTCCGGCGAGGGCGGAGCGCGGGTTCTGGCACTGGAGGCACGCGGGTGCGAGAGCCAGGGGATCTGGCGCGATGCGCTGGGTTCCTGGCAGCGCGAGGGAAAGAGAGGGGGTCGAGGGGAGAGAGAGATGGCGCAAGGGAACGAGGGGGATGAGATGGGATCGAGCGAGATGGGGGAGTCGGGCTCCCTAGCGGCGCGAGGGGAGAGGAGAGGGAGGAGGGGATCGGGCCTAGGTTTAGGTTAGGTTAGGTGGGCTTCTGCTAGGAGGCCCAAGTGGCCAGAGGCCTGGCTGGGCTCCTCACTACATTATTTTTCTTTTAAAACAAACCAGAGAAGGAGAAGGAAAAGAAAGAGAAGGTAGGGGCGGAATCTGGGCATGAGGACAATTTTCCCGGACTCATAAAAATATGCAAGATTCGAGAAAATTAGAAGTGGCAAGATTAGAAGATATGAATTCAAACTCATTTGAATTTAATCAAATGATTTGAATTAAGGCTAGGGTTTTGAAGTGCTCAGAAATGTTGAGAATTTAGGTGGAGCTCGGGGAAGTGACGAAAGAAATTACAGGAAAAGTTTGGGGACCAAACTTGAAGCGGAAAAGGACATGTGATAAATTGCAAGTGTGTTATAGGTGATTCCGAAAATGGAATATTTAATATAGCTCCCTAATATCGGGAGGATAATGTTATAAAGAGAAGTCACTCTTCCCTCGATTTAAATGGATCGAAGATCCACACAAATTATTTAGTTGAGATGCAAAAAGATTTATGACATGATGCAATGCACATGATGCAACGAACCAAAACGAATCACCCGACAACACTCGGAAACATGGAAGGCATCTGAAGCTCCGGTCTTGGGGCGTCACACCAGCCCTCTCCACGGGCTTCTGTTCAACCACCCCTCCACGGGTTACTATTCATCCAGCCCTCCACCGTCTACTGTTCATCATGCCCTCCACGGGGTGGTCCTGTTCATCCAGCCTTCCACGGGGTCCTGTTCATCCAGCCCCAACCGTCTCGATCGATCGGGCTCCTGTTCATCTAGAGGCAACACCACGGGGTCCTGTTCATCCACCCCCACCAGGAACTGTTCATCCAAACCCCCCAGCAACGTTCACTGTTCATCCAGAGGCAGCATCGACCGGATTCAGTTAGCAGCAGTAGCGAAGGAATCGCTCGATCGGGTTCAGTTAACAGACATCGATCGATCGCTCGGATTCAATAATGCGTAGCCTGCAGTGCAATCGCTCGGGTTCAGTTAGAGCCCAACGCCTCGCACCCACATGCGTGCGTGTACGAGATAAACGCACATCGCTTGGCCTCGACCACCCACCGTAACCGGGAACACCCCGATATTTTCATCGACCTCACTTCTACCATAGTTTTTTCCATCATGGACGGTCCAAAGAATATCATGCAGCTGCGTTTCCGGCCCGTCCAGGACGAAAAGCCCATTTTCTGTCATGATTTTTTGTTGTAGAAGTAGGACCCCACCACATCTATGATGATACCGTGTTTTGTCACAATTATTGTCATAGAAGTGTCATAAGTATGACAGAAAAAAATTTCGTTCGGCATAAAATATCACAGATGTGTCTTTTTTTTGTAGTGTACGCCTCATCGGTCTCCTATGCTGATTAACGGTGATGTATGGGTATTAGGGCCCAAGGCTTAGCAGCATCAGGGAGAAGGTGAGATCATCTATCTGCATGATGTCGTTGGTTTTGACATTCGTGTAGTTGATTTAGTCATGAATTTCATCTCCCGCGAGCTCGCATCCCCCTTGGATCCAGCTTCAGTGTAAGGATGCTGATGGCATTTTCTTCGCCAAGCACGCCAGCCAAAAGCATCATCTATATTTCCGCTTGTGGCAGATCGACACATCATCCTCATCAGCCGCAACATCAACATTCTTCAAAGTTCAACCTGCAGGTCCCTATTTTTGTCATTTTTCTTGACTTTCTCTTATTTCCCCTTTTTTCTTAGGCTTATTCTCTCAATCTAGCTATGCACATCTATTTGTTTGTGTTTTGCTACTAGCTGAAACGATCGGTCAGAAAGACGATGGCACCGAGCGGAACACGATGGCTAATATAACATGAATGTACATACATATATATGTCAGAGAGATAAACCAGTGCAAAAGGGGAAGAGGTCAGTCACATTATAAATTGTTAATAAAAAGATAAAAGCTTGTGTTTGCGATTGTGAGATTATATTTTGCATCAATTTAGCAAAAAGAACAAATTTCCATGCACACTTTACATCTTTATAGAAGGGCAATGAATTTACAATCCTAGTAATCAGGGAGATCAAAGTTCTCTTCCCTTTCTTATGGAACATGGAGATTGCGCCCTGGGAATAACTGTGAAAATTTAGCATAGTATCCATAATAAGTAAGTACATGATTATATATATATTTAAATATCAATGAGAAAACAAAATATATCTAAGACAAAACTATGTTAACAAACTGCCCATCGGTGTGATTTGTGAATGTGCTCACATCTCATTTGATAGAGATTTAGATCAATCAAATAATGTGTTCTCCTGATAAAACTTTATAAAATTCTAGCCCACACATCGCAAAATGTGTGTACAAAACTGACGGAAAACAGAGATATTGTTATTAAGAAAAAATGTTCTAAACTATTACCTACCTGTTAATTAGCCTAATAATCATGATGCTACAATAGTGTGTTGTTGTTTTAAAATTGTGGCTCAGCCAATTGAGGATGCACACCTCATGTTTTACAGAGTTGATGCTAATAAAAAATTAGAGAATTTATGTTGTATTATACATGCATGCATAGATGAAGCAATAGAAAATAATACCTCACATGTACGTGCTTGTACTAATCCCTGAGCTGCGGTCATGAGACAAGTTTACCATCGATCTTGTATATCCGTCTAAACCTGTCATCGTTCTGGCCGTTCCGGTTGATAAAGTATCCGTGCACTTGAGCACACAAGCTGCTGGAAGCGATGCACCATGTGTGTGTATGAGGCCAACCTGCCATGCAGCGATGGAACTACTGTGGTAAAATCTCTGTCTTATTGCTTCAATTGCTGTCAGCACATAGACAACAATGTTCTCGCACGCTCGCTGCACGTCATACACCAAGCTTGTCCTCCTACGCTTGCCGCCAAATCCGTCCACATACGCTCGCCAACAAATGCATGGGGCCGGCCGGCCGTCCAAGGGCATCAACCATGCACCACATATGTACAAGGCATTGTATCTAGGCAGCTTGCCATGCAGCGATGGAACCCAGATGGTCAGACCTCCGTTTCCTTTCTTCGATTTCTCTTAGTGGACAGAGTCGTACATGGTCGCAGCTCGCCGCACGCTAATTTTGTAAACCTGCACTCACCACCCAGTTCGTGCACGTATGTTGGTCTATATATGTATAAGAGACAGTCTTTTTGGATTTCATACGTTCCTTCTTTGGACGTAGATGCATGCACTAAGTATGAATCGATCTAGTGTGCATGCACGGGGCTGATGGCTGCCCTGCCCGCCATCCAAGGGCACGCCGAGGAGATCTTGGTGGCGGCGGAAGAATATGGTTGAGGAAACACCTTAACCTACCCTTTTTGTAGATAGATAAATCAAAGGGGTATGATAAAAATTAATCAAGAGCATTGGTGGGTAATTCTTATATATAGTAGATAGATAGATGCTGAAAAGTTATCTTTATGTAATGGCAATGGTGGGTAATTTTTACTGTTTTATGTTGTAAAAATATGTGTCTCTTTCCAACCGATATGTTTTCTTTTTCTACAAATTAAGCGGCCAGATCTTTCTAATTATTGTGGAATTTTCTAAAATATTTTCTCTTTTCTAAGGATCCCATCAAATACTTTTTATATATAATAGATAAAAGATGCAAAACATTATTCTAAATAACAGAAAGCAAATACTAACAAAATAAATTGACGTTCCATGTAAAACTCATATCATGTGACGAATGAAAACATAGTTCCAAATGAGTTTACCAATAATGTTGGAGACAAAAGAGGGGATGCCCGGAAGGCATCCCCAAGCTTAGTTGCTTGGATCTTCCTTAGATATTAACTTCGGGTGCCTTGGGCATCCCCAAGCTTAGGGTCTTGTCACTCCTTATTCTCCTCATATAGATGTTTCACGCAAAACTTGAAAACTTCAATCACACAAAACTTAATGGAACTTTGTGAGATAGGTTAGTATGATAAAGAGCAAACCATTTCATTTTTGATACTGTCAAAGACAAGATTCATAATTGTTCTCACACAATTGCTACTGTAGCATATCGTCTCCACAATTTATATTGAGCAATATAAGCCATAGAAACTAGAAAACAAGCAAACTACGCATTGAAAACAGAATCTGTCAAAAACAGAACAGTCTGTAGTAATCTGTACTCGAACCATACTTCTACTACTCGAAAAATTATGAAAAATTAGGACCATGTGAGAATTTTTTATATTAAACTTATGCAAAAAAAATCAACTCAAAATCACTCTTCTGTTAAAATAAGAATTATTTTCGTGATCGCATCAGTTTCTGTTTTTTAGCAAGATCAAAGCAACTATCACCCAACAAGATCCTAAAGGCTTTACTCGGCACTTTATTGAAACAAAATCAATAAAACATGATTACTACAATAGCAGTCATGTGAACACACAAAAACAGTAGGTAAAAGTGTTGGATTGTCTCCCAACAAGCGATTTCTTTTGTCTTTTAAGCTAGGCATGATGATTTCAATGATGCTCGCATAAAACATAATAATTGAAACATGAAGAGAGCATCATGAAGCATATGACTAGCACATTTAGGTCTAACCCACTTCCTATGCATAGGGATTTTATGGGCAAACAAATTATGGGAACAAGAATCATCTAGCATAGGAGAGAAATACAAGTGCAACTTCAAAGCAATCAACACATAGAGTAGAAACTTGATATTATTGAGACATGTAAGAGCATAAGTTCCTTCCTCATAATAATTTTCAGAAACATCATGAATGGATTCAACAATATAACTATCACATACAACACTCTTTTCATGATGCACAAGCATAGAAGATTTATCACTCTTTATGGCATACATGTCATCATAATAATCATCATAGATAGCAACTTTATTGTCATAGTCAATTGAAACCTCTTCCAAAATTGTGGATGATCACAAAATAAAGTCATGACCTCTCCAAATCCACTTTCATCAATATTGTAATAAGATTCAACACCCTCCAACATAGTGGGATCACTACTACCTAGAGTTGACACTCTTCCAAACCCACTTTCAATAATGTAATCATCATAAATAGGAGGCATGCTATCATCATAATAAATTTTCTTATCGAAAGTAGAAGGAATCAAAGGATCATATTCATTAAGAAAAGCATCCCCAAGCTTAGGACAAGCATTATTTCCAGCAAAATAAATTTTCAAACATATCATACTCATCAAACCTAGCATCCCCAAGCTTGTGGTTTTGCATATCATCACAATCATTCTTACCAATAGCATGAATGGCACCAATAGTATAACAAACATTATTATCATATTCTTCCAAGAAAGTGCTAAAAAGTTTTTCAAGATCATAAGGGATATCATTGTCTTCCCAATCATAATCATTACAACAAGTAGTAGGTATCACAAAATCATACTCAATAGCATCATCCTCCATCAACATATTTGATTCACTTTCATGAGGCACAATGGTGATAGGAGCAACATTATTTGGGAGAGATACCTTTTTACCTTTATTATTTCTTCTTTTCTTTCCACATCATGTGTGGGTTTAATTAATTTTTTCAAGCTTCTTGTTGAAGAGATTGATTGGATAGGGAGCTCCTCCTTGTTACCCGATTCATCATAATAAACACTAGGAGGGTATTGGGAAACATTTTCCCTTTCATTAGTACTCTCTTCATATTCCATTTGTTTTCTTGTCTTTAGGTAATTGGCAATATAAGGATTCTCAATGTAATTTACCGCACAAAACATATAAATTTCCTCTAGGTCAAAATCAAGAAATCTCTCGGGATTTGGAAAACCGTTAGTTATACGTTTCATTTATTCATACCCCAAAAGAAGACTAAGCTCTTTATGATGCTCAAGGGAAATCAAGTTATCACAATTTTTGGTCACGATTTGATCATGAAACAATTTTCATTGGAGATTTAAATGACCATGTTCGTTGCAAAGTTCTAAAGGATAGCGAGAAAATTACATCTTTCAACACAATCATCTAGCCTCTCTTGCAACTTTTTCGTTCCTAAATAGTTATGCTTCTTACAAAATCTATCTTCCCTTCTTGGTGTGCAAATGCATTCCCAATGCACTCCGCAAAAATTGACATGCTTATAAGAAACATTTTTGTCATGACTTGTGCAATCATCATTAGCATTTTCGATATTCAAAGAATTTATACTAACAACATTGCAATCATGCTCATTGTTCACATATTTTGTGCCAAACATTTTATTGATTTCTTCTTCTAACAATTGAGCACAACTTTTCCAAACCATCATTTTCAAGAAAGATATTATAAAGATGATCAATAACATGATGCAACCTCAATTCCATTTTTTTGTAGTTTTCTTTTACAAACCAAACTAGTGATAAAACAAGAAACTAAAAGATTCAATTGCAAGATCTAAAGATATACCTTCAAGCACTCACCTCCCCGGCAACGGCGCCAGAAAAGGGCTTGATGTCTACTACGCAACTTTATTCTTGTAGACACGTGTTGCGCCTCCAAGCATAGAGTTTTGTAGGACAATAGCAATTTCCCTCAAGTGGATGACATAAGGTTTATCAATCAGTGGGAGGTGTAGGATGAAGATGGTCTCTCTCAAAGAACCCTGCAACCAAGTACAAGAAATCTCTTGGGTCCCCAACACACCCAATACAATGGCAAATTTTATAGGTGCACTCGTTCGGCGAAGAGATGGTTATAAAAGTGTAATATTGATGGTAGAAATATGTTTTATAATCTGAATAAATAAAAACAGCAAGGTAGCAAATAGTAAACGGGCACAAAATCGGTATTGCAATGCTTAAAAACAAGGCCTAGGGTCCGTACTTTCACTAGTGCAATCTCTCAACAGTGATAACATAGTTGGATCATATGATTATCCCTCAAAGTGCAATAAAGAATCACAAAAGATAGAAATTGTTTGTAGGGTACGAAACCACCTCAAAGCTATTATTTCCGATCAATCTATCCTAGAGTTTGTACTAAAATAACACGAAGATATTCTTTCAATCGATACCAAGAGTTTGTACTAAAATAACACCAAAACAAATTTAGATTCATAATATTCAATCCAACACAAAGAACTACAAGGAGACCCCAAAGTTTATATCGGAGAAAAGATAATGAAAACATGCATCAACACCTATGCATAGATTACCCCAATGTCACCGTGGGAATTCGTGAATTGAATCCCAAAACACATATCAAGTGAATCAATATGATACCCCATTGTCACCTCAACTATTCATACCGCAAGACATACATCATGTGTTCTCATATCTGAATATTCAATCCGACAAGACAAAACTTCAAAGGGTAAAGATTCAATTCATCACAACAAGGGTATAGAGGGGAGAAACATCATATGATCCAACTATATTAAGAAAGCCCATGATATAGATCACGAGAGAGAGAGAGATTAAACACATAGCTACTGGTACTAACCACTACTCCCTCCTCATCGTGGTGGCCGTCGGGATGATGAACATGGCTACCGAAGATGATTCCCCCCTCTGGCAGGGTGCCAGAATGGGTCTAGATTGGTTTTCGGTGGCTAAGGAGCCTTGCGGTGGTGGAACTTCTGATCTAGGTTAACCCCGAGGGGTTTCAGAATACTTGGGAATTTATAGTGCAAAGAAGGTGTACGGGAGGCCACCGAGGTGGGCACAATCCACCTGGGCGTGCCAGGGGGCCCTAGCGCGCCCTGGTGGGTTGTGCCCCCTCGGGGAACCCCCAGGTGCTGCTCTGGCCCATCGGGAGTCTTCTGGACCATAAAAAATCCACACAATTTTTTGCGGTGTTTGGACTCCGTTTAATATTAATTTGCTGCGATGTAGAAAACAAGCAAAAAAACAACAACTAGCACTGGGCACTGGGTCAATAGGTTAGTCCCAAAAAATGGTATAAAGTTGCTATAAAATGATTGTAAAACATCCAAGAATGGGTAATATATTGGCATGAATACTTCGTAAATTATCCAACGTATCACACCGTGATTTTGAATTAGAAATCCCCACACTAAGTGAGGGTTAGGTTGACGATGCATATGTATGTTAAACCACACTTCAAGCCAAAAACGGGGATTCATGCATGCATGCATAGTATATGCACAAACTTAATTAGCTCTGAATCTCACCATGACCTATACTACGATAAGACGAACCAAAGGAAGAATCCGCCATGGTCACCAATCTTGTTATCGGTTAAGGTGATCATGGATGTCCACGCGGGCCCAGGACTATATAGGCTTGTCGCCGATAACCATGTGAGGGAGTGTATCGTTCGAAGACAACCACTACATGCATATGTATGGGCGTGCATGCATGTTTGAATACCATTTCACAACATTACTGTGGCGCGTGCATCGAAAATCATACAGTCCCCACACAGAGCGAGATCGGTTCATGACGTGTCGTTGTACTAGCCACTTCGACTCGATGGGAGGCGCGTACACATGCATGTGTGTGTGCTCAAACTATATCATGTCATCCGAGAGTATGACCTATATATATATACCATATTACAAGCAAAAAAATAATCCCCTCCTAAGTCAAATTAACCTCTCTCATTGTTAGGCAAAAAGTAAAGATGGACCAAGCGGGCCCATAGAAGGAAAACATCGATATCGCTGATAACCTCTTAAGTGGGTGCGAGAGGAAAACCACCATCGCTTTGCATGTGGGACAAACGTGCGTTGAATACCCAAAATGCACCACTTTGATGTGCCACATGCCTCAAAAACCGTAAAACCCACACGCAGAGCGAGGTTCATGAAGCGTACTACATATGAGGTCCCCTTCCCCCTCTTCGACGCATACTATATGCTCCTACCGTAATACAACCCAAAAAGAATCCTCCTCGATGGTGAAATTAATTAACCTCTCTCGATGTAGGTCAATGTGATGCATGCATCGACGATGGCCTCGTGGGCCCACAGATGGAAGTGTCACACGTGAGTGTCCTAGCTAGGATAACCACTGCCTGCATGCATGTGGCCCAAAGAGGTGTTGTGTGATGTTTGAATAGCCAATTTCACAATTATGATGTGGCACATGCCTCGAAAACTAAAAAGTCCAAACACGGAGTGAGGTGTACTTGTCCACGGACGCGTACGTATAGCATATATGCCAGTCCCCTCCCACCTCTTCGACGCGTAGTATATACCACCATAACACAAACAAAAAAGATTCTACCTTGCTGGTCAAATTAACCTTACTGCCGGCTGTTCGTCAAAGTGATGGACGATGACCTAGAGGGCCCACAGAAAGCATCACACACGAGTATCGAGTGTCGTGTAGGACAACCATCGACTTAATGTGGCCAAAACATGTATCTATGAAAGGGTTGTGTAATGTTTTAAATAACAAATTCATGACTATGATGTGGCACCTGCCTAACAAAATGGCCAACCCACATGGTGGCTCACAACTCGTAGTGTACTGCAAGCCACCCGCCACCCCCCGAGATGCACACACACCCACACACACATACCGCGAATCCACCGCAACTATATGCATGTAAAATTATCCCGCGGTGAACATATGTTACCAAAGGAGGGATGTTCTAATTAAAAAAGAGATCATTAAGAGGTTTTAGTACATTAATAGATTGATTTTGTATGGGTGTAATGTGAAAAAAATCAAATTTGAGCTACATGCGCACGTGACAGTGCACCTAAATGGATTGCAAAAACATATGTGAATCACTGGGTGCATGTTTACTCCTCGTGCAAGAAATTTCAAACATTGAGAATCTTGATTTTTAAATTCTAGTACATCTGAAACTTATTTGAAGTTCATGAAACTTATTGTGTTGTCATATGGATACCAATACAAAGTGGCATTGTACATTTTTTGGTCAAATTTGAGACCAGTTTTGATGTAATCTTTATCTCATTACAAACGGGAGATTATTAATAATTGGGAACCAATATCCCAAACAGATTATTTATTCGAACCGCCAGCGTTAGATCAACAATGGATACATGCCATGCTTCGGTCAATCAATAAAGCAACAACATTAATCATCCAAATAGAAAAACAATATACATGACGCTGTCGGATCACGGGTTCCGGCAAAACCCTTAAGGTTCAAACACTGGGGTGCGTGTGAAGATCTCCCCCCTATCGATCCGCGTCCTAACTTAGCCTAGGTCTCACGAACTAACTCGACGAACTCGCAACACAAAGGACACAAGATTTATACTGCTTTGGGCCACCATTGTGGTGTGATACCCTACTCTAGTGTGGTGGTGGTGGATTGCCTCTTGGGCTGAGGATGAATAGTATAAGGGGAAGAACAGCCTCCTCAGGTCGAGGTGTTCTTGTGCTTGGTGCACTTGTGTGGCTGGGGGTGACCTTGGATCCTCCCCTGCCTATGGTGATGGCTAGTCCTATTTATAGAGGCCCTGGTCCTCTCCCCAAATATTGAGCGGGAAGGGAGCCAATAATGGCCAATTTAAAAGGGGATAGCTAGTACAAGCTATCCTGACAAAAGGTGGTCTTCGCCTGCCAAAGGTTCTTGTGGTGACGCCGTCCTGGGCTCCATGGTGGCCTCGGTCTTGCCGTCCTTCTGGTCTTAGTCTCGTTGCACAAATATGGAAACCTTTGCTTAATGCCTCGGCACTCCGCGCCTGCGCTTGCCCCCTTGGCACCAAAGGGAAACAAGGACGCTGCGCGCGCTGGCACCCGCCTGGTCTCGATCGTCATGGCTTACGTCACGGAAACCTCACGAGGTTTGCCCAACCTTGAACTCTCTGCCCCTCATGAGCCGGCCTGATGAGGCTGCTCCTAAGGAGGTGTTGTGTCATCCGCCTCGTGAGGCTTGGCCCCTCACGAGGGTCTTGATTCCTTGTTGATGAAGATGGGCCGTACAGTCCTGCCAGCAAAGCCACGTCGTGGGCCGCAGGCAGGCAAGTCTGGGGACCCCTGTTCCCAGAACACCGATAGTAGCCCCCGGGCCCAAGGCGCGCTCGGGCTTGGCTTCGAGGCGAAGCCAAGGGTCAAGTGTGGAGCACCGCGGGCCCCTATAGCCTGCGACCTCGGTCGACACATGGCGGTTGATTGGACGTGGGCGTCTCCGCTTCCCCACACTGCCTTGATACCCGCTTGGCTAAACGGCCACCACGGTCTACACGGTTATTCTTCCATCGCTTGCGCCATTTTCCTCCAATTCCTCTGCTTCCCCCAGACTCTACTCCTCTTTCCAATCTGACCTTAGCTCTGCTCGCCCCATCGCCATGGCGCCGATGCAAGCAGATAAAGGGAAGAAGCCTCTGTCTTCGGCTAGTGCACCCCCGGCCGCCGAGCCCGCAGTAGTCCGATCGCGGGTGCTCAACGATGATGCCATGGGCAAGGTGCATCCCATGCTCGCATCCAGCTTCAATGAGTGGGGATAGATGGAGGCTTGGCCTACTTCCCGTGCTCGCATTGACCGGACGGCCACTGAGGTTGTAACACCCCGTATGTAACCTGCCACATTTGTATTCCAACTCTTGCCATCTGCGGCACTAAGTTATTTTATTTCCTTGTTGTCGGGTTTATGTCTTCGTTGTTGTTTTGTCTTTGTCATGCATCTCATATCATGTCATAATTTGCATACGTGGTCGTCTCATGCATCCGAGCATTTTCCCCGTTGTCCGTTTTGCATACTGGCGCTCCTATGTCCTCCGGTGTCCCTTTCTACCTCTTCTCGTGTGCAGGTATTAAACGTTCTCGGATTGGACTGAGGCTTGCCAAGCGGCCTCGGTTTACTACCGGTAGACCGCCTGTCAAGTTCCGTGCCATTTGGACTTCGTTTGACACTCCAACGGTTAACCGAGGGACCGAAAAGGCCTCGTGTGTGTTGCAGCCCAACACCTCTCCAAAGTGGCCCAAAACCCACCTAAACCTCCTCCATCCTCTAGATCGTTTGATCACGATCGCGTGGCCGAAAACTATGCTCAATTTGGAGCCTCCTAGCTCCCTCTACCTCTATATATAGGTCCCTCCACGAAAATCCCGGGTCTCCTCCACCCCTAACCCTAAAAATCTGCTCGCGCCACGCCGGACACGTCCGATTCCGGCCGGAAGAGACCACCACTGCCAATTGCATCACGCCATGTGGCACTGCCGGCCGCCTTCCGCACGAGGCCCGCCGAGCCCGCAGCCGGCCCCCGAGCCCATCTCCAGGCGCGCCGCCCGCGCCGCCTCGTCCCTTCGCCCACGCCGGCGAGCTCCCTGCTCCGGCCACCGCATGCCATCGCCGGCCTCGCCGCTCCGGAGAGGCACCGCCCACACCGACACCGCGGCCACGCCACCGCACGTCCCGGCGAGCTCCTCCGACGCCCCACTTCACCGGCGACCCTCCCGAATCCAGCTCCTCCTTCCTCCGGCGACCTCGGCCCAAGTCCGACGACCTCGAAGCTCTGGCCGGCGATCCTCGACATTCGCGCTGCTACAATACCCCGGCCAGATCTGGTTCCAGATTTCGGATCGGTTGACTTTCCCCTCCTAACCCTAATTTTATTTCGCATACTTCATCAGCGCATAACTCTGCAACCGTTTCTCCGATTCGTGCATGTAGCATATTGAAATGTTCGTCTCGACGAGTGCTTCATTTCATCTCATTGCATCATGTTCATTTGAGCTCATCTTGATGCCCTAAATGCTGTTGGAAGAGGGCTATGCAATGTTAGTTTCAGTTTCATATCAACAAATGCACTTTTGTCATTTTTGCCATGATTGTTGTGTGCCTCCTATAATCTTGAGCCCTACATGAGTTTTGAAGTATGCCATGCCATATTTACAGGGGGTATGCCATGTATTTTTGTGATCTCTGTGGTGACTAGCACAAGCATGCAAAGTAGCTCACTTAATGTTGCCGATTTCAGGGACTTAGAATTTCACTAAGTCCTTTTCCTGCTGTAATTTTTATGCCATGTGTTCATGTTGCTACCAAGTGATCTGTGCCTCTTTTGAGCATGATCAGTAAGGATGTTTTGTAGATATTGTGGTGCTCTATTCATCCATGTCTTTGTTTGCATTTATGGAGCACCCTAGCTTGAGTAAATCGAGCTCTACTTTCGCTATAAAATGTTCCTGGCAGAATGTTTACATGTTAAGCAATTTTGCCGAGCTTGTTGTAGTTGATCCGTGCATGCTATGATGTTGCTCTTGCCATTTTAGCTTCCATGCGATGTCTACTTGCTGGGTGTATGCTTAGTTTATCATGCAATGCCTCATGATGAGTGTATCGATGTCGTAAACATGCTTACTTAATATCTGTTTTGCCATGTTCCAGTTTTTCTTCTAAGTCTGAATCTGTTAACGATAATTACTATGTTCACATGGTTGCCATTGTATTTTCTGATCCCTTTTGACTTATGGTCAGTAAGGGACTTTGGTTGTATGCTTTGAGTAGCTTCATGCCATGCCTTGCTTTTCCATGATATGTTCCTGTAGCATGTAGTTATCTTGCTCTAAACATTGCTTCCTGATGTTAAATTCCTGACTCGTTGTTTATTTCACTAAGTCTGTAACGTGATATCTTTTGCACTTTTGCCATGCTTGTTTGAACCTGCTATTGAGTGAATTAGCCGTAGCTCAGTGTTCATCTTTTGTAAAGCATCTTGAGTGGATCCTTGCCATGTATTTTTTTGCTATGTTAGAGTGTTGTAGCATGTTGTTCTTGATGCATTTAGATGGTCTCATGCTGTTAATCGCAGATTGGTGCCATATTTGTTTTGCTTGTCATTTGCAAATAGTGCATCCGATTCCGGTGATATTTATATTGATTTTGATCGAAATCAACTCCTCTTTCCAGTGGAACTCTTGGTTTTCCAAGTTGAGGCCAGGTTCAATCATTCCTATCCAAATCATGCATATGCATCGCATATCGCATCCCGCATATCAAGACATGTTTTGCATGATGTTGTTTGTGCATTGCACGTGGTTGATTATGTCTCCCTTTGCTTGTTGTTCTTGCTTGGGTAGAGCTGGGAGACGAGTACGTGATCGATGAGCCCGTTGAGTACGTTTACGAGGATCAAGTCAACTCGGAGAACTTTGCAGGCAAGATGACCATAGTCTCGGAATCACTTCTATCTTTGCTTGCTAGATGCTCGCTCTTTTGCTATGCTTATGCTACGATACCTACCACTTGCTTATCATGCCTCCCATATTGCCATGTCAAACCTCTAACCCCCCTTGTCCTAGCAAACTGTTGTTTGGCTATGTTACCGCTTTGCTCAACCCCTCTTATAGCGTTGCTAGTTGCAGGTGAATATTGGAGTTTGTTCCTTGTTGGAACATGTTTATTGTTGGGATATCATTATTATATCTTGTCTATTTTTTAATGCACCTATATACTTGGTAAAGGGTGGAAGGCTTAGCCTTATGCCTGTTGTTTTGTTCCACTCTTGCCGCCCTAGTTTCCGTCATACCGGTGTTATGTTCTTGATTTAGCGTTCCTTACACGGTTGGGTTATAATGGGAACCCCTTGACAGTTCGCCTTGAATAAAACTCCTCCAGCAATGCCCAACATTGGTTTTACCATTTTCCACCTAGCCTCTTTTTCCCTTGGGTTTCCGGAGCCCAAGGGTCATCTTTATTAAACCCCCGGGCCAGTGCTCCTCTGAGTGTTGGTCCAAACTAGATCCCCTTGCAGCGCCACCTCGGGGAAACTCAAGGGCTGGTTTTAGTTGTACGGATTGCTTATCCGGTGTGCCCTGAGAACGAGATATGTGCAGCTCCTATCGGGATTTGTCAGCACATTTGGGTGGCTTTGCTGGACTTGTTTTACCATTGTTGAGATGTCTTATAACCGGGATTCCGAGTCTGATCGGATAGTCTTGGGAGAAGGAATATCCTTCATTGACCATGAGAGCTTGTGATGGGCTAAGTTGGGACTCCCCTGCAGGGATTTGAACTTTCGAAAGTTGTGCCCGCGGTTATGGGCAGATGGGAATTTGTTAATGTCCGGTTGTAGAAAACCTGAAACTTAACTTATTTAAAATGAATCAACTGAGTGTGTGGCCATGATGGTCTCTTTTCGGCGGAGTCCGGGAAGAGAACACGGTCTCGTGTTATGCTTGAACGTAGGCTATTCTGGGATCACTTCTTGATCATAGTTCATCGACCATGCCTTTGCCTTCTCTTCTCGCTCTCTTTTGCGTATGTTAGCCACCATATATGCTAGTCGCTCGCTGTAGCTCCACCTCATACTTTTACCCTTCCTATAAGCTTAAATAGTCTTGATCGCGAGGGTGTGAGATTTATGAGTCCCCGTGACTCGCAATTTACTTCCAAACCAGATTCAGGGACCGATGATACCGCTCCAGGTGATTCGACTGAGCTCAAGTGGGAATTCGATGAGGACTCGGGTCGATACTACATTTCCTTTCCAGACGATTAGTAGTGGTGCCCAGTTGGGGCGATCGGGGACATTGTGGCATTTGGGGTTTATCTTCATTTTGGTTCCGTAGTCGGACCTTGAGTGTAACTGGATGAATGTAATGATATTTATGCTATTTGTGTGACGTGGCGAGTGTAAGCCAACTATGTTTTTTTCCCTTATTTATTACATGGGATGTTGTGAAGATTACCTCACTTGCGACATTGCTTTCAATGCGGTTATGCCTCTAAGTCGTGCTTCGACACGTGGGAGATATAGCCGCATCCAGGGCGTTACAGAGGTCCCCTTCTTCATCGATGCCCTCTGGGCCGGCTTGGTCCCTCCTTTCTCCGCCTTCCTCAACGTAGTGCTTTCCCATTACCAGATCCACATGGTGCACCTTGATCCCCAATCCGTGAACCTTCTTGCCGTCTTCGCCTCCATTTGCGAGGCCATGGTCGGCATTGCTCCTTCTATGGCTCTTTTCTGCCACTTCTTCTCGCTGCACCTGATTGATCCTAGGCAGAGCTTCGGGTGCCTGAGCTTCCAGGCCGTGGCGGCAACGGCCGACGATGGGATTGACTTCGAGCTTCCACCATCCGTGAGCGGGTTCCGGACACGGTGGGTGTTTGTTGATGCTGGAGTGCTCAGCCCCCTGCTCTCTTCTCCGTCTGAGCCCGCCATTCCTAACTTCGGCTGGTGCCACTGAAGGCTCGCCGATCCACGCCCTGTCCCCGCCTGGCTGAGGTTGAGATGGCTCAATGACCTTGGCGTGACTGCGCCTATGGTGGTGAGGGAGTTTGTCCGGCGCCGAATTGCTCCGCTTCAGCGCCACTCCCAGCCGATGTGGGCCTTGCTTAGCAGCCAGGACCACATGAGACTTTAGGAGTCTAAGCTCCCCCATGAGGTGCGGTGAACGGTGTTTGAGGACCTGACGGGCGTCCCGTTGCCGGACAACTTGCCGAGGAAGAGTTGTGTTTTGTACCGCTGCTCGAACAAGATGTCCTTCGTGGAGCAGATGCCCTCCTTCGACGAGTGGGGGTTGCGCCCATCTGGCCTCATGGGGCCCCGCGAGAACCCCATCGTCGTGGTTCCTTTCCTTGACGTTGGCGCAGAGCTCGCTCCAAGGGTTGGTGCAGGGGGGTGTGCATGTAACGCCCGGATGTAACTTGCCATATTTGTACTTTGACTCTTGCCATTTTGGCTTTAAGTTATGAGATTCCCTTCGTGGTTGGGTTTTTGTCTTCGTTTTGCATTTTGTTCATGTCATGCATTTCATATCATGTCATCATGTGCATCTCATTTGCATACGTGTTCGTCTCATGCATCCGAGCATTTTCCCCGTTGTCCGTTTTGCAATCCAAAACTCCTACGTGCACCCAGCGTCCCCTTTTGTTCACTTTTCATGAGCGGATGTTAGACATTCTCGGAATGGAGCGAGATTTGCCAAGAGGCCTTGTTACACCACCGGTAGACCACCTGTCAAATTTCGTGTCATTTGGAGTCCGTTTGATACTCCAACGGTTAACCAGGTAACCGTGAAGGCCTCGTGTGTGTTGCAGCCCAACACCACTCCAAAACGGCCCAATAACCCTTCCAGACCACTCCCATGTCCTCCACCGTTGTTTCACGATCGCGTGGTCGAAAACTACACCTCATTTGGACACTCCTACATCCTCCTAGCTATAAATATGTGCACCCCCTCCGAAATTCGGGCGAAACCCTAGTCTTCCCCTTCCTCCGCGTGCCGGACACGTCCACCGCGCCGCCCGGCGAATCCCGCGCTGCCACGTGGCAGAACGCAGCCGCCCACTGCCAGCGGCCCGCGAGCCCACGTCGAGCCCGCCGAGTCCATCCGTCGCCGCCCCGCGCCCGCTTCACCCCGCACGCCCCGCGCCTCGCCGCACCGACCACCTCCGCCGCCTCGCCGCACCAGCTTCACCGCCGCCGCCTGGAGAGCTCCGGTCGCCGCTGCTCCTCCGCCGTCCTGGTCTGCCGCTTGCGCCACCCCTCACCAGATCCGGCCTCCTCCGCACTCGATCCTTCCTCCTCCGCCCCGGATCCGCCGCCCCAAGCCCGCCGTCGTCTCCCTCCTCTCCGGCAGCGTCTCCGGCCGACTCTCCAACGAACCTCGACATCTGTGCCCCGCGAACCCTAGATCTGAGGTTGACCCTGAAATTTCCCTAAGTCCTTTTCCTCTACTACTTTTTATGCTCTGTTCATCATAACATAACTTCATGACCGTTGCTCCGTTTTGTGCGCATGAGATATCAAAATGTTCATCATGATGTGCTCTTCATTTCATTGCTCTGTGACATGCTTGTTTGAGTCCATCTTGATGCCCAAATCACTGATGCAAGAGTGCTATAAAATGTTAGCTCCTGTTACTTATCTGTTTAGGGTGATTTGTCATTTTTGCCACATTTGTTGTGTGCTGCATATGGGCATGAGCTCTACATGTGTTTTGATCTATGCCATGCCATATTTTCAGGGGTGCTTGCCATGTATTTTTGTGATCAATGTGGTGACTAGCACAAGCATGCAAATTAGCCTTCGTGTTATTGCTGATTTCAGGGACTTAGGATTTTACTAAGTCATTTTCCGGCTGTTATTTTTATGCCATGTAACCATGATGCTACAGTGAGATCCATGATTGTTTTGAGTTGCTTCAGTAATGATGATTTGGACATATGGTTATGCTTTATCCATCCATGCCAATGTTTGCAATTATGGAGTGCCCTAGCATGACTTAATATTGCTCTACTTTTGCTATAAAATGTTCCTGGTAGATTGGTTACATGTTAATCAATTTTGCCATGGTTGTTGTAGTTGATCCAAGCATGCTATGATCTTGATATTGCCATGGTTAGCTTAATGAACATGTCTTCTTACTATTGCTATGCTTGTTTTGTTATGCAAGGCTTTGTGATGAGTGATTTGAGCTTGCAAAGATGCCTTCATAATTCTGTTTATGCCATGCTCTGTTTTCTGCTAAGTCTGAATTTGGTAATAAAACTTGCTATGTTTACATGGGAGCCATCATATATTCTGTGCCTTTTTGCATTTTGTTCATGTCATGCGTTTCATATCATGTCATCATGTGCATCTCATTTGCATACGTGTTCGTGTCATGCATCCGAGCATTTTCCCCGTTGTCCGTTTTGCAATTCGACACTCCTACGTGCACCAGCGTCCCCTTTTGTTCTCTTTTCGTGAGCGGGTGTTAGACATTCTAGGAATGGACCGAGATTTACCAGGTGGCCTTGTTACACCACCGATAGACTGCCTGTTAAATTTCGTGCCATTTGGAGTCTGTTTGATACTCCAACGGTTAACCGGGTAACCATGAAGGCCTCGTGTGTGTTGCAGCCCAACACCCCTCCAAAACATCCCGATAACCCTTCCAAACCACTCCCATGTCCTCCGCCGTCGGATCACGATCGCGTGGTCGAAAACTACACCTCATTTGGACACTCCTACCTCCTCCTAGCTATAAATATGTGCACCCCCCTCCAAAATTTGGGCGAAACCCTAGTCTTCCTCTTCCTCCGCGCGCCGGACACGTCCACCGCGCCACCCGGCGAATCCCACACCGCCTCGTGGCAGAACGCCGCCGCCCACCGCCGCCGGCCCGTGAGCCCGCGTCGGGCCCACTGAGCCGATCCGTCGACGCCCCGCGTCTCGGAACGCCGTCGCCCGCCACCTCGCCGCACCTGCTTCGCCGTCGCCGCCCGGAGAGCTTCAGTTGCCGCCGCTCCTTCGCCATCCTCGTTCACCGCGCGTCGCCCCTCACCGGATCCGGCCTCCTCTGCACCCGATCCGGCCTCCTCCGCCCCGGATCCGCCGCCCCAAGCTCGCCGTTGTCTCCCTCCTCTCCGGTAGCGTCTCCGGCTGACTCTCCGATGAACCTCGACATCCATGCCCCGCGAACCCTAGATCTGAGGTTGACCCTGAAATTTCCCTAAGACCTTTTCCTCTGCTACTTTTTATGCTCTGTTCATCATGACATAACTTCATGAATGTTGCTCCATTTTGTGCGGATGAGAAATCAAAATGTTCATCATGATGTGCTCTTCATTTCATTCCTTTGTGACATGCTTGTTTGAGTCCATCTTGATGCCCAAATCACTGATGCAAGAGTGCTATAAAATGTTAGCTCCTGTTACTTGTCAGTTTAGGGTGATTTTTTATTTTTGCCACATTTGTTGTGTGCTGCATATGGGCATGAGCTCTACATGTGTTTTGATCTATGCCATGCCATCTTTTCAGGGGTGCTTGACATGTATTTTTGTGATCAATGTAGTGACTAGCACAAGCATGCAAAGTAGCCTTCATGTTATTGCTGATTTTAGGGACTTAGGATTTCACTAAGTCATTATCCTGCTGTTATTTTTATGCCATGTAACCATGATGCTACAGTGAGATCCATGATTGTTTTGAGTTGCTTCAGTAAGGATGATTTGGACATATGGTTATGCTTTATCCATCCATGCCACTATTTGCAATTATGGAGTGCCCTAGCATGATTTAATATTGCTCTACTTTTGCTATAAAATGTTCCTGGCAGATTGGTTACATGTTAATCATTTTTGCCATGGTTGTTGTAGTTGATACAAGCATGCTATGAACTTGATCTTGCCATGGTTAGCTTCATGAACATGTCTTCTTGCTATTTCTATGCTTGTTTTGTTATGCAAGGCTTTGTGATGAGTGATTTGAGCTTGCAAAGATGCCTTCATAATTCTGTTTATGCCATGCTCTGTTTTCTGCTAAGTCTGAATCTGGTAATAGAACTTGCTATGTTTACATGGGTGCCATCATATCTTCTGTGCCTTTTTGGCTCATGATAAGTAAGGATCTTTTGTTCTATGCTTTGAGTAGATTCATTCCATGCCTTTGTTTGCTATGTTCTTTTCCTGTAGCATTTTGTTTGCTTGATCTAAACATGGCTTCCTGATGTTATTTTCTGGCATTTTAGTATTTTCACAGTCTGTGAAGCTGATACCTTTTGCACTTTTGCCATGCTTGTTTGAACCTGCTCTTGTGTGATTTAGCCATAGCTCAGTGTTCATGTTTTGTCAAGCATCTTGAGTAGATCACTGCCATGTGCTTTGTGGCTATGTTGGAGTGCAGTAGCTTAGTTTCTTGTTCCATTCTAGATGGCATCGTGCTGTTAATCGCAGAATTGTGCCATTATTGTTTTGCTTTCCATTTCCAAACCGTGCATCTGATTCTGGTGATCTTTATATCAATTTCGACCGAAATCATCTCATCCTTTTAGCGGCACACTTTGTTTGCCAAGTTGATGCCTTGTTAATCCTTTTCCTTCCGGAGCACGCACATGCATTGCATATCACATCTAGCATATCATGCCATGTTTTGCATCATGTTGCTTGCGCATTGCACCGTGATTGATTGTTGGTCCTTTGGTTGTGTTCTTGCGTTGGGTAGATCGGGGAGACGAGTACGTGATCGAGGAACCTGTTGAGAATGCTTACGAGGATCAAGCTTTCGACAACTCTGAGAACTTTGCAGGCAATATGAGCATACCCTCGAAATCACTTCTATCATTGCTTGCTAGTTGTTCGCTCTATTGCTATGTCGCGTTTCCTACCACTTGCTATATCATGCCTCCCATATTGCCATGTCAAGCCTCTAACCCACCTTCCCTAGCAAACTGTTGTTTGGCTATGTTACCGCTTTGCTCAGCCCCTCTTATAGCGTTGCTAGTTGCAGGTGAAGATGAAGTTTGTTCCATGTTGGGACTTGGATATTGTTGGGATATCATTATTATATCTTGTTTACTTTAATGCATCTACATACTTGGTAAAGGGTGGAAGGCTCGGCCTTATGCCTGGTGTTTTTTCCACTCTTGCCGCCCTAGTTTCCGTCATACCGGTGTTACGTTCCTTAATTTTGCGTTCCTTACACGGTTGGGTGATAATGGGAACCCCTTGACAGTTCGCCTTGAATAAAACTCCTCCAGCAAGGCCCAACCTTGGTTTTACCATTTGCCAACTAAGCCTTTTCCCTTGGGTTCCGCAGACTCAAGGGTCATCTTTATTTTAAACCCCCGGGCCAGTGCTCCTCTGAGTGTTGGTCCAAACTAGAGCACTGTGCAGGACCGTCCCTTGGCAACTTGGGTTATGTTGGTTCCTGTACGCTTAGCTTATCCGGTGTGCCCTGAGAACGAGATATGTGCAGCTCCTATCGTGATTTGTCGGCACAGCGGGTGGTCTTGCTGGTCTTGTTTTACCATTGTCGAAATGTCTTGTAACCAGGATTCCGAGTCTGATAGGGTCTTCCTGGGAGAAGGAATATCCTTCGTTGACCGTGAGAGCTTGTGATGGGCTAAGTTGGGACACCCCTGCAGGGTTTTGAACTTTCGAAAGTCGTGACCGAGGTTATGGGCAGATGTGAATTTTTTAATATCCGGTTGTAGAGAACTTGACACTTAACTTAATTAAAATGAATCAACCGCGTGTGTAGCCGTGATGGTCTATTTTCGGCGGAGTCCGGGAACAGAACATGGTCTCGTGTTATGCTTGAACGTAAGTAGCTTTAGGATCACTTCTTGATCACTATTAGCTTCTCGATCGTGCTTTGCTTCTCTTCTCGCTCTCTTTTGCGTAAGTTAGCGACCATATATG
This sequence comes from Triticum urartu, assembly GCF_056163025.1. Taxonomy (NCBI): domain Eukaryota; kingdom Viridiplantae; phylum Streptophyta; class Magnoliopsida; order Poales; family Poaceae; genus Triticum; species Triticum urartu. The sequence goes on along the minus strand of NC_141878.1, from coordinate 188,442,179 downwards.
CTAGTGCTTGTTGTAGCTCCACCTCACTACCCTTCCCTACCTTTAAGCTTAAATAGACTTGATCACGTGGGTGTGCGACTGATGAGTTCCCGTGACTCACATATACTTCCAAACAAATGCAGGTGCCGATGATGCCAGTGCAGGGGACGCTACCGAACTCAAGTGGGAGGTCGACGAGGATTCGGGCCGTTACTATGTTTCCTTTCCAGATGATCAGTAGAGGAGCCCAGTTTGGACGATCGGGGATCTAGCATTTGGGGTTGTCTTTCTTTTATTTGGTTCCATAGTCGGACCTTGATTGTATTCTGGATGATATATGATATATTTATGTATTGTGTGAAGTGGCGATTGTAAGCCAACTCTTTATCCCTTTCTTATTCAGTACATGGGATGTGTAAATATTACCCCTCTTGCGACATGCCTACCATGCAGTTATGCCTCTAAGTCGTGCCCCGACACGTGGGAGATATAGCCGCATTGTGGGTGTTACAGGGGCATGCACCGTTGGGGGCCGATAGTGAAGGTGCCGAGATGCTGATGCCGCCTAGGGCTCCTGAAGCGTCGACCTCAGGGTCCCCTGACTCTTGCCCTCGGGCGGCGGTTGAAGGGGCGGTGCAGCCCGCGTCTCCCACGGCCGGGGCTCCTGAGGCCTCGGCTACTCACTGTGAGGTAGAGCCGGCCAGCTCTCCTTAGCCTGGCGCTTCTGAGGCTGCCCCTCCGAGCACTTCTCCAGTCGCGCCTCGCGTCGGCCTCCATGTACAGCGCTTCAACCGGCTGTGCGTGGACTTCGCATAACTCCGCAAGAGAAAGGGGTCCCCAAGCTGCGGCAGCGGTACCTTCGGGCCGTTGAAATGGAGGAAGTATATCGCCGTTGACGAGTAAGTACCTTATCTTGGTGATCTTCTATGTGCTACTTTCCTTCCCGACGATCGTCCCCTCAGGACCCCTTCTGCCAAGGCCGTAAAATCTCTTGAGAAGCATATCCCTCTCATCTCGTTGTACACACCAAGCTCGAGCGCCGCAGTCTCGTGCGCCGCCCACGACGCTGGGTCCACCGCGGGAGTTGGCCCGTCATCAGGGCATCTTGAGCTCGCGCCTTCGCTGTCCTTCCTTCGCGGCCTGGCTTAGAGCGCGGCAAGCGTGCCAACGTCTCCTCCCCTGATCACTACCGGCGGCTGGCTGGCTTCGATCCTGGGGTCCTCTTCAAGCAGCGGGCCCCGTTTAGTTCGGGCCCCTCGCGAGACCCAGTCGGTGCTTGGGGCAGCGCCGACCCCCTGCCCCTGCTGAGAGGGGACGTACCGCGTCGGGCGTCACCCACAGCCCCCGTAGTGGAGGGCGAGATGGGCCGTGTGCTCGAGTTTGAGCACGGGCAAAGCGTTGCTCGTCATGAGCTCTTCCAAGAGGCGATGAGCGCGATGAACTGACTCGGTGAAGAACTTGAGGGTGTCGATGCGTTCCTCCGGGCCGAGGGTCTTCGGTCGGCAGAGGAGTGGCACAAGCTGAAGGTGGCCATCAACCTCGGGCGCCACCAGCGTGAGCTGGACAACAGGAAGGCCGAGGCTTCTTTGGCAGCCTCCCGTGAGGCCTGCTCCCGAGCTCTGGAGGCGGCTCAGGAAGCTGACCGCCGTCGCGAGGCCGCGGAGAAACGTGCATGGGAGCTCCAAGCCTGGAGCGCCGTCTTGGATCAGTAGGTGGAGGCGCGCAGGGCTGCTCTTGTGTCGTTAAGGGGGTCGCCCACCGAGGAGGAAGAGATCCGGAAGCGCGAGGGGTGCTGGCGCTGGAAGCCGTGGAGCGCAGCCTTGAACTCGAACGGCTGGAGACGAGGGAGCGCCAGGTTGCTCAGGCGAAGGACGACGTCGGTGCGCGCGAGGTCAGGGCCCAGGAGGAGGTTGACCGCCGTGTGGCCGAGGCTCGCGCGGATCTTGAGAGCCGGCACAACTTGAAGCTGAAGCCCGTGGAAGCTGGGGCCGCTGGTAGGACTGCTGCCCTCAAGTCCAGGTTGGTCGAGGTGCAGTGGCGCAAGGAGGCCACCGCATCAGCCCTGTCCTCGGTGCAGGCTGAGCTTGTTTCATCCCGCGCCGAGCTGCTCTCTCTTCGGTAGCGGGTCGCCGACGCCGAGTCCGTCGCGCGGCAGAATAGGGACGAAGTGCTTGAGCGGCGGACGTTGGAGCGTGTGCACGCCCCCATGCTCGAGGACCTCAGGAACAGGGCCATCACTGCCCTGGGCCATATTTGCGATGAGAATGCTCCTCATCCCCATGGAAATGACTACGCCAGCCACCTCCGCTTCTTTGGGGATGTGGTGACGCGCCTGCAGAACCGTTCCGAGAGGGCTCGCCAACTTGTTGAGGAGAGGAGTCACAGTCTGCTCGGCCGTGCGTTCTCCTGTGTCTTCAGCCACCTCTGGAACATCGACCCCAACTTCGATTTTGACGCCGCCATTGCTTCCGTATTGGAAGCCATCCGGGGCGATCTGGCGTGATGGGTTGAAGACAATGTGGATGCGCTGGTCAGGGACTTTTCTTCTGACGACGACGGGTAGTGGTCGTGTCAGACGAAGGCGTCGTTGTTGACGAGGGCGACACCGGCGCTGGTGAAGGTGGAGGCGACGCCAACGATGGCGACAGCGATGCCACCGTGCATCCGAAGATGATATGGGAGACACGGCGAGCGACATATCTGGCTGATTCCTTGTTCCCCTGCCGTTAACCCTGTGAAAACTTGGGCGTGGCCCCGGAAGATTGTAAGAGCATTTTGAAAGGGGGAGCCCCTCATGTAAACAATCGTAGCTTTTATCCTTCTGTGTCAAATTGAGTACGCGTCTTCACGAGCTTACGCATGCCGGGGCAAGGTTGCTGTTGCGGTTTACCTTAGCTTGGACGAGCCCAAAACCGGCCTGAGAGATTGTGGCTTTTTGAGGAGCTCCTGAGGAGTTTGTCGACCCTCCCAAGGGGGCCGCGTGATAAGCAAGCGCCAGCCACGGCTTGGCGCGTGCATGGCTTGTGTGCTTCATGCCCTGCCCGGCTCGCGAGGGGCCTGCGAGGGAGGAGTGACTGGCGCGAACTCCAAAATAAGGCAAGAACTAGACTGCGAGAAATAGCTCGAACAAGAAAAGGCGTCCCCCCGGGCACATCAAATAAAATTCAACTTCAACTTAAATCCAAATCCAGAAGGCAGGGTTACAAAAAAGAGATCCAAAGCAAATGGCCGCGTCTGGCGCCTAGTCTAGTCTTCGACGTCTTCTCACCAGCGCGGATCTAAGTGCTGCCACTGGGCGTGGGAGGGAGCCCCCGAGGACCGAGGGTGACTCTCCTAAGGCTCCGGGGCGTGTACAGCCCCACTCATTATTACGTGAGAGTGTCACGGGCGGCGATCTTCATAGGCGTGAGCCTTACTTCGTATCGCCTGACGAGGGCCCCGCCTTGCGCCACCCCCTACCACCGCTGGGACGACCGGAAACCAGGACGGCCCAACGAGGGCAGAGGGGACGCCAGCGGCACCCTCGGCAACCACGGGTCCTCTTCCGGGGGAAAGGTCGCCGTTGCCACCCCGGCAGAGGGCCTACCTTCGGGCGTTGCCATGCTCCGTGCAACACAGGGAGGGACCTTGCTCCTGGCCCCTTCCACGCAGCCCCCCGCGTGTTTCTCCTGTCTTGGCGGACATTGCCTTGCCGGAACCATCGTTTGGCGCCGTGACCTGATTCATCTATGACTCATGGTTAGCGTAAGCTTTCCCCTGAGGGATTAATGGTACCCTATATCTGTCATCGATGGCGTGACCGCAGGGCTCTCTGGCGGCTCCTGGAAGGCTTCAGCTCCTAACGCCTCCTCCTCCCATCCTGGCTCGAGGAACGAGCCAGGGTCGTCCTTCGGCTTGTACTCCTGATCCATCATGCGGGGCATGTAGGCCTCCGAGGCCGCTGCCCCGAAGACCTCGCCGAAGTGCCCCACGCTCCATGTCGCTCGGCCCGTCACGCTGTCCTGAGGATGGCGGGGCGGGGCTCTGATGAGGCTGTGTGCGAGGACGCTCGTGCCCGCGCCCATCCGAGGCGGCTCGGATGCAAGGGGGCGCCTTCCGCCGTGGACCGTGCTATTGTCGATGAAGCCCCCAGGACTTGACAATTGATTTTGAATGACCTACATATGTTTGTGCCATTATTTTCTTTATGATTGGTATGTACATAGACGAATGTGCTTAAAAATCGAACCATAATCTCTGGATATGTATAAATAAATAGCCATAAATTCCTAATCCTACTTCACAACATGTAAACATTGATTTGATGCCAAATTTGTTTTACTATTTGTATGGGTGTTGTCTCACGATGTGGACAAAGAGGATGAAGATGGCCAGATGAGGTACAAGAGGCAAATCCTGAGGGAGCTTTATGCGGGAATGCATAACAGGCGTATTACGACCTGGAACGGAAGCTATCGATGCCCACTTTGCAACCACAAGCTTCATGACGGGTATGTAAGTGTTCTGGCGCATGCAAGAGGACAGGCCATTGGCTCCTTCAAGCAGAAGTATTCTCGCAGGGTGGCGCACGGCACGTACGCCGACTACCTGGAGAAGCTTCAGGATCGTGCCGGCGTGTGAGATGAGATGTGGGATTGAACTATGTACGCTTGAGTATGCTTAATGACGGTTGAACTATGTACTTATGGTTGATCTATGCTTGTGTACGCTTATTATCTATGTCTGAGTATGTTTAATCTATGTTTACTTATGTCTAAATGTGGGATATGGATGCAATCAGTTCTGTTGATGGAATCTACCTCCGTCCTAGTTTACTGGTCCCCTTTGTAATTTGTGTTTAATTTTTACCAAAGATTTAACTGACAAAATGTTAGTGCAGGTCAACAAAAATTATATCGTTGGATGCATATTTGAACATAATGTTCAATGATATCATTTTTTGTTACATGCATAAAAGTTTCTTAGTTAAATATTTGGTCGAAATTTGGTACAAATTACAAAGGGGACCAATAAACCAGGACGGAGGTAGTACGTCAATCACACACGGTTCCCAAAATTGAAACCATGTGCAATGACTTTCATTTTGCCTGTTGTGTCAATCACACACGGTTGGCTCTAGAAAACCGTTGCCTCCGAAATTCTTTGTAGGACAGAAAACCCTCATCTCCCAATTCAAAAAAGTAAAAAAGAAAACCCTCACCATCCCCACGTCACAAAAACCCTCACCCTTCCCGCTACCCCTCTGGTCCGCATTCACACCTGCACAAGCTCCTCCATGTCTATGCATGGCACCGCCTATCGCGGAGGTAACCACTTAGCTCCCCACCCACCGCCGCCAGCCTACCGACAAAGCCCACCGCATTTCGCCACTTTCGACTGCCGCCGCCTATCGCCATCGACTTTCTCGACGCTGCTCGCAGTCGACCCAGCTCCGCTTGGTTGGCGAATCTGCCGTACCAAGGGTTCTTTCTCATGGACAACAAGGTATCTAATTTAACGAGATATTATCTCATATCTTATCCCTATTCATCTGCCTCCTTTAATCACCCAGCCAAAATCACCGTGAATTCATTTTTATTCGAGCTGATTTGAGGGTTTTCTTCCATTCATAGAGTGTACAGTGCGCGGACACATCAGGACTTTGCAGCCTCCGCCGGACATTCCAGCTGACTTGAGGGTGCGTGTGGTATGTTCAATCTCACCCTGAATGAGTTGGCATTGCCTACTTTCCTAAACATATTCTAAATATTGCTACCTTTGGATAAAAGGTGTCATGTGCACCATATATGTCAAAGGGGATTTTTCCCGTCTTCTTTCTATATTAGGAAAATTAATGATGTATTGTTCTTTCGATTACTCTCATATTTCCATGACATCATGTTTACCCTATCTGTTTAATTATATATTAATGTCCTTTGATTTCATTGTTCTTTCGATTACTCTCATATTTCCATGACATCATGTTTACCCTATCTACTTAATTATAGATTTTTGTTCTTCGATTTCAACTGTTGTACAGTTCTTTCAATTTGGGCCCACGTTTGCATGTTACCATATTTTCTTTAACAATCCTACCATTTTCTGTGGCGCGTCCCTTGCTATGCAACAGAATCTGTAGTGCACAATGTTTCCCTTTACATAAATCAAGACTGTAGGGATGTCATACTGAACACAAACCATGGATTTACAATCGTTGCTACTATAAGACTTGATGAATGTGGTGACTCCTATTTTGGCACTGGCCTTTGGAAAGAAATTTCTAAGTTTTATGTACTGAAACCTAGCACTATAATTGCACTGCACATAAAAGGGCCTGGTCATGAGATACATGCTAACTTCCCCGACGATATCATCCGTCCGGACTTTGTTGGAAGTAAGCTTTCTTTTCAAGTATCTGCATGTTGACTTACCCAGCAATATCAAATGAATTGTGTAGTATATAAGCAACCAATTGTTATTCCATTTTCTTACTATATTCCTACCTAATAACTTTTAGCTACCAATACACTTTTCTATTGCCCTGTTTTAACTAAATTTTCCCTGTAGTCCTGCTTCTATCAGAAAGTACCGCTGACAAGGAGACTCCGGAGGTGGAGAATAGGGCTGCCAACAAGCAGAGGCGGGCCGAGCAAGAACCGCAAGCGACTCCAGCAGGCCTAGACTTCATCAGCAACCTCCCCGATGATATGTTGACAGTCATCATCTCCCTCCTCCTAATCAAATATGGGGCGCACACAACTGTCCTTTCCTAGCGGTGGCGCCCCCTGTGGAACTCCACCCCTCTCGACCTCATCGACACCCACAAGCTCTGCCATGGCTATCGCAAAAGCTTGGATGCGTCCTCCCAGATCCTCAGCAGTCACCTTGGCCCAACCAGAGGCCTTAGAATGGGAAAGTTCCGTTTCAATGGCAAGGGCAAAGCCAAGCTTGCCGACTGGTTTCGATCCCCCGCCGTAGATCAGCTCAAGGAGCTCACTTTTGATGATGGGCATATGCGCTCGTTGTGCGTCGCCAAGTTCAGGAACTGCTATCCCCCTTAATGATTGATACGTGTCCAACGTATCTACTTTTCCTAACGCTTTTCCTCTTGTTTTGGACTCTAGTTTGCATGATTTGAATGAAACTAACCCCGGACTGACGCTGTTTTCAGTAGAACTACCATGGTGTTGTTTTTGTGTAGAAATATAAGTTCTCGGAATGGGACAAAACTTTGTGAGGAATATTTATATAATATATAAGTATTTATGGAACCAAGACCTACCGGAGAGGGGTGCTACCTCTTGAGCATGCGTTGGTTTTCCCTTGAAGAGGAAAGGGTGATGCAGCAAAGTAGCGTAAGTATTTCCCTCAGTTTGTGAGAACCAAGGTATCAATCCAATAGGAGACAACGCACAAGTCACCTAGTACCTACAGAAACAATCAAGAACCTTGCAACCAACGCGAAAAAGGGGTTGTCAATCCCTTCACGGTCACTCGCAAAAGTGAGATCTCATAAAGATAGTAAAATAAATATTTTTGGTATTTTTGTTGTGTATATTGGAAAGTAAAGATTGCAATATAGTAAACGAGATGCGATGTAAGTAAAACAGATGCAATATAATAAGAATGAGACCCGGGGGCCGTAGGTTTCACTAGTGGCTTCTCACAAGATAGCATGTATTACGGTGGGTGAACAAATTACTGCCGAGCAATTGATAGAAAAGCGCGTAGTTATGAGAGTATCTAAGGCAATGATCACGAATATAGGCATCACGTCCGTGTTAAGTAGATCTAAATGATTCTGCATCTACTACTATTACTCCACACATCGAGCACTGTCCAGCATGCATCTAGAGTATTAAGTTCATAAGAACAGAGTAACGCATTAAGAAAGATGACATGATGTAGTGGGATAAACTCAAACAATATGATATAAACCCCATCTTTTTATCCTCGATGGAAACAATACAATACATGCCTTGCTGCCCCTACTGTCACTGGGAAAGGACATAGCAAGATTGAACCCAAAGCTAAGCACTTCTCCCATTGCAAGAAAGATCAATCTAGTAGGCCAAACTAAACCGATAATTCAAATAGACTTGCATAGATATCAAATCATGCATATAAGAATTCAGAGAAGAACCAAATAGTATTCATAGATAATCTTGTTCATAAACCCACAATTCACCGAATCTCGGCAAAAACACCGCAAAAGAGTATTACATCTAATAGATCTCCAAGAACATCGACGAGAACTTTGTATTGAGAATCAAAGAGAGAGAAGAAGCCATCTAGCTAATAACAATGGACCCGAAGGTTTATGGTAAACTACTCATGCTTCATCGGAGAGGCTATGGTGTTGATGTAGAAGCCCTCCGTGATCGATTCCCCCTCCGGCAGATCGCCGGAAGATCCCCCAAGATGGGATCTCACGGGTACAGAAGGTTGCAGCAGTGGAAAAATGGTTTCGTGGCTCCCTGTGATGTTTCTAGGGTATAAGAGTATATATAGGCGGAAGAAGTACGTCGGTGGAGCTATGAGGGGCCCACAAGGGTGGGGGCGCGCCTATCCCCCTGGGCATACCCTCCTGCCTCATGGCCGCCTCATGGCGTTCTAGACTTCAACTCCAAGTCTTCTGGTTTACTTTCGGTCCAAGAAAGATTATCCCGAAGGTTTCATTCCGTTTGGTATTCCTTTTCTGCAAAACTCTAAAATAGGCAAAAAACAGAAAACTGGCACTGGGCCTCCAATTAATAGTTTAGTCCCAAAAATAATATTAAAGAGAATATTAAACCCATTAAACATCCAAAACAGATAATATAATAGCATGGAACAAGCAAAAATTATAGATACGTTGGAGACGTATGAAGCATCTCCAAGCAACTCACCACTACAACGAGGGCACCCATGATGCGGAGGCCTCGCCCTCTTCCATGTCCATGGAGCCAATCGTCATCGATATCTTAGACAATGAGGAGTAGCTTGTCTTATTAGCTCACTATAAGGACCCGTGTTCAGTTTGCTAGCTACTTCCTTTCCTTAACAATTTTTGTGCTATCTACTTTTACCATGCAATCTTCCACTATAGTGTATATGTTCTATATGTCGTGCAATGTGGTGTTCAATTAACTTCTTGGTTCAATTCTGTAAATGTGATGTTCAATTCTTTAGGGTGCACTATTTCCAAGTTGTTAAGCATGCTTGGTTTGGTTAACTGTATGATCTTCTATTAGGAGTATGTTATATTGTTCAATTGGTGATTAGTTAACTGCTTGTTTCATTTGTTGTGGCTTGGTTCACTTGTTGTGGTGTTTAGTTAACTGCTTGGTTCAATTCTTCAATGCGATGTTCAATTGTTGTGGGTGCATTCTGTTATTGTATACCATGTGAGGAATAAATCGAATTTGGTTGTACTAAATACATGAGAAACAAATACAATGCTATGTTTCCAAGTTGTTAAGCATGCTTGGTATGGTTAACTGTTTGAACTTCTATTAGGAGTATGTTATATTGTGCAATGTGGTGCTCAGTAACATTTGGTTCATTTGTTGTGGTGTTTAGTTAACTGCTTGGTTCAATTCTGCAATGCGATGTTCAATTGTTGTGGCTGCATTCTCTTATTGTATACCATGTGAGCAATAAATCGAATTTGGCTGTACTAAAAACATGAGAAACAAATACAATTGCTCTATTTCCAAGTTGTTAAGCATGCTTGGTTTGGTTAACCGTCTGATCTTGTAATAGGAGTATGTTATATTGGAATGTGGTGCAAAGTTAACGTTTGGTTCATTTGTTGTGGTGTTTAGTAAACTGCTTGGTTCAATTCTGCAATGTGATGTTCAATTGTTGTGGCCGCATTCTGTTATTGTATACCATGTGAGGAATAAATCAAATTTGGCTGCACTTAATACATGAGAAACATATACAAGTGCTATTTTTCCTAGTTCTTAATCATGCTTGGTTTGGATAAATGGGTTTTCCATGTGGCTTGAATTAATCTGATTAATCTGCAATGTGCTTATTTATCATCAACATATGTTACTGATAGCATGCGAACCCTTACTTAACCTGATTACTAACTACCTTATATGTGTTGCAGGGAAGCAATGAGAAGCACTGAGGTTTACAAGATGGTACTAACTATTATACCTTTCCTTTTTGTATTCCTTTGCCCCATTTCCAATATAGAGAAGATATTTATGCACATCCTTGTTTTCAGGCTTCACTGATGATTACCTCTCAAACCACCTCTGTGGTCAGGAGGCGAGGAAAGTTTTCATACAACACCCACGGTTCAATATTGAATTGTTCCTGAAGAGGTCGAAGGATGGACGGTCAATCATCCACAGGCACTGGCCTAAAGTTGCAAAGACCTTCAACATGAATGAAGGCTCAATATTCATCTTCCGCTTCAGCAGTTTTCCAGATGAGATGCATCTCTCTATGTACGTTCTATGATGCTAATTTCGAAAGGTTCTAGATGTTGCATGTGAAACTTGCTGCTGGTGCAGTTGTGTAATGGGGTAGCTGAGTGCTGAAGCTATATCATGTTGTACTCCGATGTATTTCAATTATGAAATCCTGCTTCCTTGATATGGAAATGGAATATATTATGTGCTTAATATGAATGTCAATTAGATTAGTAAATGGATTATTAATAATAGGGCAATTAGCCCGCTAATTGGGATTTCCTATTGCAAACGGTTAATGAGAAAACACTGTGGGCGATGACCTCAGGCAACGCACAGAGTTTCTAGGAATAAACCGTGTTGGATCAATGAACACGACATTCTTTTTAAAATTGTTTGCATTATGCCACCTTGCGCAAATGTTTTCCTTGTAGCGACTGTGTGGGATGTATATATGAACGGAAATGTTTAGCGGGGACTCACTGTGTGGGATGTACTTGCGATAAGAAACTATTTCGCCGTATAATTGTATTTTTTAGCACTACTGTACGTATTTCCGTATTTGAGCGCTAGCCGGTCGCACACGACCTCATTTTGCCGAGCGTGTGTGCCAGGAGGGAATATCCCCAACGGTTTCTGGGTCATATGGGAAGGACCCCCCTATCGCCCACACTGACTTGGCGACGGTTCCGAATGCCGTCACGGAAAGGGGTTAAAACCGTTTGTTTAGGACCGACGTGCACGAGTGCATGTTCCAAAGTTAAAATAGTTCCATTGACCAAAAGAGGTGGTGGGCCTAAAAAATCTATCATAGCATTATAAGAATCAAAAGTATGGCTTCCCAAGAAATTTCCTCTGGTAATGGTGTCAAGAACATATCTATTCCAAGGAGTGATGCCTACGTAAAAATTGTGGAGAAGAACAGAAGTAGATTGCTTTCTAGTAGATCTATTTTGAGCATTGCAAATTCTATACCAAGCATCTTTTAGCTTTTCTCCCTCCCTTTGTTTAAAATTAAGAACTTCATTATCGGGAGCATTAACAATGATAGGAGGACTAGCCATGAAGGCAAGACAAACGATCTAACACACGGACGCACAAGAAGCAAGCGAAAAGAGATGAACAGAAAAGGGCGAAGAAAAGGCAAATGTTTTTGAAAATTGTTTTTGAAGTGGGGGAGAGGAAAATAAGAGGCGAATGGCAAATAATGTAATGCTAGGGAGAAGAGTTTATGATGGGTACTTGGTATGTCTTGACTTGGCGTAGATCTCCCCGGCAACGGCACCAGATATCCTTCTTGCTACCTCTTGAGCATGCATTGGTTTTCCCTTGAAGAGGAAAGGGTGATGCAGCAAAGTAGCGTAAGTATTTCCCTTAGTTTTTTGAGAACCAAGGTATCAATCGAGTAGGAGAAAACGCACAAGTCACCTAGTACCTGCACAAACAATCAAGAACCTTGCAAATAATGCGATAAAGGGGTTGTCAATCCCTTCACGGTCACTCGCAAAAGTGAGATCTAATAAAGATAGTAAAATAAATATTTTTGGTATTTTTGTTGTATATATTGGAAAGTAAAGATTGCAAAATAGTAAACGAGATGCGATGTAAATTAAATAGATGCAATATAATAAGAAAGAGACCCGGGGGCCATAGGTTTCACTAGTGGCTTCTCTCAAGATAGCATGTATTACGGTGGGTGAACAAATTACTGCCGAGCAATTGATAGAAAAGCGCATAGTTATGAGAATATATAAGGAAATGATCATGAATATAGGCATCACGTTCGTGTCAAGTAGATCGAAACTATTCTGCATCTACTACTATTACTCCACACATCGACCGCTATCCAGCATGCATCTAGAGTATTAAGTTCATAAGAACATAGTAAAGCACTAAGCAAGATGACATGATGTAGAGGCATAACCTCAAACAATATGATATAAACCCCATCTTTTTATCCTCGATGGCAACAATACAATAAGTGCCTTGCTGCCCCTACTGTCACTGGGAAAGGACACCGCAAGATTGAACCCAAAGCTAAGCACTTCTCCCATTGCAAGAAAGATCAATCTAGTAGGCCAAACTAAACTGATAATTCAAAGAGACTTGCAAAGATAAAAATCATGCATATAAGAATTCAGAGAAGAACCAAATAATATTCATAGATAATCTTGTTCATAAACCCACAATTCATCAGATCTCGGCAAACACACCGCAAAAGAGTATTATATCGAATAGATCTCCAAGAACATCGAGGAGAACTTTGTATTGAGAATCAAAGAGAGAGAAGAAGCCATCTAGCTAATAACTATGAACCCGAAGGTCTGTGGTAAACTAGTCACGCTTCATCGAAGAGGCTATGGTGTTGATGTAGAAGCCCTCCGTGATCGATTCCCCCTCCGGCAGATCACCGGAAGAGCCCCCAAGATGGGATCTCGCGGGTACAGAAGGTTGCGGCGGTGGAAAAGTGGTTTCGTGGCTCCCTGCGATGTTTCTAGGGTATAAGAGTATATATAGGCTGAAGAAGTACGTCGGTGGAGCTACGATGGGCCCATGAGGGTGGGGGGGCGCCTACACCCCTAGGCGCGCCCTCCTGCCTCATGGCCGCCTCGTGGCGTTCCAGACTTCAACTCTAAGTCTTCTGGTTTGCTTTTGGTCCAAGAAAGATCATCGCAAAGGTTTCAATCAGTTTGGATTATGTTTGGTATTCCTTTTCTGTGAAACTCTAAAATAGGCAAAAAAAACAAAAACTGGCACTGGGCCTCCAGTGAATAGGTTAGTCCCAAAAATAATATAAAATAGCATATTAAAGCCCATTAAACGTCTAAAACAGATAATATAATAGCATGGAACAATAAGAAATTATAGATATGTTGGAGACGTATCAAGGGGCCCCTGGGTGGGCACAACCCACCAGGGCGCGCCCCCCTCTCCTAGCGCGCCCAGGTGGGTTGTCCCCACCTGGTGGCCCCGCAGAACCTGATTCCAATGCGATAAAATCCTATTTTAGGAGAAAAAATTAGGAAGAAAGAATTATCGCGATCCACGAGATGGAGCTGCCGCCAAGCCCAGTTCTTCCTCAGGAGGGCAGATCTGGAGTCCGTTTGGGGCTCCGGAGAGGGGGATCTTCGTTCTTCGTCATCACCAACCCTTCTCCATTGCCAATTCCATGATGCTCCCCACCGGGAGTGAGTAATTCCTTCGTAGGCTCGCTGGTCGGTGAGGAGTTGGATGAGATCATCATGTAATCGTGTTAGTTTTGTTAGGGCTTGATCCCTATTATCCACTATGTTCTTAGATTGATGTTACTATGACTTTGCCATGCTTAATGCTTGTCACTTTGGGCCTGGGTGCCATGATTTCATATCTGAACTGTTTATGTTATCACCATTATATTCATGTTCTAGATCCGATCTTGCAAGTTATAGTCACCTACTACATGTTATGATCCGGTAAACCCGGAGTGACAATAACCGGGACTTCTTCTGGTGATTACCGTAGAGTTTGAGGAGTTCATGTATTCACTATGTGTTAATGCTTTGTTCCGATTCTCTATTAAAAGGAGGCCTTAATATCCCTTAGTTTCCAATATGGACCCCGCTGCCACGGGAGGGTAGGACAAAAGATGTCATGCAAGTTCTTTTTATAAAGCACGTATGATTATTTACGGAATACATGCCTACATTATATCGATGAACTGGAGCTAGTGCCGTATCGCCCTAGGTTATAACTGTCTCATGACGAATATCATCCAACAACTCACCGATCCAATGCCTATGAATTTATCTTATATTGTTCTTGCTAAGTTATTACTGCTATCATCACTGTTACACTTGCTACAAAACTATTGCTATCACTGTTACCGTTACTGTTACTACTGCTACTATTATCAAAACTATCATACTACTTTGCTACTGATCACTTTGCTGTAGATAATTAATCTCCAGGTGTGATTGAATTGACAACCCAGCTGCTAATACCTTCAAAAATTCTTTGGCTCCCCTTGTGTCAAATCTATAAATTTGGGTTGAATACACCCTTGAAAATTGTTGCGATCCCCTATACTTGTGGGTTATCAAGACCTTTTTCTGGCGCCGTTGCCGGGGAGGATAGCTATATTTGTTGAGTCACCTGGGATTATTATCATATTATCACTATGAAGAATCTGAAGGATGCTAAGACTAAGATTTTTCTCTCAAAGACGAGGGGAGGTAAGGAACTACGATCCAGTTCTGCTTTAGATTCACCTTCTTTTATGAGTAAACTTGCAACACCGCCACATGCTATTAATTCTGATATGTCGCAAGTTATTGGTGTTGCTACTTCTGCTATGGATAATGCTTATGGATGATGCTAGTACCTTGCTTAATGATGTTGTGCCACTTTGGTGAATTATTTGATAAAAAAATTGCTAGAGTTATACAACATGATGTTGTTGAATCTGATGATGAGCTTGAAACTGAATCTCCTGAAACACCTACTAGAACTAGCCTTCCTAGATATGAATTTCCTAAGGTACCGGAAGGTTATGTTATGAGTGAAGAAACAACTAGAGATATTCTTGCATGCAATGATAGAGATGATCTAGAGAAATTACTATGCAAGTATAAAGAAAAATCCTTGAATGCTAGAATGAAATGTGATCCTGAGTTTGCTACTTCACCAATCTTTTTTGATGATAAGGATTATGAATTCTCTATCGACCCAAAGTTAATTACTCTGGTTGAATATGATCCTTTCTATGGTTATGAAACTGAAACTGTTGTAGCACATCTTACTAAGTTGAATGACATAGCCACCCTTTTTTCTCATGATGAGAAAACTCGCTATTACTTTATTCTCAAATTATTTCTGTTCTCATTAAAGGGTGATGCTAAAGCTTGATATAGTACTCTTGCTCCTGGTTGTGTGTGTAGTCCCCAGGATATGACTTATTACTTCTCTAAAAAATATTTTCCTGCTCATAAGAAACAAGCTGCCTTATCGGAAATATTTAACTTTGTGCAAATTAAAGAAGAGAGTCTCCCACAAGCTTGGGGGAGGCTTTGCCAATTACTTAATGATTTTCCTGATCATCCACTTAAGAAAAATGAAATACTTGATATCTTCTATAATGGACTAACTGATGCTTCTAGGGACTTCCTAGATAGTTGTGTTGGTTGTGTTTTTAGGGAACGAACTGTTGGACAAGCTGAAGAATTATTGAATAACATATTGAAAAATTATGATGATTGGACTATTCCTGAACCACCATCTAAACCCACTCCGAATAAGAGGGGTATATTATATCTCAGTCCTGAAGATATGCAAGAGGCAAAGAAATCCATGAAGGAAAAAGGTATTGAAGCTGAGGACATTAAAATTTACCTCCAATTGAAGAAATACATGGGCTTAATACACCACCACGTCCTAAGGTGCTAGAGGTAAATTCTCTTATGAAGTTCAATGATAATGACAATCCTCACAATATGTGTCCTAGTCAATGCCTTTATGAGTTTGAAAATTATATTAGAAAACAAGATCACTTCAATGCAAATGTTATGAAATAATTAAAATATAATTCTGATATGATTGCTCGTTTGAGTGACTTGTTATTTAGAATTTCAAATGGTGTTAGAGGTGCCGGAAAACATGTTTCTATGGTTCAAACTCAGTTAGAACAAGTTGCTAAATCTCAAAGAGAGTTGCTTAATGAAATGAATAATAATATGCATGACTTTGCTGTTAGAGTTGCAACTAGAGGAGGTAAAATGACTCAGGAACCACTTTATCTTGAGGGACACCCAAAAAGAATTGAACAAGATTCAAAAAGAGCTGACACTAGTGCACCTAGTTCTTCTAAAAAGAAAAAGAAGAAGAAGAATGATAGGACTTTGCATGATCCTAG
This sequence comes from Triticum urartu, assembly GCF_056163025.1. NCBI lineage: Eukaryota > Viridiplantae > Streptophyta > Magnoliopsida > Poales > Poaceae > Triticum > Triticum urartu. Next base: position 188,425,925 of record NC_141878.1, on the reverse strand, counting down.
TGAACCTGAAATAGAGAAACCTCCTGACATAGATAATGAAGTTTCTATCTCTGATGCTGAAACTTAGTCTGGTAATGAACACTCGCCAATGATCATGAAAAAGATAATGCTGATGTTCATGAAGACACACAACCAAATAATAAAGAACCAGACAATGATGTTGAGATAGAACCACTTGTTGATCTTGATAACCCACAACCTAAGAACAAAAGGTATGACAAAAGAGACTTCGTTGCTAGAAAACACGATAAAGAAAGAGAACCGTGGGTTCAAAAACCAACGCCTTTTCCACCTAAGTCAACTAAAAAGAATGATGATGAAGAATTTGAAAGCTTTGCTAAAATGCTGAGGCCAGTCTTTTTGCGTACTCGCTTGACTGATATCTTGAAAATGCCTCCTTATGCGAAGTATATGAAAGACGTCATCACAAATAAGATAAAAATACCGGAAGCTGAAATCTCCACTATGCTTGGTAATTATACTATTAAAGATGGAGTACCTAAAAAACTTGGTGATCCGGGAATACCAACTATACCTTGCTCTATCAAAAAGAATTATGTGAAAACTGCTTTGTGTGATTTAGGAGCTGGTGTTAGTGTGATGCCTTTCTCTTTATATAAAAGACTTGACTTGAATAAACTCACACCTACTGAAATATCTTTGCAAATGGCTGACAAATCAACTGCCATACCTATCGGTATCTGTGAGGATGTGCCCGTTGTTGTTGCTAATGTTACTATTTTGACTGACTTTGTTATAGTTGAGATGCCCGAGGATGACAACATGTCAATTATCCTTGTTAAACCCTTCTTGAATATTGCAGGGGCTGTTATTGATTGAAATAAAAGCAAGGCCACTTTTCATATCAATGGTAATGAGCATATGGTGTACTTTCCAAAGAAACAATTCCAAGTGAATGGTATTAATGTTATTGAAAAATCTCTGACAATCACTATTGGAACTTTTCAAATACCTCTACCTACTGTCAAAAAGAAATATGAAATGCTTATTGTTGGGGAAATGCATATCCCCATTGAGGTAACTTAGTGATTTACGAAAGTTCTTTGGTTTAATGCTAATTGAAAGTGGTTGTTAATAAGTCTTGATCAACCTTATTAATGGATCATTTTTGAACGATATGAAGTTGATGAATTTAGTAAGCACTACTTTATGTCCCAACGTTTTATTCTCTGTTCTTATTAGTTAAATCAAATAAAATAAAATGCCATGTTTTGTTTGTTTTCTGATTTTACCGTGCAATAAAAAATGACCCAAAAATAAAAGTTCTTAGAATGCCCAAAAAAATTAATATGATTTTTTCCCGAATATTTGAGATTTTTTGGTGCAATAAACATCAGAGGGAGGTGCACCATGTGGGCACAACCCACCTAGGCGCGCCCTGGTGGGTTGTGGTCCCCACGTGGGCCCTCTCACTTATCTCTTCATACCACATCATCACCTACCTCTGGAAAAAAAATCTCCATTGCTCTCTCTCTCCCCCCCAAAATCTCCATTGCTCAAATCCGCAAATTTCGATCTCTTTGCTCGAAGCACCGTTTCCGAAACTGTTTTGGGGGATTGTTGCTTGGTATGTGACTCCACCTTAGTTTTTCTTTAGTGGTTTATATTTTGAATAATTAGCTACTCTTGGTGCGGCTATAGATGAGCTTGCATGTTGAATTCTTAGTGTTCTAAGTAGTTTGAATGCTTGCTTTGGCCTCTATGTATCCCTATGAGTAGTTGGTATCATTTTTGTGAAGTTTTATTGAGAAAATTTGTGGGCTAATAAATTTTAGAATTTTATTCACTGGAAAACCATGAATATCTTTAGGAAGTTTGGCTCCAAGAAGAACTCCAGGGGTGTTATTGGGGAGTCATCTGATAGTGATCTCCATCCTTAGAGGTTGGCGGAGGTATGGCCGTGTGAATGGCTGCACACCCCGTTCCGGGAAGAGGCTTGAATCCTTTAGGAGTTCACGCAATATGCTGCTAATGCTGGCCTCACCGACTTGATCGCAGATGAGTGTGAACAGCCCCAAATCCTCACAAACATTTTTGTTCAGAGCTTTACTTTCCTGCCAAGGAATAATCCTCTTGAAGTTAGCTTTGATTTATATGCTGAAAACCATCAGATACCACTTACTGAATTTTGTGACATATGCATGATCCCTTCTGATGGGAGCTTGGCCGAGCCTAGACCGGCTGGGTTTGAGGCATTTTATCGTACTTTGACCGTGGGAGATGAGAGAGGGGCGTCAACTACAACTGCCGCTGGCCTACATTTTCCTACTATTCATTACTATGCACTTTTCATTGCAAAATGCTTGCTTGCTAGGGAGAAGGTGGGTGCGCTCAGCTCACTAGACCTTGCTGTTTTACGTCATGCATTGTAGGGCAACAACACTTATAGCTTGGGAGCTATTGTAGCTCGTCGCCTCCATCATAATAAATCTCAGGGTAAAATCCATGGTGGGATTTATGCTACACGCTTGGCGGCCCACTTTAATGTTGGGATATGCCCTCATGATTACCCTCTGACCAAGGTTTACTTAGATAATGCAGCCATGAAACACCATCATTTTCTTGCATAGGATTATCCTAACATTCCTATTCCTTATAACTTGGTCTTTAGTGTTGAAACTCGTGATATTATTCCGTTGCCTGCTCCTGCTTTGTTTGATCCTGTTGCCAGGGGCAGATATAAGATCATGCCTGTAGACATCATCGCCTGTCAGAATGCTTAGGCTACTGAGGAGGCAGCACAGGAGGAGCCTCCACAGTGGGATCAGTGGATGCCCGCTCCTCAGTACCACAACTACTATCCGGACTACTGATCGATTACCAAGTTAGGCCAAAAGCCTAAGCTTGGGGGAGTACGTGTTCCTCACCGACATTATATTCATGTCCACTTATTCATCTTGTCGGTGTTCACACCTTTTCATTGTATCATCCATGCTTAGATTTATTTTTCTTGCTTTCTTCTTGTGTGTTTGAAAAAACTTTAGAAAAACAAAAAAAAATTAGTTGTAGGTAGTTTACTTTCCATGCATGCTTAGTTGTTATATTAAAAAGAAAATCCAAAAAGACTTCCTTGTTCTTCTTTTGCTTGTTGGGAGCTTTCCCGTGTAAATAGTTTTTCTCATTTATTCCTCTTATTTGCTAGCTCAAGAAAACCAAAAACTCCAAAAATATTTCAGTGTGTTTCTCTGAATTTCTTTTCTTTTATTTGAGTTGTACCAAGGAGAAGACCACGATGAAAATGTTGAGTGGCTCTCATATGAATAATTGTCAAACTAACAAAGAGCACATTTTACCTTGTCTTCTCCTGTTGAATAAAATGTTTTGCAGATTCCAGCTTAGTCCATGGCACTCTTGCCTATTATTATTTTCATATCGTTCGGTCGTGCTAGTGAAAGGCAATAATGACGATATTCGATGAACTGGTCGTGGCAGAGAGAAATGGGTATGAACTCAACTTGTTCTTTTTGTGTAAATATGTTTAACCTAGTATCCATGTTTCAGCCCATTATGATTAAACATGTTTGCAATGACAATTAGAGATTATAGTTTCTCATGCCATGCATAAGTAGCTGGAAGTGGATAATGATTCATCTTGGATATCAACATTGCGTTAAAATGATTGGAATGTAGTATGATGATATGGTATCCTCCTCTGAATGTTCGAGTGGCTTGACTTGGCACATGTGCATGCATGTAGTTAAATCAAAACAAACATAGCCTCTATGAAATTTATGTTCTTGGTGTTCATATCCTACTCATACTAGTGTCCAATGTTACTTATGCATAACGCATGATCATGATCGTTGTTGCTCTCCTGCTGGCCGCTTCTCAATCTAATTGCTAGCCTTCGCCTGTACTAAGTGGGGATTCTACTTGTACATCAAAACCCTTGAACCCGAAGTTATTCCACACGAGTCCACCATATCTACCTATATATGGCATTACCCTGCCGTCCTAAGTAAATTTGCATGTGCCACCTCTAAAAAATTCTAAAAAATTATTCGTTTTGTGTGCCTGGATCGTTCATGGAACGACATGAGGTGATCGGTATCTTCCATGCTAAGCGGGTTATTCTCAGGTCGAGTGTTTATTCACTCGCCATCGCATGAGAAAAGGGCGGTAATAGGGATGCCCAGTCCCAAACTGCAAAATACAAAAAGAGTTAATCGCTCGAATAATCAAACAAAAACTCCCAATGGAGTCAAAACCTTTACTTTTATTGCTTGGGAACCGCCACTAGCCTGTTTAGCATGGGAGATATTGATAACTCATGGTCGTGAAGTGAACGAGAAGGGTGCATGTCTCAAAATATCATTTATCTCTGTTTTAAAACGTGAGCTCTGGCACCTATGCAAATCACTGCTTCCCTCTGCGAAGGGACTTTCTATTTACTTTTATGTCGTGTCATCACCCTCTGAAACAAGCGCTAGAAACTGAGAGAGCACAACTGTCATGACTTATGCATTATGTGTAGCTAATGTTGGGTGCATCCTGACTGGATCTTTTCTACCATGAATTACAATGTTTAGTCGCTGCTTGGACTTTGGAGGTGCTCTGCATTTATGTTTTGCAGTCTCAGAAAGGGCTAGTGAGATACCACTATTTTCATATTATACCATGGTTGTTTTGACAACGTGTTGCCATTTGAGATGTCTTATTATTGCTCGCTAGCTGATTATGTTATTGATATGAGCTTTTATAATCTTTAAGAGTTATCGATGACATGGTTAGTTATAATGTTGGCTGAAAACCTGGGTGTTGTTTAAGCTTATTTATGCAAACAAGAGCAAAGGAGTTCGTAAAATTTTTCTTTTTCATTCTCAGTTTATCAACTGAATTGCTTGAGGACAAGCAACGGTTTAAGCTTGGGGGAGTTGATACGTCTCCAACGTATCTACTTTTCCTAACACTTTTCCTCTTGTTTTGGATTCTAATTTGCATGATTTGAATGAAACTAACCCCGGACTGGCGATGTTTTCAGCAGAACTACCATGGTTTTGTTTTTGTGCAGAAATAAAAGTTCTCGGAATGGAATGAAACTTTGCGACGAATTTTTATATCTCTACTCTTATAAAAAATAGAGTTTGTGATGATGGTGTGCATGCCATCCTGCAATATAGGCCGCCCGATTTATATCTGACGGATAGGAAGGAAACTATGGCAATTTTGCAAAAGATACCCACACCCCTCTCCACATTTGCAAATATGGCCATCCCTCGTTCATACTTTTCTCCCACAAGATAAAATACTCATACAGAAATGCATCTTGATGTTCCATGCAACGCATGGGCCTCTTGCTAGTAATATATAAGAATTTCTGGAGTCAAGACCTACTGGAGAGGGGGCCCTAGGTGGGCACAACCCACCAAGGCGCGCCCCCTCTCCCGGCATGCCCAGGTGGGTTGTCCCCACCTGGTGGCTCCGCAGACCTTGATTCCAACGCTATAAAATCCTATTTTCGGAGAAAAAATCAGAGAGAAAGAATTATCGCGATCCATGAGACAGAGCCACTGCCAAGCCCTGTTCTTCCTCGGGAGGGCGGATCTGGAGTCCGTTTGGGGCTCCGGAGAGGGGGATCTTCATTCTTCGTCATCACCAGCCCTTCTGCATCGCCAATTCCATGATGCTCCCCACCGAGAATGAGTTATTCCTTTGTAGGCTTGGTGGTCAGTGAGGAGTTGGATGAGATTCATCATGTAATTGAGTTAGTTTTGTTAGGGCTTGATCCCTAGTATCCACTATGTTCTTAGATTGATGTTGCTATGACTTTGCCATGCTTAATGGTTGTCACTGTGGGCTCGGGCGCCATGATTTCAAATCTGAACTGTTTATATTATGACTATTGTATTCATATTCTAGATCTGATCTTGCAAGTTATAGTCACCTACTACGTGTTATGATCTGCTAACCCCGGAGTGACAATAACCGGGACTTCTTCTGGTGATTACCGTAGTTTGAGGAGTTCATGTATTCACTATGTGTTACTGCTTTCTTCCGGTTCCCTATTAAAAGGAGGCCCTAATATCCCTTAGTTTCTAATATGTCTCCAATGTATCTATAATTTATGATTGTTCCAATCTATTATATTATCTGTTTTGGATGTTTAATGGGCTTTAATATGCAATTTATATTATTTTGGGGACTAACCTATTAACCGGAGGTCCAGTGCCATTTTTTGTTTTTTTGCCTATTTCAGTGTTTCGCTTAAAAGGAATATCAAACGAATCCAAACGGAATGAAACCTTCGCGAGGATCTTTCTTGGAACAAACGCAATCAAGGAGACTTGGAGTGGAAGTCAGAGAGGCAACGAGGCGACCATGAGGTTGGAGGGCGCGCCTAGGGGGGTAGGCACGCCCCCACCCTTGTGGGCCCCTCGTAGCTCCACCGACGTACTTATTTCACCTATATATATTCCTATACCCTAAAAACATCCAGGGGAGCCACAAAACCACTTTTTCACCACCGCAACCTTCTGTACCTATGAGAACCCATCTGGGGACCTTTCCGGTGATCTGCCGGAGGGGGATTCGATCACGGAGGGCTTCTACATCAACACCATAGCCTCTGCAATGATGTGTAAGTAGTTTACCACAGACCTTCGGGTCCATAGATATTAGCTAGATGGCTTCTTCTCACTCTTTGATCTTCAATACAAAGTTCTCCTCAATGTTCTTAGAGATCTATTCGATGTAATATTCTTTTGCGGTGTGTTTGCCGAGATCCGATGAATTGTGGATTTATGATCAAGTTTATCTATGAACAATATTTGGTTCTTCTCTGAATTCTTATATACATGATTTGATATCTTTGCAAGTCTCTATGAATTATCGGTTTATTTTGGCCTACTAGATTGATCTTTCTTGCGATGGGAGAAGTGCTTAGCTTTGGGTTCAATCTTGCGGTGTCCTTTCCCAGTGACAGTAGGGGCAGCAAGGCACGTATTGTATTGTTGCCATCAAGGATAAAAAGATGGGGTTTATATCATATTGCTTGAGTTTATCCCTCTACATCATGTCATCTTGCCTAAAAGCATTACTCTGTTCTTATGAACTTAATACTCTTGATGCATGCTGGATAGCGGTTGATGTGTGGAGTAATAGTAGTAGACGCAGAATCGTTTCGCTCTACTTAACACGAACGTGATGCCTATATTTCATAATCATGCCAAGATATTCTCATAACTATGCGCTTTTCTATCAATTGCTCGATCGTAATTTCTTCACCCACCGTAATACTTCCTATCATGAGAGAAGCCACGAGTGAAACCTATGGCCCCAGGTCTATTTTATATCGTGTAAGTTTCCGATCTACAATTCTAGTTTACTATTTATTTTGTTTTGCAATCTTTACTTTTCAATCTATACAACAAAAATACCAAAAATATTTATCTTATTATCTTTATCAGATCTCACTTTCGCAAGTGAACGTGAAGGGATTGACAACCCCTTTATCGTGTTGGTTGCGAGGTTCTTGATTGTTTGTGCAGGTACTAGGTGACTTGCATGTAGTCTCCTACTGGATTGATACATTGGTTCTCAAAAACTAAGGGAAATACTTACGCTACTTTGCTGCATCACCATTTCCTCTTCAAGGGAAAACCAACACCTACTCAAGAGGTAGCAAGAATGATTTCTGGTGTTGTTGCCGGGGAGATCTATGCTCAAGTCAAGACATACCAAGTACCCATCACAAACTCTTCTCCCTCGCATTACATTATTTGCCATTTGCATCTCGTTTTCCTCTCCCCCACTTCACGTTTGCCATTTTATTCGCCCCTTTTTCTGTTTGCCTCTTTTCGCTTGCCTCTTGTGTACCTATTTTCCCTGATGGCCTTGCCTAAGAGCGTTGATCCTCACCTTAGAAGGTTGGAAGAAATTGAAAACATCGTTAGAAGTTTATGTCTTTGCAATTTGAGCAAAATAATTTCTTCAGAAACGAGCTTGAGGAACAAAAAAGTTTTATGGAGACCATGAATAAAGAGCTCGATGATATGTCTAAAGAATTTTATGGTTGGAAATCTCAGTTTGCTCATCTTGAAAATTTAGTGGGTCAAATTTAGGATAAGCAAGCCACCTTAGTTAATGAGATGGCCGCTAAACCGGAGGATCTTCATGATAATAAATATGGGACTGCAGATGAGTCAACTTTAGTTAAAAGGTGTCCCAATGATTCGGAGTTTTTAGATCTTGATGCAAAAATTAATAAAAGTGGGATTGAAGAGGTCAAAACATTACATAGCAATGAACCCACTATTTTGGATTTCAAGGAATTTAATTATGATAATTGCTCTTTGATAGATTGTATTTCCTTGTTGCAATCCATTTTAAATTCTCCTCATGCTTATGATCAAAATAAAGCTTTTACTAAACATATCGTTGATGCTTTAATGCAATCTTATGAATAAAAGCTTGAACTAGAAGTTTCTATCCCTAGAAAACTTTATGATGAGTTGGAACCTACTATTAAAATTAAGATCAAAGATCATGAATGCTATGCTTTATGTGATTTGGGTGCTAGTGTTTCCACGATTCCAAAAACTTTGTGTGATGTGTTAGGTTTCCGTGAATTTGATGATTGTTCTTTAAATTTGTACCTTGCGGATTCCACCATTAAGAAACCTATGCGGAGAATTAATGATGTTCTTATTCTTGCAAATAGGAATTATGTGTCCATAGGTTTTATCGTTCTTGATATAGATTGCAATTCTACATCTCCTATTATTCTTGGTAGACCTTTCCTTAGAACTATTGGTGCAATTATTGACATGAAAGAAGGAAATATTAGATTCCCATTTCCATTAAGGAAAGGCAAGGAACACTTTCCTAGAAAGAAAATTAAATTACCTTATGAATCTATCATGAGAGCCACTTATGGATTGCATACCAAACATGACAATACCTAGATCTTTTCTTGCTTTTATGCCTAGCTAGGGGCGTTAAACGATAGCGCTTGTTGGGAGGCAACCCAATTTTGTTTTTGTTCCTTGATTTATGTTCCTGTTTAGTAATAAATAAATCATATATCCTCTGTTATGATTGCGTTTTTTATGTTTTATTTAGTGTTTGTGCCAAGTAAAGCCTTTAGGATCTTCTTGGGTGATTGTTGTTTGATCTTGCTGAAAAAACAGAAAGTATGCGCTCATGAGAATAATTTTCTTTTTTTATGAGCGAGCGATAAAGTAGAAATTCCAACTGCAGTAGATCAATATACAAATTATTTAGGTTGTCCTAATTTTTCAGAATTTTGGAAGTTACATAAGTGTTTGAAACCTCCAGATTGCTACAGACTGTTCTGTTTTTGACAGATTCTGTTTTTCGTGTGCTGTTTGCTTATTTTGATGAATCTATGGCTAGTATCAGGGGGTATGAACCATAGAAGTTGTAATACAGTAGGTTTAACACCAATATAAATAAAGAATGAGTTCATTACAGTACCTTAAAGTGGTGGTTTGTTTTCTTATACTAACGGAGCTCATGAGATTTTCTGTTTAGTTTTGTGTTGTGAAGTTTTCATGTTTTTGGGTAAAGATTTGATGGATTTTGGAACAAGGAGTGGCAAGATCCTAAGCTTGGGGATGTACAAGGCACCCCAAGGTAAAATTCAAGGACAACCAAAATCCTAAGTTTGGGGATGCCCCGGAAGGCATCCCCTCTTTCGTCTTCGTCTATCGGTAACTTTACTTGAGGCTATATTTTTATTCACCACATGATATGTGTTTTGCTTGGAGCGTCTTGTAAGATCGAGTCTTTGATTTTTAGTTTACCACAATCATCCTTGCTGTACACACCTTTTGGGAGAGACACACATGAATCGGAATTTATTAGAATACTCTATGTGCTTCACTTATATCTTTTGAGCTAGATAATGTTGCTCTAGCACTTCACTTATATCTTTCTAGAGCACGGTGGTGGTTTTATTTTATAGAAATTATTGATCTCTCATGCTTCACTTATATTATTTGAGAGTCTTTTAGAACAGCATGGTAATTTTCTTTGGTTATGAAATTAGTCCTAATATGATAGGCATCCAAGATGGGTATAATAAAAACATTCATATAGAGTGCATTGAATACTATGAGAAGTTTGATACATGATGATTGTTTTGAGATATGAAGATGGTGATATTAGGGTCATGCTAGTTGAGTATTTGTGAATTTTAGAAATACTTGCGTTGAGGTCTGCAAGTCCTGTAGCATGCACGTATGGTAACCGTTGTGTAACAAATTTGAAGCATGAGGTGTTTCTTTGATTGTCCTCCTTATGAGTGGTGGTCGGGGACGAGGGATGGTCTTTTCCTACCAATATATCCCCCTAGGAGCATGCGCGTAGTGCTTGGTTTTTTGATGACTTGTAGATTTTTGCAATAAGTATGTGAGTTCTTTATGACTAATGTTGAGTCCATGGATTATACGCACTCTCACCCTTCCATCATTGCTAGCCTCTTTGGTACCGTGCATTGCCCTTTCTCACCTCGAGAGTTGGTGCAAACTTCGCCGGTGCATCCAAACCCCGTGATATGATACGCTCTATCACACATAAGCCTCTCCTTATATATTCCTCAAAACAGCCACCATACCTACCTATTATGGCATTTCCATAGCCATTCCGAGATATATTGCCATGCAACTTTCCACCATTCTGTTTATTATGACACGCTTCATCATTGTCATATTGCCTTGCATGATCATGTAGTTGACATCGTATTTGTGGAAAAGCCACCGCTCATAATTTTTTATACATGTCACTCTTGAATCATTGCACATCCCGGTACACCGCCAGAGGCATTCATATAGAGTCATATTTTGTTCTAGTATCAAGTTGTAATTTTTGAGTTGTAAATAAATAGAAGTGTGATGACCATCATTATTAGAGCATTGTCCCGTGTGAGGACAAAAAGAGAAAGGCCAAAAAAAGAGAAGGCCCAAAAAAATGAGAGAAAAGAGAGAAGGGACAATGTTACTATCCTTTTTCCACACTTGTGCTTCAAAGAGGCACCATGCTCTTCATGATAGAGAGTCTCTTATTTTGTCACTTTCATATACTAGTGGGAATTTTTGTAATAGAACTTGGCTTGTATGTTCCAACAATGGGCTTCCTCAAAATGCTCTAGGTCTTTGTGAGCAAGCAAGTTGGATGCACACCCACTTAGTTTCTTTTGTTGAGCTTTCATACATTTATAGCTCTAGTGCATCCGTTGCATGGCAATCCCTACTCCTCGCATTGACATCAATTGATGGGAATCTCCATAGCCCGTTGATTAGCCGCGTCGATGTGAGACTCTCTTCTTTTTTGTCTTCTCCACACAACCTCCACCATCATATTCTATTCCACCTATAGTGATATGTCCATGGCTCGCGCTCATGTATTGCGTGAAAGTTGAAGAAGTTTGAGAATACTAAAGTATGAAACAATTGCTTGGCTTGTCATCGGGGTTGTGCATGATATGAGCATTTTGTGTGACTAAAATGAAGCATGGCCAAACCATATGATTTTGTAGGGATGAGGTTTCTTTGGATATGTTATTTTGAGAAGACATAATTGCTTGGTTAGTATGCTTGAAGTATTATTATTTTTATGTCAATATTAAACTTTTGTCTTGAATCTTTTGGATCTGAATATTCATGCCAAAACAAAGAAAATTACATTGAAAATTATGTTGGGAAGCATTCCACATCAAAAATTCTGTTTTTATCATTCACCTACTCGAGGACGAGCAGGAATTAAGCTTGGGGATGCTGATACGTCTCCAACGTATCAATAATTTTTGATTGTTCCATGCTATTATATTATTTGTTTTGGATTTTTAATGGGCTTTAATATGCACTTTTATATTGTTTTTTGGGACTAACCTATTAACCGGAGGCCCAGTGCCAGTTTCTGTTTTTTTGCCTATTTTAGTGTTTCGCAGAAAAGGAATATCAAACGGAATCCAAACAAAACGAAACCTTTGCGAGGATCTTTCTTGGAAGAAACGCAACCCAGGAGACTTGGAGTGGAAGTCAGAGATGCAACGAGGCAGCCATGAGGTAGGAGGGTGCGCCCAGCGGGGGTAGGCATGCCCCACCCTCGTGGGCCCCTCGTAGCTCCACTGACGTACTTCTCTCACCTATATATACTCTTATACCCTAAAAACATCTAGGAGAGCCACGAAACCACCTTTCCACCGCCGCAACCTTCTGTTCCCTTGAGATGCCATCTTGGGACCTTTTCCGGTGATCTGCCGGAGGGGATTCGATCACGGAGGGCTTCTACATCAACACCATGGCCTCTCCGATGATGTGTGAGTAGTTTACCACAGACCTTCCGGTCCATAGTTATTAGCTAGATGGATTCTTCTCTCTCTCTTTGATCTTCAATACAATGTTCTCCTCGATGTTCTTGGAGATCTATTCAATGTAATATTCTTTTGCTGTGTGTTTGCCGAGATCCGATGAATTGTCGATTCATGATCAAGTTTATCTATGAACAATATTTGGTTCTTCTGTGAATTCTTATATGCATGATTTGATATGTTTGCAAGTCTCTTCGAATTATTAGTTTAGTTTGGCCTACTAGATTGATCTTTCTTTCAATGGGAGAAGTGCTTAGATTTGGGTTCAATCTTGCGGTGTCCTTTCCCAGTGACAGTAGGGGCAGCAAGGCACGTATTGTATTGTTGCCATCGAGGATAAAATTATGGGGTTTATATCATATTGCTTGAGTTTATCCCTTTACATCATGTCATCTTTCCTAAAGCATTACTCTGTTCTTATGAAGTTACTACTCTAGATGCATGCTGGATGGCGGTCGATGCGTGGAGTAATAGTAGTAGATGCATAATCGTTTCTTTATACTTAACACGGACGTGATGCCTATATTTCATAATCATGCCTAGATATTCTCATAACTATGCACTTTTCTATCAATTGCTCGACGGTAATTTGTTCGCCCACCGTAATACTTGCTATCATGAGAGAAGCCACTAGTGAAACCTGTGGCCCGGGGCTCTATTTTATATCATATAAGTTTCCGATCTACAATTCTAGTTTACTATTTATTTTATTTTGCAATCTTTACTTTTCAATCCATACAACAAAAATACCAAAAATATTTATCTTATTATCTTTATCAGATCTCACTTTCGTAAGTGAGCGTGAAGGGATTGACAACCCCTTTATCCCGTTGGTTGCGAGGTTCTTGATTGTTTGTGCAGGTACTTGGTGACTTGCGTGTAGTCTCCTCTTGGATTGATACCTTGGTTCTCAAAAACTGAGGGAAATACTTTTGCTACTTTGCTACATCACCCTTTCCTCTTCAAGGGAAAACCAACGCATGCTCAAGAGGTAGCAGTTTCCAATATGGACCCCGGTGCCACGGGAGGGTAGGACAAAAGATGTCATGGAAGTTCTTTTAATAAAGCATGTATGACTATTTACGGAATACATGCATACATTGTATCGATTAACTCGAGCTAGTGCCGTATCGCCCTAGGTTATAACTGTCTCATGATTAATAGCATCCAACAAGTCACCGATCCAATGCCTACGAAATTATCTTATATTGTTCTTGCTAAGTTACTACTACTATCATCACTGTTACACTTGCTACAAAACTATTGCTATCACTGTTACCGTTACCGTTACTACTGCTACTATTATCAAAACTATCATACTACTTTGCTACTGATCACTTTGCTGGAGATAATTAATCTCCAGGAGTGGTTGAATTGACAACTCAGCTACTAATACCTTTAAATATTCTTTGGCTCCCCTTGTGTCAAATCTATAAATTTGGGTTGAATACTCCACCCTCGAAAACAATTGCGATCCCCTATACTTGTGGGTTATCAATGACGTGCCCACTCTTATTCTACCATGACTGAAGCACCTGGAGCTCGTTGTCGTATGCCTCCCAAACGATGACATGGAGCACCTGCTCCATGGCTGTATTACACTCAAGTACCTTCGTCTTCAGGTGATCAATGGGTTGAGTAGCTTCCACATCACGTCCATGACTCTTCGGACTATTTATGTGTGTTCCTGGTGCGGCCGGAAGACATCACAAGATGTATACCACGGTATGGTCTTTGAGGCCACACCTGCACTTGAGAGATTGCTTGTAGTTGATCAAGAAGGTCCAACAAGAATCAATGTCCTTTCTCCGCCGAAATTGAAAGTGGTGGGCTACTTGTGTGACAAATACTCTGAACTTGTTATTGGATCCCCACCCGTTCAGGTACAACAGCCGCCTTCTACCTCTCCTTCTACAAATTAACATTATTTCTATTTTTGAAGATGTTTGTTCGTCTACCATCCAGAAAATGATTCTGACAAGCACTACAAAAAAAGACACAACCGTGACATTTTGGGCCGAATGATTTTTTTTCTGTCATGCTTATGACATTTCTATGATGATAATTGTGAAAAAACCTGGTATCATCATAGATTGTAACATCCCAAAATTCTAAATTTTGGAATGTTATAATAAATAGATAGATTTGATTGATTGTTTGATTGATTGACTGAAAGTGAGTGAATTCGAAACACTTTGAAAGTTAAATGCGAGGGAATAAAAGGACTTTCCCAAACTTTCATATTTGCTTTCTGATCTCCATGATTTCAAATTCTTTTCAAACACAAAACCCCGGAGAGAAGATGACATGACTTCTTCCATTTATTTAAATGACAAGGGGTGTTGAAAATATTTGAATTTCATTTGAAAATATTTCAGAATCTGGAACTTTATGCAACTCAATGATTTTCACGAGAGAAGATAAAATGACTTCTTCAAATTATGAAATATGAGTTGGGAGTTTCAAAGGATCAACTTCAAGTCCTTTTGGAATAAATTTTCAATTTGGATTTATTTGAGTTTTATTTAAATTAGTTTTCTCCAAAAATAAAATATATGGAAATTAGGGTAACATGATTCCCTACATTATAAAATTGGAAAAAAATTAATTTGAAATCATTTTGATATTTTTTTTTAAAATGATTTTTATTGGATTTTATTAGACCAGTAGCACTCTTTGAATTATTTGAATTTTTATGGATTTTATTTGAAGTTATAAAAATGTTCATGTCGTAGAAAATCTTTTTCTGAAAATTTTGATATATTATATGCCTATGTAATATTTTTAGTTATTTCGTTTTTTTATTGTCTGGAAATGTTAAAAGAAAAAAAACCTTTCCGCCGAACTGGGCCGGCCCGGCCAACCGGCCAGGCCATGGCCCAGCCCAGCCACCGCTCGTCCCCAAGCTCGGGACGCAGTCCCGAGCCGCCACGATGCCGCCGCCGATCTTGGCGTCCGTGCCAAGCCGGGCTCCTCCTGCCCCTCCTCCACGCACCCGAGGCCCCGCCTCCTATAAATGCGCCAGCCCCGCCGCCCCTCTCGCTCTTCTCTCGCGTCGCCGCCCGCATGGCGAAGCCGCCGCCGCCGCCGATGAACTCCGCCGTCGAAGCCGCTGCTCCGCCGCACTCCGCCTCTCCGCCACAGCCGCGCCTCGCCTAGCCCCTCGCCACCCCGCGTAGTTGCTGCCTCCGCCGCCCTGCGCCGCCACCGCCGCCGCGCCGGAGCGCGCTGCCTTCGCCGGAGCCGCGCCGCCCTCGCCAAAGATCCGCCGCCGGTTCCTCACCGAAGAACTGCCCCGAACCGGTATAAAACCGCCCGGTTCGCCGGTTTTTTTAGGGTTCGGTTTTCATTTAAAAAAAACGGTTTAGTTCTTTTATTTAGATCTATTTAGAGAATGTTCTCTATTTAAGAACTAGTTAGCGAACGTTCACTTTTTAGTTTTTTCTTTTTCTGTTATTTTCAGCCAGGGACTTATATGTGAGGAGTTTTCTTTACAGTTTAGTCCCTGAAGTTCAAACACTCGTAACTTTTTGCTCGTTAGTCCAAACCCAACGAAACCAATGCCCACGTCTTCGTTATGATCTCCTCTATCCGGATAAACAACTTAAACATGTTTTTCGAAAATTTTAAAATTTGAATTAGATCAGATTTGAATTCAAACTTCATTTGATCATAACTTAAGTTTCGTAGCTCTGTTTGAGTTGATTCTTTTTGCAAATCGAAGCGCTTGACCTAAACAATCTAATAAGGCCAAATTCAAATAATTTTGGTACTGTTAGAAATTGTTTTATGTTGCAAGAGTTATTTGCTTGGTTTCGATGTTTTTCCTGATTTGTTTTCTTCGTTCTTCCCGATCTTTTGAGTGATTGCTTATGTGTGGTTACTATTGCTTGCTTATGATAGATTGACCGGAGTGTGACGAGTAGACCTATCAAGATTTTTTGAGTGCGAATCATCTTCATCAACATTGCAGGCAAGTTCACACTTTGATCATACCTTTTCTCATACCCAGTTTTATTGCATTAGATCAATCCTCAAACATTGCATGATTTGGATCTAATTAAATTGTGGGTTATGGGAAGTAGTTGAGGTAGTACCTATTACCTGTTTATTTTCAAACCCTTGGGAGTTACTCTACGTTTGCTTTATGCCATGCTACACTAGTAGACGTGGATTGGGTGAGTGTATCCATGACAGATGTGAGATTGTTAATTAATGGTTTATTTAAGGTGGCAACTTAAACACACATCTGGGTGGATTGAGGCACCTGGTTTCTATCAGGACTTGCCTGTATTTCTTCGGACCGCCACCCAGGCTCAAAGGGATCATAAGATTATTCAAACTAGAAACTTACGTGTGCAGCCACAAGCCATTATGGGCTCTGGCATAGTTGATTAAGTCGTGCGAACTCTTACGGGCAGACTAGCAGATGTAGGGGAAAGTAGGTGTACCGGTCTAACCACATGTAAGGTGCTAGCGCTTCTGAAAGACTATGTCTCGGTCATCCGTTTCTCAAACATCATGTAGTGCGAGAAATCCAACGGAGGCGATCGAGTCTTGTGGGGAAAAGTGCGCAAACCTCTGCAGAGTGTATAAACTAATCATGATTAGCCGTGTCCCCGGTTATGGACATCTTCAGTATCTAGTACTTGGATATCATGTGAATCTCATCATGTTACTCTAATTAATATTGTTGGGATGTTAATGAGTACTTTTAACTGGGATTGAGAATGTTACCAACCATTCTCAATGTTCAACAACCACCATGATAATTAAATAAATTTATTCCTTTGCAGTAGGGAAAAATTGGCTTTTCGCAAAAACCTTATAACCATAGAGTTTTTCCACCAGCCAAATATGCATGTAGTGATAGCCATTGTTCATCAGTTTCTCTATGGTGTGAATTTGCCAGTACATTCAATGTACTGACCCGTTTCGGGCTGCAACGTCTCATGTTGCAGGATTATCTTACGATGAGTAAGTGATACGTTAGGGTTACGATTTCTACACTCAACTTTGCCGTTGGTGTTGATGGGAATCCACAACCTTGTTGCTTCCGCTATTTGGATTGAGGTCATAGTATTTACGTTACTTTTACATGTGATTTACCTCTGTTATAAATCCTCGAGTACTGTGTGTGTCAGCATACCGATCTAGGGATGACACTTAAGCACAGAGACTTGACCCATTCGGGTCGGGTCGCTACAAGATGGTATCAGAGCACGTGTTGACTGTAGAACATGACCCTAGAAACTGGCAAGCCATAGCAAAGATTTTTCTCTACAACTTTCCCTTTCAAAAAGATCTTTTACCTCTCTTCTCTTCTGAGCTTATTCAAATAATCCCTTTTAGTGAGACTATACCCCTTTCCCCTTTTGACCACACGAAGATTCGACTGATGAGACCACTCCAAGAAGTACAAGATATCGGACAACTAAGAACACTTCGGAATGAAGAGTATTTTCCGTGCATCTGAATAATGGAAACTACAACGGTTGAAGACCGAAGACACGTAGAATTTGAAGGCTCTGAAGAATTCCCAGATTTGTATGACCTAGGAAGGCTACCCTTATGGAACTTGGCAGACTATGGAAGTTGTCAATACCCGAGATCAAGATGTATCAGAGAAAGACCAATCATGGAAAGTTAAAAACCTCAAAGTTTTGTCAAAGAAAACCCTAAGGCAGGAGATATCAACTATGGAATGATAGCTCATGGGAATGACAAGAGCAGAAACACGGTTATCCGTGATGTCATCGCCCGCTGATGCTATTGTCACCGTGCTGAGTTAAGGATGCATTTCTTCAGAATGGATTTGATGGAAGAAGCCTGATGGAGCACCTATTAGTAAGATGAAGTTTTAACCTTAGCCGGTGTATCACCAGGATCTGGAGTAGTACATCAAGAAGTTTAAGGTGGAGCTCCATAAAGCCGTATTAGACAAGGAAGCATTTCGTGAAGAACTCGGGAACCAAAAGCTGAAAGTAGCCAAGCTGGAAGAGCTACAACCTCGAGATACCGGAGATTTGTCAGGAACTGAAGGACAATATGACCATGGTTCATGTGAAAGATGTTGAAACCAGAAGTTTGAAATGCAACTCCGGAATATTAAAGGATGTCACAAGAGATTTCACGTCAACAGAGATTGATCTGGCAAAAGAACTTGAGAAAGACAAGCATGATCAGAAGAAGCCATCGTAGACATGACCAAGACTTGAAGAGTTTGGCGACGTTGACCTTAGCAGACCAAACCCCTGTTTTATACCTACGTTAGATGCGATGTTTGTGAGCTTTCATTTGTTTGATGTTTTTTTTCGACAGCCACAATAAAATCTGTCTTTTCAAAACTTTTGTTTGTATTGTGTGCATCCCTCTCTATCGCTCTTATCTTACCCCAAACCCACATGGACCCAATAGAGGATGAATGGAGATGAGCTTGTATTTTCTGGACCGATGAGTCAGTTGGAGACAGACCGATGGATTCAGAACATGGAGGATCAAATGGAGAATAACCCTATAGTCGGAAAGGATATGACCCAGCATGCTCTTCAGTGCTTTGAAAGAGGTGCTGCTACTTGGTGGAGGATGTACCAAACCATCAATGGATGGCAAGGAGTAACCACTTGGAAAGATTTTAAGTTGACTTTGCTAAAGTCTCAGTTTGTGTCCCAGAAATTGGAGCCTTATGGAAATGATATGAAGAAACCTTGTGCATGCAAGCTCTGTGGTGAATTAGGACACAACCATAAAGAACACAAGGATGAATGCCCAAATTGTGAAGGAAGTCACCCAGCTGAATCATGCCCAACTAGGCAGGTCACTTGTTTCTTGTGTGAAGGGACTACCCACTACCCTGCTCAGTGTCACATTTACCCCTTGGTACAAAGAACCATCCAGCAGAAGGAAGAAGCAATGAAAGAAGCCCTTATGGAAAGTTTAGAAGAACCTGTGATGAAGGAAGAGGTGGAGGACACACCCAAAGAGGAACCAATTAAACCCTGCACCAAGTCTTGCTATTCATGTGGAGAAGAAGGACACATCTACCGGAATTGTATGAATGGGGATCTAGTAGAATTCCCGATGGAGGAAGTAGAGTATGACCCACAGGAAATAGAAGCCCTGATTGGAATTGGAAAGTCCATAAAGAGAAGTAGATTGGATCCCAGGAACAAACCAATTTCTACAAAGAAAGACCTGAGTCATATCACATGTTTCAGGTGCAAAAATTCAGGACACTACTTCAATGATTGCCCAAAAGGGAAGATGAGGACCCCAGGAGGCTATATAATCACAAGGAAACCTCGAAACTTGTCAGAAGTAATATGTTTCCGTTGTAATGAATCAGGGCACTTTGCCAGAGATTGTCCGAAGGAGAAGGAGACTTGTGACAAATAGTTGAGTTTATAACAGAAGAAATATAGTAGTAGTAGTGAGAACATTTTCCTTCATATTGAGGTGTTGAGTTGAGGCATGTAATGGAGAAGCGAGAGATTGTAATCATTTGAGAATGAATAAAGTAGCATCGTTGGTATTGGTATGGATTTTATGAGTTGTTACTCTATGAAGAAGAATTTTGACCATTTTGAGGATATGAGAAATATGTTCTATGGAAGATTTGTGCATTTTAAGGGTGGTAGTACCCTGTAAGAACCATTGACCCCTGGAAAAGATAGGATACTCCACTTAGTGGACTTCAGACAAAATGAATACGAGTTTTGTCTCGATATGTGTGATGCCCCAAGAGTATGTGGGATGAAGTTGGAGACCGACAGTTGTTTGGACCAAAGGTGATCAAAGGAGTCAGAAGAGAATGTTAAGTTGATTCGAGATAGACTGAAGGTAGCTCAGTCCAGGCAGAAGAGTTATGCAGACTCAAAAACTCAAGGGGGTAGTATATGAAATTGGAGACAAGCGTGTCTTCGTGTGTCCCCTCTGCGAGGAGTTAAACGGATTGGAGTTAAGGGACAGTTAGCCCCGAGATTTGTAGGACCATACCGAGTTTTGGAGCATATGGGAGAAGTGGCCAACAAGTTGGAGTCACCCGAAGGACTTTCAGGAGTTCGTGATGTGTTTCACATTTCCCAGTTGAAGAAGTGCCATGCAGAGATGGCCAATATTCCATGTAAGGACGCTTGACCCTGGAAAGGATAATGGTGTTCCACGAAGTGGAATATGGACTTCATAAGTATAAGTTTTTATCCCGGTATCAGGGATATCCCACGGGGATGAATAGATAAATTACTATTGGATATGAAGGAGGTATGATGTTGGAAATATGGATCAATGGAAACTCCATGATGAGTCTGAGTAAACATGTCCTAGTTTGGTGCCAATATAAGGAAGGAAGACAGTACAATTGGATGGAATTAAGAATGCTAGGGAGCTGGAAGTTGGATGTTGGATTAGAGATCCGTTGCCCTGATGATGAGTTCAAGGTTTGCGAGTGATGAGATGGGCCATAACCCACAGGCCCCAGGACCTGCCAAGAAGCAAGCACACTCTTGCTGAAGGAAAACCCCCTGAAGAGGATATGCCCTTATCGATAGACGATCTTATAGGAGTAACGCAAAACCTGAGAGTTGTGAAGGAACGATAGATTTTTGTTTGGCTTGCAGAATCTATGGAGTTATCCGAACTTGGTTCGTCGACAAGAGAAATTCTGCAATGCTTATGAGGATGACCGAGTGTTAGAATGCGAGATTCGCTAAACTGTATACAAGGTAATGATTTGGGTGCGGGATGGATTGATCACCATACCGACTTACTCTTATTATTCGCCTTACTATATGGGATGGTAAATCTGAGTGACTTACCTATAGTAGAGAGACGGCGATATTAAACCTTGTTTAAGCCTTAGAATGGTATATGTATTTTTTTCCCTTGTACAAGGCAGCTTTTGCCAACCGTAGGTTATACGGTGAGGATCAACCCAGACCCATTTCCTGCAAGAGAAACCACAAATTGTTGACCACCATGAGATATCGATAGCTATTTAGTTTTGGCGCCAGACCCGTCAGCTAAGAAGACCCAATCTCGGAATAACCTTACCAAGATGAAAGGACAGAAGAATTGAGGAAAAGGTTATTCCACTACCGGAAGAGCCGGATAAGGAATTATCCTGAAGATCTGAGAAGACCGACACTGTCAACAATAAGGATGGAGTATATGAGTATTGATGGAACAGTAATGATGTTTCTAAGGGTGGTAGCACCCCAGACCCCGGAGACGATTGATGAGATTTTGAGGAGACCTCAAACCCTAACCTTTTTCTTTCTAGCCTCTCCGAATCTCGAGGACGAGATTCCTTTTAAGGGTGGTAGGTTTGTAACATCCCAAAATTCTAAATTTTGGAATGTTATAATAAATAGATAGATTTGATTGATTGTTTGATTGATTGACTGAAAGTGAGTGAATTCGAAACTCTTTGAAAGTTAAATGAGAGGGAATAAAAGGACTTTCCCAAACTTTCATATTTGCTTTCTGATCTCCATGAATTCAAATTCTTTTCAAACACAAAACCCCGGAGAGAAGATGACATGACTTCTTCCATTTATTTAAATGACAAGGGGTGTTGAAAATATTTGAATTTCATTTGAAAATATTTCCGAATCTGGAACTTTATGCAACTCAATGATTTTCATGAGAGAAGATAAAATGACTTCTTCAAATTATGAAATATGAGTTGGGCGTTTCAAAGGATCAACTTCAAGTCCTTTTGGAATAAATTTTCAATTTGGATTTATTTGAGTTTTATTTAAATTATTTTTCTCCAAAAATAAAATATATGGAAATTAGGGTAACATGATTCCCTACATTATAAAATTGGAGAAAAATTAATTTGAAATCATTTTTATATTTTTTAAAATGATTTTTATTGGATTTTATTAGACCAGTAGCACTCTTTGAATTATTTGAATTTGTGTGATTTTATTTGAAGTTATA
Organism: Triticum urartu; assembly: GCF_056163025.1. Classification (NCBI taxonomy): domain Eukaryota; kingdom Viridiplantae; phylum Streptophyta; class Magnoliopsida; order Poales; family Poaceae; genus Triticum; species Triticum urartu. The sequence goes on along the minus strand of NC_141878.1, from coordinate 188,403,631 downwards.
AAAATGTTCATGTCGTAGAAAATCTTTTTCTGAAAATTTTGATATATTATATGCCTATGTAATATTTTTAGTTATTTCATTTTTTTATTGTCTGGAAATGTTAAAAGAAAAAAAAACCTTTCCGCCGAACTGGGCAGGCCCGACCAACCGGCCAGGCCACGGCCCAGCCCAGCCACCGCTCGTCCCCGAGCTCGGGACGCAGTCACGAGCCGCCACGATGCCGCCGCCGACCTTGGCGTCCGTGCCAAGCCGGGCCCCTCCTGCCCCTCCTGCACGCACCCGAGGCCCCGCCTCCTATAAATGCGCCGGCCCCGCCGCCCCTCTCTCTTCTCTCGCGTCGCCGCCCGCATCGCGAAGCCGCCGCCGCCGCCGATGAACTCCGCCGTCGAAGCCGCTGCTCCGCCGCACTCCGCCTCTCCGCCACAGCCGCACCTCGCCGCCCTGCGTAGTTGCTGCCTCCGCCGCCCTGCGCCGCTGCCGCCGCCGCGCCGGAGCGCGCTGCCTTTGCCGGAGCCGCGCCGCCCTCGCCGGAGATCCGCCGCCGGTTCCTCACCGAAAAACCGCCCCGAACCGGTATAAAACCGCCCGGTTCGCCGGTTTTTTTAGGGTTCGGTTTTCATTTAAAAAAACGGTTTATTTTTTTTTATTTAGATCTATTTAGAGAACGTTCTCTGTTTAAGAACTAGTTAGCGAACGTTCACTTTTTAGTTTTTTCTTTTTCTGTTATTTTCGGCCAGGGACTTATATGTGAGTAGTTTTCTTTACAGTTTAGTCCCTGAACTTCAAACACTCGTAACTTTTTGCTCGTTAGTCCAAATCCAACGAAACCAACACCCACGTCTTTGTTATGATCTCCTCTATCTGGATAAACAACTTAAACATGTTTTTGAAAAATTTAAAATTTGAATTAGATCAGATTTGAATTCAAACTTCATTTGATCATAACTTGAGTTTCGTAGCTCCGTTTGAGTTGATTCTTTTTGCAAATCGAAGCGCTTGACCTAAACAATCTAATAAGGCCAAATTCATATAATTTTGGTACTGTTAGAAATTGTTTTATGTTGCAAGAGTTATTTGCTTGGTTTCGATGTTTTTCCTGATTTGTTTTCTTCGTTCTTCCCGATCTTTTGAGTGATTGCTTATGTGTGGTTACTATTGCTTGCTTACGATAGATTGACCGGAGTGTGACGAGTAGAGCTATCAAGATTTTTTGAGTGCGAATCATCTTCATCAACATTGCAAGCAAGTTCACACTTTGATCATACCTTTCCTCATACCCAGTTTTATTGCATTAGATCAATCCTCAAACATTGCATGATTTGGATCTAATTAAATTGTGGGTTATGGGAAGTAGTTGAGGTAGTACCTATTACCTGTTTATTTTCAAACCCTTGGGATTTACTCTACGTTTGCTTTATGCCATGCTATGCTAGTAGACGTGGATTGGGTGAGTGTATCCATGACAGATGTGAGATTGTTAATTAATGGTTTATTTAAGGTGGCAACTTAAACACACATCTGGGTGGATTGAGGCACCTGGTTTCTATCAGGACTTGCTTGTATTTCTTCGGACCGCCACCCAGGCTCAAAGGGATCATAAGATTATTCAAACTAGAAACTTACGTGTGCAGCCACAAGCCATTATGGGCTCTGGCATAGTTGATTAAGTCGTGCGAACTTTTACGGGCAGACTAGCAAATGTAGGGGAAAGTAGGTGTACGGGTCTACCTACATGTAAGGTGCTAGCGCTTCTGAAATACTATGTCTCGGTCATCCGTTTCTCTAACATCATGTAGTGCGAGAAATCCAACGGAGGCGATCGAGTCTTGTGGGGAAAAGTGCGCAAACCTCTGCAGAGTGTATAAACTAATCATGATTAGCCGTGTCCCCGGTTATGGACATCTTCAATATCTAGTACTTGGATATCATGTGAATCTCATCATGTTACTCTAATTAATATTGTTGGGATGTTAATGAGTACTTTTAACTGGGATTGAGAATGCTGTCAACCATTCTCAATGTTCAACAACCACCATGATAGTTAAATAAATTTATTCCTTTTCAGTAGGGAAAAATTGGCTTTTCGCAAAAACCTTATAACCATAGAGTTTTTCCACCAGCCAAATATGCATGTAGTGATAGCCATTGTTCATCAGTTTCTCTATGGTGTGAATTTGCCAATACATTCAATGTACTGACCCGTTTCGGGCTGCAACGTCTCATGTTGCAGGATTATCTTACGACGAGTAAGTGATACGTTAGGGTTACGATTTCTACACTCAACTTTGCCGTTGGTGTTGATGGGAATCCACAACCTTGTTGCTTCCGCTATTTGGATATAGGTCATAGTATTTACGTTACTTTTACATGTGATTTACCTTTGTTATAAATCCTCGAGTACTGTGTGTGTCAGCATACCGATCCAGGGATGACACTTAAGCACAGAGACTTGACCCATTCGGGTCGGGTCGCTACATAGATGTGGTGGGATCCTACTTCTATGACAAAAAATCATGACAAAAAATGGGCTTTTCGTCCTGGGCGGGCCGGAGACGCAGCTACGTGACATTCTTTTTGGGGAATGCAGTATTTCAAAAAATTGACCTACGATCACGCAAGATCTATCTAGGAGATGCATAGCAACGATAGGGTAGAGTGTGTCTACGTACCCTCGTAGACCGAAAGCGGAAGCGTTTAGTAACGCGGTTGATGTAGTCGAACGTCTTCGCGATCCAACCGATCATAGTACCGAATGCACGACACCTCCGCGATCAGGACACGTTCAGCTCGATGACGTCCCTCGAACTCCTAATCTAGTTGAGGTCGAGGGAGAGTTCCGTCAGCACAATGGCATGGTGACGGTGATGATGATGTTACCGATGCAAGGCTTCACCTAAGCACTACAACGATATGACCGAGGTGTGTAACTGTGGACGGGGGCACCACACACTGCTAAAAGAACAACTTGTGTGTCTATGGGGTGCCCCCACCCCCGTATATAAAGGAGGGGAGGAGGAGGCCGACCGGCCCTAGGGGGCGCGCCCAAGGGGGGGAGTCCTACTCCAAGTAGGAATCGGCTCCCCCCTTTCCTAATCCAAGTAGGAGAAGAAGGAAGGAGAGGGAGAGGGAGAGGGAGAGGAAAAGAGGGGCGTGCCCCTGCCCTAGTCCTATTAGGACTCCCCTTGGGGGGGCACTATCGGCGTTCTCGGAACGGGGGTCCCCAGACTTGCCTTGCCTGCGGCCCACGGCGTGGCTTTGCTGGTATGCCTATACGGCCCGTCATCATCAACAAGGAATCAAGACCCTCGCGAGGGGCCAAGCCTTGCGAGGCGGACGACACAAGACCTCCTCCGGAGCAGCCTCATCCGGCCAGCTCATGAGGGCGGAGAGTTCAAGGTTGGGCAAACCTTGTGAGCTTTCCGTGATGTAAGCCATGACGATTAAGACCAGGCGGGCGCTAGCACGCGCAACGTCCTTGTTTCCCCTTTGGTGCTAAGGGGGCAAGCGCAGGCGCGGAGTACCGAGGCATCAAGCAAAGGTTTCCATATTGGTGCAACGAGACCAAGACCAGAAGGACGGCAAGACGGAGGTCACCATGGAGCCCAGGACGGCGTCACCGCCAGAACCTTTGGCAGGCGAAGACCACCTTTTGTCAGGATATATAGCTTGTACTAGCTGTCCCCTTTCAAATTGGCCATTGTTGGCTCCCTTCCTGCTCAATATTTTGGGACAGGACCAGGGCCTCTATAAATAGGACTAGCCACCACCATAGGGAGGGAGAGGATCCAAGGTCACCCCCAGCCACACAAGTGCACCAAGCACAAGAACAGCTCAACCTGAGGAGGCTGTTTTTCCCCTTGTACTGTTCATCCTCAGCCCAAGAGACAATCCACCACCACCACACTGGAGTAGGGTATTACACCACAACGGTGGCCCGAACCAGTATAAATCTTGTGTCGTTTGTGTTTTGAGTTCGTCGAGTTAGTTTGTGAGATCTAGGCTAAGTTAGGACGCGGAACGATAGGGGGGGAGGTCTTCGCACGCACCCCAGAGTTTGAACCTTAAGGCTTTTGCCGGAACCCGTGATCTGACATTTGGCGCGCCAGGTAGGGGTGCGTTGGAGCTTCTTCCCCACCAGGCGATCCGCCGATGCTCCACGGTTCCGATGTCCGGTGACCCGAGGGCTGACGACGACCGATGGGCCTGGCCCGCCTGGGTGGCGCTGCCCGCCCAGGAAGACCTCAACCCCGCGTCTCAGGCGGCGTGCGCTCCAAAACCACTGGGCGTGGGCGGCGTGGCCACTCACCCTCTGCTCTTACCCCCCGGACAGACGCGAGCTACTGTAAGGGCCGCAAGCCACGCCGCAGCAACGGCACCTCACATCAGGAGGGAGCAGGCGAACATGCGGGTCGCGCTCATAGTGGCTCGGGAGCTGCTGCGGTGCCGGCTGATGGAGAGCAGCCAGGATGCACTATTGGAATGTGACACCGAGCTCCTAGACATGGCTGCCACGGGAGCACCGCCCTTCTGCTACCAGCTCACGCCCCAGGCAGCGGCAGGATCCCACGACGGGCCTCGCCACGCCCACGTACCCCCAAGTGCGCCCGGGGGCTTCGTCAACAACAGCACGGTCCACGGCGGAAGGTGCCCCCTCGCATCCGAGCCACCTCAGACGTGCACGGGCACGAGCGTCCTCGCACACGGCCTCATCGGAGCCCCGCCCCGCCATCCTCAGGACAGCGTGACGGGCCGAGCGACATGGAGCGTGAGGCACTTTGGTGAGGCCTTCGGGGCAGCGGCCTCGGAGGCCTACGTGCCCCGCATGATGGATCAGGAGTACACACCGGAGGACGACCCCAGCTCATTCCTCGGGCCAGGATGGGAGGAGGAGGCGTTAGGAGCTGAAGCCTTCCAGGAGACACCAGAGAGCCCCGCCAGCCGCGCCGTCGACGATAGATACAGGGTACCATTAATCTCTCAGGGGCAAGCTTACACTAAACATGAGTCACAAATGAACCAGGTCACGATGCCAAATGATGGTTCCGGCAAGGCAATGCCCGCCCCGACAGGAGAGACCCGCTGGGGGCTGCGTGGAAGGGGCCAGGAGCAAGGCCCCTTCCCGTGTTGCATGGAGCAAGGCAACGTCCGGAGGTAGGCCCTCTGCTGGGGTGGCGACGACGACCTTTCCCCCGGCAGAGGACCCGTGGTCGCTGAGGGCGCCGCTGGCGTCCCCTCTGCCCTTGTTGGGCCGTCCTGGTTTCCGGTCGTCCCTGCGGTGGTAGGGGGTGGCGCAAGGCGGGGCCCTCGTCAGGCAATACGAAGTAAGGCACACGTCTGTAAAGATCGCCGCCCGTGACACTCTCACGTAATAATGAGTAGGGATGTACATGCCCCGGAGCCTCAAGAGAGCCGCCCTCGGGCCTCGGGGGCTCCCTCCCATGCCCAGTGGCAGCACTTAGCTCCGCCCTGCTGAGAAGACGTCGAACACTAGACTAGGCGCTGGACGCGGCCATTTGCTTTGGATCTCTTTTCTCTAACCCTGCCTTCTGGATTTGGATTTAAGTTGAAGTTGAATTTTATTTGATGCGCGCGGGGGGGGGGGGGTGCCTTTTCTCGTTCGAGCTATTTCTCGCAGTCTAGTTCTTTCCTTATTTCGGAGATCACGCCAGTCGCCCCCCCCCCCCTCATGGGCCCCTCGCGAGCCGGGCTGGGCATGAAGCACACGAGCCACGCACGCGCCAAGCAGTGGCTGGCGCTTGCTTATCACGTGGCCCCCTCGGGCGTGTCGATGAACTCCTCAGGAGCTCCTCAAAAACCCACAATCTCTTAGGCTGGTTTTGGGCTCGTCCATGCTAAGGTAAACCGCAACAACAACCTTGCCCCGACATGCGTAAGCTTGTGAAGACGCGTACTCAATTTGACACAGAAGGATAAAAGCTACGATTGTTTACATGAGGGGCTCCCCCTCTCAAAATGCTGTTACAATCTTCCGGGGCCACGCCCAAGTTTTTATAGGGTAAACGGCAAGGGAACGAGGAATCGTCCGGATATGTCGCTCGCTGCGTCTCCCATATCATCTTCTGATGCACCGCTGGCGTCGCTGTTCCTGTCGCCGTCGTTGGCGTCGCCTCCACCTTCACCGGCGCTGGCATTGCCGTCGTCAACCACGACGCCTTCGTCTGCCACAACCACTACCCCCTCGTCGTTAGAAGTGAAGGCCCTGACCAGCGCATCCACATTGTCTTCAACCCATCGCGCCAGATCGCCCCGGATGGCTTCCGATACGGGAGCAATGGCGGCGTTAAAATCGAAATTGGGGTCGATGTTCCGGAGGTGGCTGAAGACCCGGGAGAACGCGTGCCCGAGCAGACTGCGACTCCTCTCCTCTCGGAACGGTTCTGCAGGAGCATCACCACATCCCCAAAGAAGCGGAGGTGGCTGGCGTAGTCGTTTGCATGGGGATGAGGAGCATTCTCATCATTGATATGGCCCAAGTGTTGGAAATATGCCCTAGAGGCAATAATAAAAGCATTATTATTATATTTCTTTGTTCATGATAATTGTCTTTATTCATACTATAACTGTATTATCCGGAAATCGTAATACACGTGTGAATACATAGACCATAATATGTCCTAGTAAGCCTCTAGTTGACTAGCTCGTTGATCAACGGATAGTCATGATTTCCTGGCTATGGACATTGGATGTCATTGATAATGGGATCACATCATTAGGAGAATGATGTGATGGACAAGACCCAATCCTAAGCATAGCACAAAGATCGTGTAGTTCGTTTGCTAGAGCTTTTCCAATGTCAAGTATCTTTTCCTTTGACCATGAGATCGTGTAACTCCCGGATACCGTAGGAGTGCTTTGGGTGTATCAAACATCACAACATAACTGGGTGACTATAAAGGTGCACTACAGGTATCTCCGAAAGTGTCTGTTGGGTTGACATGGATCGAGACTGGGATTTGTCACTCCATATAACAGAGAGGTATCACTGGGCCCACTCGGTAATGCATCATCATTATGAGCTCAAGGTGACCAAGTGGTTGATCACGGGATCATGCATTACGGTACGAGTAAAGTGACTTGCCGGTAACAAGATTGAACAAGGTATTGGGATACCGACGATCGAGTCTCGGGCAAGTAACATACCGATTGACAAAGAGAATTGTATACGGGGTTGATTAATCCTCGACATTGTGGTTCATCCGATGAGATCATCGTGGAGCATGTGGGAGCCAACATGGGTATCCAGATCCCGCTGTTGGTTATTGACTGGAGAGTCGTCTCGGTCATGTCTGCTTGTCTCCCGAACCCGTAGGGTCTACACACTTAAGGTTCGGTGACGCTAGGGTTGTGAAGATATGTATATGCAGTAACCCGAATGTTGTTCGGAGTCCCGGATGAGATCCCGGATGTCACGAGGAGTTCCGTAATGGTCCGGAGGTAAAGAATTATATATAGGAAGTGCTGTTTCGGCCATCGGGACAAGTTTCGGGGTTATTGGTATTGTACGGGGACCACCGGAGGGGTCCCGGGGGCCCACCGGGTGGGGCCACCTGTCCCGGGGGTCCACATGGGCTATAGGGGGTGCGCCTTGGCCTATATGGGCCAAGGGCACCAGCCCCTATAGGCCCATGCGCCTAGGGTTTCCATATGGGAGGAGTCCCACTAGTGGAAGGCACCCCTAAGTGCCTTCGGGGGGAGGGAAACCTCCCCTGGCCGCCGCACCTAGGAGATTGGATCTCCTAGGCTGCGACCCCCCCTTGGCCCTCCTATATATAGTTGAGGAGAGGGAGGACTTCATACCTCAGCCTTTGGTGCTTCCTCTCTCCCTGTTACGTCTCTCTCTCGTAGTATAGGCGAAGCCCTGCTACTATGACGCCCTGCATCCACCACCACGCCGTCGTGCTGCTGGATCTTCATCAACCTCTCTCCCCCCCTTGCTGGATCAAGAAAGGAGGAGACGTCATCCGTTCCGTACGTGTGTTGAACGCGGAGGCATCGTCCGTTCGGTGCTAAGATCTTCGGTGATTTGGATCACGTCGTGTTCGACTACATCATCCTCGTTCTTTGAACGCTTCTGCTCGCGATCTACAAGGTACGTAGATGCATCTAATCACTCGTTGCTAGATGAACTCCTAGATGGATCTTGGTGAAACCGTAGGAAATTTTTTGTTTTCTGCAATGTTCCCCAATAGTGGCATCATGAGCTAGGTCTATGGTAGTTCTCTTGCACGAGTAGAACACAAAGTAGTTGTGGGCGTTGATTTTGTTCAATATGCTTGCCGTTACTAGTATTATCTTGATTCGGCGGCATCGTGGGATGAAGCGGCCCGGACCGACCTTACACGTACTCTTACGTGAGACAGGTTCCACCGACTGACATGCACTAGTTGCATAAAGTGGCTAGCGGGTGTCTGTCTCTCCTACTTTAGTCGGATCGGATTCGATGAAAAGGGTCCTTATGAAGGGTAAATAGCAATTGGCATATCACGTTGTGGTCTTTGCGTAGGTAAGAAACGTTCTTGCTAGAAACCCATAGCAGCCACGTAAAACATGCAAACAACAATTAGAGAACGTCTAACTTGTTTTTGCAGGGTATGCTATGTGATGTGATATGGCCAAAGTTGTGATGAATGATGAATGATCTATATGTGATGTATGAGATGTTCATGCTATTGTAATAGGAATCACAACTTACATGTCGATGAGTATGACGGTGACAGGATGATCATGGAGCCTCAAGATGGAGATCAAAGGAGCTATGTGATATTGGCCATATCATGTCACTATTATTATTTGATTGCATGTGATGTTTATCATGTTTTGCATCTTGTTTTCTTAGAACGACGGTAGTAAATAAGATGATCCCTCATAATAATTTCAAGAAAGTGTTCCCCCTAACTGTGCACCGTTGCTACAGTTCGTCGTTTCGAAGCACCACGTGATGATCGGGTGTGATAGATCCTTACGTTCACATACAACGGGTGTAAGACATATTTACACACGCAATACACTTAGGTTGACTTGACGAGCCTAGCATGTGCATAGACATGGCCTCGGAACACAGAAGACCGAAAGGTCGAGCATGAGTCGTATAGAAGATACGATCAACATGAAGATGTTCACCGACGTTGACTAGTCCGTGTCACATGATGATCGGACATGGCCTAGCCAACTCGGATCATGTTATACTTAGATGACTAGAAGAGGGATGTCTATCTAAGTGGGAGTTCATTAATAATTTGATTAGATGAACTTAATTATCATGAACTTAGTCTAAAATCTTTACAATATGTCTTGTAGATCAAATGGCCAACGTTGTATTCAATTTCAACGCGTTCCTAGAGAAAACCAAGCTGAAAGACGATGGCAGCAATTATACGGACTGGGTCCGGAACCTGAGGATCATCCTCATAGCTGCCAAGAAAGATTATGTCCTACAAGCACCGCTAGGTGATCCACCCGTCCCACAGAACCAAGACGTTATGAACGCTTGGCAGACACGTGCCGATGACTACTCCCTCGTTCAGTGCGGCATGCTTTACAGCCTAGAGCCGGGGCTCCAAAAGCGTTTTGAGAGACATGGAGCATATGAGATGTTCGAAGAGCTGAAAATGGTTTTCCAAGCTCATGCCCGGGTCGAGAGATATGAAGTCTCCGACAAATTCTTCAGCTGTAAGTTGGAGGAAAATAGTTCTGTCAGTGAGCACATACTCACTATGTCTGGGTTATGTAACCGCTTGACTCAGCTGGGAGTTAATCTCCTGGATGATGCGGTCATTGACAGAATCCTCCAGTCGCTTCCACCAAGCTACAAGAGCTTTGTGATGAACTTCAATATGCAGGGGATGGAAAAGACCATTCCTGAAGTATTTGCAATGCTGAAATCAGCAGAGGTAGAAGTCAAGAAGGAACATCAAGTGTTGATGGTCAATAAAACCACTAAGTTCAAGAAGGGCAAGGGTAAAAAGAACTTTGAGAAGGACGACAAGGAAGTTGCCGCGCCCGGCAAGCAAGCTTCTGGGAAGAAGAAGTCAAAGTATGGACCCAAGCCTGAGACGGAGTGCTTTTATTGCAAAGGGAAGGGTCACTGGAAGCGGAACTGCCCCAAATACTTAGCGGACAAGAAGGCCGGCAAAAGAAAAGGTATATGTGATATACATGTAATTGATGTGTACCTTACCAGTACTCGAAGTAACTCCTGGGTATTTGATATCGGTGCCGTTGCTCATATTTGTAACTCACAGCAGGAGCTGCAGAATAAACAGAGACTGGCAAAGGACGAGGTGACGATGCGCGTCGGGAATGGTTCCAAGGTCGATGTGATCGCCGTCGGCACGCTACCTCTACATTTACCTACGGGATTAGTTATAAACCTCAATAATTGTTATTTCGTGCCAAGTTTGAGCATGAACATTGTATCGGGATCCCGTTTAATACAAGATGGCTACTCATTTAAATCTGAGAATAATGGTTGTTCTATTTATATGAGAGATATGTTTTATGGTCATGCTCCGATGGTCAATGGTTTATTCTTAATGAATCTCGAACGTAATATTACACATATTCATAGTGTGAATACCAAAAGATGTAAAGTTGATAACGATAGTCCCACATACTTGTGGCACTGCCGCCTTGGTCACATAGGTGTCAAACGCATGAAGAAGCTCCATGCAGATGGACTTTTAGAGTCTCTTGATTATGAATCATTTGACACGTGCGAACCATGCCTCATGGGTAAAATGACCAAGACTCCGTTCTCAGGAACAATGGAGCGAGCAACCAACTTATTGGAAATCATACATACTGATGTGTGCGGTCCAATGAGTGTTGAGGCTCGCGGTGGCTATCATTATGTTCTCACCCACACTGATGACTTAAGTAGATATGGGTATGTCTACTTAATGAAACACAAGTATGAAACCTTTGAAAAGTTCAAGGAATTTCAGAGTGAAGTTGAGAATCAACGTGACAGGAAAATCAAGTTTCTACGATCAGATCGTGGAGGAGAATACTTGAGTCACGAATTTGGCACACACTTAAGAAAATGTGGAATAGTTTCACAACTCACGCCGCCTGGAACACCTCAGCGTAATGGTGTGTCCGAACGTCGTAATCGCACTCTATTAGATATGGTGCGATCTATGATGTCTCTTACCGATTTACCGCTATCTTTTTGGGGCTATGCTTTAGAGACTGCCGCATTCACTTTAAATAGGGCTCCGTCGAAATCCGTTGAGACGACACCATTTGAATTATGGTTTGGGAAGAAACCTAAGCTGTCGTTTCTAAAAGTTTGGGGATGCGATGCTTATGTCAGGAAACTTCAACCTGAAAAGCTCGAACCCAAATCGGAAAAATGCGTCTTCATAGGATACCCTAAAGAAACCATTGGGTATATCTTCTACCTCAGATCCGAAGGCAAGATCTTTGTTGCCAAGAATGGATCCTTTCTGGAGAAAGAGTTTCTCTCGAAAGAAGTAAGTGGGAGGAAGGTAGAACTTGATGAAGTATTACCTCTTGAACCGGAAAATGGCGCAACTCAAGAAAATGTTCCTGAGGCGCCTGCACCGACTAGAGAGGAAGTTATTGATGATGATCAAGATGCTTCTGATCAAGCTCCTACTGAAATTCGAAGGTCCACAAGGACACGTTCCGCACCAGAGTGGTACGGCAACCCTGTCTTGGAAATCATGTTGTTAGACAACAGTGAACCTTCGAACTATGAAGAAGCGATGGCGGGCCCAGATTCCGACAAATGGCTAGAAGCCATGAAATCCGAGATAGGATCCATGTATGAAAACGAAGTATGGACTTTGACTGTCTTGCCCGTTGAACGGCGAGCCATAGAAAATAAATGGATCTTCAAGAAGAAGACAGACGCGGATGGTAATGTGACCATCTATAAAGCTCGGCTTGTCGCTAAGGGTTATCGACAAGTTCAAGGAATTGACTACGATGAGACTTTCTCACCGGTAGCCAAGCTAAAGTCCGTCCGAATCATGTTAGCAATTGCCGCATTCTACGATTATGAGATATGGCAAATGGACGTCAAAACGGCATTCCTTAATGGTTTCCTTAAGGAAGAGTTGTATATGATGCAGCTGGAAGGTTTTGTCGATCCTAAGAATGCTGACAAGGTGTGCAAGCTCCAACGCTCGATTTATGGGCTGGTGCAAGCATCTCGGAGTTGGAACATTCACTTTGATGAGATGATCAAAGCGTTTGGGTTTACGCAGACTTATGGAGAAGCCTGCGTTTACAAGAAAGTGAGTGGGAGGTCTGTAGCATTTCTCATACTATATGTAGATGACATACTTTTGATGGGAAATGATATAGAACTCTTGGACAGCATCAAGGCCTACTTGAATAAGAGTTTTTCAATGAAGGACCTTCGAGAAGCTGCTTATATATTAGGCATCAAGATCTATAGAGATAGATCAAGACGCCTCATAGGTCTTTCACAAAGCACATACCTTGATAAGATTTTGAAGAAGTTCAAAATGGATCAGTCCAAGAAGGGGTTCTTGCCTGTGTTACAAGGTATGAAATTGAGCTCAGCTCAATGTCCGACCACGGCAGAAGATATAGAAGAGATGAACGTCATCCCCTGTGCATCAGCCATAGGTTCTATTATGTATGCCATGATGTGTACCAGACCTGATGTAAACCTTGCCGTAAGTTTGGTAGGAAGGTACCAAAGTAATCCCGGCAAGGAACACTGGACAGCGGTCAAGAATATCCTGAAGTACCTGAAAAGGACTAAGGAAATGTTTCTCGTTTATGGAGGTGACGAAGAGCTCGTCGTAAAGGGTTATGTCGACGCTAGCTTCGACACAGATCTGGATGACTCTAAGTCACAAACCGGATACGTGTATATGTTGAATGGTCGAGCAGTGAGCTGGTGCAGCTGCAAACAGAGCGTCGTGGCGGGATCTACATGTGAAGCGGAGTACATGGCAGCCTCGGAGGCAGCACATGAAGCAATATGGGTGAAGGAGTTCATCACCGACCTAGGAGTCATACCCAATGCGTCGGGGCCAATCAAACTCTTTTGTGACAACACTGGAGCTATTGCACTTGCCAAGGAGCCTAGGTTTCACAAGAAGACAAGGCACATCAAGCGTCGCTTCAACTCCATTCGTGAAAATGTTCAAAATGGAGACATAGGGATTTGTAAAGTACATACGGACCTGAATGTAGCAGATCCGTTGACTAAACCTCTCCCTAGGGCAAAACATGATCAACACCAGAATTCCATGGGTGTTCGATTCATCACAATGTAACTAGATTATTGACTCTAGTGCAAGTGGGAGACTGTTGGAAATATGCCCTAGAGGCAATAATAAAAGCATTATTATTATATTTCTTTGTTCATGATAATTGTCTTTATTCATGCTATAACTGTATTATCCGGAAATCGTAATACACGTGTGAATACATAGACCATAATATGTCCCTAGTACGCCTCTAGTTGACTAGCTCGTTGATCAACAGATAGTCATGATTTCCTGGCTATGGACATTGGATGTCATTGATAACGGGATCACATCATTAGGAGAATGATGTGATGGACAAGACCCAATCCTAAGCATAGCACAAAGATCGTGTAGTTCGTTTGCTAGAGCTTTTCCAATGTCAAGTATCTTTTCCTTTGACCATGAGATCGTGTAACTCCCGGATACCGTAGGAGTGCTTTGGGTGTATCAAACGTCACAACGTAACTGGGTGACTATAAAGGTGCACTACAGGTATCTCCGAAAGTGTCTGTTGGGTTGACACAGATCGAGACTGGGATTTGTCACTCCATATAACGGAGAGGTATCACTGGGCCCACTCGGTAATGCATCATCATTATGAGCTCAAGGTGACCAAGTGGTTGATCACGGGATCATGCATTACGGTACGATTAAAGTGACTTGCCGGTAACGAGATTGAACAAGGTATTGGGATACCGACGATCGAGTCTCGGGCAAGTAACATACCGATTGACAAAGGGAATTGTATATGGGGTTGATTAATCCTCGACATCGTGGTTCATCCGATGAGATCATCGTGGAGCATGTGGGAGCCAACATGGGTATCCAGATCCCGCTGTTGGTTATTGACTGGAGAGTCGTCTCGTTCATGTCTGCTTGTCTCCCGAACCCGTAGGGTCTACAAACTTAAGGTTCGGTGACGCTAGGGTTGTGAAGATATGTATATGCAGTAACCCGAATGTTGTTCGGAGTCCCGGATGAGATCCCGGACGTCACGAGGAGTTCCGGAATGGTCTGGAGGTAAAGAATTATATATAGGAAGTGCTGTTTCGGCCATCGGGACAAGTTTCGGGGTTATCGGTATTGTACGGGACCACCGGAGGGGTCCCGGGGGCCCACCAGGTGGGGCCACCTGTCCCGGGGGTCCACATGGGCTATAGGGGGTGCGCCTTGGCCTATATGGGCCAAGGGCACCAGCCCCTATAGGCCCATGCGCCTAGGGTTTCCATATGGGAGGAGTCCCACTAGTGGAAGGCACCCCTAAGTGCCTTGGGGGGGGAGGGAAACCTCCCCTGGCCGCCGCACCTAGGAGATTGGATCTCCTAGGCTGCGCACCCCCCCTTGGCCCTCCTATATATAGTTGAGGAGAGGGAGGACTTCATACCTCAGCCTTTGGTGCTTCCTCTCTCCCCGTTATGTCTCTCTCTCGTAGTATAGGCGAAGCCCTGCTACTGTGATGCCCTGCATCCACCACCACGCCGTCGTGCTGCTGGATCTTCATCAACCTCTCTTCCCCCCTTGCTGGATCAAGAAAGGAGGAGATGTCATCCGTTCCGTACGTGTGTTGAACGCGGAGGCATCGTCCGTTCGGTGCTAAGATCTTCGGTGATTTGGATCACGTCGTGTTCGACTACATCATCCTCGTTCTTTGAACGCTTCCGCTCGCGATCTACAAGGTACGTAGATGCATCTAATCACTCGTTGCTAGATGAACTCCTAGATGGATCTTGGTGAAACCGTAGGAAAATTTTTGTTTTCTGCCACATTCCCCAACACCAGGGTGGTGTTGGCTCTGTTCCTGAGGTCCTCGAGGATGGGGGCGTGCACACGCTCCAATGTCTGGCACTCAAGCACTTCGTCCCTGTTCTGCCGCGCGACGGACTCGGCGTCGGCGACCCGTTGCCGAAGAGAGAGCAGCTCGGCGCAGGATGAAACCAGCTCAGCATGCGCCGAGGCCAGGGCTGATGCAGTGACCTCCTCGCGCCGCTCCACCTCGACCAGCCGAGACTTGAGGGCAGCAGTCCTACCAGTGGCCCCAGCTTCCACGAGTTTTCAGCTTCAGGTTGTGCCTTCTCCCGAGATCCGTGCGAGCCTCGGCCACATGGCGGTCGACCTCCTCCTGGGCCCTGACCTCGGGCGCGCTGATGTCGTCCTCCGCCTCAGTAACTTGGCGCTACCTCGTCTCCAGCCGTTCGAGTTCAAGGCTGCGCTCCACGGCTTCCAACGCCAGCACGTCCTCGCACTTCCGGATCTCTTCCTCCTCCGCGGGCGACCCCCTCAACGATGCAAGAGCAGCCCTGCGCGCCTCCACCTGCTCATCCAAGACAGCGCTCCAGGCTTGGTGCTCCCACGCATGTTTCTCTGCAGCCTCGCGATGGCGGTCAGCTTCCCGAGCCTCCTCTAGAGCTCATGAGCAGGCCTCACGGGAGGCTGCAAGAGAAGCCTCGGCCTTCCTGTTGTTCAGCTCGCGCTGGTGGCGCCCGCGGTTGATGGCCACCTTCAGCTTGTGCCACTCCTCCGCCAACTGAAGACCCTCGGCCTCGAGGCGCGCGTCGACACCCTCAAGTTCTTCAATGAGTTGGTTCATCGCGCCCATCGCCTCCTGGAAGAGCTCATGACGAACAACGCTCCGCCCATGCTCGAACTCGAGCGCACGACTCATCTCGCCCTCCGCTAAGGGGGCTGTGGGTGACGCCCGACACGGTATGTCCCCTCTCAGCAGGGGGCAGGGGGCTGGGGCCCCGGCCGCGGGAGATGCGGGCTGCACCTCCCTTTCAATAGCCGCCCTAGGGAAGAGTCACGGGACCCCGAGGTCGACGCTTCAGGAGCCCTGCGCGGCATCAGCATCTCGACGATGCGGTTCCAGCGGTGCACGCCCGCCCTGCACCAACACTTGGGGCGAGTTCTGTGCCAGCGTCGAGGAAAGGAACCACGACGATGCGGTTCTCGCGGGGCCCCACGAGGCCAGCTAGGTGCAACCCCCACTCATCGAAGGAGGGCATCTGCTCCGCGAAGGACATCTTGTTCGAGCAGCGGTACAAAACACAACTCTTCCTCGGCAAGTCATCCGGCAACGGGACGCCCGTCAGGACCTCAAACACTGTTCACCGCGCCTCATGGGGGAGCTTAGACTCCTGAAGTCTCATGTGGTCCTAGCTGCTGAGCAAGGCCCACATCAGCTGGGAGTGGCTCTGAGGCAGAGCAATTCGGCGCCGGACGAACTCCCTCACCACTATAGGTGCAGTCATGCCAAGGTCCTTAAGCCATCTCAACCTTAGCCAGACAGGGATAAGGCGTGGATCGGCGAGCCTCCGGTGGCACCTCCGGTGGCACTGCGGCGTCAACAAACACCCACCGTGTCCGGAACCCGCTCGCGGATGGTGGAAGCTCGAAGTCAATCCCATCGCCGGCCGTCGCCGCCACGTCCTGAAAGCTCAGGCACCCGGAGCTCTTCCTAGGATCAATTAGGTGCAGCGAGAAGTGGCGGAAAAGAGCCACGAAAGGAGCGCAGGGTCACAAACGAAGGCGAAGACGGCAAGCAGGGTCACGGATTGGGGATCAAGGTGCATCATGTGGATCTAGTAATGGGAAAGCACTGCGTTGAGGAAGGCGGAGAAAGGAGGGACCAAGCCGGCCCAGAGGGCGTCGATGAAGAAGGGGACCTCAGAGGCCATCTGGTCAATGCGAGCACGGGAAGCAGGCCAAGCAACCATCTCTCCCCACTCGTTGAAGCTGGATGCGAGCATGAGACGCACCTTGCCCATGGCCTCATCGTTGAGCACCCGCGATCGGCCTACTGCGGGCTCGGCGGCCGGGGGCTCACTAGCCGAAGACAGAGGCTTCTTGCCTTTATCCGCTTGCGTCGGTGCCATGGCGATGGGGCAAGCAGAGCTAAGGTCAGATTGGAAAGAGGAGCAGAGTCTGGGGGAAGCAGGCGAATTGGAAGAGAATGGCGCAAGCGATGGAAGAATAACTGTGTAGACCGCGGTGGCCGTTTAGCCAGGCGGGTATCAAGGCATCATGCGGAAGAGGAGACGCCCACATCCAATCAACCGCCACGTGTCGACCGAGGTCGCAGGCTATTGGGGCCCGCGGCGCTCCGCGCTTGACCCTTGGCTTCACCTTGAAGCCAAGCCCGAGCACGCCTTGGGTCCGGGGGCTAGTGTCGGTGTTCTGGGAATGGGGGTCCCCAAAGTTGCCTGCCTGCGGCCCACGGCGTGGCTTTGCTGGCAGGCCTATACGACCCATCTTCATCAACAAGGAATCAAGACCCTCGTGAGGGGCCAAGCCTCGCGAGGCGGATGACACTAGACCTCCTCAGGAGCAGCCTCATCAGGACGGCTCGTGAGGGGCGGAGAGGTCAAGGTTGGGCAAACCTCGTGAGGTTTCCGTGACGTAAGCCATGACGATCGAGACCAGGCGGGCGCCAGCACACGCAGCGTCCTTGTTTCCCCTTTGGTGCTAAGGGGGCAAGCGCAGGCACGGAGTACCGAGGCATCAAGCAAAGGTTTCCATATTGTTGCAACGAGACCAAGACCAGAAGGACAGCAAGACGAAGGTCACCATGGAGCCCAGGACGGCGTCCCCGCGAGAACCTTTGGCAGGCAAAGACCACCTTTTGTCAGGATAGCTTGTACTAGCTGTCCCCTTTCAAATTGGCTGTCGTTGGCTCCCTTCCCGCTCAATATTTGGGGACAGGACCAGGGCCTCTATAAGTAGGACTAGCCACCACCATAGGGAGGGAGAGGATCCAAGGTCACCCCCAGCCACACAAGTGCACCAAGCATAAGAACACCTCAACCTGAGGACGTTGTTCTTCCCCTTGTACCGTTCATCCTCAGCCCAAGAGGCAATCCACCACCACCACACTGGAGTAGGGTATTACACCACAATGGTGGCCCAAACCAGTATAAATCTTGTGTCCTTTGTGTTGCGAGTTCGTCGAGTTAGTTCGTGAGATCTAGGCTAAGTTAGGACAAGGATCGATAGGGGGGCAGAGGTCTTGGCGCGCACCCCAGAGTTTGAACCTTAAGGGTTTTGCCGGAACCCGTGATCCGATAGGCGCCACCTCCTGTGTGCTGCCCACTCTCTCCCCTAAGGCCCACTAAGGCCCATTACTTCCCCAGGGGGTTCCGGTAACCCTTCCGGCACTCTGGTTTTATCCGAAACTATCCAGAACGCTTCTGGAGTCCGAATAACATGGTCCAATATATCAATATTCATGTCTCAACCATTTCGAGACTCCTTGTAATGTATGTGATCTCATCAGGGACTCCGAACAACCTTCGGTATATCAAATAACATAACTCATAATACAAATTGTCATCGAACGTTAAGCGTGCGGACCCTACAGGTTCGAGAACTATGTAGAAATGACCGAGACCCATCTCCGGTCAATAACGAATAGCGGAACCTAGACGCTCATATTGGTTCCTACATATTCTACAAAGATCTTTATCTATCAAACCGCATAACATCATACATTATTCCCTTTGTCATCGGTATGTTACCTGCATGAGATTCGATCGTCGGTATCATCATACCGAGGTCAATCTCGTTACCAGCAAGTCTCCTTACTCGTTCTGTAATGCATCATCCCGCAACTAACTCATTAGTTACTTTGCTTGCAAGGCTTATAGTGATGAGCATTATCGAGAGGTCCCAGAGATACATCTCCAAAACACGGAGTGACAAATCCTATTCTCGATCTATGCCAACTCAACAAACACCATCGAAGACACCTGTAGAGCATATTTATAATCACCCAGTTATGCTATGACATTTGATAGCACACAAGGTGTTCCTTCGGTATTCAGGAGTTGCATAATCTCATAGTCTGAGGAACATGTATATGTCATGAAGAAAGCAATAGCAGAAGAACTGAACGATCATTATGCTAAGCTAACGGACGGGTCTTGTCCATCACATCATTCTCTAATGATGTGATCCCGTTCATCAAACGACAACACGTGCCTATGGCTAGGAAACTTAACCATCTTTGATTAACGAGCTAGTCAAGTAGAGGCATAATAGGGACACTCTGCTTATCTATGTATTCACACATGTACTAAGTTTCCAGTTAATACAATTCTAGCATGAATAATAAACATTTATCATGATATAAGAAAATATAAATAACAACTTTATTATTGCCTCTAGGGAATATTTCCTTCAGTCTCCCACTTCCACTAGAGTCAATAATCTAGATTACATAGTAATGATTCTAACACCCATGGAGTCTTGGTGTTGATCATGTTTTTCTCATGACAGCGGCTTAGTCATCGGGTCTGCAACATTCAGATCTGTATGTATCTTGCAAATCTCTATGTCTCCCTCCGTGAGAGAGGCTCCCACTCACTTTCTTGTAAATACAGGCTTCTCCAAAAGTCTGTACAAAACCATATGCTTTGATCACACTATCAAAGCATATATTCCAACTCTGAGAGGCCTGCACCAGTCCATAAATGGATCGCTGGAGTTTGCACACTTTGTTAGCACCTTTAGGATTGACAAAACCTTCTGGTTGCATCATATACAACTCTTCCTTGAGATATCCATTAACGAATGCAATTATGACATCCATTTCCCAAATTTCATAATCATAAAATGCGGCAATTGCTAACATGATTCAGATAGACTTAAGCTTCGCTACAGGTGAGAAGGTCTCATTGTAGTCAACTCCTTGAACTTGTAAAAAACCTTTCGCAAAAAGTCGAGCTTTGTAGACGGTAATGTTACCGTCAGCGTCGGTCTTCTTCTTGAAGATCCATTTATTCTCTATGGCGTGCCGATCATCGGGAAAGTCAACCAAAGTCCATACTTCGTTCTCATACATGGATCCCATCTCAGATTTGACGGCCTCAAGCCATTTTGTGGAATCTGGGCTCATCATCGCTTCCTCATAGTTCATAGGTTCGTCATGGTCATGTAACATGACTTCCAGAACAGGATTACCGTACCAATCTGGTGCGGATCTTACTCTGGTTGACCTACGAGGTTCGGTAGTAACTTGATCAGAAGTTTCATGATCATCATCATTAGCTTCCTCACTAATTGGTGTAGGACTCAGTGGAACTGATTTCTGTGATGAGCTACTTTCCAATAAGGGAGAAGGTACTGTTACCTCATCAAGTTCTACTTTCCTCCCACTCACTTATTTCGAGAGAAACTCCTTCTCTAGAAAGGATCCATTCTTAGCAACGAATAACTTGCCTTCGGATCTGTGATAGAAGGTGTACCCAATAGTCTCCTTTGGGTATCCTATAAAGACACATTTCTCCGATTTGGGTTCAAGCTTATCTGGTTGAAGCTTTTTCACATAAGAATCGCAGCCCTAAACTTTAAGAAATGACAATTTGGGTTTCTTGCCAAACCACAGTTCATATGGTGTCGTCTCAACGGATTTCGATGGTGCCCTATTTAACGTGAATGCATCCATCTCTAAAGCATAACCCCAAAACAATAGTGGTAAATCAGTAAGAGACATCATAGATCGCACCATATCTAATAGAGTGCGGTTACGATGTTCGGACACACCATTACGCTGTGGTGTTCCAGGTGGCATGAGTTGCGAAACTAATCCGCATATTTTCAAATGAAGACCAAACTCATAACTCAAATATTCACCTCCATGATCAGATCGTAGAAACTTAACTTTCTTGTTACGATGATTTTCCACTTCACTCTGAAATTCTTTGAACTTTTCAAAAGTTTCAGACTTATGCTTCATCAAGTAGATATACCCATATCTGCTCAAATCATCTGTGAAGGTCAGAAAATAACGATACCCGCCGCGAGCATCAACAATCATCGGACCGCATACATCAGTATGTATTATTTCTAATAAGTCTGTTTCTCGCTCCATTGTTCTGGAGAACGGAGTCTTAGTCATCTTGCCCATGAGGCATGGTTTGCAAGCATCTAGTGATTCGTAATCAAGTGATTCCAAAAGCCCATGAGCATGGAGTTTCTTCATGCGCTTTACACCAATATGACCTAAACGGCAGTGCCACAAATAAGTTGTACTATCATTATTAAACTTATATCTTTTGGCTTCAATACTATGAATATGTGTATCACTACTATCAAGATTCAATAAAAATAGACCACTCATCAAGGGTGCATGACCATAAAAGACATTACTCATATAAATAGAACAACCATTATTCTCTGATTTAAATGAATAACCGTCTCACATCAAACAAGATCCAGATATAATGTTCATGCTTAATGCTAGCACCAAATAACAATTATACAGGTCTAAAACTAATCCCGAAGGTAGATGTAGAGGTAGCGTGCCGACCGCGATCACATCGACTTTGGAACCATTTCCCACGCGCATCGTCACCTCGTCCTTAGCCAATCTTCCCTTAATCCATAGCCCTTGTTTCGAGTTGCAAATATTAGCAGCAGAACCAGTATCAAACACCCAGGCGCTACTGTGAGCATTAGTAAGGTACACATCAATAACATGTATATCAAATATACCTTTCACTTTTCCATCCTTCTTATCCTCCAAATACTTGGGGCAGTTCTGCTTCTAGTGACCAGTCCCTTTGCAGTAGAAGGACTCAGTCTCAGGCTTAGGTCCAGACTTTGGCTTCTTCACTTGAGCAGCAACTTGCTTGCCGTTCTTCTTGAAGTTCCCCTTCTTCCCTTTGCCCTTCTTCTTGAAACTAGTGGTATTTTTGACCATCAAGACTTGATTCTCCTTCTTGATTTCTACCTCCGCAACTTTTAGCATTGCGAAGAGCTCGGGAATTGTCTTATCCATCCCTTGCATATTATAGTTCATCATGAAGCTTTTGTAGCTTGGTGGCAGTGATTGAAGAACTCTGTCAATGACACTATCATCAGGAAGATTAACTCCCAGTTGAGTCAAGTGGTTGTGGTACCCAGACATTCTGAGTATATGTACACTGACAGAACTATTCTCCTCCATCTTGCAACTTTAGAACTTATTGGAGACTTCATATCTCTCAATCCGGGCATTTGCTTGAAATATTAACTTCAACTCCTGGAACATCTCATATGCTCCATGATGTTCAAAACGTCGTTGAATTCCCGATTCTAAGTCGTAAAGCATGGCACACTGAACTATCGAGTAGTCATCGGCTTTGCTCTGCCAAACGTTCATAACATCTGGAGTAGCTCCTGCAGCGGGCTTTGCACCTAGCGGTACTTACAGGACATAATTCTTCTGTGCAGCAATGAGGATAATCCTCAAGTTACGCACCCAGTCCGTGTAGTTGCTACCATCATCTTTCAACTTAGCTTTCTCTAGGAATGCATTAAAATTCAAAGGAACAGTAGCACATGCCATTTATCTACAACAACATAGACATGAAAAATACTATCAGGTACTAAGTTCATGATAAATTAAAGTTCAATTAATCATATTACTTAAGAACTCCCACTTAGATAGACATCCCTCTAGTCATCTAAATGATCACGTGATCCATATCAACTAAACCATGTCCGGTCATCACGTGAGATGGAGAAGTTTTCAATGGTGAACATCACTATGTTGATCATATCTACTATATGATTCACGCTCGACCTTTCGGTCTCCGTGTTCCGAGGCCATATCTGCATATGCTAGGCTCATCAAGTTTAACCTAAGTATTCTACTTGTGCAAAACTGGCTTGCACCCGTTATATGTGAACGTAGAGCTTATCACACCTGATCATCACGTGGTGTCTCGGCACGATGAACTATAGCAATGGTGCATACTCAGGGAGAACACTTATACCTTGAAATTTATTGAGAGATCATCTTATAATGCTACCGCCAAACTAAGCAAAATAAGATGCATAAAAAGATAAACATCACATGCAATCAAATAAGTGATATGATATGGCCATCATCATCTTGTGCCTTTGATCTCCATCTCCAAAGCACCATCATGATCACCATCGTCACCGGCTTGACACCTTGATCTCCATCGAAGCATCGTTGTCGTCTCGCCAACTATTGCTTCTACGACTATCACTACCGCTTAGTGATAAATAAAGCAATTACAAAGCGAACACTATATGGCTCCTGCCAGTTGTCGATAACTATTACAAAACATGATCATCCCATACAACAATTTATATATCATCACGTCTTGACCATATCACATCACAGCAAGCCCTGCAAAAACAAGTTAGACGTCCTCTACTTTGTTGTTGCAAGTTTTACGTGGCTGCTACGGGCTTCTAGCAAGAACCGTTCTTACCTACGCATCAAAACTACAACAATTTTTCATCAAGTGTGTCGTTTTAACCTTCAACAAGGACCAGGCGTAGTCACACTCGATTCAACTAAAGTTGGAGAAACAGACACCCACTAGCCACCTGTGTGCGAAGCACGGCAGTAGAACCAGTCTCATGAACGCGGTCATCTAATGTCTGTTTGCGCCGCTTCATCCAACAATACCGCCGAATCAAAGTATGACATGCTGGTAAGCAGTATGACTATTATCGGCCACAACTCTTTGTGTTCTACTCATGCATATAATATCTACGCATAAACCTGGCTCTGATACCACTTTTGGGGAATGCAGTATGTCAAAAAATTTACCTACGATCACACAAGATCTATCTAGGAGATGCATAGCAACGGGAGGGGAGAGTGTGTCTACGTACCCTCGTAGACAGAAAGCGGAAGCGTTTAGTAACGCGGTTGATGTAGTCGAACGTCTTCGCGATCCAACCAATCCAAGTACCGAACACACGTGACCTCTGCGATCAGCACACGTTCAGCTCATTGACGTCCCTCGAACTCTTGATCTAGTTGAGGCCGAGGGAGAGTTCCGTCAGCACAAAAGTGTGGTGACGGTGATGATGAAGTTACCGATGCAGGGCTTCACCTAAGCACTACAATGATGTGACCGAGGTGTGTAACTTTGGAGGGGAGCACCGCACATGGCTAAATGATCAACTTGTGCGTCTATGGGGTGCCCCCTCCCCGTATATAAAGGAGGGGAGGAGGAGGCCGGCCGGCCCTAGGCGGCGCGCCCAAGGGGGGGAGTCCTACTACAAGTAGGAATCGGCTCCCCCTTTCCTAGTCCTAGTAGGAGAAGAAGGAAGGAGAGGGAGAGGGAGAGGGAAAGAGGAGCCACGCCCCCTCCCCTAGTTCTATTCAAACTCCCCTTGGGGGGCGCCACCACCTGGCTGCTGCCCTCTCTCCCCCCTAAGGCCCACTAAGGCCTGTTACTTCCCCGGGGGGTTCGGGTAACCCTTCCGGCACTCCGGTTTTATCCAAAATTATCCGGAATGCTTCAGGTGTCCGAATAACATGGTCCATTATATAAATCTTTATGTCTCGACCATTATGAGACTCCTCGTCATGTCCATGATCTCATTCGGGACTCCAAACAACCTTCGGTACATCAAATCACATAACTCATAATACAAATCAGCATCGAACGTTAAGCGTGCGGACCCTACGGGTTCGAGAACTATGTAGACATGACCGAGACACATCTCTGGTCAATAACCAATTGCGGAACCTGGATGCTCATATTGGTTCCTACGTATTCTACAAAGATTTTTATTGGTCAAACCGCATAACAACATACGTTGTTCCCTTTGTCATCGGTATGTTACCTGTCCGAGATTCGATCGTCGGTATCATCATACCTAGTTCAATCTCATTACCGGCAAGTCTCTTTACTCGTTTTGTAATGCATCATCCCACAACTAACTCATTAGTCACTTTGCTTGCAAGGCTTATAGTGATGAGCATTATCGAGAGGGCCCAGAGATACCTCTCCGAAACACGGAGTGACAAATCCTATTATCGATCTATGCCAACTCAACAAACACCATGGGAGACACCTACATAGCATCTTTATAATCACCCGGTTACGTTGTGATGTTCGATAGCACACAAGGACTTCCTACGGTATTCGGGAGTAGCATAATCTCATAGTCTGAGGAACATGTAAAAGTCATGAAGAAAGCAATAGCAGGAAAACTAAACGATCATCATGCTAAGCCAACGGATGGGTCTTGTCCATCACATCATTCTCTAATGATGTGATCCCGTTCATCAAATGACAACACATGTCTATGGCTAGGAAACTTAACCATCTTTGATTAACGAGCTAGTCAAGTAGAGGCATACTAGGGACACTCTGTTTGTCTATGTATTCACACATGTACTAAGTTTCTGGTTAATAAAATTCTAGCATGAATAATAAACATTTATCAGGATATAAAAAAATATAAATAACAACTTTATTATTGCCTCTAGGGAATATTTCCTTTAACTATTTGGGCCGTCCATGATGGAAAGAATCATGGTTGAAGTGAGGGAGAGGAAATATCGCGTAGTTACTGGTTATGGTGGGTGGTCGGGGCTGAGCGATGCACTATGGTTTGCGCGTTTCTCTCGTGGACGCGCGTGTGTGTGAGGCATTGGCTTATTGAACCCGGACCGATCACACATTACTGAACCCGAGCGATCAATCCCTTGGCTGTTGACTGAACCCAAGCGATTCACTCGCTGTTGACTGAACCCGAGCGATTCCTTCGTTGCTGCTGCTAACTGAACCCGAGCGATCGATCACTCCTGCTGCTTACTGAAGCTGATCGAGCCTCTGTACGAGATGTAGCTAGCCAACCAGTGTTGGGTTGCCTCTCGATGAAGAGTGACTATTGCTACCGTGCGAGCGATACGTAGAACGATTCGAGACGTGGTGAGTCGAGCCGAGTGGTTGGCTATGGATGAAAAGTTCCCGGTTGGGGTTGGATGAACAGGACCTTGTGGTAGTAGGCCGTTGTCGCTGGATGAACAAGACCACGATGAGGCCTCCGAACCCCAGCCGGTTGGGGGTGGATGAATAGGACATGTGGAGGCTCTATGAACACTAGCCAATGGAGGCTGGACGAACAGTAGTCGATGATGAATAGTAGACCGTGGAGGGTGGAGGAGGTTGACGGCGGATGAAAAGTAGCCCGTGGAGGCTGGAGCGAGGCAGTAGACAGAGGATGAACAGGACCCCGTTTCGACCATAGGCGCTCCAACACGAGTCCATTTCCTCCGTTTTGCGGTATGCCACACCCCTCCCGATCAATAGGACCTTGTTTTGACCGTAGGCACTCGAACACAAGTCTGTTTCCTCCGTTTTGCGGTACGCTAGACCCCTCCCAATGAACATGATCTCGTTTCGACCGTGGCCGGTCAAACAAAAGGCCATTTCCTCCGTTTGGCGGTACACCAGACCCCATTTCGTCATTCCGTCCAAGCCGGCTGGCTCCCATTGAACACGACGCATTCCGACCTAGTCGGTTGTTTCCCGATGAACAGGATGATGTTTATCCATTCCAACCCAGCCGGTTCGCTGCCCGATGAACAGGATGCCGTTGCTGCCGTTCGTTGCCTCTCCATGTACACAACCCCTGGCCGGATACTTATATGATGGAAAATAGACCCGAGGGCCATAGGTCTCACTAGAGGCTTCTCTGAAAGATAGAAATTATTACGGTGGGTGAACAAATTACTACCGAGCAATCGATAGAAAAGCGCAAAGTTATGACGATATCTAAGGCAATGATCATGAATATAGACATCACGTCCATGTCAAGGAGACATAAACGATTATCCATCTACTACTATTACTCCACACATCGACCGACTCTTGCCTGCATCTAGAGTATTAAGTTCATAACAAAAGAGTAACACATTAAGTAAGATGCCATGATGTAGCGGGATTAACTCAAGCAATATGATGAAGACCACATCTTGTTATCCTCGATGACAACAATACAATACGTGTCGGTTCCCCTTCTGTCACTAGGATCGAGCACTGCAAGATTGAACCCAAAGCTAAGCACTTCTCCCATTGCAAGAAAAACCAATCTAGTTGGCTAAACCAAATCGATAGTTCGAAGAGACTTGCAAAGATATCAAATCATGCATATATAAGAATTGAGAGGAGATTCAAATAGTATTCATATATAAGCTGGTCATAAATCCACAATTCATCGGATCTCGGCAAACACACTGCAAAAGAGTGTTACATCAAGTAGATCTCCAAGAAAATCGAGGAGAACATGGTATTGAGAATCAAAGAGAGAGAAGAAGCCATCTAGCTACTAGCAATGGACCCGTAGGTCTGTGGTAAACTACTCACGCTTCATCGGAGAGGCAATGGTGTTGATGTAGAAGCCCTCCATGATCGAATCCCCCTCCGGAAGGATGCCGGAAAAGGTCCCTAGATGGGATCTCATGGGTACAGAAGGTTGCGGCAGTGGAAAAGTGGTTTCGTGGCTCTCTTGGAAGTTTTCGGGGTATATGAGAATATATAGGAGGACGATCTAGGTCAGGGGGTCATCGAGGGGCCCAAAAGGTCAGGGGGTGCGCCCAACCCCCTTGGGCACGCCCTCCACCCTTGTGGCCGCGTCGTGGCTCTTTTGACTTGCACTCCAAGTCTCCTGGGTGTCTTCTGGTCCAAGAAAAATCACCGCAAAAATTTTATTCCGTTTGGACTCCGTTTGATATTCCCTTTCTGCGAAACTCTAAAACAAGGAAAAAATAGAAAGTGGCACTGGGCTCTAGGTTAATAGGTTAGTCCCAAAAATCATATAAAATAGCATATTAATGCATATAAAACATCCAAAACAAATAATATAATAGCATGGAACAATCAGAAATTATAGATATGTTGGAGACGTATCAAGCATCCCAAAGCTTAATTCCTGCTCGTCCTCGAGTAGGTTAATGATAAAAACAAAATTTTTGATGTGGAATGCTACCTAACATATTTATCCATGTAATTCTCTTAATTGTGGCTTGAATTTTCAGATCTGTAAGATTCAAAACAAAAGTTTGATATTAACATAAGAACAATAATACTTCAAGCATACTAACAAATAATTATGTCTTCTCAAAATAACATGGCCAAAGAAAGCTTATCCCTACAAAATCATATAGTCTGGGTATGCTCCATCTTCATCAAGGATGTATGTCAAGAGGCTAACAATAGGGACCCCCATGGTCCATGGCCGCACGCAAGCAACCACCTCCTTATTATGCGAAAAAATGATTCCTCCCACTGACATCTTCGGTGCACTGGTTCGGAGGCTAACTTGTGGGCCTACTAAGTTGACGCGCACGTAGGGCTTTAACAACTTAGTCAATAAACGACTCTAGCAGCAGTGACCATTGGATTTTAATCAAATGGTCCCGCTGCTTCTTCAATATTTGATCTTCTTGCACCAGCCGTGCAAAACAGTGTCGGCGGGACCACCTGTTCCTGCCTCCATGGCCGGTTGTGCTGCCGCGCAGGCCTCACCGCCCCACCCTACTCCCACCGCTGGCCAGGCCATCCCTCTATTCACCCACACCCCTGTTATTCTACAGCAACGACAGCCTCATACCGCAGCCAAACCAGTCAACCATCATACGAGCCTCCGCGTGTTCTCGGGCTCCGCGTATTTCCCTACCTCACCGTCATCCACCGCCTGGGTGCTCTTCGCGCGGCGTGGTGAACGCGGTGAACGAATGACAGCCATCAGAAGAGGACTGTATGTGGAGAGGCTGACAGCTAGGTCCATGGCCGCACGCAAGCAAGTGCCTCCTTATTACGCACAAAATAATGATGCATCCACCTCATAGCTCAGACCCATCGGAAGGGCCTTTGTATTTCGCGAAAAAATGTCCCCCCTGATAGTTGGGACCCACCGGCTTTACCTTCGCACAGAAGGAAGTGACTTCTTCCCCCCTGACAGATGGGACCCACCAGGTTGAAGCGAAGGTAGCGTTATCTGTCTGGCCAAGAACGTGTCCGTACATAGCGGTCGAACGGTCTCTCTGCAGCGACGTACCATGGCCGAGTAAGGAGCGACACGTGTTGAAGTAGAGGCGCTGACATAGCATGTCACACAGTCCCGTCTATATCATGTACACGTACGTACAACCATGCTACAAGATAGTAAATACGGCTATGTACGTACATATGTGTGGGGTCTCTAATGCATACAGCGACAATGTCCTGTTCATCGGAACAGAGTAAACAGCGTCGCATTTTCATCGGGAGCCAACCGGCTTGGACAGAACAACCGAAACAAGCTCTGGCGTACCGCAGAATGGAGGAAATGGCCTTCTGTTCGACTGCGTACGGTCGAAACGGTGTCCTGTTCATTGGGAAGGGTCTGGCATACCGCAGAACAGAGGAAATGGACTTGTGTTCGAGTCCATATGGTTGTAACGGGGTGCTGTTGGTCGGGAGGGGTGTGGCATACCACAAAACGGAGGAAACGGACTTGTGTTGGAGCGCCTACGGTCGAAATAGGGTCCTGTTCATCGGTAGGGGTGTGGCGTACCGCAAAACGGGACTCTACGGGCTACTGTTCATCCACCATCGACTTCCTCCGGCATCCACCTACTACTTTTCATCCACCGTTGACTTCCTCCAGCCTCCACCATCTATTGTTCATCCACGGGGTCCTGTTCATCTAGCCTCCACTGGCTACTATTCAACAAGCCCTCGACGGGGTCCTGTTCATCCACCCTCCACCGGCCTCCTCGATCGGGGTCCTGTTCATCCAGGGGCAACGACCTCTACTACCATGGGAACTGTTCATCCAACCCCCAGCAATGGTCACTGTTCATCAAGAGGCAGCAGGTTCGATCGGCTTCAGTTAGCAGGAGTAGCGAAGGAATCGCTCGGGTTCAGTTAACAGCCAGGGATCGATCGCTCGGGTTCGCTAACGTAGCTAGTGCAAGCGCTTGGGTTTAGTAAGCGAACGCCTCGATCGGGTTCAGTTAGAGCCCAACGCCTCACACACACGCACGTACATGTACGAGAGAAACATGCAATCCCTCCGTGCATCACTCGGCCCTGACGACCCACCGTAACCGGGAACTCCTCGAAATTTTCCTCGCCCTTGCTTCTACCATGATTTTTTTCGTCGTGGACGGCCCAAAGAATGTCATGCAGGTGCGTCTCCGCCCCTCCCAGTATGAAAACCCCATTTTTTGTCATGATTTTTTGTCATAGAAGTAGGAGCCCACCACATATATGCTGATACTGGGTTTTGTCATAATTATCGTCATAGAAATGTCATAAGAATGACATAATTTTTTTCGTTCGGGCCAAAATGCCACGGATGTGTCTTTTTTTTGTAGTGATCCTTTTGGACCAAAGGGAACAAGACACAACATAGTCACCACATCCATTAACAGGTGATATCTTTGGAAGCACTTCCATATAATGAAGCTAACAAAGAACATGCGATTGAACTGCACAACTCATGACGAATTAGAGAAACAAAAGGGCAGCCAAATTTTTAGAGTGGATTCTAAATATTGGATGAAAAAAATTCATTATTTACCATTACCTGTAGTCCATCCCCTTCTCAAGATAAACATAAATGGATGGACTATGGGTACTGGTAAATGATGAAGATAGCAATGAGGTCAAAATAATTCATTACTACCAATATTGAGGGCATTGAGACATTGTTATATTTCACATGTACAATGAAATCAGACCTGTTTGAATATTAGGCTATTAAATATTAATTTTGGTTAGCGAATTATTGCAAACATGCATCAACAATTGGAAATAGTTCGTTACTACCAAACATCGGCAAACTATAATGTGATATTTGATTCTACAAGCTTAGTATGTAATGCAAACGAATAGTGAGAGCATCAGTAAATTATTATAATTCATATGTACAATGCAATCAGACTTGTTTTGATATTCAATTGTTATATTTTCAGTCTTCTCTAGGAATTATTTAAACTATAGCTAATCACAAATGTACTAAAGTTTCTTAACCTTGTTGAATATTAATAGGGGTAGGGGGCCTAACACTTCCAATGTCGGTCCCAAAGACTGGAAAAAGTGGAGGGGCATTAGCAAATTAACACTATACCTTAAGATGTAGGGTATTTCACATTCCAAACTTACTATCATCAATTAGTAACTTAGCCATAAGTTAATCAAATAAAAAACAAGAGCAGTAACTATACAAGAATATACAATTACCATGTAGATATAGTACTAGTTTGGATTGGTATGTGTGCTCATACATATAATTACATTTTCAAAAATTTATGAACTTATTAATAGCTACTCTATACCTCACTCAACACTTATAGGCCACTTATAGAAATCACATGTTTTTACCAAGACCAGAAAGACAATTTATGAAAATTTACATCTAATTGGCATTCCATTGATTACATTATATTGGTACAACCGCATACCCACGGGCCACTTCATTAAATCTTAGCACGCGCATCGAGCGGGCCACTTTCCTAGTTATGTTAAAATGAATATACCCTTTAGATCCAAAATGTGACGATTCTTATAAATCGGTGGAACGACACAGAACCACAACCACTCGCTCACTACCTCGTCTAGCATGTCTCTCTTGACTACACATCTTCCTCTCTTGTTTCCCCGGCGGCGCCACCCCACGGGGCATATGTGGTGGTGGGGATGGTTCAAGGATGACCGGTGGTCCCTTCTTCTCCTAAAATCATCTCCTCCAATGACAGTGACTGGGATGGTGAGGATACTTCACCAGTGGTGGCTGGGATGGCATGAATCCGCCTCTGTTTGGCCAGTGATGTGGCAGCAGAAACCAGGTACGGCTCATCTGAGCGACCAAAATGCAAAAATAATAATTCCCAAGTGCAACATTACAATTAATCAAACTGGAGTTTTTTGGGATGCAATAAAAGAAAATATTGGTGTGTAGCAGTCAAAAGACTCCCAGATTTTGGTGGTGATGAGTTTTTTTTAACAAACATCCATCCACTCGACATGCTTTATTGATAAGATAACAAGATTACATAGTTGAGCATGAACTTTAAATATATCTAATAGAACATGATGTAATTGGTGGGCATGTAGTGCCAAATAGGTTCGCCACGCTCTCCATCCAACAGCTCAGAGTACCGCGTGTCCCAATCAGATGTGTTCATATGACACATGGCTATTGCTGTCAGGCGCGGTTTTTTTCTGTAGGAAATAACAAACAATGAGCTGCTTTAGAACTAACACAATCTCTAGTTGATAAGATTTGTAGCACAAGTACTTACCAACAGGTGGATGATCTGGATCCCAATGTACTGCATAAGCACTTGCACCAAATCCTTTCTCTTCTGAGGGCACAAACAAACTATGAGTTTATTCAGAATGAACAAACTCTCCACTTCCTAAGGTACGCAGCTACTTACCAGAAGGTGCATCATCTGGCTCCGAGTTACCTTATAAGCACTTGAACCAAATCCTTTTTCTTCTATAGGAAATAAAGAATCATGAGTTGATTCAGGACTCACACGTTCTTAAATTTCTAATAAAGCACAAGTAATTACATGAAGGTGCATCTTCTGGGCTCCAAGTCGCCTTGTTAGAACTTGTCCCAGAACCTTTTTCTTCTAAAGGTAATAGAAAAGTATGATTTGGTTCAGGATTAACACATTCTCAACATGGTAAGGTAGGAGAAGTACTTACCAGATGGTGAATGATCTGGATCCCAGTGTACCGCATAAGCACTTGCCCCAAAACCTTTTTCTTCTATAGGAATAACAAACCATGATTTCAGTCAAAACTAACACATTCTCGACTTGGTAAGGTATCACAAGTACTTATTAGAAGGTGCATCTTATGGGCTCCAATTCACCTTATAAGGACTTGCCCCAGAACCTCCTTCTTCTGTAGCAAATAACAAACTATGAGCTTATTAAGAATTAACACATTCTCAACATAGGAAGGTGGCACAAGTACTTACTTGAAGGGGGATCCCAATGTACCGCATACGCACTTTCACCAAAGCCATCTTTTTCTAGAGGAAATAATGACCAATGAGTTAATTCACAGTTAACAAACTTCCCGAGTTGGCAAGGTAGCACAATTACTTACGAGAAGGAGGATCCCAATGAACCGCATAAGCACTTTCACCAAAACCATTTCCCTCTGCAGTAACTGACAAATTAGGTGTTGACTCACAATTAACAAATTTCGCAACTTGACAAGGTAGCACAAGTATTTACTAGTAGGTGGATCCCAATGAACCGCATAAGCACTCGTATCAAAAGCATTTTCTTCTGCAGGAAATAATAAACTATATGAGGTGATTCAGACATGAGAGACCCTCGACTTGGTAAAGCTAGTAGTAGTACTTACGAGAAGATGGAGGTTCGCCCCTGTCGCTGGACTCAGCAAAGGCCATGATGAGCAAGAAAAAGGCTACTGGTATAAGCTTGATCGCCATGTCTATATCACTATGAACTAAATTTCATTGGGTGAGGAAAACATACGGGTCTAGGTGCCTATTTATATAGCTCGGCAATTCCTTAGTAGCGGAAGGAAAAGCAGTGCTAGGTAAAAAAAATCCCAATTTCCCTAGCATTTACAAAATTCCTTAATTGGAAACCATATATGGAAAGAATTTAAATATTACGTAACTTAGTTCGTAAGGAAACGTTGGAATCCTCCTATTGCAATAATATCTGCCCAAAGATAATTCGTGTGGAAAGGTTCTACTCCTCCCATTTCTTAGTACTAATTAACATGCATAGAAAACTAACATAGTATCTCCCCCCAATATCAATAGCTTAAATTAAACAAAATTTGCATCTGGCAAACAACTACTTTTTTGGGACAAGTCCAAACGCATTACCAGCGTTGGATGGGGATCGAGAAGTAGCGTTCTTCAGTTGATTTTCTCCCATATCCCAGAATTAAGGGATCGACTAAATTAGCCAGGCCCTAATTAATGGAGGATCACTCGCATTATCTTCGCTTGATTTTCTCCCATTTCTCTTGTCAGAGCCCTAGTCAGTGCTTGCATTAGGACTAGCTAGAGTGATGCATCATGTTTAAATTATTCTTAAACTTGAAATGGGGATCAACAAACCCCAGCACCCCCCAGGAAATACCAGGTTCAACAAAAACATGATTTCAATGAACGCAAAACCGCCCTTCATAAAAGTTCATCATTTTTGAAGTGGAATAGAACCTCTACCAAAAATGGTGCACATTTTTCTAGGACACTCTGGATTTTTGAACTAATCCATATAGTATTTACATTTGGACATTTAAACCTTATAAATAATTTTAAATGTCCAAATAATCTTGAAAGAATTTGAGGGCTGTTGGAAATAATTTCACAAGTGCCCACAAATATTTTCAGCATTTTACAAAGAGGTTTGGCATTTGTGCTAAATCAGAAAGAAAGACAGAAAATAAAACAAAAAAACAGAAAAGGCAGAGGGAGAAGGCCCCTAGACAACTTACCTGAACTGGGCCGACCCACCTGGCCTGGTGCCAGTCACCCCCTACCTCTTCCAGTAGGCAGAGGCGAACAGGGCACGCGCGCCCGAGCTCGCCGTGCAGCTCCCTCGAAACGCCTCCTCGGTGCCGCCCCGAGCTCCCCGACACCTCACTCTCCCCCTGCCCTCTCTCTCTTGCCCTCTGATCGCCGTGGCCGATGCAGCCACTGCCGCGCTACCGTGAAGCCACAGCCACCGCCGCTCCCTCATCGCCTCGACGTGCCCATGAGCTTCCTTGCCGTCCACTGCACCGAGCCAGCCGAGCCACGAGCGCTCACATGCCCTGGATATGCCTCCCTAACCCCACCTTCATCGCCCATCGCCGGAGACCCCCGTCGCCACCGCGCTCAGCTCCGACCACCTTCGAGCTCACCGTCCACTCCACTATGATCGCCGTGAGCCGCTGCCCCTTCTTTCCCTCTCTGTTCTCGCTGCCGCACTGTGTAGCCACACCGCCGCTCTCACCCGCATGTGCCACCGGCTGCGATCGCCGCCGACACAACTTCGGTGACCAAATGGTCCGCCCATCGTGTCCTTTGCACTCGCCGCTTCGCGCACGCCGTCCCTAGCGTGCTAGCTCGCCCGCCTATGCCCCGCAGCGCCGCCCGCGCCTGCAAACAAGCTCCGACCACCGCAGCCGAGCTCCCCGCCGTTGCATCCGGCCGCCTCAGGCCCGACTGGTGTCATCGCCTGACGCGCGCTTGTCTAGGCTCTCGAACGAGCCCAGCTGCACTACGAACGGGGCACCACAACCCGTTCCCGAAGCGCCCCGCCGCATCCATTATCACCGATGGCTAAGCGCCGGCGTGTTAGCCCCTGTTGAAGAGGGGTTTGACCTCCCCTGGGTCACTGACGTGTGGGGCCGCCCTGCTAATTAACCTAGGTTAGTACTAATTAAATTAGGTTAGTTTAGTTGGTCACTGACATGCGGGACCCACTGGTTAGTTTGACCTGGGCCGCCCCGTTGACTCGCTCACGTCATGCTGACGCGGTAATTCCCTTTTCTGGAATTAGTTTATTTCTAATTAATCAAAAAATCCAAAAAAAGGTTTAAACTTCAAAAAATCATAGAAATTAATCTATAGCTTAGATGGAAAAGATTTACATATGAAAAATGATCAGAAAAATCCAATCCCTCCATTAGCATTGGTTTCATGCATGACAAAGCAACTTAACCTTGCTGTATAGATCAAAACATGATACCGCACTTTATAAATTCATAGTTTGAGTTTGAATTTGAACCTTTGGTTCGAATTGACTCAAACCCCTCTTGTTTTAGTTGCATTAGCCCAACACACTCACTTTGCCATGTCATATTCACGCATCATATTGTTTCATATTGCCATGTATTGATTGTGTTACCGGTGTGATCTCCGTGGTAGGTCCTACACCGAGGATATCCGTGAATATATCCAACCGAAGGGCAGTACACTTCCACCACCCTTCCAGGCAAGCAACCCCCATTGATCATCTCGATACAATACCATCTTCTTGCTCTTGCTCTCTTTTACTGCATTAAGACAATAACGTTTCAAACTGCTGTTTCCTGCGGTAGTTGAACCCCTTTCCTCTGCATGACCTGTCTTTGCCACGGTAACTAGATGAAACCCACTAGCATGTGTAGGAGTTGATTGAGCCATGTTGTGTTCCTACCATGCTATGCCAGCTATACTTAGAGTTGTGTTAGGTCCGATTCATCTGGGTGATGGATTGGAGTGAAAAGGTTGTGTCCAGTAATGAGAGTGAAGTGTTGAACATGTTTTGGTAAAGGTATCGATGAGAGGCCATGTGGGAGTACATGGTGGGTTGTTTCACAGGAACCGTCCCTAAGAACTGAGTTCTGTGTGTGTGATTCAACACCAGCTACTACCACACATTGGGCCCTGAAATATGACCCCGCTCGACTTATTGACTACCATGATCTGGGTCCAGTAGTTGCAAGTAGTTTCTGGTGTCTATAGTATACTGGAGGCTGTGCGCAGCGCTAACCCTTGGGGTGGAGTGTGATGGGGCAAGTACCTGGCACGGTATACCGGCATGCCAGTTTGGTGCCTCGGGAACCCTGCACACAGCGGTTGGGGCTGTACTGGAAACACCAGCCGGATCTCCTTGTGGATGGAACCCGAATAGGCAATAAACCTGGACTAGAGACTTGTGTGGTTGGTTAGGTCGTGGTCTAGACCCTCGCCGGCTTTCGCTTGAAGTATGCGGAGCACTTGACGTGTGCAGGCGCTAAGTGGTGGACACATGTGTGAAGAAGTACACCCCAGCAGGGTTATCAAACTATTTGAATAGCCGCGTCTGCGATAATGGACCACTTGGCTGCTTATGCAGTTCATAGACAAGTTAACGGTTACCCATAAAAGACTCAAGACAAGTGTGAGTGCTGTGGATGGCCATCTCGTAGGAAGACGGGAGAGGATCCATGGTGGAGTATTGTTGTGGTGATTAGTGGACTCATGTGCGCTATCTCATCTTATTCAAACTACTGTTATACGAAGGATAGAATAGCTAAGAGTCAGAGCTAGCTTGCTGCATAAATTCCACTAGCCTTGTTGATAATGTTGCATATATTATAGGATCTGATGTAAGACTTGCTGAGTACCTTAGTACCCATGTTTGCTTAATAAACTATTGCAGAGGAGAACACCGCCCCCTCTGATGGATTCTATGTAGATCTTGATGTTGATGAGTAGCTTGCTACTCAAGTGGCAGCCTCGAGCCTGTGAAGGGCCTTGTAGATAGTCAGGCTTCAGCAAGCCTTCTTGCTACTGCTTGAGCTTGCATTAGTTTTTCCCATGAAGGGGAAAGGGTGATACAGCAAAGTAGAGTAAGTATTTCCCTCAACTTTGAGAACCAAGGTATCAATCTAGTAGGAGACAATGCAACAAGCCACCGAATACATGCACAATCAAACACCAACCTGCACCCAACGCGGCAAAGGGGTTGTCAATCCCTTCACGGTTATTTGCAAAGTGAGATCTTATATAGATGGATAAACGGTAAAGTAATATTTTTGGTTTATAGATCGGAAAGTAAAAGATTGCAAAGAAAGTAAATAGGAAACTAAAATTGTAGATCAGAAACTTATATGATGGAAAATAGAAGATTACATGATGGAGAATAGACCCGAGGGCCATTGGTTTCACTAGAGGCTTCTCTCAAGATAGAAAATATTACGGTGGGTGAACAAATTACTGTCGAGCAATTGATAGAAAAAAGCGCAAAGTTATGATGATATCTAAGGCAATGATCATGAATATAGGCATCACGTCCATATCAAGTAGACCAAAATGATTCTGCATCTACTACTATTACTCCACACATCGACCGAGTCCTGCATGCATCTAGAGTATTAAGTTCATAAGAACAGAGTAACGCATTAAATAACATGACATGATGTAGCGAAATTAACTCAAGCAATACGATGAAAACCCCATCTTGTTATCCTCGATGGCAGCAATACAATGCGCGTCGGTTCCCCTTCTGTTACTAGGATCGAGCACCGCAAGTTTGAACCCAAAGCTAAGCATTTCTCCCATTGCAAGAAAAACCAATCTAGTTGGCCAAACCAAATTGATAGTTCGAAGCGACTTGCAAAGATATCAAATCATGCATATAAGAATTCAGAGGAAATTAAAATAATATTCATAGATAAGCTGATCATAAATCCACAATTCATCGGATCTCGGCAAACACACAGCAAAAAAGTATTACATCGAATAGATCTCCAAGAACATTGACGAGAACATGGTATTGAGAATCAAAGAGAGAGAAGAAGCCATCTAGCTACTAGCTATGGACCTGTAGGTCTGTGGTAAACTATTCACGCTTCATCGGAGAGGCAATGGTGTTGATGTAGAAGCCCTCCGTGATCGAATCCCCCTCCAGAAGAATGCTGGAAAAGGCCCATAGATGGGATCTCACGGGTACAGAAAGTTGCGGCGGTGGAATAGTGGTTTCGTGGCTCCCCTGAAAGGTTTTGGGGTATTTGAGAATATATATAGGCGGAAGAAATAGGTTGGTGGAGTCACGAGGGGCCCAAAAGGGTGGGGCGCGCCCTACCCCCCTGGACGCGCCCTCCGTCCTTGTGGCCGCCTCGTGGCTCCCCTGACGTGCACTCCAAGTCCTCTGGATGTCTTCTGGTCCAAGAAAAATCATCGCCAAAGTTTCATTCTGTTTGGACTCCGTTTGGTATTCCTTTTCTACGAAACTCTGAAACAAGGAAAAAACAGAAACTGGCACTGTGCTCTAGGTTAATTGGTTAGTCCCAAAAATCATATAAAATAGCATATTAATGCATGTAAAACGTCCAAAACAGATAATATAATAGCATGGAACAGTCAAAAATTATAGATACGTTGGAGACGTATCAGGCATCCCCAAGCTTAATTCCTGCTCGTCCTCGAGTATGTAAATGATAAAAATAGAATTTTTGATGTGGAATGCTACCTAATATTTATCCTTGTAATTCTCTTTATTGTGGCGTGAATGTTCAGATCCGTATGATTCAAAACAATAGTTTAATATTGACATAAAAACAATAATACATCAAGCATACTAACAAAATAATTATGTCTTCTCAAAATAACATGGCCAAAGAAAGCTTATCCCTACAAAATCATATAGTCTGGCTATGCTCCATCTTCATCACATAAAATATTCAAATCATGCACAACCCTGATGACAAGCCAAGCAATTGTTTCATACTTTTTATGTTCTCAAACTTTTTCAACTTTCATGCAATACATAAGCGTGAGCCATGGGCATAGCACTATAGGTGGAATAGAAGGTGGTTGTGGAGAAGACAAAAGAAGGATATAGTCTCACATCAACTAGGCATATCAACGTGCTATGGAGATGCCCATCAATAGATATAAATGTGAGTGAGTAGGGATTGCCATGCAACGGATGCACTAGAGCTATAAGTTTATGAAAGCTCGAAAAAAACTAAGTGGGTGTGCATCGAACTTGGTTGCTCATGAAGACCTAGGGCATTTTAAGGAAGCCCATCGTTGGAATACACAAGCCAAGTTCTATAATGGAAAATTCCCACTAGTATATGAAAGTGACAATATAGGAGACTCTCTATCATGAAGATCATGGTGCTACTTTGAAGCACAAGTGTGGCAAAAGGATAGTAACATTGTCCCTTCTCTCTTTTTCTCTCATTTTTTGGGCATTCTTTTTTTATTTGGCCTTTCTCTCCCCTTTTTTTATTTCCTCACAAGGGACAATGCTCTAATAATGAAGATTATCAAACTTTTATTTACTTACAACTCAAAAATTACAACTCGATACTAGAACAAAATATGACTCTAATGAATGCCTCCCGTGGTGTACCGGGATGTGCAATGAATCAAGAGTGACATGTATAAAAAATAGGATGAACGGTGGCTTCGCCACAAATACGATGTCAACTACATGATCATGCATTGTGTCGGTGCAGAAAAGTAGGGGCTCACTTTTGTACCCCTTTACTTTTGCGCGGACAATTAGAGCCGCGCGTACGACCATACCTAGTGGGGCAGAGGGAGCAAAAGCATAAGGCAACCAGAACAACGCCAAGACCAGAGACACAAAGAGAAGAGGGCGAGGTGGACTCCCCCGGCAAGGCCCTTGCCGGGGCGGCCTCCGCAGCCCCGACAAGAGCCTTGCCGGGGAAACTTGCCCAATGCCAACAGAGCGCGCCACCCTTGAGCCCAAGGGTTCCAACACCATCAACCACATTGGAACCAAGGCTCGGGAGGCACCTCCATGGTGGCATACAGATCTTTGGAAGATCATAAGCACACAAGATCGGATGAGGACCAGAAGATGATGATCCTTGACCAGATCCGTGCCGAGGAAATCAACGGCAAGATCCTTGCCAGGGACGACCGCGATGCCACGACAAGACCCTTGCCGGGGCCCCGGCAAGACCCTTGCCGAGGACACCTGCGGGGCCACAGGCAGGCCCACCTCTGCCAAGTCCCCACCGCTGTTCCCATGCAGTCGCCAGCCCAACCAGCTAGGCAGGCACCTGCGTGGCGACGCGCGGCCTCCAGGCCAACCCAGCAAGTACCTATGTGTTGGCATGCAGATCTTCGTGAAGACACTACCACCATGCCGTCTTAGCAGCCTGCCAGCTTACGTGGCGCTGCATGCCTTGTCGCCCCCCTCAGGCATGTCGACGAACTCCTCAGGAGCTCCTCAAAAACCCGCAATCTCTCGGGCCGGTTTTGGGCTCGTCCAAGCAAAGGTATACCGCAACAACAACCTTGCCCCGACATGCGTAAGCTCGTGAAGACGCGTACTCAATTTGACACAGAAGGATAAAAGCTACGATTGTTTACATGAGGGGCTCCCCCTCTCAAAATGCTCTTACAATCTTTCGGGGCCACACCCAAGTTTTTATAGGGTAAACGGTAGGGGAACAAGGAACCAGCCGGATATGTCGCTCGCCGCGTCTCCCATATCATCTTCTGATGCACCGCTAGCGTCGCTGGTGCCATCGTTCGCGTCGCTGTGGCCATCGTTAGCGTTTCCTCCACCTTCACCGGCACCGGCGTCGCCGTCGTCAACCACCATGCCTTCGTCTACCATGACCACTACCCCGTCGTCGTCAGAAGCGAAGGCCCTGACCAGCACATCCACATTGTCTTCAACCCATCGCGCCAGATCGCCCCGGATGGCTTCCGGTAAGGGATCAATGGCGGCGTCAAAATCGAAGTTGGGGTCGATGTTCCAGAGGTGGCTGAAGACGTGGGAGAACGCGCGCCTGAGCAGACTGCGACTCCTCTCCTCAACAAGTTGGCGAGCCCTCTCGGAACGGTTTTGCAGGCGCATCAGCACATCCCCAAAGAAGCGGAGGTGGCTGGCGTAGTCGTTTTCTTGGGGATGCGGAGCATTCTCACCGCAGATATGGCCTAGGGCGGTGTTGGCCCTGTTCCTGAGGTCCTCGAGCATGGGGGTGTGCACACGCTCCAATGTCCGCCGCTCAAGCACTTCGTCCCTGTTCTGCCGCGCGACAGACTCGGCGTCGGCGACCCGCTGCCGAAGAGAGAGCAGATCGGCACGGGATAAAACCAGCTCAGCCTACGCCGAGGACAGAGCTGATGTAGTGGCCTCCTGGCGCCGCTCCACCTCGACCAGCCGGGACTTCAGGGCGGCAGTCCTACCAGCGGCCCCAGCTTCCAAGAGCTTCAGCTTCATGTTCTGCCTTCTCTCGAGATCCGCGTGAGCCTCGGCCATACGGCAGTCGATCTCCTCTTGGGCCCTGACCTCGCACGTGCCGACGTCGTCCTCCGCCTGAGGAACCTGGCGCTACCTCGTCTCTAGCCTTTCGAGTTCAAGGCTACGCTCCACGGCTTCCAGCGCGAGCACCACCTCGCACTTCCGGATCTCTTCCTCCTCGGCAGGCGACCCCCTCAATGACGCAAGAGCAGCCCTGCGCGCCTCCACCTGCTGATCCAAGAAACCGCTCCAGGATTGGAGCTCCCACACACATTTCTCCGCGGCCTCGGGACGGCGGTCAGCTTCTCGAGCCTCCTCCAGAGCTCGTGAGCAGGCCTCACGGGAGGCTACAAGAGAAGCCTCGGCCTTCCTGTTGTCCAGCTCGCGCTGGTGGAGCCCGAGGTTGATGGCCACCTGCAGCTTGTGCCACTCCTCCACCAACCGAAGACCCTCGGCCTCGAGGCACGCATCGACACCCTCAAGTTCTTCACCGAGTCGGTTCATCGCGCCCATCGCCTCCTGGAAGAGCTCATGACGAACAACACTCCGCCCGTGCTCGAACTCGAGTGCATGGCTCATCTCGCCCTCCGCTACGGGGGCTGTGGGTGACACCCGACACGGTACGTCCCCTCTCAGCAAGGGGCAGGGGGCTGGCGCTGCCCCAGGCGCCGACTGGGTCTCGCGAGGGGCCCAAACTAAACAGGGCCCGCTGCTTGAAGAAGACCCCAGGATCGAAGCCAGCCAGCCGCCGGCAGTGATCAGGGGAGGAGCCCTTGGCACACTTGCCGTGCTCCAAGCCAGGCCGCGAAGGAAGGACGTCGAAGGCGCGAGCTCTAGATGCCATGATGACGGGCCAACTCCCGCAGTGGACCCAGCGCCGTGGGCGGCGCACGAGCCTGCGGCGCTCGAGCATGGCGTGTGCAACGGGATGAGAGGGAGATACTTCTTAGGAGATTTTACGGCCTTGT
The DNA here is from genome assembly GCF_056163025.1 of Triticum urartu. Classification (NCBI taxonomy): domain Eukaryota; kingdom Viridiplantae; phylum Streptophyta; class Magnoliopsida; order Poales; family Poaceae; genus Triticum; species Triticum urartu. The sequence goes on along the minus strand of NC_141878.1, from coordinate 188,360,891 downwards.
TAGAAGGGGTCCTGAGGGGACGTTCATCAGGAAGGAAAGTGGCACATAGAAGATCACCAAGATAAGGTACTTACTCATCAACGGCGATATACTTCCTCCGTTTCAAAGGCCCGAAGGTACCGCTGCCGCAGCTTGGGGACCCCTTTCTCTTGCGGAGTTCTGCGAAGTCCACGCACAGCCGGCCGAAGTGCTGAACATGGAGGCCGATGTGAGGCGCGGCTGGAGAAGTGCTCGGAGGGGCAGCCTCAGAAGTGCTAGGATGAGGAGAGCTGGCCGGCTCTACCTCGCAGTGACTTGCCGAGGCCTCAGGAGCCCCGGCCACGGGAGATGCGGGCTGCACCGCCCCTTCAACAGCCGCCCTAGGGCAAGAGTCACGAGACCCCGAGGTCGACGCTTTAGGAGCCCTACGCGGCATCCACATCTCGGCACCTTCACTATCGGCCCCCAGCGGTGCACGCCCCCCAGCACCAACACTTGGGGCGATTTCTGTGCCATCGTCAAGGAAAGGAACCACGATGATGGGGTTCTCGCGGGGCCCCACGAGGCCAGCTAGGTGGAACCCCCACTCATCGAAGGAGGGCATCTGCTCCGCGAAGGACATCTTGTTCGAGCAGCAGTACAAAACACAACTCTTCCTCGGCAAGTCATCCTGCAATGGGACGCCCGTCAGGACCTCAAACACCGTTCGCCGCGCCTCATGGGGGAGCTTAGACTCCTGAAGTCTCATGTGGTCCTGGCTGCTGAGCAAGGCCCACATCGGCCGGGAGTGGCGCTGAAGCGGAGCAATTCGGCACCGGACGAACTCCCTCAACACTATAGGCGCAGTCACGCCAAGGTCCTTGAGCCATCTCAACCTCAGCCAGACAGGGACAAGGCATGGATCGGCGAGCCTCCGGTGGCACCAGCCGGAGTTAGGAATGGCGGGCTCAGACGGAGAAGAGAGCAGGGGGCTGAGCACTGCGGCGTCAACAAACACCCACCGTGTCCGGAACCCGCTCGCGGATGGTGGAAGCTCGAAGTCAATCCCATCTCCGGCCGTCGCCGCCACGGCCTGAAAGCTCAGGCACCCGGAGCTCTGCCTAGGATCAATCAGGTGCAGCGAGAAGAAGTGGCGGACAAGAGCCACGAAAGGAGCGCAGGGTCACAAACGAAGGCGAAGACGGCAAGCAGGGTCACGGATTGGGGATCAAGGTGCAGCATGTGGATCTGGTAATGGGAAAGCACTGCGTTGAGGAAGGCAGAGAAAGGAGGGACCAAGCCGGCCCAGAGGGCGTCGATGAAGAAGGGGACCTCAGAGGGCGTCTGGTCAATGCGACGGGAAGAAGGCCAAGCCACCATCTCTCCCCACTCGTTGAAGCTGGATGCGAGCATGAGACACACCTTGCCCATGGCCTCATCATTGAGCACCCGCGATCGACCTACTGCGGGCTCGGCGGCCGGGGGCGCACTAGCCGAAGACAGAGGCTTCTTCCCTTTATCCGCTTGCGTCGGTGCCATGGCGATGGGGCAAGCAGAGCTAAGGTCAGATTGGAAAGAGGAGCAGAGTCTGGGGGAAGCAGACGAATTGGAAGAGAATGTCGCAAGCGATGGAAGAATAACTGTGTAGACCGCGGTGGCCGTTTAGCCAGGCAGGTATCAAGGCAGCGTGCGGAAGCGGAGACGCCCACATCCAATCAACCGCCACGTGTCGACCGAGGCCGCAGGCTACTGGGGCCCGTGGCGCTCTGTGCTTGACTCTTGGCCTCGCCTCGAAGCCAAGCCCGAGCACGCCTTGGTCCCGGGGGCTAGTGTCGGCGTTCCGGGAACGGGGGTCCCCAGAGTTGCCTGCCTGCGGCCCACGGCGTGGCTTTGTTGGTAGGCATGTACGACGCATCTTCATCAACAAGGAATCAAGACCCTCGCGAGGGGCCAAGCCTCGCAAGGTGGATGACACCAGACCTCCTTAGGAGCAGCCTCATTAGGCCAGCTCGTGAGGGGCGGAGAGTTCAAGGTTGGGCAAACCTCGTGATGTTTCCATGACGTAAGCCGTGATGATTGAGACCAGGCAGGCGCCAGCACGCGAAGCGTCCTTGTTTCCCCTTTAGTGCTAAGGGGGCAAGCGCAGGCACGGAGTACCGAGGCATCAAGCAAAGGTTTCCATATTGGTGCAACGGGACCAAGACCAGAAGGACGGCAAGACGGAGGTCACCATGGAGCCCAGGACGGCGTCACCGCCAGAACCTTTGGCAGGCGAAGACCACCTTTTGTCAGGATAGCTTGTACTAGCTGTCCCCTTTCAAATTGGCCATTGTTGGATCCCTTCCCGCTCAATATTTGGGGACAGGACCACGACCCCTATAAATAGGACTAGCCACCACCATAGGGAGGGAGAGGATCCAAGGTCACCCCCAGCCCCACAAGTGCACCAAGCACAAGAACACCTCAACCTAAGGAGGTTGTTCTTCCCCATGTACCATTCATACTCAGCCCAAGAGGCAATCCACCACCACATGGGACTAGGGTATTACACCACAACGGTGGCCCAAACCAGTATAAATCTTGTGTCCTTTGTGTTGCGAGTTCGTCGAGTTAGTTCGTGAGATCTAGGTTAAGTTAGGACGCGGATCGATAGGGGGGCGGAGGTCTTCGCACGCACCCCAGAGTTTGAACCTTATGGGTTTTGCCGGAACCCGTGATCCGATAGGCGCAACCTCCTGGGTGGTGCCCACTCTCTCCCCTAAGGCCCACTAAGGCCCATTACTTCCCCGGGGGGTTCCGGTAACCTTTCCGGCACTCTAGTTTTATCCGAAACTATCCAGAACGCTTTCGGTGTCCGAATAGCATGGTCCAATATATCAATATTCATGTCTCAACCATTTTGAGACTCCTTGTCATGTATGTGATCTCATCCGGGACTCCGAACAACCTTCGGTATATCAAATCACATAACTCATAATACAAATTGTCATCGAACGTTAAGCGTGCGGACCCTACAGGTTCGAGAACTATGTAGAAATGACCGAGGCCCATCTCCGGTCAATAACGAATAGCGGAACCTAGACGCTCATATTGGTTCCTACATATTCTACAAAGATCTTTATCTATCAAACCGCATAACAGCATACGTTGTTCCCTTTGTCATCGGTATGTTACCTGCCTGAGATTCGATCGTCAGTATCATCATACCGAGTTCAATCTTGTTACCAACAAGTCTCTTTACTCATTCAGTAATGCATCATCCCGCAACTAACTCATTAGTCACTTTGCTTGCAAGGCTTATAGTGATGAGCATTATCGAGAGGGCCCAGAGATACATCTCCAAAACACGGAGTGACAAATCCTATTCTCGATCCATGCCAACTCAACAAACACCATCGGAGACACCTGTAGAGCATCTTTATAATCACCCAGTTATGTTGTGACATTTGATAGCACACAAGTTGTTCCTTCGGTATTCGGGAGTTGCATAATCTCATAGTCTGAGGAACATGTATATGTCATGAAGAAAGCAATAGCAGAAAAACTGAACGATCATTATGCTAAGCTAACGGATGGGTCTTGTCTATCACATCATTCTCTAATGATGTGATCTCGTTCATCAAACGACAACACATGTCTATGGCTAGGAAACTTAACCATCTTTGATTAACGAGCTAGTCAAGTAGAGGCATACTAGGGACACTCTGTTTGTCTATGTATTCACACATGTACTAAGTTTTGAGTTAATACAATTCTAGCATGAATAATAAACATTTATCATGATATATGAAAATATAAATAACAACTTTATTATTGCCTCTAGGGAATATTTCCTTCGGTCTCCCACTTGCACTAGAGTCAATAATCTAGATTACATAGTAATGATTCTAACACCCATGGAGTATTGGTGTTGATCATGATTTGCTCATGAGAGAGGCTTAGTCATCGGGTCTGCAACATTCAGATCCGTATGTATCTTGCAAATCTCTATGTCTCCCTCCTTGAGAGAGGCTCCCACTCACTTTCTTGTAAATACAGGCTTCTCCAAAAGTCTATACAAAACCATATGCTTTGATCACACTATCAAAGCATATATTCCAACTCCGAGAGGCCTGCACCAGTCCATAAATGGATCGCTGGAGTTTGCACACTTTGTTAGCACCTTTAGGATCGACAAAACCTTCTGGTTCCATCATATACAACTCTTCTTTGAGATATCCATTAACGAATGCAATTATGACATCCATTTGCCAAATTTCATAATCATAAAATGCGGCAATTGCTAACATGATTCGGATAGACTTAAGCTTCGCTACGGGTGAGAAGGTCTCATTGTAGTCAACTCCTTGAACTTGTCAAAAACCTTTCGCAAAAAGTCGGGCTTTGTAGACAGTAATGTTACCGTAAGTGTCAGTCTTCTTCTTGCAGATCCATTTATTCTCTATGGCGTTCCGATCATCGGGCAAGTCAACCAAAGTCCATACTTCGTTCTCATACATGGATCCCATCTCAGATTTGACGGCCTCAAGCCATTTTGTGGAATCTGGGCTCATCATCGCTTCCTCATAGTTCATAGGTTCGTCATGGTCATGTAACATGACTTCCAGAACAGGATTACCATACCACTCTGGTGCGGATCTTACTCTGGTTAACCTACGAGGTTCGGTAGTAACTTGATCAAAAGTTTCATGATCATCATCATTAGCTTCCTCACTAATTCGTGTAGGACTCAGTGGAACTGATTTCTGTGATGAACTACTTTCCAATAAGGGAGAAGGTACAGTTACCTCATCAAGTTCTACTTTCCTCCCACTCACTTCTTTCGAGAGAACTTGCCTTCGGATCTGTGATAGAAGGTGTACCCAATAGTCTCCTTTGGGTATCCTATAAAGACACATTTCTCCGATTTGGGTTCGAGCTTATCTGGTTGAAGCTTTTTCACATAAGCATCGCAGCCCCAAACTTTAAGAAACTACAATTTGGGTTTCTTGCCAAACCACAGTTCATATGGTGTCATCTCAACGGATTTTGATGGTGCCCTATTTAACGTGAATGCATCCATCTCTAAAGCATAACCGCAAAACAATAGTGGTAAATCAGTAAGAGACATCATAGATCGCACCATATCTAATAAAGTGCGGTTACGATGTTCGGACACACCATTACGCTGTGGTGTTCCAAGTGGCATGAGTTGCGAAACTAATTCGCATAGTTTCAAATGAAGACCAAACTCATAACTCAAATATTCACCTCCACGATCAGATCATAGAAACTTAATTTTCTTGTTACGATGATTTTCCACTTCACTCTGAAATTCTTTGAACTTTTCAAAAGTTTCAGACTTATGCTTCATCAAGTAGATATACCCATATCTGCTCAAATCATCTATGAAGGTCAGAAAATAATGATACCCTCCGCGAGCATCAACACTCATCGGACCGCATACATCAGTATGTATTATTTCTAATAAGTCTGTTGCTCGCTCCATTGTTCTGGAGAACGGAGTCTTAGTCATCTTGCCCATGAGGCATGGTTTGCAAGCATCTAGTGATTCATAATCAAGTGATTCCAAAAGCCCATGAGCATGGAGTTTCTTCATGCGCTTTACACCAATATGACCTAAACGGCAGTGCCACAAATAAGTTGCACTATCATTATTAAACTTATATCTTTTGGCTTCAATACTATGAATATGTGTATCACTACTATCGAGATTCAATAAAAATAGACCACTCATCAAGGGTCCATGACCATAAAAGACATTACTCATATAAGTAGAACAACCATTATTCTCTGATTTAAATGAATAACCGTCCCACATCAAACAAGATCCAGATATAATGTTTATGCTTAACGCTGGCACCAAATAACAATTATACAGGTCTAAAACTAATCCCGAAGGTAGATGTAGAGGTAGCGTGCCGACCTCGATCACATCGACTTTGGAACCATTTCCCACGCGCATCGTCACCTCGTCCTTAGCCAATCTTCCCTTAATCCATAGCCCTTATTTCGAGTTGCAAATATTTGCAACAGAACCAGTATCAAACACCCAGGGGCTACTGTGAGCATTAGTAAGGTACACATCAATAACATGTATATCAAATATACCTTTCACTTTTCCATCCTTCTTATCCTCCAAATACTTGGGGCAGTTCTGCTTCCAGTGACCAGTCCCTTTGCAGTAGAAGCACTCAGTCTCAGGCTTAGGTCCATACTTTGGCTTCTTCAATTGAGCAGCAACTTGCTTGCTGTTCTTCTTGAATTTCCCCTTCTTCCCTTTGTACTTCTTCTTGAAACTAGTGGTATTTTTGACCATCAAGACTTGATTCTCCTTCTTGATTTCTACCTCCGCAGCTTTTAGCATTGCGAAGAGCTCAGGAATTGTCTTATCCATCCCTTGCATATTATAGTTCATCATGAAGCTTTTGTAGCTTGGTGGCAGTGATTGAAGAACTCTGTCAATGACACTATCATCAGGAAGATTAACTCCCAGTTGAGTCAAGTGGTTGTGGTACCCAGACATTCTGAGTATATGTACACTGACATAACTATTCTCCTCCATCTTGCAACTTTAGAAATTATTGGAGACTTCTTATCTCTCAATCTGGGCATTTGCTTGAAATATTAACTTCAACTCCTGGAACATCTCATATGCTCCATGATGTTCAAGACGTCGTTGAATTCCCGATTCTAAGTCGTAAATCATGGCACACTGAACTATCGAGTAGTCATCTCTGATGCCCCGAGACCGATGTGCCAGGTGTCCTCCAGTTATTCGCTGTTGTTGCGTTGTCATTGCTTGCGTGTCATGCATTGCATATCATGTCATCATGCACATTTCATTTGCATACATGTTCGTCTCATGCATCCGAGCATTTTCCCCGTTGTCCGTTTTGCATTCCGGCGCTCCGTTCTCCTCCGGCGGTCAATTCTACCTTCTTCTCGTGTGTGGGGGTTAAACATTTCCGGTTTGGACCGAGACTTGCCAAGCGGCCTTGGTTTACTACCGGTAGACCGCCTGTCAAGTTTCGTGCCATTTGGACTTCGTTTGAGACTCCAACGGTTAACCGAGGGACCGAAAGGCCTCATGTGTGTTGCAGCCCAACACCCATCCAAAGTGGCCCAAAACCCACCTAAACCCCTTCCATCCCCTCGGTCGTTCGATCACGATCGCGTGGCCGGAAAGCGCACCTCATTTGGACTCTCCTAGCTCCCTCTACCTATATATATATGTGTGTGTTCCCCCCCCGAAATTCGCACAGACGAAACCCTAAAACTCCCCCGCGCGCCGCCGGACATTTCGTCCCGCGCCGCCGGACAATGTCCACCGCCGCCGCCACCTCACCCGGACCTATCACGAGCCGCCACCTCAGCCGCTGCTCCGCCCGCATCCACTCACGGCACGCCATGTGGCGCCGCCTCTCTCTCCTCTCGCGCGCACCGCCGAGGCCTGCCGTGGCCCGCGCCTGGCCCTCCTCCGCGCCGACCGGGCCCGAGCGCCCGAGCCCCCGTGCGCCTCTTTCCACCGCCACGCTCGCCTTCGCCGTCGTTTGCCTCGCCGGCAACCTGCCCGCGCCGCCTTCGCGCCCTCGCCGCCGTTGAGCCGCCACCGTCGCCTTGGGTCGCCGGACCCCGCGCCACGGCCTCCGCCAACCTCCCTACGCCACCCGCGCCAGGATCCGGCCGGATCCGGCGAGATCCGGCCCGGATCCGCCATCTCCGGCGAGGTACACTCCTCTTCCTTCCATCTCCGGCGAGATCCGCCGTCGCCTCGGTTCACGCACCGGATGAACCCTAGATCTGGAGGTCTATATTTTCACTAAGTCCCCGAGTTTTCCATGTTTCATATGCCCATGTTCATCGCATCGTAACTTCGCATCCGTAGCTCCGTTTTGGGCATATAGCATATCAAAATATTCATCTTAGAGAGTACATCATTTCATCCCATTGCATCATTTTCTTTTGAGTGCATCTTGATGCCCGAAATGCTGTTGGAAAAGTGCTATTTGAGTTAATTGTCAGATCTGTTGCTCCATTTAGCTATTTGTCTTTTTTGCCATGATTATTGTGTGCATGATATGCCCCTGAGCTCTACATGAGTTTTGTTATATGTTTTGTCATCTATCCAGAGGTGCAACCCATGTATTTTTGTGATGTGTGTGGTGACTTGCATAAGCTTGCAAAGTGGTGCATTCGTTAATGCTGATTTCAGGGACTTAGCATTTCCACTAAGTCCTTGAGCTGTTTATCTCAATATGCCATATGTTCATGTTGTTTCCTAGCGATCCGTGCCTCTTTTGAGGATGATCAGTAAGGATGTTTTGTTAATCTTGTCGTGCTCTATCCATCCATGTCTTTGTTTGCATTTATGGAGCAACCTAGCTTGAGTCAATCGAGCTCTACTTTTGCTATTTCGTGAATCTGGGCAGATTGTCTACTTGTTAGCGATTTTGCCGAGGATGTTGTAGTTGATCAGTGCATGCTATGTTATTGTTTTTGCCATGTCTAGCTTTTATTTTGTGTATTCTTGATGGGTGTATGCTTAGTTTGTCATGATTTTCTCTGTAGTGAGTGCATCGAGCTCGTGAACATGCCTAATTGATATTTGATTCAGCATGCTCCAGTTTTCACCAAGCCTGAGAACTGATTCTGTTTTTGCCTTGTTCACATGTTTGCAATTGTATTTTCTGATCCCTTTTGGCTCAAGGTCACTAAGGGACTTTTGTTAAGCTTTTTTAGTAGCTCCATGAAATGCTTTACTTTGCCATGTTCAGGTCCTGTAGCATATAGTTTTCATGCTCCAAAGTGTGCTACCTGATCTGAAATTCCAGGCTTGTGTTAATTTCACTAAGTCTAAGATCTGTTTACCAAATGCATTTTTGCCATGCTTGTTTGAACCTGTTAATGGATGAATTAGCCGTAGCTCAGTGTTCATCTTTTGTTAAGCATCATGAATGGATCCCTGCTATGTATTTTTTTTGCCATGTTTGAGTGATGTAGCATGGTTAAACTGTTGCATTTAGATGGCTACTTGCTGTATATCGCAGACCGGTGCCATATTTGAATTGCTTGTCATTTCCAAACCGTAACTCCGATTCCGGCGTTCTTCATATCGTTTTCAAGCGTTTTCATCTCACCTTTCCCGTGGCACACTTGGATTTCCAAGTTGAGGCCAGGTTCATTCATCCCTTGTCAAATCATGCATATGCATTGCATACCGCATCCCGCATATCATATCATGTTCATGTGTTGGTTGTTTACTATGTTGTGTGCTTCTTTCCGGTGTTTGCTTCTTCGGGTTGATTTCGGTAACGTTGCGTTTGTGAGGACCTGTTCGTCTACGTTTGTTTGTCTTCTTCATGGACTCGTTCGTCTTCCTTGCGGGATTTCAGGAAAGATGATCATACCCTCGAAATCACTTCTATCTTTGCTTGCTAGTTGCTCGCTCTTTTGCTATGCCTATGCTGCGATACCTACCACTTTCTTATCATGCCTCCCATATTGTTGAACCAAGCCTCTAACCCACCTTGTCCTAGCAAACCGTTGTTTGGCTATGTTACCGCTTTGCTCAGCCCCTCTTATAGCGTTGTTAGTTGCAGGTGAAGATTGAAGTTTGTTCCTTGTTGGAACATGGAGATGTTGTTCCTTGTTGGAACATGTTTACTTGTTGGGATATCACAATATCTCTTATTTAAATTAATGCATCTATATACTTGGTAAAGGGTGGAAGGCTCAGCCTTATGCCTGGTGTTTTGTTCCACTCTTGCCGCCCTAGTTTCCGTCATATCGGTGTTATGTTCCCGAATTTTGTGTTCCTTACGCGGTTGGGCTATTATGGGAACCCCTTGACAGTTCGCCTTGAGTAAAACTCTTCCAGCAATGCCCAACATTGGTTTTACCATTTGCCACCTAGCCTTTTCTTTTCCCTTGGGAGTCGCGCTCCTAAGGGTCATCATTATTTTAACCCCCCGGGCCAGTGCTCCTCTGAGTGTTGGTCCAAACTGTCAGCCGCCGGTGGCCACCAGGGGCAACTCTGGGCTGGCCTACCGGAAGTTTGGACAATCTGAGTGTACCCTGAGAAAGAGATATGTGCAGCTCCTATCAGGATTTGTCGGCACATTCGGGCGATGTTGCTGGTTTTGTTTTACCTTGTCGGAATGTCTTGTAGAACCGGGATACCGAGTCTGATCGGAATGTCTCGGGAGGAGGTCTATTCCTTCGTTGACCGTGAGAGCTTGTCATGGGCTAAGTTGGGACACCCCTGCAGGGATTTGAACTTTCGAAAGTCGTGCCCGCGGTTATGGGCAGATGGGAATTTGATAATGTCCGGTTGTAGAAAACCTGAAGTTGACCTTAATTAAAATGCATCAACCGCGTGTGTAACCGTGATGGTCTCTTTCCGGCGGAGTCCGGGAAGTGAACACGGTGTTGGAGTTATGCTTGACGTAGGTTGTTTTAGGATCACTTCTTGATCATACTTTTATCGACCGTGCTTTGCCTTCTCTTCTCGCTCTCATTTGCGTATGTTAGCCACGATATGCTAGTCGCTTGCTGCAGTTCCACCTCATACCTTTTGCCTTACCCTTAAGCTTAAATAGTCTTCATCGCGAGGGTGCGAGATTGCTGAGTCCCCGTGGCTCACAGATTCTTTCAAAACCAGCTTGCAGGTGCCGATGAGTCCGTGCAGATGACGCAACCGAGATCAAGGAGGATCTCGATGAAGATCTTGTCCTTTGTGTTGTTTCGTTTCAATCGATCAGTAGTGGAGCCCAGTTGGGGTCGATCGGGGACCTTGTCGCTTTTGGGGTTCTTCTTTTATTTTGGTTCTGTAGTCGGACCTTGATTGTATCTGGATGATGTAATGCTTTATTCATGTAATTGTATGAGTGGCGATTGTAAGCCAACTATGTATCTCTTTCCCTTATGGATTAAATGGGTCGTGTGAAGATTACCTCACTTGCGACATTGCTTTCAATGCGGTTATGCCTCTAAGTCGTGCTTCGACACGTAGGAGATATAGCCGCATCGAGGGCGTTACATCATCGGCTTTGCTTTGCCAAACATTCATAACATCTGGAGTAGCTCCTGCAGCGGGCTTTACACCTAGCGGTGCTTCCAGGACATAATTCTTCTGTGCAGCAATGAGGATAATCCTCAAGTTACAGACCCAGTCCGTGTAGTTGCTACCATCATCTTTCAACTTAGCTTTCTCTAGGAGTGCATTAAAATTCAAAGGAACAATAGCACATGCCATTTATCTACAACAACATAGACATGCAAAATACTATCAGGTACTAAGTTCATGATAAATTAAAGTTCAATTAATCATACTACTTAAGAACTCCCACTTAGATAGACATCCCTCTAGTCATCTAAATGATCACGTGATCCATATCAACTAAACCATGTCCGATCATCACGTGAGATGGAGAAGTTTTCAATGGTGAACATCACTATGTTGATCATATCTACTATATGATTCACGCTCGACCTTTCGGTCTCCGTGTTCCGAGGCCATATCTGCATATGGTAGGCTCATCAAGTTTAACCTAAGTATTCTGCTTGTGCAAAACTGGATTGCACCCGTTATATGTGAACGTAGAGCTTATCACACCTGATCATCACGTGGTGTCTCGGCACAACAAACTATAGCGATGGTGCATACTCAGGGAGAACACTTATACCTTGAAATTTAGTGAGAGATCATCTTATAATGCTACCGCCAAACTAAGCAAAATAAGATGCATAAAAAGATAAACATCACATGCAATCAAATAAGTTATATGATATGGGCATCATCATCTTGTGCCTTTGATCTCCATCTCCAAAGCACCATCATGATCACCATCGTCACTGGCTTGACACCTTTATCTCCATCGAAGCATCGTTTTCGTGTCGCCAACTATTGCTTCTACGACTATCACTACCACTTAGTGATAAAGTAAAGCAATTACAAAGCAACAACTATATGGCTCCTGCCAGTTGTCAATAACTGTTACAAAACATGATCATCTCATACAACAATTTATATACCATCACGTCTTGACCATATCACATCACAGCAAGCCCTGCAAAAACAAGTTAGACGTCCTCTACTTTGTTGTTGCAAGTTTTACGTGGCTGCTACGGGCTTCTAGCAAGAACCGTTCTTACCTATGCATCAAAACTACAACAATTTTTCATCAAGTGTGCCGTTTTAACCTTCAACAAGGACCAGGCGTAGTCACACTCGATTCAACAAAAGTTGGAGAAACAGACACCCACTAGCCACCTGTGTGCGAAGCACAGCGGTAGAACCAGTCTCATGAACGTGGTCATCTAATGTCAGTTTGGGCCGCTTCATCCAACAATACCGCCGAATCAAAGTATGACATGCTGGTAAGCAGTATGACTATTATCGCCCACAACTCTTTGTGTTCTACTCATGCATATAATATCTACGCATAAACCTGGCGCTGATACTACTTTTGGGGAAGGCAGTATTTCAAAAAATTTACTTATGATCACACAAGATCTATCTAGGAGATGCATAGCAACGGGAGGGGAGAGTGTGTCTACGTACCCTCGTAGACAGAAAGCGGAAGCGTTTAGTAACGCGGTTGATGTAGTCGAACGTCTTCGCGATCCAACCGATCCACGTACCGAACGCACGTCACCTCCGTGATCAGCACTCGTTCAACTCGTTGACGTCCCTCGAACTCTTGATCCAGTTGAGACCGAGGGAGAGTTCCGTCAGCACAACAATGTGGTGACGGTGATGATGAAGTTACCGATGCAGGGCTTCGCCTAAGCACTACAATGATGTAACCGAGGTGTGTAACTTTGGAGGGGGACACCGCACATGGCTAAAAGATCAACTTGTGCGTCTATGGGGTGCCCCCTCCTCGTATATAAAGGAGGGGAGGAGGAGGCCGGCCGGCCCTATGTGCGCGCCCAAGGGGGGAGTCCTACTGCAAGTAGGAATCGGCTCCCCCTTTCCTAGTCCAAGTAGGAGAAGAAGGAAGGAAAGGGAGAGGGAGAGGGAAAGAGGGGCCGCGCACCCCTCGCCTAGTCCTATTTGGACTCCCCTTGGGGGGTGCCACCACCTGGCTGCTGCCCTCTCTCACCCCTAAGGCCCACTAAAGCCCGTTACTTCCCCGGGGGGTTCCGGTAACCCTTCCAGCACTCCGGTTTTATCCGAAACTATCCGGAACGCTTCCGGTGTCTGAATAACATGGTCCATTATATAAATCTTTATGTCTCGACCGTTATGAGACTCCTCATCATGTCCGTGATCTCATTCGGGACTCCAAACAACCTTCGGTACATCAAATCACATAACTCATATTACAAATCAGCATCGAACGTTAAGCGTGCGGACCCTACGGGTTCGAGAACTATGTAGACATGACCGAGACACATCTCTGGTCAATAACCAATTGCGGAACCTGGATGCTCATATTGGTTCCTACATATTGTACGAAGATCTTTATCGGTCAAACCGCATAACAACATACGTTGTTCCCTTTGTCATCGGTATGTTACCTGCCCGAGATTCGATCCTCGGTATCATCATACCTAGTTCAATTTCATTACCGGCAAGTATCTTTACTCGTTCTATAATGCATCATCCCACAACTAACTCATTAGTCACTTTGCTTGAAAGGCTTATAGTGATGAGCATTATCGAGAGGGCCCAGAGATACCTCTCCGAAACACGGAGTGACAAATCCTATTATCGATGTATGCCAACTCAACAAACACCATGGGAGACACCTATAGAGCATCATTATAATCACCCAGTTACGTTTTGATGTTCGATAGCACACAAGGTGTTCCTACGGTATTCGGGAGTAGCATAATCTCATAGTCTGAGGAACATGTAAAAGTCATGAAGAAAGCAACAGCAGGAAAATAAACGATCATTATGCTAAGCTAACGGATGGGTCTTGTCCATCACATCCTTCTCTAATGACGTGATCCCGTTCATCAAATGACAACACATATCTATGGCTAGGAAACTTAACCATCTTTGATTAACGAGCTAGTCAAGTAGAGGCATACTAGGGACACTCTGTTTGTCTATGTATTCACACATGTACTAAGTTTCTGATTAATACAATTCTAGCATGAATAATAAACATTTATCAGGATATAAAAAATATAAATAACAACTTTATTATTGCCTCTAGGGCATATTTCCTTTAACTATTTGGGCCGTCCATGACGGAAAGAATCATGGTTGAAGCGAGGGAGAGGAAATATCGCGTAGTTACTGGTTGTGGGTGGTCGGGGCTGAGCGATGCACTATGGTTTGCGCGTTTCTCTTGTGGATGCGCGTGTGTGCGAGGTGTTGGCTTACTTAACCCGGAGCGATCACACATTACTGAACCTGAGCGATCAATCCCTTGGCTGTTAACTGAACCCAAGCGATTCACTCGCTATTGACTGAACCCGAGTGATTCCTTCGCTGCTGCTGCTAACTGAACCCGAGCGATCGATCACTGTTTCTGCTTACTGAAGCTGATCGAGCCCCCGTGCGAGATGTAGCTAGCCAACCAGTGTTCGGTTGCCTCTAGATGAAGAGTGACTGTTGCTACCGTGCGAGCGGCACGTAGAACAATTCGAGACGTGGTGAGTCGAGCCGAGTGGTTGGCTATGGATGAACAGTTCCCGGTGGGGGTTGGATGAAGAGGACCTTGTGGTAGTAGGCCATTGTCGCTGGATGAACAAGACCACGAGGAGGCCTGCGCACCCCAGCCGGTTGGGGGTGGATGAATAGGACCCCGTGGAGGCTCTATGAACACCAGCTGATGGAGGCTGGACGAACAGTAGTTGATGATGAATAGTAGCCCGTGGAGGGTGGAGGAGGTCGATGGTGGATGAAAAGTAGCCCGTGGAGACTGGAGTGAGGCAGTAGACAGTGGATGAACAGGACCCCGTTTCGACCGTAGGCGCTCCAACACAAGTCCATTTCCTCCGTTTTGCGGTATGCCACACCCCTCCCGATCAATAGGACCCTGTTTCGACCGTAGGCACTCCAACACAAGTCCGTTTCCTCCGTTTTGCGGTACGCTAGACCCCTCCCAATGAACAGGATCTCGTTTCGACCGTGGCCGGTCAAACAAAAGGCCGGTCCCTCCGTTCCGCGGTACACCAGACCCCATTTTGGCTAGTCCGTCCAAGCCGGCTGGCTCCTGTTGAACAGGACGCATTCCGACCTAGTCGGTTGTTTCCCGATGAACAAGATGATGTTTATCCATTCCAACCCAGCCGGTTCACTGCCTGATCAACAGGATGCCGTTGCTGCCGTCCGTTGCCTCTCCATGTACACAACCCCTAGTCGGATACTTATATGATGGAAAATAGACCCGAGGGCCATAGGTTTCACTAGAGGCTTCTCTGAAAGATAGAAATTATTACGGTGGGTGAACAAATTACTACCGAGCAATTGATAGAAAAGTGCAAAGTTATGACGATATCTAAGGCATTGATCATGAATATAGACATCACGTCCATGTCAAGGAGACATAAACGATTATCCATCTACTACTATTACTCCACACATCGACCGACTCCTGCCTGCATCTAGAGTATTAAGTTCATAACAACAGAGTAACGTATTAAGTAAGATGACATGATGTAGCGGGATTAACTCAAGCAATATGATGAAGACCACATCTTGTTATCCTCGATGGCAACAATACAATACATGTCGGTTCCCCTTCTATCACTAGGATCGAGCACCACAAGATTGAACCCAAAGCTAAGCACTTCTCCCATTGCAAGAAAAACCAATCTAGTTGGCCAAACCAAATCGATAGTTCGAAGAGACTTGCGAAGATATCAAATCATGCATATAAGAATAGAGAGGAGATTCAAATAATATTTATATATAAGCTGGTCATAAATCCACAATTCATCGGATCTCGGCAAACACACTGCAAAAGAGTATTACATCAAGTAGATCTCCAAGAACATCGAGGAGAACATGGTATTGAGAATCATAGAGAGAGAAGAAGCCATCTAGCTACTAGCTATGGACCCGTAGGTCTGTGGTAAACTAATCACGCTTCATCAGAGAGGCAATGGTGTTGATGTAGAAGACCTCCGTGATCGAATCCCCCTCCGGCAGGATGCCGGAAAAGGTCCCTAGATGGGATCTCATGGGTACAGAAGGTTGTGGTAGTGGAAAAGAGGTTTCGTGGCTCTCTTGGAAGTTTTCGGGGTATATGAGAATATATAGGAGGACGATCTACGTCAGGGGGTCATCGAGGAGCCCAAAAGGTCGGGGGGCGTTCCCAACCCCCCTGGGCACGCCCTCCACCTTTGTGGCCGCGTCGTGGCTCTTTTGACTTGCACTCCAAGTATCCTGGGTGTCTTCTAGTCCAAGAAAAATCACCGCGAAAATTTTATTCCGCTTGGACTCCGTTTGGTATTCCTTTTCTGCGAAACTCTAAAACAAGGAAAAAAATAGAAAGTGGCACTGGGCTCTAGGTAAATAGGTTAGTCCCAAAAATCATATAAAATAGCATATTAATGCATATAAAACATCTAAAACAAATAATATAATAGCATGGAACAATCAAAAATTATAGATACGTTGGAGACGTATCAAGTATCCCCAAGCTTAATCTTGCTCGTCCTCGAGTAGGTAAATGATAAAAACACAATTTTCGATGTGGAATGCTAACTAACATATTTATCCATGTGATTCTCTTTATTGTGGCTTGAATGTTCAGATCTGTAAGATTCAAAACAAAAGTTTGATATTAACATAAGAACAATAATACTTCAAGCATACTAACAAATAATTATGTCTTCTAAAAATAACATGGCCAAAGAAAGCTTATCCCTACAAAATCATATAATCATATAGTATGTTAAGAGGCTGACAATAGGGACCCCCATGGTCCATGGCCGCACGCAAGCAAATGCCTCCTTATTATGCGAAAAAATGATTCCTCCCACTGACATCTTCGGCGCACCGGTTCGGAGGCTGGCCTGTGGGCCTACTAAGTTGATGCGCACGTAGGGATTTATCAACTTAGTCAACAAACGACTCTAGCAGCAGTGACCATTGTATTTTAATCAAACGGTCCCGCTGCTTCTTCAATATCTGATCTTCTTGCACCAGCCGCGTAAACCAGCGTCGGCGTGACCGCCTGTTCCTGCCTCCATGGACGGTTGTGCTGCCGCGCAGGCCTCACCGCCCTACCCTACTCCCACCACTGGCCAGGCCATCCCTCTACTCACCCACACCCCCTGTTATTTTGCAGCGACGACAGCCTCATACCGCAGCCGAACCAGTCATCGATCATACTAGCCTCCGCCTGTTCTCGGGCTCCACATCGTTCCCTGCCTCACCGTCGTCCACCGCCTGGGTGCTCTTAGCACGGCGTGGTAAACGCGGTCAATGAATGATAGCCTTCAGAAGAGGACTGTACGTGGAGAGGCTGATAGCTAGGTCCATGGCTGCACGCAAGCAAGTGCCTCCTTACTACGTGCAAAATAATGATTCCTCCACCTGACAGCTCGGACCCACCAGAAGGGCCTTTGTATTTCGCGAAAAATGTCCCCCCTGACTGTTGGGACCCACCGGCTTTACCTTTGCACGGAAGGAAGTGACTTCTTCCCCCCCTGACAGATGGGACCCACCAGGTTGAAGTGAAGGTAGCGTTATCTGTCTTGCTAAGAACATGTATGTACATAGCGGTCGAACGGTCTCTCTGCAGCGACGTACCATGGCCGAGTAAGGAGCGACACGTGTTGAAGTAGAGGCGCTGACATAGCATGTCACGCAGTCCCGTCTATATCGTGTACACGTACGTACAACCATGCTACAAGATAGTAAATACGGCTACGTACGTACATATGTGTTGGGTCTCTAATGCATACAGCGACAATGTCATGTTCATCGCCAGCCTACCGGCTAGGTCGGAACAGAGTAAACAGCGTCGCGTTTTCATCAGGAGCCAACCGGCTTGGAGGGAACAGCTGAAACAAGCTCTGGCGTACCGCAGAACAAAGGAAATGGCCTTCTGTTTGACCGCATACGGTCCAAACGGTGTCCTGTTCATTGGGAAGGGTCTGGCGTACCGTAGAACATAGGATATGGACCTATGTTCGAGTGCATACGGTTGTAACATGGTGTTGTTGATCGGGAGGGGTGTGGCGTACCGCAAAACGGAGGAAATGTACTTGTGTTGGAGCGACTACGATCGAAACGGGGTCCTGTTCATCGGGAGGGGTGTGGCGTACCGCAAAACGGGACTCCACGGGCTACTGTTCATTCAGCGTCGACTGCCTCGCTCCAGCCACCACGACAGCCTCATACCGCAGCCGAACTAGTCAACCATCATACTAGCATCTGCGTGTTCTCGGGCTACGCGTTGTTCCGTGCCTCACCGTCGTCCACCGCCTGGGTGCTCTTCACGCGGCGTGGTCAACGCGGTCAACGAATGACAGCCATCAGAAGAGGACTGTATGTGGAGAGGCTGACAGCTAGGTCCATGGCCACACGCAAGCAAGTGCCTCCTTACTACGCGCAAAATAATGATTCCTCCACCTCACAGCTCAAACACATCGGAAGGGCCTCTGTATTTCGCGAGAAAATGTCCCCCTTGACAGTAGTGGAAGGAAAAGCAGTGGTAGGTAAAAAATTCCCAATTTCCCTTGCATTTACAAAATTCCTTAATTGGAAACCATATATGGAAAGAATTTAAATATTGCGTAACTTAGTTCGTAAGGAAACGTTGGAATCGTCCTATTGCAATAATATCTGCCCAAAGATAATTCGTGAGGAAAGGTTCCACTCCTCCCATTTCTTAGTACTGATTAACATGCATAGAAAACTAACATAGTATCTCCCCCCAATATCAATAGCTTAAATTAAACAAAATTTGCATCTGGCAAACAACAATTTTTTTGGGACAAATCCAAACGCATTGCCAGTGTTGGATGGGGATCGAGCAGTAGCGTTCTTCAGTTGATTTTCTACCATATCCCAGAATTAAGGGATCGGCTAAATTAGCCAGGCCCTAATTAATGGAGGATCACTCGCATTATCTTCGCTTGATTTTCTCCCATTTCTCTTGTCACAGCCCTAGTCAGTGCTTGCATTAGGACTAGCTAGAGTGATGCATCATGTTTAAATTCTTCTTAAACTTGAAATGGGGATCAACAAACCCTAGCACCCCCAAGAAAATACCAGGTTCAACTAAAACATGATTTCAATGAACGCAAACCGCCCTTCATAAAACTTCATCATTTTTGAATTGGAATAGAACCTCTGCCAAAAATGGTGCACATTTTTCTAGGACACTCTGGATTTTTGAACTAATCCATATAGTATTTACATTTGGACATTTAAATCTTATAAATAATTTTAAATTTCCAAATAATCTTGAAAGCATTTGAGGGCTGTTGGAAATAATTTCAAAAGTGCCCACAAATATTTTCAGCATTTTACAAAGAGGTTTGGCATTTGTGCTAAATCAGAAAGAAAGACAGAAAATAAAAAAGAAAAACAGAAAAGGCAGAGAGAGAAGGCCCCCAAACAACTTACCTTAACTGGGCCGACCCACCTGGCCTGGTGCCAGTCACCCCTACCTCTTCCAGTAGGCAGAGGGGGACAGCGCACACGCGCCCGAGCTCGCCGTGCAGCTCCCTGCTCGCCTGTGTCGCCTGGACAGTGCGCAGATGCGTCGAAACGCCTCCTCGGTGCCGCCCCAAGCTCCCCGACACCTCACTCTCCCCCTGCCCTCTCTCTCTTGCCCTCTGATCGCCATGGCCGATGCAGCCACTACCGCGCTACCGTGAAGCCACAGCCACCGCCGCTCCCTCGTCGCCTCGATGTGCCCATGAGCTTCCTTGCCGTCCACTGCACCGAGCCAGCCGAGCCACGAGCGCTCACATGCCCTGGATATGCCTCCCTAACCCCACCTTCATCGCCGATCGCCGGAGACCCCCTCGCCACCGCGCTCAGCTCCGACCACCTTCGAGCTCGCCGTCCACTCCACTACGATCGCCGTGAGCTGCTGCCCCTTCTTTCCCTCTCTGTTCTCACTGCCGCACTGCGTAGCCACACCTCCGCTCTCACCCGCATGCGCCACCGGCTGCGATCGCTGCCGACACAACTTCGGTGACCAAAAGGTCCGCCCATCGTGTCCTTTGCACTCGCCGCTTCGCGCATGCCGTCCCTAGCGTGCTAGCTCGCCCGCCTATGCCCCGCAGCGCCGCCCGCGCCTGCGACCAAGCTTCGGCCGCCGCAGCCGAGCTCCCCGCCGTTGCATCCGGCCGCCTCAGGCCCGACTGGCGTCATCGCCAACGCGCGCTGGTCTAGGCTCTCGAACGAGCCCAGCTGCACTACGAACGGGGCACGACAACCCGTTCCCGAAGCGCCCCGCCGCATCCATTATCACCGATGGCTAAGCGCCGGCGTGTTAGCCCCTGTTGAAGAGGGGTTTGACCTCCCCTGGGTCACTGACGTGTGGGGCCGCCCTGCTAATTAACCTAGGTTAGTACTAATTAAATTAGGTTAGTTTAGTTGGTCACTGACATGCGGGACCCACTGGTCAGTTTGACCTGGGCCGCCCCGTTGACTCGCTGACGTCATGCTGACGTTGTAATTCCCTTTTCTGGAATTAGTTTATTTCTAATTAATCAAAAAATCCAGAAAAAGGTTTAAACTTCAAAAAATCATAGAAATTAATCTATAGCTTAGATGGAAAAGATTTACATATGAAAAATGATCAGAAAAATCCAATCCATCCTTTAGCATTGGTTTCATACATGACAAAGCAACTTAACCTTGCTGTATAGATCAAAACATGATACCGCACTTTATAAATTCATAGTTTGAGTTTGAATTTGAACCTTTGGTTCAAATTGACTCAACCCCTCTGGTTTTAGTTGCATTAGCCCAACACACTCACTTTGCCATGTCATATGCATGCATCATATTGTTGCATATTGCCATGTATTGATTGTGTTACCGGTGTGATCTCCGTGGTAGGTCCTACACCCGAGGATATCCGTGAATATATCCAACCGAAGGGCAGTACACTTCCACCACCCTTCCAGGCAAGCAACCCCCATTGATCATCTCGATACAATACCATCTTCTTGCTCTTGCTCTTGCTCTCTTTTACTGCATTAAGACAATAACGTTTCAAACTGCTGTTTCCTGCGGTAGTTGAACCCCTTTCCTCTGCATGACCTGTCTTTGCCACGGTAACTAGATGAAACCCACTAGCATGTGTAGGAGTTGATTGAGCCATGTTGTGTTCCTACCATGCTATGCCTGCTATACTTAGAGTTGTGTTAGGTCCGATTCATCTGGGTGATGGATTGGAGTGAAATGGTTGTGTCCGGTAATGAGAGTGAAGTGTTGAACATGTTTTGGTAAAGGTATCGATGGGAGGCCATGTAGGAGTACATGATGGGTTGTTTCATTGGAACCGTCCCTAAGAATTGAGTTTTGTGTGTGTGGTTCAACACCAGCTACTACGACACATTAGGCCCTGAAATATGACCCCGCTCGACTTATAGACTTCCATGATCTCGGTCCAGTAGTTACAAGTAGTTTCTGGTGTCTATAGTATACTGGAGGCTGTGCGCAGCGCTGACCCTTGGGGTGGACTGTGATTGGGCAAGTACCTGGCACAGTGTACCGGCATGCCAGTTTGGTGCCTCGGGAACCCTGCACACAGTGTTTGCGGTTGTACTAGAAACACCAGCTGGATCTCCTTGTGGATGGAACCCGAATAGGCAATAAACCTGGACTAGAGACTTGTGTGGTTGGTTAGGTCGTGGTCTACACCCTCGCCGGCTTTCGCTTGAAGTCTGTCGAGCACATGACGTGTGCAAGCGCTAAGTGGTGGACACCCCAGCAGGGTTATCAAACTATTTGAATAGCCACATCTGCGGTAATGGACCACTTGGTTGCTTATGCAGTTCATAGACAAGTTAACGGTTACCCATAAAAGACTCAAGACAAGTGTGAGTGCCGTGGATGGCCCACTCGTAGGAAGACGGGAGAGGATCCACGGTGGAGTATTGTTGTGGTGATTAGTGGACTCATGTGCGCTATCTCATCTTATTCAAACTACTGTTATACGAAGGATAGAATAGCCAAGAGTCAGAGCTAGTTTGCTGCATAAATTCCACTACCCTTGTTGATAATGTTGCTTATATGATAGGATCTGATGTAAGACTTGCTGAGTACCTTAGTACCAATGTTTGCTTAATAAACTATTGTAGAGGAGAACACCGCCCCCTCTGATGGATTCTATGTAGATCTCGATGTTGATGAATAGCTTGCTACTCAGGTGGCAGCCTCGAGCCTGTGAAGGGCCATGTAGATAGTCAGGCTTCACCAAGCTTCTTGCTACCGCTTGAGCTTGCATTGGTTTTTCCCTTGAAGGGGAAAGGGTGATACAGCAAAGTAGAGTAAGTATTTCCCTCAACTTTGAGAACCAAGGTATCAATCCAGTAGGAGACAATGCAACAAGCCACCAAATACATGCACAAACAAACACCAACTTGCACCCAACGCGACAAAGGGGTTGTCAATCCCTTCATGGTTATTTGCAAAGTGAGATCTGATATAGATGGATAAACAGTAAAGTAATATTTTTGGTATTTTTGGATTATAGATCGGAAAGTAAAAGATTGCAAAGAAAGTAAATATGAAACTAAAATTGTAGATCGGAAACTTATATGATGGAAAATAGAAGATTATATGATGGAGAATAGACCCGAGGGCCATTGGTTTCACTAGAGGCTTCTCTCAAGATAGAAAATATTACGGTGGGTAAACAAATTACTGTCGAGCAATTGATAGAAAAAAACGCAAAGTTATGATGATATCTAAGGCAATGATCATGAATATAGGCATCACGTCCGTATCAAGTAGACCGAAATGATTCTGCATCTACTACTATTACTCCACACATCGACCGAGTCCTGCATGCATCTAGAGTATTAAGTTCATAAGAACAGAGTAACGCATTAAATAACATGACATGATGTAGCGAAATTAACTCAAGCAATACGATGAAAACCCCATCTTGTTATCCTCGATGGCAGCAATACAATATGTGTCGGTTCCCCTTATGTTACTAGGATCAAGCACCGCAAGTTTGAACCCAAAGCCAAGCATTTCTCCCATTGCAAGAAAAACCAATCTAGTTGGCCAAACCAAATTGATAGTTCGAAGAGACTTGCAAAGATATCAAATCATGCATATAAGAATTCAGAGGAGATTAAAATAATATTCATAGATAAGCTGATCATAAATCCACAATTCATCGGATCTCGGCAAACACACAGCAAAAAGGTATTACATCGAATAGATCTCCAAGAACATTGACGAGAACATGGTATTGAGAATCAAAGAGAGAGAAGAAGCCATCTAGCTACTAGCTATAGACTTGTAGGTCTGTGGTAAACTATTCACGCTTCATCGGAGAGGCAATGGTGTTGATGTAGAAGCCCTCCGTGATCGAATCCCCCTCCTGCAGAACACCGGAAAAGGCCCCTTTATGGGATCTCACGGTTATTGAAGATTGCAGCGGTGCAACAGTGGTTTCGTGGCTCCCCTGGAAGGTTTTGGGGTATTTGAGAATATATAGGCGGAAGAAATAGGTTGGTGGAGTCACGAGGGGCCCACAAGGGTGGGGGCGCTCCCTACCCCCCCTGGACGCGCTCTCCGTCCTTGTGGCCGCCTCGTGGCTCCCCTGACGTGCACTCCAAGTCCTCTGGATGTCTTCTGGTCCAAGAAAAATCATCGCCAAAGTTTCATTCTGTTTGGACTCCGTTTGGTATTCCTTTTATGCGAAACTCTAAAACAAGGAAAAAACAGAAACTGGCACTGGGCTCTAGGTTAATTGGTTAGTCCCAAAAATCATATAAAGTAGCATATTAATGCATGTAAAACATTGAAAACAGATAATATAATAACATGGAACAGTCAAAAATTATAGATATGTTGGAGACGTATCAGGCATCCCCAAGCTTAATTCCTGCTCATCCTCGAGTACGTAAATGATAAAAATAGAATTTTTGATGTGGAATGCTACCTAATATTTATCCTTGTAATTCTCTTTATTGTGGCGTGAATGTTCAGATCCGTATGATTCAAAACAATAGTTTAATATTGACATAAAAACAATAATACTTCAAGCATACTAACAAAAAAATTATGTCTTCTCAAAATAACATGGCCAAAGAAAGCTTATCCCTATAAAATCATATAGTCTGGCTATGCTCCATCTTCATCACATAAGATATTCAAATCATGCACAACCCTGATGACAAGCCAAGCAATTGTTTCATACTTTTGATGTTCTCAAACTTTTTCAACTTTCACGCAATACATGAGCGTGAGCCATGGGCATAGCACTATAGGTGGAATAAAAGGTGGTTGTGGAGAAGACAAGAGAAGGATATAGTCTCACATCAACTAGGCATATCAACAGGCTATGGAGATGCCCATCAATAGATATAAATGTGAGTGAGTAGGGATTGCCATGCAACGGATGCACTAGAGCTATAAGTTTATGAAAGCTCAAAAAAACCTAAGTGGGTGTGCATCCAACTTGCTTGCTCATGAAGACCTAGGGCATTTTGAGGAAGCACATCGTTGGAATATACAAGCCAAGTTCTATAATGGAAATTTCCCACTAGTATATGAAAGTGACAATATAGGAGACTCTCTATCATGAAGATCATGGTGCTACTTTGAAGCACATGTGTGGCAAAAGGATAGTAACATTGTCCCTTCTCTCTTTTTCTCTCATTTTTTGGGCATTCTTTTTTTATTTGGCCTTTCTCTCCCCTTTTTTTATTTCCTCACATGGGATAATGATCTAATAATGACGATTATCACACTTTTATTTACTTACAACTCAAAAATTACAACTCAATACTAGAACAAAATATGACTCTATATGAATGCCTCCCGTGGTGTACCGGGATGTGCAATGAATCAAGAGTGACATGTATAAAAAATAGGATGAACGGTGGCTTCGCCACAAATATGATGTCAACTACATGATCATGCATTGTGTCGGTGCAGAAAAGTAGGGGCTCACTTTTGTACCCCTTTCCTTTTGCGCGGACAGTTAGAGCCGCGCGTACGACCATACCTAGTGGGGCAGAGGGAGCAAAAGCAAAAGGCAACCAGAACAACGCCAAGACCAGAGACACAAAGAGAAGAGGGCGAGGTGGACTCCCCCGGCAAGGCCCTTGCCGGGGCGGCCTCCGCAGCCCCGACAAGAGCCTTGCCGGGGGAACTTGCTCAATGCCAACAGAGCGTGCCACCCTTGAGCCCAAGGGTTCCAACACCATCAACCACATTGGAACCAAGGCTCGGGAGGGACCTCCATGGTGGCATACAGATCTTTGTGAAGATCATAAGCACACAAGATCAGATGTGGACCAGAAGATGACGATCCTCGACCAGATCCATGCCGAGGAAATCAACGGCAAGATCCTTGCCGGGGACGACCGCGATGCCATGACAAGACCCTTGCCGGGGCCCCGGCAAGACCCTTGCCGAGGACACCTACGGGGCCACAGCCAGGCCCACGTCTGCCAAGTCCCCACCGCCGTTCCCATGCAGCTGCCAGCCCAACCAGCTGGGCAGGCACCTGCGTGGCGACGCGCGGCCTCCGGGACGACCCAGCAAGTACCTATGTGGTGGCATGCAGATCTTCGTGAAGACCCTACCACCACGCCGTCTTAGCAGCCCGCCAGCTTACGTGGCGTTGCATGCCTTGTCGCCTCCCTTAGGCGTGTCGACGAACTCCTTAGGAGCTCATAAAAAACCCGCAATCTCTCAGGCCGGTTTTGGGCTCGTCCAAGCTAAGGTAAACCGCAACAACAACCTTGCCCCGGCATGCGTAAGCTCGTGAAGACGCGTACTCAATTTGACACAGAAGGATAAAAGCTACGATTGTT
Organism: Triticum urartu; assembly: GCF_056163025.1. Lineage (NCBI taxonomy): Eukaryota > Viridiplantae > Streptophyta > Magnoliopsida > Poales > Poaceae > Triticum > Triticum urartu. The sequence goes on along the minus strand of NC_141878.1, from coordinate 188,334,986 downwards.
TACATGAGGGGCTCCCATTCTCAAAATGCTCTTACAATCTTCTGGGGCCATGCCCAAGTTTTTATAGGGTAAACAGCAGGGGAACGAGGAACCAGCTGGATATGTCGCTCTCCGCGTCTCCCATATCATCTTGTGATGCACCGCTAGCGTCGCTGGCGCCATCGTTTCCTCCACCTTCACCGGCGTCAGCATCGCCGTCATCAACCACCACACCTTCATCTGCCACGACCACTACCCCATCATTGTCAGAAGCGAAGGCCCTGACCAGCACATCCACATTGTTTTCAACCCATCGTGCCAGATCGCCCCAGATGGCTTCCGGTAAGGGAGCAATGGCGGCATCAAAATCGAAGTTGGGGTCGATGTTCCAGAGGTGGCTGAAGACGCGGGAGAACGCGCGCCTGAGCAGACTGCGACTCCTCTACTCAACAAGTTGGCGAGCCCTCTCGGAACGGTTCTGCAGGCGCATCAGCACATCCCCAAAGAAGCGGAGGTGGCTGGCGTAGTCGTTTTCTTGGGGATGAGGAGCATTTTCATTGCAGATATGGCCCAGGGCGGTGTTGGCCTTGTTCCTGAGGTCCTCGAACATGGAGGCGTGCACACGCTCCAATGTTCGCCGCTCAAGCACTTCGTCCCTGTTCTGCCACGCGACGGACTCGGCGTCGGCGACCCGCTGCCGAAGAGAGAGTAGCTCGGCGACCCGCTGCCGAGGCCAGAGCTGATGCGGTGGCCTCCTCACGCCTCTCCACCTCGACCAGCCGGGACATGAGGGCGGCAGTCCTACCAGCGGCCCCAGCTTCCATGAGCTTCAGCTTCATGTTCTGCCTTCTCTCGAGATCCACGCGAGCCTCGGCCACACGGCGGTCGATCTCCTCCTGGGCCCTGACCTCGCGCGCGCCGACGTCGTCCTCCGCCTGAGGAACCTGGCGCTACCTCGTCTCGAGCCATTCGAGTTCAAGGCTGCGCCCTGCGGCTTCCAGCACGAGCACCTCCTCGCACTTCCGGCTCTCTTCCTTGTCAGGACCCCGATCCTAAGTCACACCGATCTTGCATGTAACACATCATATCACTTTGCGGCCTCATGCACGGTATTCCCACGGGTGCCACCTTACCTGGCCCGGGACCGTTTGCGCCTTTTGGCTCACGTATATGATAGTGTCGCTAGCATCCATATGACAGAGAACCAGGGCCGACATGGCTAGTCGTGAACCCAAAGCAGCACTAACCCATGGGGACAGGCATACATGAATCAACTTCGAGCATGTCGGTCAGCAGCGTGTGAATTCGGGCTGTAGCACTGGGCTAACAGGACTCCTGTAACCCGGGCTGTAGCAGGCTAGGCAGGACTCCGGATGTCACCGCGTGACATTTCCCCGAAGGGACAGACACAGGAACAAAGTGAAACACATGCCAGCCAGTCAAGTGTTCCGAGCAGTAGTGCTGGGCTAGCAGGACTCCGGTGAACTGGGCTGTAGCTGACTACTATCGCTTAGAAAGCACTAGACTACATTTCCCCATATGATAGGCTGCCAAGGATAAACAACTATATTGTCGGATCCCACTCATAGCAAGCATTTCAATCATACACACAATATGCCCGATATGAGTACATACAACATGGCATCACAACAAGACTCTACGACTCAAGTATTTATTCATTAGACTCCGAGGAGCGAGAAATTACAAACATGGGTCTCATGACCCAACAAACATAGCATACAAATCAAGGCAAAAGTGGAAGCTTAACATGTCTGAGTACAGACATGTACAAATGAAAAAGGCTAAGAAGCCTGACTATCTACCAGATCCTGCCGAGGGCACAAGATCATAGCTGAGGTATCAAGCTAACGTCGAAGTCCATGTGAAACTACTAGCGAGACTGGAGTCTCTCTGCAAAACATAAATTAAGCAAACGTGAGTACAAAAGTACTTAGCAAGACTTACATCAGAACTAGCTACATATGCGTCGGTATCAACAAAGGGGGGGGGGTGGTGGAGTTTAACTGCAGCAAGCCATCTTTGACTCGGTGGCTATCTTAAACTACGACTTCAAGTAACACTTTTGAGGTGGCGCACACGAGTCCACATATTCACCATGTCAATACACCACTATGGATCAGTTCCCGTCTCCCTACGAGAACGCCATCCATAGCACTCACACTTATCTTGCGAGTTTTAGAGTATCCACTTTCACTTGTCTATGAACTATGCAAGGGGTCCAAGTTTCCATATTCGAGGAATCCGGCTATTCGAATAGATAATGATAACCCTGCAGGGGTGTACTTCTTCACACACGCTCCCACGACTTAACCACCATATACACGTCATGTATCTCGGCAACCTTCAAGCGGAAGCCTGGCGAGGGTGTCGGCCACGGCCTACCTAAACACTTAAGTCTCTAGTCCAGGTTTATCGCCTATCCAGGTTCCATCTGCAGGGTGTCCGGCCGAGGTTTCCACATACAGCCCCGAACGATGTGAAAAGGGTTCCCGAGGCACCAAACGGGCGCCCGCTACACCGTGCCATGGTGTATCTACCGCAACATAGCCCACCCCTAGGGTCAACGCTACGCACGGCCGCCAACACATAACCTACAAACATCAGAAACTAGTTGCAACTCCTGGACAGAGTACTAGGGTGATTAAGAAGCCGAGAGGGTCAATTAAGGATCCCAATGAGTGGTAGTAGCTGTTCATGGCTCACAGACACTGAACTCAGTTCCTAAGGATGGTTTCAATGAGACAACCCACCATGTACTCCTACATCGCCTCTCACCGCTACCTTTACCAAAACGTGCTCACACACTTAGCTCACACACAGTAGGACATGCTCACACACCTCCGATTCATTTCCGATGAATCAGACCTGACACAACTCTATGCAATAGCAGGCACGAAAACAAGCATGAATGAGTAGGCACATCAAGGCTCAAACAACTCCTACTCATGCTAGTGAGTTTCATCTATTTACTGTGGCAATGACATGTCATGCAGAGGAAAGGGGTTCAACTACCGCAACATGTAACAATTGAATTGTTGTTGTACTAATGCAGTAAAACAGAGCAGGAGCGAGAGTGGGATTGTATCGGAATGAACAAGGGGGGTTTTGCTTGCCTGGCACTTCTGAAGACAATATAGTTCTTCATCGGTGTCATCGATCACAGCGTCGGAGCAGCATCTACCGAGAGGGGACATTTACCGGCAAACAAGGAAGAACACAATCAATGCGATGCAACAATATGATGCATGATCATGACATGTCAATATGCCGTTGATTGAGCTAATGCAACTAGCAACAAGCTAAATGGAGTTGGTTTGAACACTAGGTTCAAATTCAAATTCAAACTATGAATTCAAATCGTGCATTATCATGTTTTGGACTAAACAGTGAGGTTAAGTTGTTCAAACATGCATGAGAATGCCATATTCAGATTCTTTAGATTTTTCTGATCATTTTTCATATATAAATCTTTTCATTTGGAGTTACGGTTTAATTTCTATGGTTTTTAAAAGTTTTAGCTATTTTCTGAAATAAATAAATCATTTCTGATTTATTTAAAATCCCAGAAAAGCTTTACTGTGTCAGCATTGCGCAAGGGTGATGTCAGCGGGTCAACTGGTCGGCCAGGTCAAACCTGACCTGCGGGACCCATATGTCATTGACTCAGCTAATTAATATGGTTAATTAACCTTAAATTAAGCCTAACTAAAATGTCAGTGGGGTCAGGGCCCATATGTCAGCGGCTAACCTAAATAAATTAGTGTTAGTTTAACTCCTAATCTAGGTTTGACTAGGGGGCGGGGCCCACGTGGTCAAATGGGTCAACCCCACCGGCGACATGACGCCGGCGAGGCTCGAGACGGCGGCGCGTCTCGGAAACGCCGCACAGGCGACGAAACGAGCGGCGGAGGGCATCCGCGGGGAGCTGGAGCTCTCCCGCATCCAGCGCAGCAAGCAGCAGAAGCTAGGGTGGCCGGGGTTGTGCGCGGCATCGACCTCGGCAGCGGCCGGAGTTCGAGCACACTCGGGAACGGGGCTGCGGTGGCCCTGGAGTGGTGTGCTTAGCTCCTACGGCACCTACGCGGCGCGGTGAGCACGTGGGTGTGCTCAGTTGGGAGCTTCGGCGACTATGGCCACGGCGGCGAGAAGCTCAGACGGCGGAGCGGTTCGGTCTCCGGCGGAGCAACGGCTACAGCATGCAAATGGAGTGCAAAGGAGGGGGGTTAGGGTCAGTGGCTCACGGCGAGTCGGACGAGCAAGTCGGCGATCTCGGGGACGCGGAGACGGCGGCGAATAGAAGGTGAGGTTGCCGGCGGCCGAAGGTAGAAGACGAGCTCGGGGACGACACTACAGGGCTCCCGCGGTCGAATGGGTTGGTGTAGATGACGCAGAGGGCGATGGCGGTTCCTCTGGAAGCAACAGCGAGGTGCGGGGTGGACGATGGCCCCGGTGGTGCTCGTCGGCGCTCTCGGGTGCCCGTGGTCGAACGCGGGAGAGGAAGCAGAGGAGGGGGAGGGAGTCCAGAGCGAGAGAGGGGGAGTGAGAGGGGGCAGGGGTGTCGTGGTGGCGACCAGGCAGTCGAGGGGGGGCACGCATGCAGGGAGGAGCCAGCGCGGCTCGCCGGCCATCGGGCATGCAGCTGCTTCTCCTCCTGGCAGGAGGAAGAAGACAGTGCTGCCCCTGGTGGGCCGGGCTGGCTTTGGCCAGGTGGGCTGCAGGTGAGGTTACTCTCTCTCTCTCTCTTAATTTAGTTTCTGTTTTCTATTTTTTTTCTTTTCTGTTTTGAATTAGTAAAAATACTAATTCATTTTGTAAAATCCTGAAAATAATTGTGGGCACTTTTGAAACTATTTCCAATAGCCCTCAAATGCTTTCAAGATTATTTGGACATTTAAAATATATTATAGAATTTAAATGTCCAAATTCAAATACTTATGATTTAATTCAAAAATCCAGAATAGCCTCCAAAAATATGAAACCATTTTTGGCAGAGGGTTTAGCCAGGACCAAAGATGGTGGACATTTATGAAGGGCATTTTGGGTTCATTGAAAAGTTCTAAGTTTGAACCTAGTTAATTCCTTTAATGCTAGGGTTTAAGCAATCCCCATTTCCAAATTTTAATGGAATTTAATCATGATGCAAGATGATGATGCAAAGACAAGCAAGGGCTGAACTGGGGCTGTGACAGCTCACCCCCACTAAACAAGAATCTCGTCCCGAGATTCAAGACGTGAGGTAAGCGGTCAAAGGGGAACACAAACTAACACAATCTTCATGATCCAATTATGCTTCTAGAAGATGTTGGTTCATTGCTTCAAATTGATCTTGACGTCTTTGCTTTCGAGATCTTCATCCAACATGATGACGGCAGAAGGAAACCCTATAGAAAATGATCTTCTCAAAGATCAGGCGATACACGATCAACTCATGGAAATGAGACGTTGAATCATCTCTTGATCCAAGACACAAACACACATCAAAAGGGATGGAAAGAACAAATGATGAAAGTTCAATTTGGTAGAAAACACTCCCACGCTTAAGTAGGATGGTGCATAGGTTTCAAGGTAGTGAGGAGATTGATTGCCATGATCCCGTAACGAGGCACTTTGGAAAAGGTGACTCGAAGAACTATCCCCTTAAGTGGCAAAAATAATTACTTTTGATCCATAGATCATTGAAGCTCTTCATACCAGATTAAGGCAAATTACAATTGATTGTTTGAAAGAGCTCGAAGAAATTGCATACTCGGACTAGGATGGATGATGTGGACTACCTTGTTGAAGACAACGCAATGGATGACTTTACTTATCATCGGAAATGGATGGAACCCATGGTAGTACCACTGTTGAAGATGATCCTGACTAGGAATTACCGAGAAGGTAGTCCATGGGAAAAATGGCACAATGGTGGTGCAAGCTGGGAACAAAATGGAAATGTTGGGGATTTTTCCAACCATCATATCTGCCCGAGATTCAGATCTGGTTGGTAACAGGACACTTCAAACATCGGCATGTCTGGGAAGAAAGTTTGCAACACAAATCGACGAGATGATATTGCGAGAATCTCGGGAGATGAACTATGATAGCATGCTCCAAAACATGAGCGGGTTCCGCTACAAACATGTGAACACGCTGTCCCAGACAAGCATGACCACATGGTAGTCTTACAATGAAACACTACCGAATTCTGGTTGGGAACCATCAACGAGGATATTGAAGTCATTGTATAAGGCATGCCTTAAGAAGGAACTTCTTCTCCTTGAACAATGCAATCAGTGGCTTGGTGTGCTAGGGATACATATAGAATGAAGGTTGCAAGTCTCCAGACCACAGAATACTTCGCACATATGCATGACTGACTTGGGATGATTCCAGGGGAAACAAAAACAATCTTTCTTGAACTCACGGTGCTAACTTGCACCAAATGCACATGAATTCGAGGAAGTCACTTCTTCCATCCAAGCATAAGCTTCATGAACGGAACACGAAGGCATTGCTTATAAAATTTTCAACATTAGGTTGATGTTCAGCATGAATCATGGGGGAGACAAAATGCTGCTGATGGGCTCAACAACGACTCATCGGAATTTCCATATCACTGGACTTCCACCATCATGTGAACACAGTGATAGCATTGGTCAGACCAAAAGATATAATGGTGTATGCCTGAGGGATCAACCACGGGTAAGACACCATTACGAACATCGTTGGTTCTGATTTGACTTGACGATAGCCCATACTCAAGTCAAAGGTTTGACAAGGCAATAGATCCAACAACTGATCACGAGGACCAATTGGTGAAGATATCATCTTCCTTCAACACGCACACACAAAAGATATACCTTTGGAATGAACTAAGTCAGATAAAGCTTTATCCTTCCAACCCTCCAAGTTGTTGTTTAGCTTAACCAACTAGCTCAGGGTATCCAACATAGATTCTTGGAGAATTGGTGGTTACAAGAAACCAACTTGATCATGAACTCAACATAGTAGTTAGGTGACAACCTGGTGATCCCTCCGAGAAGATATTCGGAATATCACGAACCACCGATATGTTACTAAGCTCGAGAACAATCTTGCTTTTCAGGGCAAGACGATATGATCAAATAAGCAAGGGATTGAATAATCCTAACTCATTGATCGAAGAGTGCACTAGAAATAAGGACTAGGTAGCACAATCTATCTTAGAATGATGATTCAATAATCAGCACACTAAGAATGATATTAATGTCCATTAACTACCAAGCAAAGGGTTGCTAGGAGTATTGATTTCACACATCACTATTCACTTGTCGGTATTCCGGTTGCGACAACACGGGACCGAGGAATGAAAAATGATGGCAAGAAGTATCACCACATCAAGAATTCATAAGAGATGGTGCAATTCTCATGATATTCTTGACATAAAGTGGGTAATACTTCAGGGTAGAATAGACTCAAAAGCTTGATTGCATTTGATCTGCGGAATACAACTGCTTTGACCCAATCCTAGATATGGATGAGGTGCTAGAGTTTGTTTCTCCTAGTCATTCCGGAATAGAATGGCTGGACGGACCACAAGAATAATAGGCATCAATGAACACAAATGCACACATACTCTTGGCTATCAACTGATAGAAGAAGGTTGGAATATAACTGAAGGGGGGCAACTCAAAGAACATATATCTTTCTGAGTTGTGGATGCATAGACTAGTATGTCGAACCAAGTTCAACATGTTTCTTTTGGATAACCCATGCAGAGAGGTAGGACTGGCATAATCACAATATAGAATGGGGAACTCATCGAGAGCACTCTTGTTGTGAGCTTCTGATCCAACAAACTTCTGCCATAAGTGGTTCATAGTATTTGGAAGAAGGAAATACCACGGACCTCGAGGACTAAGGCAAGGTTACTAATATCATAAAGGAACTAGCAAACACTATCAACATGGGGTAAGTAGAGTGAATCTCGGGTTCAAAAGCCCAAGAGTAGAATAGCTACTACTAAATGGCATCACGGGATGCTTTCGAGAATGGTGGCCAGAATCATCACACTAGGAACACAAAACATGGCTAGATTACTAGGTGATCCCCTAAGACACCTAGGGTCATAATAATAACTCGAACATATATGTCGAGGCAACAGAGTACCTCAACTCACCGATTAGTGTGCTTATTTTGACCAAAAAGGACATCAGGAACGGAAAGAAAGGATTTGAAAATGCATCAGATTGTTTAGAAACCTGGGGCGACTCGGACAGCATAATGGCTATAAATGCTTAAAAAGATTTGAGACATCCTGAAAAATGGTGGCATAACCACTCAACATCACAATATCAATGTTCTGAGATCAACTAAGAACACATGGAAGTAGTAGGAACCAAACTCGGGCTTAAACTCAACAATCCTAGGCAACTACGGTTTAGTAACACGTCATCCTGATAGATAGTTGAGAAGGCCTAGTTCTTAATCCCCGTAGAAAAGAAGAGGTTGACTCAGATCAGAAGGACATAAGGTAAAGGAGTAAAAAGAGCCTTTAGTTCCCTTCCACAATCAATTCCCTTACATAACTAAAGCATTTCTAGACACGACTTCGACCAGCTTGGCTTGGTAATCCTACAGGCAGTCAGGCTCTGATACCAACACTGTCAGGACCCCGATCCTAAGTCACACCGATCTAGCATGTAACACATCATATCACTTTGCGGCCTCACGCACGGTATTCCCACGGGTGCCACCTTACCTGGCCCAGGACCATTTGCGCCTTTTGGCTCACGTATATGATAGTGTCGCTAGCATCCATATGACAGAGAACCCGGGCCGACATGGCTAGTCGTGAACCCAAAGCGGCACTAACCCATGGGGACAGGCATACATGAATCAACTTCGAGCATGTCGGTCAGCAGCGTGTCAATCCGGGCTGTAGCACTGGGCTAACAGGACTCCGGTAACCCGGGCTGTAGCAGGCTAGGCAGGACTCCGGATGTCACCGCGTGACATTTCCCCGAAGGGAGAGACACAGGAACGAAGTGAAACACATGTCGGCCAGTCAAGTGTTCCGAGCAGTAGTGCTGGGCTAGCAGGACTCCGGTGAACCGGGCTGTAGAGGACTACTATCACTCAGAAAGCACTAGACTACATTTCCCCATATGATAGGCTGCCAAGGATAAACAACTAGATTGTCGAATCCCACTCATACCAAGCATTTCAATCATACACACAATATGCTCGATATGAGTACATACAACATGGCATCATAACAAGACTCTACAACTCAAGTATTTATTCATTAGACTCCGAGGAGCGAGAAATTACAAACATGGGTCTCATGACCCAACAAACATAGCATACAAATCAAGGCACAAGCGGAAGCTTAACATGTCCGAGTACAGACATGTACAAATGAAAAAGGCTAAGAAGCCTGACTATCTACCAGATCCTGCCGAGGGCACAAGATCGTAGCTGAGGTATCAAGCTAACGTCGAAGTCCACGCGAAACTACTAGCGAGACTGGAGTCTCTCTACAAAACATAAATTAAGCAAACGTGAGTACAAAAGTACTCAGCAAGACTTACATCAGAACTAGTTACATATGCATCGGTATCAACAAAGGAGGGGTGGTGGAGTTTAACTGCAGCAAGCCATCTTTGACTCGGTGGCTATCTTAAACTACGACTTCAAGTAACACTTTTGAGGTGGCGCACACGAGTCCACATATTCACCATATCAATACACCACTATGGATCAGTTCCCGTCTCCCTACGAGAACGCCATCCATAGCACTCACACTTATCTTGCGAGTTTTAGAGTATCCACTTTCACTTGTCTATGAACTATGCAAGGGGTCCAAGTTTCCATATCCGAGGAATCCGGCTATTCGAATAGATAATGATAACCCTGCAGGGGTGTACTTCTTCACACACGCTCCCACCACTTACCACCATATACACGTCATGTATCTCGGCAACCTTCAAGCGGAAGCCTGGCGAGGGTGTCGGCCACGGCCTACCTAAACACTTAAGTCTCTAGTCCAGGTTTATCGCCTATCCAGGTTCCATCCGCAGGGAGTCCGGCCGAGTTTTCCACATACGGCCCCGAACGATGTGAACAGGGTTCCCGAGTCACCAAACGGGTGCCCGGTACACCGTGCCACGGTGTATCTACCGCAACATAGCCCACCCCTAGGGTCAGCGCTACGCACGGCCGCCAACACATAACCTACAAACACCAGAAACTAGTTGCAACTCCTGGACAGAGTACTAGGGTGATTAAGAAGCCGAGAGGGTCAATTAAGGATCCCAATGAGTGGTAGTAGCTGTTCATGGATCACAGACACAGAACTCAGTTCCTGAGGACGGTTTCAATGAGACAACCCACCATGTACTCCTACATGGCCTCTCACCGCTACCTTTACCAAAACGTGTTCACACACTTAGCTCACACATGGTAGGACATGTTCACACACCTCCGATTCATTTCCGATGAATCAGACCTGACACAACTCTATGGAATAGGAGGCATGACAACAAGCATGAATGAGTAGGCACATCAGGGCTAAAACAACTCCTACTCATGCTAGTGGGTTTCATCTATTTACTGTGGCAATGACAGGTCATGCAGAGGAAAGGGGTTCAACTACCGCAACATGTAACAATTGAATCGTTGTTGTCCTAATGCAGTAAAAGAGAGCAGGAGCGAGAGTGGGATTGTATCGGAATGAACAAGGGGGGTTTTGCTTGCCTGGCACTTCTGAAGACAATATAGTTCTTCATCGGTGTCATCGATCACAGCGTCAGAGCAGCGTCTACCGAGAGGGGACATTTACCGGCAAACAAGGAAGAACAAAATCAATGCGATGCAACAATATGATGCATGATCATGACATGGCAATATGCCGTTGATTGAGCTAATGCAACTAGCAACAAGTTAAATGGAGTTGGTTTGAACACTAGGTTCATATCATTTCTGATTTATTTAAAATCCCAGAAAAGCTTTACTGCGTCAGCATTGCGCAAGGGTGATGTCAGCGGGTCAACTGGTCGGCCAGGTCAAACCTGACCTGCGGGACGCATATGTCATTGACTCAGCTAATTAATATGGTTAATTAACCTTAAATTAAGCCTAACTAAAATATCAGTGGGGTCGGGGCCCACATGTCAGTGGCTAACCTAACTAAATTAGTGTTAGTTTAACTCCTAATCTAGGTTTGACCAGGGGGCGCGGCCCACGTGGTCAAATGGGTCAACCCCACCGGCGACATGACGCCGGCGAGGCCCGAGACGGCGGTGGAGGGCATCCGCGGGGAGCTGGAGCTCTCCCGCATCCAGCGCAGCAAGCAGCAGCAGCTAGGGTGGCCGGGGTTGTGCGCGGCGTCGACCTCGGCGGCGGCCGGAGTTCGGGCACACTCGGGAACGGGGCTGCGGTGGTCGTGGAGTGGCGTGCTTAGGTCCTACGGCACCTACGCGGCGCGGTGAGCACATGGGTGTGCTCAGTTGGGAGCTTCAACGACTGTGGCCACGGCGGCGAGAAGCTCAGGCGGTGGAGCGGTTCGGTCTCCGGCGGAGCAACGGCTATAGCGTGCAAATGGAGCACAAAGGAGGGGGGTTAGGGTCAGTGGCTCACGGCGAGTCGGACGAGCAAGTCGGCGAGCTCGGGGACGCAGAGACGGCGGTGAATCAAAGGTGAGGTTGCCGGCGGCCGAAGGTAGAACACGAGCTTGGGGACGACGCTACAGGTCTCCCGCTGTCGAATGGGTTGGTGTAGATGACGCAGAGGGTGATGGCGGTTCCTCTGGAAGCAACAGCGAGGTGCGGGGTGGACGATGGCCCCGGTGGTGCTCGTCGGCGCTCTCGGGTGCCCGTGGTCGAACGCGGGAGAGGAAGCAGAGGAGGGGGAGGGAGTCCAGAGCGAGAGAGGGGGAGTGAGAGGGGGCAGGGGTGTCGTGGTGGCGACCAGGCAGTCGAGGGGGGGCACGCATGCAGGGAGGAGCCAGCGCGGCTCGCCGGCCATCGGGCATGCAGCTGCTTCTCCTCCTGGCAGGAGGAAGAAGACAGTGCTGCCCCTGGTGGGCCGGGCTGGCTTTGGCCAGGTGGGCTGCAGGTGAGGTTTCTCTTAATTTAGTTTCTGCTTTCTATTTTTTTTCTTTTCTGTTTTGAATTAGTAAAAATACTAATTCATTTTGTAAAATCCTGAAAATAATTGTGGGCACTTTTGAAACTATTTCCAATAGCCCTCAAATGCTTTCAAGATTATTTAGACATTTAAAATATTTTATAGAATTTAAAAGTCCAAATTCAAATACTTATGATTTAATTCAAAAATCCAGAATAGCCTCCAAAAATATGAAACCATTTTTGGCAGAGGGTTTAGCCAGCACCAAAGATGGTGGACATTTATGAAGGGCATTTTGGGTTCATTGAAAAGTTTTAAGTTTGAACCTAGTTAATTCCTTTAATGCTAGGGTTTAGGCAATCCCCATTTCCAAATTTTAATGGAATTTAATCATGATGCAAGGTGATGATGCAAAGACAAGCAAGGGCTGAACTGGGGCTGTGACATTCCTCCTCGGCGGGCGACCCCCTCAATGACGCAAGAGCAGCCCTGCGTGCCTCCACCTGCTGATCCAAGACAGCGCTCCAGGATTGGAGCTCCCACGCACGTTTCTCCGCGGCCTCGCGATGGCGGTCAGCTTCCGAAGCCTCCTCCAGAGCTCGTGAGCAGGCCTCACGGGAGGCTACAAGAGAAGCCTCGGCCTTCCTGTTGTCCAGCTCGCGCTGCTGGAGCCCGAGGTTGATGGCCACCTGCATCTTGTGCCACTCCTCTGCCAACCGAAGACCCTCGGCCTCGAGGCACGCATCGACACCCTCAAGTTCTTCACCGAGTCGGTTCATCGCGCCCATCGCCTCCTGGAAGAGCTCATGACGAACAACGCTCTGCCCGTGCTCGAACTCGAGCGCATGGCTCATCTCGCCCTCCGCTACAGGGGCTGTGGGTGACGCCCGACGCGGTACATCCCCTCTCAGCAGGGGCAATGGGCTGGCGCTGCCCAGGCACCGGCTGGGTCTCGCGAGGGGCCCAAACTAAACGGGGCCCTCTGCTTGAAGAGGACCCCAGGAACAAAGCCAGCCAGCCGCCGGCAGTGATCAGGGGAGGAGCCCTTGGCACACTTTCCGCGCTCCAAGGCTGGCCGCGAAGGAAGGACGACGAATGAGTGAGCTAAAGATGCCCTGATGACCAGCCAACTCCCGTGGTGGACCCAGCGTCGTGGGCGACGCACGAGCCTGTGGCGCTCGAGCTTGGCGTGTGCAACGGGACGAGAGGGAGATGCTTCTAAGGAGATTTTACAGCCTTGGGAGAAAGGGCCATGAGGGGACGATCGTCAGGAAGGAAAGCAGCACATGGAAGATCACCAAGATAAGATATTTACTCGTCAACGGCGATATACTTCCTCCATTTCAACGACCCAAAGGTATCGTTGCCGCAGCTTGGGGACCCCTTTCTCTTGTGGAGTTCTGCGAAGTCCATGCATAGCCAGCCAAAGCACTGGACATGGAGGCCGACGTGAGGCGCGGCTGGAGAAGTGCTCCGAGGGGCAGCCTCAGATGCGCCAGGCTGAGGAGAGCTGGCCGCATCTACCTCACAGTGACTTGCCGAGGCCTCATGAGCCCCGGCCGCGGGAGACACGGGCTGCACCACACCTTCAACAGTCGCCCCAGGGCAAGAGTCACGGGACCCCGAGGTCGACGCTTTAGGAGCCCTGCGCGGCATCAGCATCTCAGCACCTTCACTATCGGCCCGACACGGTGCATGCCCCCCTGCTCCAACACTTGGGGGAGCTTTGCGCCAGCATCGAGGAAAGGAACCACGATGATGGGGTTCTCGCGGGGCCCATGAGGCCAGCTGGGCGCAACCCCCACTCGTCGAAGGAGGGCATCTGCTCCACGAAGGACATCTTGTTCGAGCAGCGATACAAAACACAACTCTTCCTCGGCAAGTCGTCCGGCAACGAGACGCCCGTTAGGACCTCAAACACCATTCGCCACGCCTCATGGGGGAGCTTAGACTCCTAATGTCTCATGTGGTCCTGGCTGCTGAGCAAGGCCCACATCGGCCGGGAGTGGCACTGAAGCGGAGCAATTCGACGCCGGATGAACTCCCTCAGCACCATAGGCGCAGTCACGCCAAGGTCTTTGAGCCATCTCAACCTGAGCCAGACGGGGACAAGGCGTGGATCGGCGAGCCTCCGGTGGCACCAGCCAGAGTTAGGAATGGCGGGCTCAGACGGAGAAGAGAGCAGGGGGCTGAGCACTCTAGCGTCAACAAACACCCACCATGTCTGGAACCCGCTCGCGGATGGTGGAAGCTCGAAGTCAATCCCATCGCCAGTCGTCGCCACCACAGCCTGAAAGCTCAGGCACCCGGAGCTCTGCCTAGGATCAATCAGGTGCAGCGAGAAGAAGTGGCGAAAAAGAGCCATGGAAGGAGCAATGCCGACCATGGCCTCACAAACGAAGGCGAAGACAGCAAGTAGGGTCACGGATTGGGGATCAAGGTGCAGCATGTGGATCTAGTGATGGGAAAGCACTGCGTTGAGAAAGGCGGAGAAAGGAGGGACCAAGCCGGCCCAGAGGGCGTCGATGAAGAAGGGGACCTCAGAGGCCGTCTGGTCAATGCGAGCACGGGAAACATGCAAGCCGCCGTCTCTCCCGGCTCGTTGAAGCTGGATGCGAGCATGAGACACACCTTGCCCACAGCCTCATCATTGAGCACCCGCGATCGGCCTACTGCGGGCTCGGCGGCTGGGGGCGCACTAGCCGAAGACAGAGGCTTCTTCCCTTTATCCGCTTGCGTCGGTGCCACGGCGATGGGGCGAGCAGAGCTAAGGTCAGATTGGAAAGAGGAGAAGAGTCTGGAGGAAGCAGGGGAATTGGAAGAGAATGGCGCAAGCGATGGAAGAATAACCGTGTAGACCGCGGTGGCCATTTAGCCAGGCGGGTATCAAGGCAGTGTGCGGAAGCGGAGACGTCGACGTCCAATCAACTACCATGCGTCGACCAAGGCCGCAGGCTATTAGGGCCCGCGGCACTCCAAGCTTGACCCTTGGCTTCGCCTCAAAGCCAAGCCCGAGCGCGCCTTGGGCTCGGGGGCTACTATCAGCATTCTGGGAACGGGGGTCCCCAGACTTGCCTGCCTGCGGCCCACGGCGTGGCTTTGCTGGCTGGCCTGTATGGCCCATCTTCATCAACAAGGAATCAAGACCCTTGCGAGGGGCCAAGCCTCGCGAGGCGGACGACACAAGACCTCCTTAGGAGTAGCCTCATCAGGCTGGCTCGTGTGGGGTGGAGAGTTCAAGGTTGGGAAAACCTCGTGAGGTTTCCCTGACGTAAGCCATGATGATCGAGACCAGGCGGGCGCCAGCACGCGCAGCGTCCTTGTTTCCCCTTTGGTGCTAAGGGGGCAAGCGTAGGCGCGGAGTACCGAGGCATCAAGCGATGGTTTCCATATTGGTGCAACGAGACCAAGACCAGAAGGACGGCAAGACAGAGGTCACCATGGAGCCCAGGACGGCGTCACTGCCAGAACCTTTGGCAGGCGAAGACCACCTTTTGTCAGGATAGCTTGTACTAGATGTCCCCTTTCAAATTGGCCGTTGTTGGCTCCCTTCCCGCTCAATATTTGGGGAGAGGACCAGGGCCTCTATAAATAGGACTAGCCACCACCATAGGGAGGGAGAGGATCCAAGGTCACCCCCAGCCACACAAGTCCACCAAGCACAAGAACACCTCAACCTCAGGAGGCTGTTCTTCCCCTTCTACTATTCATCCTCAGCCCAAGAGGCAATCCACCACCACCACACTGGTGTAGGGTATTACACCACAACGGTGGCCCAAACCTGTATAAATCTTGTGTCCTTTGTGTTGCGAGTTCGTCGAGTTAGTTCGTGATATCTAGGCTAAATTAGGACACGGATCGATAGGGGGGCGGAGGTATTCGCGCGCACCCCAGAGTTTGAACCTTAAGGGTTTTTCCGGAACCCGTGATCCGATAGGCGCCACCTCCTAGGTGGTGCCCTCTCTCTCCCCTAAGGCCCACTAAGGCCCATTACTTCCCCAGGGGGTTTCAGTAACCCTTTCGGCACTATAGTTTTCTCCGAAACTATCCAGAATGCTTCCAGTGTCCGAATAACATGGTCCAATATATCAATATTCATGTCTCGACCATTTCGAGAATCCTCGTCTTGTATGTGATCTCATCCAGGACTCCGAACAACCTTCGGTACATCAAATCACATAACTGATAATACAAATTGTCATCGAATGTTAAGCGTGCGGACACTACGAGTTCGAGAACTATGTAGACATGACCGAGACAAATCTCTAGTCAATAACCAATTGCAGAACCTGGATGCTCATATTGGTTCCTACATATTGTACGGAGATCTTTATTGGTCAAACCGCATAACAACATACGTTGTTCCCTTTGTCATCGGTATGTTACCTCCCGAGATTCGATCGTCGGTATCATCATACCTAGTTCAATATCGTTACCGGCAAGTCTCTTTACTCGTTCAGTAATGCATCATCGCGCAACTAACTCATTAGTCACTTTGCTTGCAAGGCTTATAGAGATGAGCATTATCGAGAGGGCCCAGAGATACATCTCCAAAACACGGAGTGACAAATCCTATTCTCGATATATGCCAACTCAACAAACACCATCGAAGACACCTGTACAGCATCTTTATAATCACCCAGTTATGTTGTGACCTTTGATAGCACACAACGTGTTCCTCCGGTATTCGGGAGTTGCATAATCTCATAGTCTGAGGAACATGTATATGTCATGAAGAAAGCAATAGCAGAAAAACTGAACAATCATTATGCTAAGCTAACGGATGGGTCTTGTCCATCACATCATTCTCTAATGATGTGATCCCATTCATCAAACGACAACACATGTCTATGGCTAGGAAACTTAACCATCTTTGATTAACGAGCTAGTCAAGTAGAGGCATACTAGGGACACTCTATTTGTCTATGTATTCACACATGTACTAAGTTTCCAGTTAATACAATTCTAGCATGAATAATAAACATTTATCATGATATAAGGAAATATAAATAACAACTTTATTATTGCCTCTAGGGCATATTTCCTTCGGTCTCCCACTTGCACTAGAGTCAATAATCTAGATTACATAGTAATGATTCTAACTCCCATGGAGTCTTGGTGTTGATCATGTTTTGCTCATGAGAGAGGCTTACCCAACGGGTCTGCAACATTCAGATCCGTATGTATGTTGCAAATCTCTATGTCTCCCTCCTTGATAGAGGCTCCCACTCACTTTCTTGTAAATACAGGCTTCTCCAAAAGTCTTTACAAAACCATATGCTTTGATCACACTATCAAAGCATATATTCCAACTCCGAGAGGCCTGCACTAGTCCATAAATGGATCGCTGGAGTTTGCATGCTTTGTTAGCACCTTTAGGATCGACAAAACCTTGTGGTTGCATCATATACAACTCTTCTTTGAGATATCAATTAAGGAATGCAATTTTGACATCCATTTGCCAAATTTCATAATCATAAAATACGGCAATTGCTAACATGATTCGGATAGACTTAAGCTTCGCTACGGGTGAGAAGGTATCATTGTAGTCAACTCCTTGAACTTGTCGAAAACCTTTCACAACAAGTCAAGCTTTGTAGACAGTAATGTTACCGTCAGTGTCAGTCGTCTTCTTGAAGATCCATTTATTCTCTATGGCGTGCCGATCATTGGGCAAGTCAACCAATGTCCATACTTTGTTCTCATACATGGATCCCATCTCAGATTTGATGGCCTCAAGCCATTTTCTGGAATCTGGGCTCATCATCGCTTCCTCATAGTTCGTAGGTTCATCATGGTCATTTAACATGACTTCCAGAACAGGATTACCGTACCACTCTGGTGCGGATCATACTCTGATTGACCTACGAGGTTCGGTAGAAACTTGATTAGAAGTTTCATGATCATCATCATTATCTTCCTCACTAATTGGTGTAGGACTCACTGGAACTGATTTCTGTGATGAACTACTTTCCAATAAGGGAGAAGGTACAGTTACCTCATCAAGTTCTACTTTCCTCCCACTCACTTCTTTCGAGAGAAACTCCTTCTCTAGAAAGGATCCATTCTTAGCAACGAATAACTTGCCTTCGGATCTATGATAGGAGGTGTACCCAATAATCTCCTTTGGGTATCCTATAAAGACACATTTCTCCGATTTGGGTTCGAGCTTATCTGGTTGAAGCTTTTTCACATAAGCATCGCAGCCCTACACTTTAATAAACGACAATTTGGGTTTCTTGCCAAACCACAGTTCATATGGTGTCATCTCAATGGATTTCGATGGTGCCCTATTTAATGTGAATGCATCCATCTCTAAAGAATAACCCCAAAACAATAGTGGTAAATCAGTAAGAGACATCATAGATCGCACCATATCTAATAAAGTGCGATTACGATGTTCGGACACACCATTACGCTGTGGTGTTCCAGGTGGCGTGAGTTGCGAAACTAATCTACATAGTTTCAAATGAAGACCAAACTCATAACTCAAATATTCACCTCCACGATCAGATCGAAGAAACTTAATTTTCCTGTTACGATGATTTTCCACTTCACTATGAAATTCTTTGAACTTTTCAAAAGTTTCAGACTTATGCTTCATCAAGTAGATATACCCATATCTGCTCAGATCATCTGTGAAGGTCAGAAAATAACGATACCCGCCGCGAGCATCAACACTCATCGGACTGCATACTTCAGTATGTATTATTTCTAATAGTTCTGTTGCTCGCTCCATTGTTTTGGAGAATAGAGTCTTAGTCATCTTGCCCATGAGGGATGTTTTGCAAGCATCTAGTGATTCATAATCAAGTGATTCCAAAAGCCCATGAGCATGTAGTTTCTTCATGCGCTTTACACCAATATGACCTAAACGGCAGTGCCACAAATAAGTTGCACTATCATTATTAAACTTATATCTTTGGCTTCAATACTATGAATATGTGTATCAGTACTATCGAGATTCAATAAAAGTAGACCACTCATCAAGGGTGCATGACCATAAAAGATATTACTCATATAAATAGAACAACCATTATTCTCTGATTTAAATGAATAACCATCTCACATCAAACAAGATCCAGATATAATGTTCATGCTTAATGCGGGAACCAAATAACAATTATACATGTCGAAAACTAATCCCGAAGGTATATGTAGAGGTAGCATGCCGACCGCGATCACATCGACTCTGGAACCATTTCCCACGTGCATCGTCACCTCATCCTTAGCCAATCTTCCCTTAATCCATAGCCCTTGTTTCAAGTTGCAAATATTAGCAATGGAACCAGTATCAAATACCCAGGCGCTACAGCAAGCATTAGTAAAGTACACATCAACAACATGTATATCAAATATACCTTTCACTTTTCCATCCTTCTTATCCTCCAAATCTTGGGGCAGTTCTGCTTCCAGTGACCAGTCCCTTTGCAGCAGAAGCACTCAGTCTCAGGCTTACGTCCAGACTTTGGCTTCTTCACTTGAGCAGCAACTTGCTTGCCGTTCCTCTTGAAGTTCCCCTTCTTCCCTTTGCCCTTCTTCTTGAAACTAGTGGTCTTTTTGACCATCAACACTTGATTCTCCTTCTTGATTTCTACCTCCGCGGATTTTAGCATTGCAAAGAGCTGGGAATTGTCTTATCCATCCCTTGCATATTATAGTTCATCATGAAGCTTTTGTAGCTTGGTGGTAGTGATTGAAGAACTCTGTCAATGAAACTATCATCAGGAAGATTAACTCCTAGTTGAGTCAAGTGGTTGTGGTACCCAGACATTCTGAGTATATGTTCACTGACAGAACTATTCTCCTCCATCTTGCAACTTTAGAACTTATTGGAGGCTTCATATCTCTCAGTCCAGGCATTTGCTTGAAATATAAACTTCAACTCCTGGAACATCTCATATGCTCCATGATGTTCAAATTGTCGTTGAAGTCCCGATTCTAAGCCGTAAAGCATGGCACACTGAACTATCGAGTAGTCATCGGCTTTGCTCTGCCAAACATTCATAACATCTAGAGTAGCTCCTGCAGCGGGCTTTGCACCTAGCGGTGCTTCCAGGACATAATTCTTCTATGCAGCAATGAGGATAATCCTCAAGTTATGGACCCAGTCCGTGTAGTTGCTACCATCATATTTCAACTTAGCTTTCTCTAGGAATGCATTAAAATTCGAAGGAACAGTAGGACATGCCATTTATCTACAACAACATAGACATGCAAAATACTATCACATACTAAGTTCACGATAAATTAAAGTTTAATTAATCATATTACTTAAAAACTCCCACTTAGTAGAGATCCCTCTAGTCATCTAAATAATCACGTGATCCATATCAACTAAACCATGTCCGATCATCACATGAGATGGAGAAGTTTTCAATGGTGAACATCACTATGTTGATCATATCTACTATATGATTCACGCTCGACCTTTCGGTCTCAGTGTTCCGAGGCCATATCTGCATATGCTAGGCTCATCAAGTTTAACCTGTATTCTGCTTGAGCAAAACTGGCTTGCACCCGTTATATGTGAACATAGAGCTTATCACACCTGATCATCACGTGGTGTCTCGGCACGACGAACTATAGCAATGGTGCATACTCAGGGAGAACACTTATACCTTGCAATTTAGTGAGAGATCATCATATAATGCTACCGCCAAACAAAGCAAAATAGGATCCATAAAAAGATAAACATCACATGCAATCATATAAGTGATATGATATGGCTATCATCATCTTGTGCCTTTGATCTCCATCTCCAAAGTACCATCATGATCACCATCGTCACCGGCTTGACACCTTGATCTCCATCGAAGCATTGTTGTCATCTCGCCAACTATTGCTTCTACGACTATCACTACCGCTTAGTGATAAAGTAAAGCAATTACAAAGCGATAACCATATGGCTCCTGCTAGTTGTCGATAACTGTTATAAAACATGATCATCTCATACAACAATTTATATATCATCATGTCTTGACCATATCACATCACAGCAAGCCCTGCAAAAACAAGTTAGACATCCTGTACTTTGTTGTTGCAAGTTTTACGTGGATTCTACGGGCTTCTAGCAAGAACCGTTCTTACCTACGCATCAAAACTACAACGATTTTTCATCAAGTGTGCCGTTTTAACCTTCAACAAGGACCGGGCGTAGTCACACTCGATTCAACTAAAGTTGGAGAAACAGACACCCACTAGCCACCTGTGTGCGAAGCACGGCGGTAGAACCAGACTCATGAACGCGGTCATGTAATGTCGGTTTGGGCCGCTTCATCCAACAATACCGCCAAATCAAAGCATGACATGCTGGTATGCAGTATGACTATTATCGCCCACAACTCTTTGTGTTCTACTCGTGCATATACTATCTATGCATAAACCTCGCTCTGATACCACTTTTGGGGAATGCAGTATTTCAAAAAAATTACCTATGATCACACAAGATCTATCTAGGAGATGCATAGCAACGGGAGGGGAGAGTGTGTCTACGTACCCTCGTAGACCGAAAGCGGAAGCGTTTAGTAACGCGGTTGATGTAGTCGAACGTCTTCGCGATCCAACCAATCCAAGTACCGAACACACGTCACCTCCATGATCAGCACACGTTCAGCTCGTTGACGTCCCTCGAACTCTTGATCCAGTTGAGCCAGAGGGAGAGTTCCGTCAGCACAACAATGTGGTGACAATGATGATGAAGTTACCGATGCAGGGCTTCGCCTAAGCACTACAACGATATGACCGAGGTGTGTAACTGTGGAGGGGGGCACCGCACATGGCTAAAAGATCAACTTGTGCGTCTATGGGGTGCCCCCTCCCCATATATAAAGGAGGGGAGGAGGAGGCCGGCCGGCCCTATGTGCGCGCCCAAGGGGGGAGTCCTACTGCAAGTAGGAATCGGCTCCCCCTTTCCTAGTCCAAGTAGGAGAAGAAGGAAGGAAATGGAGAGGGAGAGGGAAAGAGGGGCCGCGCCCCCTCCCCTAGTCCTATTTGGACTCCCCTTGGGGGTGCCACCACCTGGCTGCTGCCCTCTCTCACACCTAAGGCCCACTAAAGCCCGTTACTTCCCCGGGGGGTTCCGGTAACCCTTTCGGCACTCTGGTTTTATCCGAAACTATCCAGAACGCTTCCGGTGTCCGAATAACATGGTCCATTATATAAATCTTTATGTCTCGACCATTATGAGAATCCTCGTCATGTCCGTGATCTCATTCGAGACTCCGATCAACCTTTGGTACATCAAATCACATAACTCATAATACAAATCAGCATCGAACGTTAAGCGTGCGGACCCTACGAGTTTGAGTACTATGTAGACATGACCGAGACAAATCTCTGGTCAATAACCAATTGCGGAACCTAGATGCTCATATTGGTTCCTACATATTGTACGAAGATCTTTATTGGTCAAACCGCATAACAACATACGTTGTTCCCTTTGTCATCGGTATGTTACCTGCCCGAGATTCGATCGTCAGTATCATCATATCTAGTTCAATCTCATTACCGGCAAGTCTCTTTACTCGTTCCGTAATGCATCGTCGAGAGGGCCCAGAGATACCTCTCTGAAACACGGAGTGACAAATCCTATTATTGATCTATGCCAACTCAACAAACACCATGGGAGACACCTATAGAGCATCTTTATAATCACCCAGTTACAATGTGACGTTCGATGGCACACAAGGTGTTCCTCCGGTATCCAGGAGTTGCATAATCTCGTAGTCTGAGGAACATGTAGAAGTCATGAAGAAAGCAATAGCAGAAAAACAAAACGATCATTATGCTAAGCTAACGGATGGGTCTTGTCCATCACATCATTCTCTAATGATGTGATCCCGTTCATCAAATGGCAACACATGTCTATGGCTAGGAAACTTAACCATCTTTGATTAACGAGCTAGTCAAGTAGAGGCATACTAGGGACACTCTGTTTGTCTATGTATTCACACATGTAGTAAGTTTCCGGTTAATACAATTCTAGCATGAATAATAAACATTTATCATGATATAAGAAAATATAAGTAAAAACTTTATTGTTGCCTCTAGGGCATATTTCCTATAACTATTTGGGCCATCCATGACGGAAAAAATCATGGTTGAAGCGAGGGAGAGGAAATATCGCGGAGTTACTGGTTACGGTGGGTGGTCGGGGCTGAGCGATGCACTATGGTCTGTGCGTTTCTCTCGTGGACGCGCGTGTGTGCGAGGCGTTGGCTTACTGAATCCGGAGCGATCGCACATTACTGAACCCGAGCGATCAATCCCTTGGCTGTTAACTGAACCCAAGCTCGCTGTAGACTGAACATGAGCGATTCATTTGCTGCTGCTGCTAACTGAACCCGAGCAATCGATCACTGCTGCTACTTACTGAAGCTGATGGAGCCACCGTGCGAGACATAGCTAGCCAACCAGTGTTGGGTTGCCTCTCGGAAGAGTGACTGTTGGTACCGTGCGAGCGGTACATAGAACGATTTGAGACGTGGTGAGTCGAGCCGAGTGGTTGGCTATGGATGAACAGTTCCCGGTGGGGGTTGGATGAACAGGACCTTGTGGTAGTAGGCCGTTGTCGCTGGATTAACAAGACCATGAGGAGTCCAACGCACCACAGCCGGTTGGGGGTGGATGAATAAGACCCCGTGGAGGCTCTATGAACACCAGCCGATGGAGGCTGGGCGAACAGTAGTCGATGATGAATAGTAGCCCGTGGAGGGTGGAGGAGGTCGATGGTGGATGAAAAGTAGCCCGTGGAGGCTGGTGCGAGGCAGTAGACAGTGGATGAACAGGACCCCTTGTCGACCGTAGGCGCTCCAACACAAGTCTATTTCCTTCGTTTTGCGGTATGCTACACCCCTCCCGATCAACAGGACCCTGTTTCGACCGTAGGCACTCGAACACAAGTCCGTTTCCTCTGTTTTGCGGTACGCCAGACCCCTCCCAATGAACAGGATCCCATTTCGACCGTGGCCGGTCAAACAGAAGGCCGTTTCCTCCGTTCTACGGTACACCAGACCCCATTTCGGCTATTCCGTCCAAGCCGATTGGCTCCCGTTGAACATGACGCATTCCGACCCAGTCGGTTGTTTCCCGATGAACAGGATGATATTTCTCCATTCCAACCCAGCCGGTTCGCTGCCCGATGAATAGGATGTCGTTGCTGCTGTCCGTTGCCTCTCCATGTACACAACCCCTGGTCGGATACTTCTATGATGGAAAATAGACCCGAGGGCCATAGGTTTCACTAGAGGCTTCTCTGAAAGATAGAAATTATTATGGTGGGTGAACAAATTACTACCGAGCAATTGATAGAAAAGCGCAAAGTTATGACGATATCTAAGGCATTGATCATGAATATAGACATCACGTCCATGTCAAGGAGACAGAAACGATTATCCATCTACTACTATTACTCCAAACATCGACCGACTCCTACCTGCATCTAGAGTATTAAGTTCATAACAACAGAGTAACGCATTAAGTAAGATGACATGATGTAGCGGGATTAACTCAAGCAATATGATGAAGACCACATCTTGTTATCCTCGATGGCAACAATACAATACGTGTCGGTTCCCCTTCTGTCACTAGGATCGAGCACCGCAAGATTGAACCCAAAGCTAAGCACTTCTCCCATTGCAAGAAAAACCAATCTAGTTGGCAAAACCAAATCGATAGTTCGAAGAGACTTGCAAAGATATCGAATCATGCATATAAGAATTGAGAGGAGATTCAAATAATATTCATATATAAGTTGATCATAAATCCACAATTCATCGGATCTCGGCAAACACACTGCAAAGGAGTATTACATCAAGTAGATCTCCGAGAACATCGAGGAGAACATAGTATTGCGAATCAAAGAGAATGAAGAAGCCATCTAGCTACTAGCTATGGACCCGTAGGTCTGTGGTAAACTACTCACGCTTCATCGGAGAGGCAATGGTGTTGATGTAGAAGCCCTCCGTGATCGAATACCCTCCGGTAGGATGCCGGAAAAGGTCCCTAGATGGGATCTCATGGGTACAGAAGGTTGCGGCAGTGGAAAACTGGTTTCGTGGCTCTCTTGGAAGTTTTCAGGGTATATGAGAATATATAGGAGGACGATCTAGGTCAGGGGGTCATCGAGGGGCCCAAAAGGTCGGGGGCCGCGCCCAACCCCCCTAGGCGCACCCTCCACCCTTGTGGCAGCGTCGTGGCTCTTTTGACTTGCACTCCAAGTCTCCTGGGTGTCTTCTGGTCCAAGAAAAATCACCGCAAAAATTTTATTCCGTTTGGACTCCGTTTGGTATTCCTTTTCTGCGAAACTCTAAAACAAGGAAAAAATAGAAACTGGCACTGGGCTCTAGGTTAATAGGTTAGTCCCAAAAATCATATAAAATAGCATATTAATGCATATAAAACATTCAAAACATATAATATAATAGCATGGAACAATCAAAAATTATAGATACGTTGGAGACGTATCAAGCATCCCCAAGCTTAATTCCTGCTCATCCTCGAGTAGGTAAATGATAAAAACACAATTTTTGATGTGGAATGCTACCTAACATATTTATCCATGTAATTCTCTTTATTGTGGCTTGAATGTTCAGATCTGTAAGATTCAAAACAAAAGTTTGATATTATCATAAGAACAATAATACTTCAAGCATACTAACAAATAATTATGGCTTCTCAAAATAACATGGCCAAAGAAAGCTTGTCCCTACAAAATCATATAGTCTGGCTATGCTCCATCTTCATCAAGGATGAATGTCAAGAGGCTGACTATAGGGACCCCCATGGTCCATGGACGCACGCAAGCAACTGCCTCCTTATTATGCTAAAAAATGATTCCTCCCACTGACATCTTCGGTGCACCGGTTCGGAGGCTGACCTGTGGGCCTACTAAGTTGACGCGCACGTAGGGCTTTATCAACTTAGTCAACAAACGACTCTAGCAGCAGTGGCCATTGGATTTTAATCAAATGGTCCCGCTACTTCTTCAATATGTGATCTTCTTGCACCAGTCGCGCCAACCAGTGTCGGCAGGACCGCCTGTTCCTGCCTCCATGGCCGGTTGTGCTGCCGCTCAGGCCTCACCGCCCCACCCTACTCCCACCGCTGGCCAGGCCATCCCTCTACTCACCCACACCCCTGTTATTCTACAGCAACGACAGCCTCATACCGCAGCCGAACCAGTCAACCATCATACTAGCCTCCGCGTGTTCTCGGGCTCCGCGTCGTTCCCTGCCTCACCGTCGTCCACCGCCTGGGTGCTCTTCGCGCGGCGTGGTCAATGCGATCAACGAATGACAGCCATCAGAAGAGGACTGTATGTGGAGAGGCTGATAGCTAGGTCCATGGCCACACGCAAGCAAGTGCCTCCTTATTACGCGCAAAATAATGATTCCTCCACCTCACAGCTCGGACCCATCGGAAGGGCCTCTGTATTTCGCGAAAAAATGTCCCCCCTGACAGTTGGGACCCACTGGCTTTACCTTCGCAGAGAAGGAAGTGACTTCTTCCCCCCTGACAGATGGGGCCCACCAGGTTGAAGCGAAGGTAGTGTTATCTGTCTGGCCAAGAACGTGTACGTACATAGCGGTCGAACAGTCTCTCTGCTGCGACGTACCATGGCCGGGTAAGGAGCGACACGTGTTGAAGTAGAGGCGCTGACATTGCATGTCACGCAGTCTATATCATGTACACGTACGTACAACCATGCTACAAGATAGTAAATACGGCTACATACGTACATATGTGTGGGGTCTCTAATGCATACAGCGACACTGTCCTGTTCATCGGCAGCCAACCGGCTAGGTCGGAACAGAGTAAACAGCATCGCGTTTTCATCGGGAGCCAACCGGCTTGGACGGAATAACCGAAACAAGCTCTGGCATACTGCACACGGTGGAAATGGCCTTCTGTTCGACTGCGTACAGTCGAAACGGTGTCCTGTTCATTGGGAAGGGTCTGGCGTACCGCAGAACAGAGGAAATGGACTTGTGTTCGAGTGCATACGGTTGTAACGGGGTGTTGTTGATCGGGAGGGGTGTGGCATACTGCAAAACGTTGGAAACGGGCTTGTGTTGGAGCGCCTACGGTCGAAATAGGGTCCTGTTCATCGAGAGGGGTGTGGCGTACGGCAAAATGGGACTCCACGGGCTACTGTTCATCCACCGTCGACTGCCTCGCTCCAGCCACCACGAGCTACCGTTCAGCCACCATTGACTTCCTCCGGCATCCACCTGCTACTTTTCATCCACCGTTGACTTCCTCCAACCTCCACCATCTATTCTTCATCCACAGGGTCCTGTTCATCCAGCCTCCACCAGCTACTATTCAACAATCCCTCGACGGGGTCCTGTTCATCCACCCTCCACCGGCCTCCTCGATCGGGGTCCTGTTCATCCAGCGGCAACGGCCTCTACTACCATGAGTCCTGTTCATCCAACCCCCATCAGGAATTGTTCATCCAATCCCCAACAATGGTCACTGTTCATCAAGAGGCAGCAGGTTCGATCGGCTTTAGTTAGCAGCAGTAGCGAAGGAATCGCTCGGGTTTAGTTAACAGCCAGGGATCGATCGCTCGGGTTCGGTAACGTAGCTAGTGCAAGCGCTCGGGTTCAGTAAGCGAACGCCTCGAACGGGTTCAGTTAGAGCCCAACGCCTCACACACACGCACGTACATGTACGAGAGAAACATGCAATCCCTCCGTGCATCACTCGGCCCCGACGACCCGCCGTAACCGGGAACTCCCCGAAATTTTCCTCGCCCTTGCTTCTACCATGATTTTTTCCATCATCGACGTCCCAAAGAATGTCATGCAAGTGCGTCTCCGCCTCGCCCAGTATGAAAACCCCTTTTTTTGTCATGATTTTTTGTCATATAAGTAGGAGCCCACCACATATATGCTGATACTGGGTTTTGTCATAATTATCGTCATAGAAATGTCATAAACATGACATTATTTTTTTCGTTCGGGCCAAAATGCCACGGATGTGTCTTTTTTTATAGTGATCCTTTTGGACCAAAGGGAACAAGACACAACATAGTCACTGCATCCATTAACAGGTGATATCTTTGGAAGCACTTCCATATAATGAAGCTAACAAAGAACATGCGATTGAACTGCACAACTCATGATGAATCAGAGAAACAATAGGGCAGCTGAATTTTTAGAGTGGATTCTAAATATTGGATGAAAAAAATTCATTATTTACCATTACCTGTAGTCCATCCCCTTCTCAATATTAACATAAATGGATGGACTACGGGTAGTGGTAAATGATGAAGATAGCGATGAGGTCAAAATAATTCATTACTACCAATATTGAGGGCATTGAGACATTGTTATATTTCACATGTACAATGAAATCAGACCTGTTTGAATATTAGGCTATTATATATTAATTTTGGTTAGCGAATTATTGCAAACATGCATCAACAATTGGAAATAGTTCATTACTACCAAACATCGGCAAACTATAATGTGATATTTGATTCTACAAGCTTAGTATGTAATGCAAACGAATAGTGAGAGCATCAGTAAATTATTATAATTCATATGTACAATGCACTCAGACTTGCTTTCATATTCAATTGTTATATTTTCAGTCTTCTCTAGGAATTATTTAAACTATAGCTAATCACAAATGTACTAAAGTTTCTTAACTTTGTTGAATATTAATAGGGGTAGGGGGCCTAACACTTCCAATGCCGGTCCCAAAGACCGGAAAAAGTGGAGGGGCATTAGCAAATTAACACTATACCTTAAGATGTAGGGTATTTCACATTCCAAACTTACTATCATCAATTAGTAACTTAGCCATAAGTTAATCAAATAAAAAACAAGAGCAGTAACTATACAAGAATATACAATTACCATGTAGATATAGTACTAGTTTGGATTGGTATGTGTGCTCATACATATAATTACATTTTCAAAAATTTATGAACTTATTACTAGCTACTCTATACCTCACTCAACACTTATAGGCCACTTATAGAAATCACATGTTTTACCTAGACCAGAAAGACAATTTATGAAAATTTAAAACTAATTGGCATTCCATTGATTACATTATATTGGTACAACCGCATACCCATGGGCCACTTCATTAAATCTTAGCACACGCATCGAGCGGGCCACTTTCCTAGTTCTGTTAAAAGGAATATACCCTTTAGACCCAAAATGTGACGATTATTATAAATCGGCGGAATGACACAGAACCACAACCCCTCACTCACTACCCCGTCTAGCATGTCTCTCTTGACTACACATCTTCCTCTCTTGTTTCCCCGGCGGCGCCACCCCACGGGGCATATGTGGTGGTGGGGATGGTTCAAGGATGACCGGTGATCCCTTCTTCTCCTAAAATCGTCTCCTCCAATGACAGTTACTGGGATGGTGAGGATACTTCACCAATGGTGGCTGGGATGGCACGAATCCGCCTCTGTTTGGCCAGTGATGTGGCAGCAGAAACCAAGTACAGCTCATCTGAGCGACCAAAATGCAAAAATAATAATTCCCAAGTGCAACATTACAATTAATCAAACTAGAGTTTTTTGGGATGCAATAAAAGAAAATATTGGTGTGTAGCATTCAAAAGACTCCCATATTTTAGTGGTGATGAGTTTTTTTAACAAACATCCATCCACTCGACACGCTTTATTGATAAGATAACAAGATTACATAGTTGAGCATGAACTTTAAATATATCTAATAGAACATGATGTAATTGGTGGGCATGTAGTGCCAAATAGGTTCGCCACGCTCTCCATCCAACATCTTAGAGTACCGCGTGTCCCAATCAGATGTGTTCATATGACACATGGCTATTGCTATCAGGCGCAGTTTTTTCTGCAGGAAATAACAAACAATGAGCTGCTTTAGAACTAACACAATCTCAAGTTGATAAGATTTGTAGCACAAGTACTTACCAACAGGTGGATGATCTGGATCCCAATGTACTGCATAAGCACTTGCACCAAATCCTTTCTCTTTTGAGGGCAGAAACAAACTATGAGTTCATTCAGAATGAACAAACTCTCCACTTCCTAAGGTACGCAGCTACTTACCAGAAGGTGCATCATCTGGGCTCCAAGTTACCTTATAAGCACTTGAACCAAATCCTTTTTCTTCTATAGGAAATAAAGAATCATGAGTTGATTCAGCACTAACACATTCTTCACTTTCTAACAAAGCACAAGTAATTACTTGAAGGTGCATCTTCTGGGCTCCAAGTCGCCTTATCAGAACTTGTCCCAGAACCTTTTTCTTCTAAAGGTAATAAAAAAAGTATGATTTGGTTCAGGATTAACACATTCTCAGCATGGTAAGGTAGGAGAAGAACTTACCAGATGGTGGATGATATGGATCCCAGTGTACCGCATAAGCACTTGCCCCAAAACCTTTTTCTTCTATAGGAATAACAAACCATGATTTCATTCAAAACTAACACATTCTCGACTTGGTAAGGTATCACAAGTACTTACTGGAAGGTGCATCTTCTGGGCTCCAATTCACCTTATAAGGACTTGCCCCAGAACCTCCTTCTTCTGCAGCAAATAACAAACTATGAGCTTATTTAGAATTAACACATTCTCAACATGGGAAGGTGGCACAAGTACTTACTTGAAGGGGGATCCCAATGTATCGCATACACACTTTCACCAAAGCCATCTTTTTCTAGAGGAAATAATGACCAATGAGTTAATTCACAATTAACAACCTTCTCGAGTTGGCAAGGTAGCACAATTACTTACGACAAGGAGGATCCAGTGAACCGCATAAGCATTTTCACCAAAACTATTTCCCTCTGCAGTAACTGAAAAACTAGGCGTTGACTCACAATTAACAAATTTCGCTACTTGATAAGGTAGCACAAGTATTTACCAGCAGGTGGATCCCAATGAACCGCATAAGCGCTCGTATGAAAAGCATTTTCTTCTGCAGGAAATAATAAACTATATGAGGTGATTCAGACATGAGAGACCCTCGACTTGGTAAAGCTAGTAGTAGTACTTACAAGAAGATGGAGGTTCGCCCCTGTCGTTGGACTCAACAAAGGCCAGGATGAGCAAGAAAAAGGCTACTGGTATAAGCTTGATCGCCATGTCTAGATCACTATGAACTAAATTTCATTGGGTGAGGGAAACATACGGGTCTAGGTGCCTATTTATATAGCTCGACAATTCCTTAGTAGTTCAAGGTAAAGCAGTGGTAGGTAAAAAATTCCCAATTTCCCTAGCATGTACAAAATTCCTTAATTGGAAACCATATATGGAAAGAATTTAAATATTACGTAACTTACTTCGTAAGGAAACGTTGGAATCCTCCTATTGCAATAATATCTGCCCAAAGATAATTCGTGAGGAAAGGTTCTACTCCTCCCATTTCTTAGTACTGATTAACATGCATAGAAAACTAACATAGTATCTCCCCCCAATATCAATAGCTTAAATTAAACAAAATTTGCATCTGGCCAACAACAACTTTTTTGGGACAAATCCAAACGCATTGCCAGCGTTGGATGGGGATCGAGCAGTAGCGTTCTTTGGTTGATTTTCTCCCATATCCCAGAATTAAGGGATCGGCTAAATTATCCAGGAACTAATTAATGGAGGATCTCTCGCATTATCTTCGCTTGATTCCCCCCATTTCTCTTGTCACAGCCCTAGGAAGTGCTTGCATTAGGACTAGCTAGAGTGATGCATCATGTTTAAATTCTTCTTAAAATTGAAATGGGGATCAACAAACCCCAGCACCCCCCAGAAAATACCAGGTTCAACTAAAACATGATTTCAATGAACGCAAACTGCCCTTCGTAAAAGTTCATCATGTTTGAATTGGAATAGAACCTCTACCAAAAATGGTGCACATTTTTCTAGGACACTCTGGATTTTTGAACTAATCCATATAGTATTTACATTTGGACATTTAAATCTTCTAAATAATTTTAAATATCCAAATAATCTTGAAAGCATTTGAGGGCTGTTGGAAATAATTTCACAAGTGCCCACAAATATTTTCAGCATTTTACAAAGAGGTTTGGCATTTGTGCTAAATCAGAAAGAAAGACAGAAAATAAAAAGGAAAACAGAAAAGGCAAAGAGAGAAGGCCCCGAGACAACTTACCTGAACTGGGCCGACCCACCTAGCCCGGTGCCAGTCACCCCCTACCTCTTCCAGTAGGCAGAGGGGGACAGCACATACGCGCCCGAGCTTGTCGTGCAGCTCCCTGCTCGCCTGTGTCGCCTGGAAGTGCGCAGATGCGTCGAAACGCCTCCTCGGTGCCGCCTCGAGCTCCCTGACACCTCACTCTCCCCCTGCCCTCTCTCTCTTGCCCTCTGATCGCCGTGGCCGATGCAGCCACTGCCGCTCTACCGTGAAGCCACAGCCACCGCCGCTCCCTCGTTGCCTCGACGTGCCCATGAGCTTCCTTGCCGTCCACTGCATCGAGCCAGCCGAGCCACGAGCGCTCACATGCCTTGGATATGCCTCCCTAACCCCACCTTCATCGCCCATCACCGGAGACCCCCCTTGCCACCGCGCTCAGCTACAACCACCTTCCAGCTCGCCGTCCACTCCACTACGATCGCCGTGAGCCACTGCCCCTTCTTTCCCTCTCTGTTCTCGCTGCCGCACTGCGTAGCCACACCGCCGCTCTCACCCGCATGCGCCACCGGCTGCGATCGCCGCCGACACAACTTCGGTGACCAAATGGTCCGCCCATCGTTTCCTTTGCACTCGCCGCTTCGCGCACGCCGTCCCTAGCGTGCTAGCTCGCCCGCCTATGCCTCGTAGCGCCGCCCGCGCCTTCAACTGAGCTCCGGCTGCCGCAGTCGAGCTCCCCGCCATTGCATCCGGCCGCCTCAGGCCCGATTGGCGTCATCTCCCGACGCGCATTGGTCTAGGCTCTCGAACGAGCCCAGCTGCGCTGCGAACGAGGCACCACAACCCGTTCCTGAAGCGCCCCGCCGCATCCATTATCACCGACGGCTAAGCGCCGGCGTTATAGCCCCTGTTGAAGAGGGGTTTGACCTCCCCTGGGTCACTGACATGTGGGGCCGCCCTGCTAAATAACCTAGGTTAGTACTAATTAAATTAGGTTAGTTTAGTTGGTCACTAACACGCGGGACCCACTGGTCAGTTTGACCTAGGCCGCCCCGTTGACTCGCTGACGTCATGCTGATGCGGTAATTCCCTTTTCTGGAATTAGTTTATTTCTAATTAATCAGAAAATCCAGAAAAAGGTTTAAACTTCAAAAAATTATATAAATTAATCTATAGCCTAGATGGAAAGATTTACATATGAAAAATGATCAGAAAAATCCAATCCATCCATTAGTATTGGTTTCATGCATGACAAAGCAACTTAACCTTGCTGTATAGATCAAAACATGATACCGCACTTTATAAATTCATAGTTTGAGTTTGAATTTGAACCTTTGGTTCAAATTGACTCAAACCCCTCTGGTTTTAGTTGCATTAGCCCAACACACTCACTTTGCCATGTCATATGCATGCATCATATTGTTGCATATTGCCATGTATTGATTGTGTTACCGGTGTGATCTCCGTGGTAGGTCCTACACCCGAGGATATCCGTGAATATATCCAACCGAAGGGCAGTACACTTCCACCACCCTTCCAGGAAAGCAACCCCCATTGATCATCTCGATACAATACCATCTTCTCGCTCTTGCTCTCTTTTACTGCATTAAGACAACAACGTCTCAAACTGCTGTTTGCTGCGGTAGTTGAACCCCTTTCCTCTGCATGACCTGTCTTTGCCACGGTAACTAGATGAAACCCACTAGCATGTGTAGGAGTTGATTGAGCCATGTTGTGTTCCTACCATGCTATGCCTGCTATACTTAGAGTTGTGTTAGGTCCGATTCATCTGGGTGATGGATTGGAGTGAAATGGTTGTGTCCGGTAATGAGAGTGAAGTGTTGAACATGTTTTGGTAAAGGTATCAATGAGAGGCCATGTAGGAGTACATGGTGGGTTGTTTCATTGGAACCGTCCCTAAGAACTGAGTTCTGTGTATGTGATTCAACACCAGCTACTACCACACATTGGGCCCTGAAATATGACCCCGCTCGACTTATTGACTGCCATGATCTTGGTCCAGTAGTTGCAAGTACTTTCTGGTGTCTATAGTATACTGGAGGCTATGCGCAGCGCTGACGCTTGGGGTGGACTGTGATGGGGCAAGTACCTGGCACGGTGTACCGGCATGCCAGTTTGGTGCCTCGGGAACCCTGCACGCAGCGTTTGGGGCTGTACTGGAAACACTAGCTGGATCCCCTTGTGGATGGAACCCGAATAGGCAATAAACCTGGACTAGAGACTTGTGTGGTTGGTTAGGTCGTGGTCTACACCCTTGCCGTCTTTCGCTTGAAGTCTGTCGAGCACATGATGTGTGCAAGCGCTAAGTGGTGGACACATGTGTGAAGAAGTACACCCCAGCAGGGTTATCAAACTATTTGAATAGCCGCATCTGCGGTAATGGACCACTTGGTTGCTTATGCAATTCATAGACAAGTTAACGGTTACCCATAAAAGACTCAAGACAAGTGTGAGTGCCGTGGATGGCCCTCTTGTAGGAAGATGGGAGAGGATGCATGGTGGAGTATTGTTGTGGTGATTAGTGGACTCATGTGCTATCTCATCTTATTCAAACTACTGTTATATGAAGGATAGAATAGCCAAGAGTCAGAGCTAGCTTGCTGCATAAGTTCCACTACCCTTGTTGATAATGTTGCATATATGATAGGATCTAATGTAAGACTTGATGAGTACCTTAGTACCCATGTTCTCTTAATAAACTATTGTAGAGGAGAACACCGCCCCCTCTAATGCATTCTATGTAGATCTCGATGTTGATGAGTAGCTTGCTACTCATGTGGCTGCCTCGAGCCTATGAAGGGCCTTGTAGATAGTCATGCTTCACCAAGCCTTCTTGCTACCGCTTGAGCTTGCATTGGTTTTTCCCATGAAGGGGAAAGGGTGATACAGCAAAGTAGAGTAAGTATTTCCCTCAACTTTGAGAACCAAGGTATCAATCTAGTAGGAGACAATGCAATAAGCCACCGAATACATGCACAATCAAACACCAACCTGCACCCAACGCGACAAAGGGGTTCTCAATCCTTCCATGGTTATTTGCCAAGTGAGATCTGATATAGATGGATAAACGGTAAAGTAATATTTTTGGTATTTTTGGTTTATAGATCGGAAAGTAAAAGATTGCAAAGAAAGTAAATAGGAAACTAAAATTGTAGATCAGAAACTTATATGATGGAAAATAGAAGATTACATGATGGAGAATAGACCCGAGGGCCATTGGTTTCACTAGAGGCTTCTCTCAAGATAGAAAATATTACGGTGGGTGAACAAATTACTGTCGAGCAATTGATAGAAAAAAGCGCAAAGTTATGATGATATCTAAGGCAATGATCATGAATATAGGCATCACGTCCATATCAAGTAGACCAAAATGATTCTGCATCTACTACTATTACTCCACACATCGACCGAGTCCTGCATGCATCTAGAGTATTAAGTTCATAAGAACAGAGTAACGCATTAAATAACATGACATGATGTAGCAAAATTAACTCAAGCAATACGATGAAAACCCCATCTTGTTATCCTCGATGGCAGCAATACAATACGCGTCGGTTCCCCTTCTGTTACTAGGATCGAGCACCGCAAGTTTGAACCCAAAGCTAAGCATTTCTCCCATTGCAAGAAAAATCAATCTAGTTGGCCAAACCAAATTGATAGTTCGAAGCGACTTGCAAAGATATCAAATCATGCATATAAGAATTCAGAGGAGATTAAAATAATATTCATAGATAAGCTGATCATAAATCCACAATTCATCGGATCTCGGCAAACACACAGCAAAAAAGTATTACATCGAATAGATCTCCAAGAACATTGACGAGAACATGGTATTGAGAATCAAAGAGAGAGAAGAAGCCATCTAGCAACTAGCTATGGACCTGTAGGTCTGTGGTAAACTATTCACGCTTCATCGGAGAGGCAATGGTGTTGATGTAGAAGCCCTCCGTGATCGAATCCCCCTCCGGCAGAATGCCGGAAAAGGACCCTAGATGGGATCTCACGGGTACAATAGGTTGCGGCGGTGGAACAGTGGTTTCGTGGCTCCCCTGAAAGGTTTTGGGGTATTTGAGAATATATAGGCGTAAGAAATCGGTTGGTCGAGTCACGAGGAGCCCACAAGGGTGGGGGCGCGCCCTACCCCCCTGGATGCGCCCTCCGTCCTTGTGGCCGCCTCGTGGCTCCCCTGACGTGCACTTCAAGTCCTCTGGATGTCTTCTGGTCCAAGAAGAATCATCGCCAAAGTTTCATTCTGTTTGGACTCCGTTTGGTATTCCTTTTCTGCGAAACTCTAAAACAAGGAAAAAACAGAAACTGGCACTTGGCTCTAGGTTAATTGGTTAGTCCCAAAAATCATATAAAATAGCATATTAATGCATGTAAAACATCCAAAACAGATAATATAATAGCATGGAACAGTCAAAAATTATAGATACGTTGGAGACGTATCAGGCATCCCCAAGCTTTATTCCTGCTCATCCTCGAGTACGTAAATGATAAAAATAGAATTTTTGATGTGGAATGCTACCTAATATTTATCCTTGTAATTCTCTTTATTGTGGCGTGAATGTTCAGATCCGTATTATTCAAAACAATAGTTTAATATTGACATAAAAACAATAATACTTCGAGCATACTAACAAAATAATTATGTCTCTCAAAATAACATTGCCAAAGAAAGCTTATCCCTACAAAATCATATAGTCTGGCTATGCTCCATCTTCATCGATATCACATAAAATATTCAAATCATGCACAACCCTGATGACAAGCCAAGCAATTGTTTCATACTTTTGATGTTCTCAAACTTTTTCAACTTTCACGCAATACATGAGCGTGAGCCATGGGCATAGCACTATAGGTGGAATAGAAGGTGGTTGTGGAGAAGACAAAATAAGGATATAGTCTCACATCAACTAGGCATATCAACGGGCTATGGAGATGCCCATCAATATATATAAATGTGAGTGAGTAGGGATTGCCATGCAATGGATGCACTAGAGCTATAAGTTTATGAAAGCTCAAAAAAAACTAAGTGGGTGTGCATCCGACTTGCTTGCTCATGAAGACCTAGGGCATTTGGAGGAAGCCCATCGTTGGAATACACAAGCCAAGTTCTATAATGGAAAATTCCCACCAGTATATGAAAGTGACAATATAGGAGACTCTCTATCATGAAGATCATGGTGCTACTTTGAAGCACAAGTGTGGCAAAAGGATAGTAACATTGTCCCTTCTCTCTTTTTCTCTCATTTTTTGGGCATTCTTTTTTTATCTGGCCTTTCTCTCCCCTTTTTTTATGTCCTTACATAGGACAATGCTCTAATAATGAAGATTATCACACTTTTATTTACTTACAACTCAAAAATTACAACTTGATACTAGAACAAAATATGACTCTATATGAATGCCTCCCATGGTGTACCGGGATGTGCAATGAATCAAGAGTGACATGTATAAGAAATAGGATGAACGGTGGCTTCGCCACAAATACGATGTCAACTACATGATCATGCATTGTGTCGGTGCACAAAAGTAGGGGCCCACTTTTGTACCCCTTTACTTGTGTGCGGACAGTTAGAGCCGCGCGTACGACCATACCTAGCGGGGCAGAGAGAGCAAAAGAACATGGCAACCAGAACAATGCCAAGACCTAAGACACAAAGAGAAGAGGGCGAGGTGGACTCCCCCGGCAAGGCCCTTGCCGGGGCGGCCTCCGCAACCCCGGCAAGAGCCTTGCCGGGAAAACTTGCCCAATGCCAACAGAGTGCGCCACCCTTGAGCCCAAGGGTTCCAACACCATCAAACACATTGGAACCAAGGCTCGGGAGGCACCTCCATGGTGGCATACAGATCTTTGTTTAGATCATAAGCACACAAGATTGGATGAGGACCAGAAGATGACGATCCTCGACCAGATCCGTGCTGAGGAAATCAACGACAAGATCCTTGCCGGGGACGACTGTGATGCCACGACAAGACCCTTGCCGGGGCCCCAGTAAGACCCTTGCCGAGGACACCTGCGGGGCCACAGCCAGGCCCATGTCTGCCAAGGCCCCACCGCCGTTCCCATGCAGCCGCAGCCCAACCAGCTGGGCAGGCACTTGCGTGGCGACGCGCGGCCTCCAGGACAACCCAGCAAGTACCTATGTGGTGGCATGCAGATCTTTGGGAAGACCCTATCACCACGCCGTCTTAGCAGCCTGCCAGCTTACGTGGCGCTGCATGCCTTGTCGCCCTCCTCAGGCGTGTCAACGAACTCCTCGGGAGCTCCTCAAAAACCTGCAATCTATCGGGCCGGTTTTGGGCTCATCCAAGCAAAGGTAAACCGCAACAAAAACCTTGCCCCGGCATGCGTAAGCTCGTGAAGACACGTACTCAATTTGACACAGAAGGATAAAAGCTACGATTGTTTACATGAGGGGCTCCCCCTCTCAAAATGCTCTTACAATCTTCCGGGGCCACGCCCAAGTTTTTATAGGGTAAACGGCAGGGGAACGAGGAATCAGCCAGATATGTCGCTCGCCGCGTCTCCCATATCATCTTCTGATGCACCACTGGCGTCGCTGGTGCCATCGTTGGCGTCGCTGTCGCCATCATTGGCGTCTCCTCCACCTTCACCGGCGCCGGCATCGCCATCGTCAACCACGACGCCTTCGTCTGCCACGACCACTACCCCTTCGTCATCAGAAGCGAAGGCCCTGACCAGCTCATCCACATTGTCTTCAACCCATCGCGCCAGATCGCCCCGGATGGCTTCCGGTAAGGGAGCAATGGCGACGTCAAAATCGAAGTTGCGGGCGATGTTCCAGAGGTG
Source organism: Triticum urartu (assembly GCF_056163025.1). NCBI lineage: Eukaryota > Viridiplantae > Streptophyta > Magnoliopsida > Poales > Poaceae > Triticum > Triticum urartu. The sequence goes on along the minus strand of NC_141878.1, from coordinate 188,295,953 downwards.
GCTGAAGACGCGGGAGACCGCGCGTCTGATCAGACTACGACTCCTCTCCTCAACAAGTTGGAGAGCCCTCTCTGAACGGTTCTGCAAGCGCATCAGCACATCCCCAAAGAAGCGGAGGTGGCTGGCGTAGTCGTTTTCTTGGGGATGAGGAGCATTCTTATCGCGGATATGGCCTAGGGCGGTGTTGGCCCTATTCCTGAGGTCCTCGAGCATGGGGGCGTGCACACGCTCCAATGTCCGCCGCTCAAGCACTTCGTCCCTGTTCTGCCGCGTGACGGACTCGGCACCGACGACACGCTGCCGAAGAGAGAGCAGCTCAGCGCGGGATAAAACCAGCTCAGCCTGCACCGAGGCCAGAGCTGGTGCAGTGGCCTCCTCACACCGCTCCACCTCGACCAGCCGGGACTTGAGGGCGGCAGTCCTACCAGCGGCCCCAGCTTCCATGAGCTTCAGCTTCAGGTTCTGCCTTCTCTCGAGATCCGTGTGAGCCTCGGCCACACGGCGGTCGATCTCCTCCTTGGCCCTGACCTCACACGCGCCGACGTTGTCCTCCGCCTGAGTAACCTGGCGCTACCTCGTCTCTAGCCGTTCGAGTTCAAGGCTGCGCTCCACGGCTTCCATCGCGAGCACCTCCTAGCACTTCCGGAACTCTTCCTCCTCGGTGGGCGACCCCCTCAATGACGCAAGAGCAGCCCTGCGCGCCTCCACCTGTTGATCCAAGACGGCGCTCTAGGATTGGAGCTTCCACGCTCGTTTCTCCGCGGCCTCGCGACGGTGGTCAGCTTCCCGAGCCTCCTCCAGAGCTCGTGAGCAGGCCTCACGAGAGGCTGCAAGAGAAGCCTCGGCATTCCTGTTGTCCAGCTGGCACTGGTGGAGCCCGAGGTTGATGGCCACCTGCAGCTTGTGCCACTCCTCCGACAACCGAAGGCCCTCGGCCTCGAGGCACGCATCGACACCCTCAAGTTCTTCACCGAGTCAGTTCATCGCGCCCATCGCCTCCTGGAAGAGCTCATGACGAACAACGCTCCGTACATGCTCGAACTCGAGTGCATGGCTCATCTCGCCCTCCGCTAAGGGGGCTGTGGGTGACGCCCGACACGGTACGTCCCCTCTCAGCCGGGGGCAGGGGGCTGGCACTGCCCAGGCACCGGCTGGGTCTCGCGAGTGGCCCAAACTAAACGGGGCCTGCTGCTTGAAGAGGACCCCAGGATCAAAGCCAGCCAGCCGCCGGCAGTGATCAGGGGAGGAGCCCTTGGCACACTTGCTGCGCTTCAAGCCAGGCCGCGAAGGAAGGACGGCGAAGGCGTGAGCTAAAGATGCCCTGATGACCGGCCAACTCCCGCGGTGGACCCTGCGTCGTGGGCAACGCACGAGCCTGTGGCGCTCGAGCTTGGCGTGTGCAACGGGACAAGAGGGAGCTACTTCTAAGGAGATTTTACAGCCTTGGCAGAAAGGGTCCTGAGGGGACGATCGTCAGGAAGGAAAGCGGCACACGGAAGATCACCAAGATAAGGTATTTACTCGTCAAATGCGATATACTTCCTCCGTTTCAACGACCCGAAGGTACCGCTGACGCAGCTTGGGGACCCCTTTCTCTTGCGGAGTTCTGCGAAGTCCACGCATAGCCGGCCGAAGCACTGGACATGGAGGCCGACGCGAGGCACGGCTGGAGAAGTGCTCGGAGGGGCAGCCTCAGATGAGCCAGGCTGAGGAGAGCTAGCCGCATCTACCTCGCAGTGACTTGCCGAGGCCTCAGGAGCCCCGGCCGCGGGAGACGCGGGCTGCACCGCCCCTTCAACAGCCGCCCCAGGGCAAGAGTCACGGGACCCCGAGGTCGACGCTTCAGGAGCCCTGCGCGGCATCAGCATCTCGGCACCTTCACTATCGGCCCCCAGCGGTGCATGCCACCCTACACCAACACTTGGGGGAGCTCTGCGCCAGCGTCGAGGAAAGGAACCACGATGATGGGGTTCTTGCGGGTCCCCACGAGGCCAGCTAGGCACAACCTCCACTCATCTAAGGAGGGCATTTGCTCCGCGAAGGACATCTTGTTCGAGCAGCGGTACAAAAACACAACTCTTCCTCGGCAAGTCGCCCGGCAACGGGACGCCCGTTAGGACCTCAAACACCGTTCGCCGTGCCTCATGGGGGAGCTTAGACTCCTTAAGTCTCATGTGGTCCTGGCTGCTGAGCAAGGCCCACATCGGCGGGGAGTGGCGCTGAAGCGGAGCAATTCGTCACCGGACGAACTCCCTCGTCACCATAGGCGCAGTCGCGCCAAGGTCTTTGAGCCATCTCAACCTCAGCCAGACGGGGACAAGGCGTGGATCGGCAAGCCTCCAGTGGCACCAGCCGGAGTTAGGAATGGAGGGCTCAGACGGAGAAGAGAGCAGGGGGCTGAGCACTCTAGCGTCAACAAACACCCACCGTGTCCGGAACCCGCTCGCGGATGGTGGAAGCTCGAAGTCAATCCCATCGCCGGTCATCGCCGCCATGGCCTGAAAGCTCAGGCACCCGGAGCTCTGCCTAGGATCAAACAGGTGCAGCAAGAAGAAGTGGCGAAAAAGAGCCACGGAAGGAGCAATGCCGACATGGCCTCACAAACGAAGGCGAAGACAGCAAGCAGGGTCACAGATTGGGGATCAAGGTGCAGCATGTGGATCTGGTAATGGGAAAGCACTATGTTGAGGAAGGCGGAGAATGGAGGGACCAAGCCGGCCCAGAGGGCGTCGATGAAGAAGGGGACCTCAGAGGCCATCTGGTTAATGCGAGCACGGGAAACGGGCCAAGCCACCGTCTCTCCCCACTCGTTGAAGCTGGATGCAAGCATGAGACGCACCTTGCCCACAACCTCATCATTGAGCACCCGCGATCGGCCTACTGCGGGCTCGGTGGCCGGGGCGCACTAGCCGAAGACAGAGGCTTCTTCCCTTTATCCGCTTGCGTCGGCGCCACGGCGATGGGGCGAGCAGAGCTAAGGTCAGATTGGAAAGAGGAGCAGAGTCTGGAGGAAGCAGAGGAATTGGAAGAGAATGGCGCAAGCGATGTAAGAATAACCGTGTAGACTGCGGTGGCCGTTTAGCCAGGCAGGTATCAAGGCAGTGTGCAGAAGCGGAGACACCGACGTCCAATCAACCACCACGTGTCGACCGACAACACAGGCTATTGGGGCCCGCAGCGCTCCAAGCTTTGACCCTTGGCTTCGCCTTGAAGCCAAGCCCGAGCGCGCCTTGGGCCCGGGGGCTACTGTCAGCGTTCTGGGAACGGGGGTCCCAAGACATGCCTGCCTGCGGCCCACGACGTGGCTTTGCTGGCAGGCCTATAAGGCTCATCTTCATCAACAAGGAATCAAGACCCTCGCGAGGGGCCAAGCCTCGCGAGGCGGACGACACGAGACCTCCTCAGGAGCAGCCTCATCAGGCCGACTCGTGTGGGGCGGAGAGTTCAAGGTTGGGCAAACCTCGTGAGGTTTCCCTGACGTAAGCCATGACGATCGAGACCAGGCGGGCGCCAGCACGCGCAGCGTCCTTGTTTCCCCTTTGGTGCTAAGGTGGCAAGCGCAGGTGCGGAGTATCGAAGCATCAAGCATAGGTTTCCATATTGGTGCAACGAGACCAAGACCAGAAGGACGGAAAGACGGAGGTTACCATGGAGCCCAGGACGGCGTCACCGCTAGAACCTTTGGCAGGCGAAGACCACCTTTTGTCAGGATAGCTTGTACTAGATGTCCCCTTTCAAATTGGCCGTTTTTGGCTCCCTTCCCTCTCAATATTTTGGGAGAGGACTAGGGCCTCTATAAATAGGACTAGCCACCACCATAGGGAGGGAGAGGATCCAAGGTCACCCCCAGCCACACAAGTCCACCAAGCACAATAACACCTCAACCTCCGGAGGCTGTTCTTCCCCTTCTACTCTTCATCCTCAGCCCAAGAGGCAATCCAACACCACCACATTGGAGTAGGGTATTACACCACAACGGTGACCCGAACCAGTATAAATCTTGTGTCCTTTGTGTTGCGAGTTCGTCGAGTTAGTTCGTGAGATCTAGGCTAAGTTAGGACACGGATCGATAGGGGGGCGGAGGTCTTCGCACGCACCCCAGAGTTTGAACCTTAAGGTTTTTGCCGGAACCCGTGATCCGACAGGCGCCACCTCCTGGGTGGTGCCCTCTCTCTCCCCTAAGGCCCACTAATGCCCATTACTTCCCCAGGGGGTTTCGGTAACCCTTCCGGCACTCTGGTTTTACCCAAAACTATCCAGAACGCTTCCGGTGTCCGAATAACATGGTCCAATATATCAATATTCATGTCTCGACCATTTCAAGACTCCTCGTCATGTATGTGATCTCATCCGGGACTACGAACAACCTTCGGTACATCAAATCACATAACTGATAATACAAATTGTCATCGAATGTTAAGCATGCAGACACTACGGGTTCGAGAACTATGTAGACATGACCGAGACACATCTCTGGTCAATTACCAATTGCGGAACCTGGATGCTCATATTGGTTCCTACATATTCTACAAAGATCTTTTATCGATCAAACCGCATAACAACATACGTTGTTCCCTTTGTCATCGGTATGTTACCTGCCCGAGATTCAATCACCGGTATCATCATACCTAGTTCAATCTCGTTACCGGCAAGTCTCTTTACTCGTTCAGTAATGCATCATCCCGCAACTAACTCATTAGTCACTTTGCTTGCAAGGCTTATAGTGATGAGCATTATCGAGAGGGCCCAGAGATACATCTCAAAAACACGGAGTGACAAATCCTATTGTCGATCTATGCCGACTCAACAAACACCATCGGAGACACCTGTAGAGCATCTTTATAATCACCCAGTTATGTTGTGACATTTGATAGCACACAAGGTGTTCCTCCGGTATTCGGGAGTTGCATAATCTCATAGTCCGAGGAACATGTATATGTCATCAAGAAAGCAATAGCAGAAAAACTGAACGATCATTATGCTAAGCTAACGGATGGGTCTTGTCCATTACATCATTCTCTAATGATGTGATCCCGTTCATCAAACGACAACACATGTCTATGGCTAGGAAACTTAACCATCCTTGATTAACGAGCTAGTCAAGTAGAGGCATACTAGGGACACTCTATTTGTCCACGTATTTAGACATGTACTAAGTTTCCAGTTAATACAATTCTATCATGAATAATAAACATTTATCATGATATAAAAAATATAAATATCAACTTTATTATTGCCTCTAGGGCATATTTCCTTCGGTCTCCCACTTGCACTAGTGTCAATAATCTAGATTACATAGTAATGATTCTAACACCCATGGAGTCTTGGTGTTGATCTTGTTTTGCTCATGAGAGAGGCTTAGCCAACGGGTCTGCAACATTCAGATCCGTATGTATCTTGCAAATCTCTATGTCTCCCTCCTTGAGAGAGGCTCCCACTCACTTTCTTGTAAATACAGGCTTCTCCAAAAGCCTGTACAAAACCATATGCTTTGATCACACAATCAAAGCATATATTCCAACTCCGAGAGGCCTGCACTAGTCCATAAATGGATCGCTGGAGTTTGCATGCTTTGTTAGCACCTTTAGGATCGACAAAACCTTGTGGTTGCATCATATACAACTCTTCTTTGAGATATCCATTAACGAATGCAATTTTGACATCCATTTGCCAAATTTCATAATCATAAAATATGGCAATTGATAACATGATTCAGATAGACTTAAGCTTTGCTACGGGTGAGAAGGTCTCATTGTATTCAACTCCTTGAACTTGTTGAAAACCTTTCACAACAAGTCAAGCTTTGTAGACAGTAATGTTACCGTCAGCGTCAGTCTTCTTCTTGAAGATCCATTTATTCTCTAGGGCGTGCCGATCATCGGGCAAGTCAACCAAAGTCCATAATTTGTTCTCATACATGGATCCCATCTCAGATTTGATGGCCTCAAGCCATTTTCTGGAATCTGGGATCATCATCACTTCCTCATAGTTCGTAGGTTCGTCATGGTCATGTAACATGACTTCCAGAACAGGATTACCGTACCACTCTGGTGCGGCTCTTAATCTGGTTGACCTATGAGGTTCGGTAGTAACTTGATCAGAAGTTTCATGATCATCATCATTACCTTCCTCACTAATTGGTGTAGGACTCACTGGAACTGATTTTTGTGATGAACTACTTTCCAATAAGGGAGAAGGTACAGTTACCTCATCAAGTTCTACTTTCCTCCCACTCACTTCTTTCGAGAGAAACTCCTTCTCTAGAAAGGTTCCGTTCTTAGCAACGAATAACTTGCCTTCGGATCTGTGATAGAAGGTGTACCCAATAGTCTCCTTTGGGTATCCTATAAAGACACATTTCTCCGTTTCGGTTCGAGCTTATCTGGTTGAAGCTTTTTCACATAAGCATCGCAGCCCTAAACTTTAATAAACGACAATTTGGGTTTCTTGCCAAACCACAGTTCATATGGTGTCGTCTCAACGGATTTCGATGGTGCCCTATTTAACGTGAATGCATCCATCTATAATGCATAAACCCAAAACAATAGTGGTAAATCAGTAAGAGACATCATAGCTTGCACCATATCTAATAAAGTGCGGTTACGATGTTCGGACACACCATTACGCTGTGGTGTTCCAGGTGGCGTGAGTTGCGAAACTAATCCGCATTGTTTCAAATGAAGATCAAACTCATAACTGAAATATTCACCTCCACGATCAGATCGTAGAAACTTAATTTTCTTGTTACAATGATTTTCCACTTCACACTGAAATTCTTTGAACTTTTCAAAAGTTTCAGCCTTATGCTTCATCAAGTAGATATACCCATATCTGCTCAAATCATCTGTGAAGGTCAGAAAATAACGATACCCGCCGCGAGCATCCACACTCATCAGACCGCATACATCAGTATGTATTATTTCTAAAAAGTTTGTTGCTCGCTCCATTGTTGTAGAGAACGGAGTCTTGGTCATTTTGCCCATGGGGCATGTTTTGCAAGCATATAGTGATTCATCATCAAGTGATTCCAAAAGCCCATGAGCATGGAGTTTCTTCATGCGCTTTACACCAATATGACCTAAACGGTAGTGCCACAAATAAGTTGCACTATCATTATTAAACTTATATCTTTTGCTACAATACTATGAATATCTGTATCAGTACTATCGAGATTCAATAAAAATAGACCACTCATCAAGGGTGCATGACCATAAAAGATATTACTCATATAAATAGAACAACCATTATTCTCTGATTTAAATGAATAACCGTCTCACATCAAACAAGATCCAGATATAATGTTCATGCTTAACGCTGGCACCAAATAACAATTATACATGTCTAAAACTAATCCCGAAGATAGATGTAGAGGTAGCGTGCCAACCGCGATCACATCGACTTTGGAACCATTTCCCACGCGCATCGTCACCTCGTCCTTAGCCAATCTTCCCTTAATCCATAGCCCCTGTTTCGAGTTGCAAATATTAGCAACGGAACCAGTATCAAATCCCCAGGCACTACTGCGAGCATTAGTAAGGTACACATCAATAACATGTATATCAAATATACCTTTCACTTTTCCATCCTTCTTATCCTCCAAATACTTGGGGCAGTTCTGCTTCTAGTGACCAGTCCCTTTGCAGCAGAAGCACTCAGTCTCAGGCTTACGTCCAGACTTTGGCTTCTTCACTTGAGCAGCAACTTGCTTGCCATTTTTCTTAAAGTTCCACTTCTTCCCTTTGCCCCTCTTCTTGAAACTAGTGGTCTTTTTGACCATCAACACTTGATTCTCCTTCTTGATTTCTACCTCCGCAGCTTTTAGCATTGCGAAGACCTCGGGAATTGTCTTATCCATCCCTTGCATATTATAGTTCATCATGAAGCTTTTGTAGCTTGGTGGTAGTGATTGAAGAACTCTGTCAATGACACTATCATCAGGAACATTAACTCGTAGTTGAGTCAAGTGGTTGTGGTACCCAGACATTTTGAGTATATGTTCACTGACAGAACTATTCTCCTCCATCTTGCAACTTTAGAACTTATTGGAGACTTCATATCTCTCAATCCGGGCATTTGCTTGAAGTATTAACTTCAACTCCTGGTACATCTCATATGCTCCATGATGTTCAAATTGTCGTTGAAGTCCCGATTCTAAGTCGTAAAGCATGACACACTGAACTATCGAGCAGTCATCGGCTTTGCTCTGCCAAATGTTCATAACATCTGGAGTAGCTCCTGCAGTGGGCTTTGCACCTAGCAGTGCTTCCAGGACGTAATTCTTTTATGCAGCAATGAGGATAATCCTCAAGTTACGGACCCAGTCCGTGTAGTTGCTACCACCATATTTCAACTTAGCTTTCTCTAGGAATGCATTAAAATTCAAAGGAACAGTAGCACATGCCATTTATCTACAACAACATAGACATGCAAAATACTATCACATACTAAGTTCATGATAAATTAAAGTTCAATTAATCGTATTACTAAAGAACTCCCACTTAGATAGACATCCCTCTAGTCATCTAAATAATCACGTGATCCATTTCAACTAAACCATGTCCGATCATCACGTGAGATGGAGAAGTTTTCAATGGTGAACATCACTATGTTGATCATATCTACTATATGATTCACGCTCGACCTTTCGGTCTTAGTGTTCCGAGGCCATATCTGCATATGCTAGGATCATCAAGTTTAACCTAAGTATTCTGCTTGTGCAAAACTGGCTTGCACCCGTTATATGTGAACGTAGAGCTTATCACACCTGATCATCACGTGGTGTCTCGGCACGACGAACTATAGCAATGGTGCATACTCAGGGAGAACACTTATAGCTTGAACTTTAGTGAGAGATCATCTTATAATGCTACCGCCAAACTAAGCAAAATAAGATGCATAAAAAGATAAACATCACATGCAATCAAATAAGTGATATGATATGGCCATCATCATCTTGTGCCTTTGATCTCCATCTCCAAAGCACCATCATGATCACCATCGTCACCGGCTTGACACCTTGATTTCCATCGAAGCATCGTTGTCGTCTCGCCAACTATTGCTTCTACGACTATCACTACCACTTAGTGATAAAGTAAAGCAATTAAAAAGCAACAACCATATGGCTCCTGCCAGTTGTCGATAACTGTTACAAAACATGATCATCTCATACAACAATTTGTATATCATCACGTCTTGACCATATCACATCAGAGCAAGCCCTGCAAAAACAAGTTAGACATCCTCTACTTTGTTGTTGCAAGTTTTACGTGGCTGCTACAGGCTTCTAGCAAGAACCGTTCTTACCTACGCATCAAAACTACAATGATTTTTCGTCAAGTGTGTTGTTTTAACTTTCAACAAGGACCAGGCGTAGTCACACTCGATTCAACTAAAGTTGGAGAAACATACACCCACTAGCCACCTGTGTGCGAAGCACAGCGGTAGAACCAGTCTCATGAACGTGGTCATGTAATGTCGGTTTCGGCCATTTCATCCAACAATACTGCCAAATCTAAGTATGACATGCTGATAAGCAGTATGACTATTATCGCCCACAACTCTTTGTGTTCTAGTCATGCATATGATATCTACGCATAAACCTGGCTCTGATACCACTTTTGGGGAACGAAGTATTTCAAAAAAATTTACCTACGATCACACAAGATCTATCTAGGAGATGCATAGCAACGGGACGGGAAGCCTTTAGTAACGCGGTTGATTTAGTCGAACATCTTCGTGATCCAACCAATCCAAGTACCGAACACACGTCACCTCCGCGATCGGCACACGTTCACCTCGTTGACGTCCCTCGAACTCTTGATCCAGTTGAGGCAGAGGGGGAGTTCTGTCAGCACAACAATGTGGTGACAGTGATAATGAAGTTACCAATGCAGGGCTTCGCCTAAGAACTACAACGATATGACCGAGGTGTGTAACTATGGATGGGGGCACCACACATGGCTAAAAGATCAACTTGTGCATCTATAGCGTGCCCCCCTCCCCGTATATAAAGGAGGGGAGGAGGAGGCCGACCAGCCCTAGGGGCACGCCCAAGGGTGGAGTCCTACTGCAAGTAGGAATCGGCTCCCCCTTTCCGAGTCCAAGTAGGAGAAGAAGGAAGGACAGGGAGAGGGAGAGGGAAAGAGGGGCCGTGCCCCCCTCCCCTAGTCCTATTTGGACTCCCCTTGGGGGTGCCACCACCTGGCTGCTGCCCTCTCTCCCCCCTAAGGCCCACTAAGGCCCGTTACTTCCCCGGGGGGTTCCGGTAACCCTTCTGACACTACGGTTTTATCTGAATCTACCCGGAACGCTTCCAGTGTCCAAATAACATGGTCAATTATATAAATCTTTATGTCTCGACCATTATGAGACTCCTCGTCATGTCTGTGATCTCATTCGAGACTCCGATCAACCTTTGGTACATCAAATCACATAACTCATAATACAAATCAGCATCGAACGTTAAGCGTGCGGACCCTACGGGTTCGAGAACTATGTAGACATGACCGAGACACATCTCTGGTCAATAACCAATTGCGGAACCTGGATGCTCATATTGGTTCCTACATATTCTACGAAGATCTTTATCGGTCAAATGGCATAACAACATACGTTGTTCCCTTTGTCATCGGTATGTTACCTGCCCGAGATTGGATCGTCGGTATCATCATATCTAGTTCAATATCATTACCGGCAAGTCTCTTTCCTCGTTCCGTAATGCATCATCGAGAGGGCCCAGAGATACCTCTCCGAAACATGGAGTGACAAATCCTATTCTTGATCTATGCCAACTCAACAAACACCATGGGAGACATCAATGGAGCATCTTTTTAATCACCCAGTTACATTTTGACATTCGATGGCACACAAGGTGTTCCTCTGGTATTCGGGAGTTGCATAATCTCATAGTTTGAGGAACATGTAGAAGTCATGAAGAAAGCAATAGCAGAAAAACCAAACGATCATTATGCTAAGCTAATGGATGGGTCTTGTCCATCACATCATTCTGTAGTGATGTGATCCCGTTCATCAAATGGCAACACATGTCTATGGCTAGGAAACTTAACCATCTTCGATTAACGAGCTAGTCAAGTAGAGGCATACTAGGGACACTCTGTTTGTCTCTATGTATTCACACATGTACTAAGTTTCCGGTTAATACAATTCTAGCATGAATAATAAACATTTATCATGATATAAGAAAATATAAATAAAAACTTTATTATTGCCTCTAGGGCATATTTCCTTAAATTATTTGGGCCGTCCGTGACGGAAAGAATCATGGTAGAAGCGAGGGAGAGAAAATATCGCGGAGTTACTGGTTACGGTGGGTGGTCGGGGCTGAGTGATGCACTATGGTTTGCGTGTTTCTCTCGTGTACGCGCGTGTGTGCGAGGCGTTGGCTTACTGAATCCAGAGCGATCACATGTTACTGAACCCGAGCGATCAATCCCTTGGCTGTTAACTGAACCCTAGTGATTCACTCGCTGTTGACTGAACCCGAGCGATTCCTTCGCTGCTGCTAACTAAACCCGAGCAATCGATCACTGCTGCTGCTTACAGAAGCTGACCGAGCCCCCATGCGAGACGTAGCTAGCCAGCCGGTGTTGGGTTGCCTCTCGATGAACGGTGATTGTTGCTACCGTGCGAGCGTTACGTAGAACGATAGGAGACGTCGTGAGTCGAGCCCATTGGTTGGCTATGGATGAACAGTTCCCGGTGGGGGTAGGATGAACAGGACCTTGTGGTAGTAGGCCATTGTCGCTGGATGAACAAGACCACGGGAGGCCGTCGCACCCCAGCTGGTTGGGGGTGGATGAACAGGACCCCGTGGAGGCTGTTAACTGAACCATAGGGATTCACTCACTGTTGACTAAACCCGAGCGATTCCTTCGCTGCTGCTGCTAACTGAACCCGAGCGATTGATCATTGTTGCTACTTACTGAAGTTGATCGAGCCCCCATGCGAGACGTAGCTAGCCAGCCGGTGTTGGGTTGCCTCTCGATGAACAGTCACTGTTGCTACCCTGCGAGCGGTACGTAGAACGAGTCGAGACGTGGTGAGTCGAGCCGAGTGGTTGGCTATGGATGAATAGTTCCCGGTGGGGGTTGGATGAACAGGACCTTGTGGTAGTAGGCCATTGTCACAGGATGAACAAGACCACGAGGAGGCCGCCGCACCCCAGCCGGTTGGGGGTGGATGAACAGGACCCCGTGGAGGCTCTATGAACACCAGCCCATGGAGGCTGGACGAACAGTAGTCGATGATGAATAGTAGCCCGTGGAGGGTGGAGGAGGTCGACGGTGGATGAAAAGTAGCCCGTGGAAGCTGGAGCGAGGCAGTAGACAGTGGATGAACAGGACCCTGTTTCGACCGTAGGCGCTCCAACACAAGTCCATTTCCTCCGTTTTGCAGTATGCCACACCCCTCCCGATCAACAGGACCCTGTTTCAACCGTAGGCACTCGAACACAAGTCCGTTTCCTCCATTTTGCGGTACGACAGACCGCTCCCAATGAACAGGATCCCGTTTCAACCTTGGCCGGTAAAACAGAAGGCCGTTTCCTCCGTTCTGCAGTGCACCAGACCCCATTTCGCCTATTCCGTCCAAGCTAGTTGGCTCCCGTTGAACAGGACGCATTCCAGCCTAGTCGGTTGTTTCCCGATGAACAGGACGACCGTTCCGACCCGGCCGGTTCGCTGCCCGATGAGTAAGATGCCGTTGCTGCCGTCCGTGGCCTCTCCATGTACACAAGCCCTGGTCGGATACTGATATGATGGAAAATAGACCGGAGGGCCATAGGTTTCACAAGAGGCTTCTCTGAAAGATAGAAATTATTACGGTGGGTGAACAAATTACTGGCGAGCAATTGATAGAAAAGCGCAAAGTTATGACAATATCTAAGGCATTGATCATGAATATAGGCATCATGTCCATGTCAAGTAGACAGAAACGATTATCCATCTACTACTATTACTCCACACATCGACCAACTCCTGCCTGCATCTAGAGTATTAAGTTCATAACAACAGAGTAACGCATTAAGTAAGATGACATAATGTAGCGGGATTAACTCAAGCAATATGATGAAGACCACATCTTGTTATCCTCGATGGCAACAATACAATACGTGTTGGTTCCCCTTCTGTCACTAGGATCGAGCACCGCAAGATTGAACCCAAAGCTAAGCACTTCTCCCATTGCAAGAAAAACCAATCTAGTTGGCCAAACCAAATCGATAGTTCGAAGAGACTTGCAAAGATATCAAATCATGCATATAAGAATTGAGAGGAGATTCAAATAACATTCATAGATAAGCTAATCATAAATCCACAATTCATCGCATCTCGCAAAACACACTACAAAAGAGTATTACATCAAGTAGATCTCCAAGAACATCGAGGAGAACATGGTATTGAGAATCAAAGAGAGAGAAGAAGCCATCTAGCTACTAGCTATGGACCCGTAGGTCTGTGGTAAACTACTCATGCTTCATCGGAGAGGCAATGGTGTTGATGTAGAAGCCCTCCGTGATCGAATCCCCCTCCGGCAGGATGCCAGAAAAGGTCCCTAGATGGGATCTCATGGGTACAGAAGGTTGCGGTAGTGGAAAAGTGGTTTCGTGGCTCTCTTGGAAGTTTTTGGGGTATATGAGAATATATAGGAGGAAGATCTAGGTCAGGGGGTCATCGTGGGGCCCAAAAGGTCAGGGGGCGCGCCCAACCACCCTGGGCGTGCCCTCCGCCCTCGTGGCCGCGTCGTGGATCTTTTGACTTGCACTCCAAGTCTCCTGGGTGTCTTCTGGTCCAAGAAAAATTGCTGCAAAATTTTTATTCCATTTGGACTCCGTTTGGTATTCCTTTTCTGCGAAACTCTAAAACAAGGAAAAAATAGAAACTGGCACTGGGCTCTAGGTTATAGGTTAGTCTCAAAAATCATATTAAATAGCATATTAATGCATATAAAACAACCAAAACAAATAATATAATAGCATGGAACTATCAAAAATTATAGATACGTTGGAGACGTATCAAGCATCCCCAAGCTTAATTCCTGCTCGTCCTCGAGTAGGTAAGTGATAAAGACAGAATTTTTGTTGTGGAATGCTACCTAACATATTATCCATGTAATTCTCTTTATTGTGGCTTGAATGTTCAAATCTGTAAGATTCGAAACAAAAGTTTGATATTGACATAAAAACAATAATACTTCAAGCATACTAACAAATAATTATGTCTTCTCAAAATAACATGGCCAAAGAAAGCTTATCCCTACAAAATCATATAGTCTGGCTATGCACCATCTTCATCAAGGATGTATGTCAAGAGGCTGACAATAGGGACCCCCATGGTCCGTGGCCGCACGCAAGCAACTGCCTCCTTATTACGCAAAAAAATGATTCCTCCCACTGACATCTTCGGCGCACCGGTTCGGAGGCTGACCTGTGGGCCTACTAAGTTGATGCGCACGCATGGCTTTATCAACTTAGTCAACAAACGACTCTAGCAGCAGTGACCATTGGATTTTAATCGAACGGTCCCGCTGCTTCTTCAATATCGGATCTTCTTGCACCAGCCGCGCAAACCAGCGTCAGCGGGATCGCCTGTTCCTGCCTCCATGGCCGGTTGTGCTGCCGCTCAGGCCTCACCGCCCTACCCTACTCCCACCACTAGCCAGGCCATCCCTCTACACACCCACACCCCCTGTTATTCTGCAGCGACGACAGCCTCATACCGCAGTCGAACCAGTCAACCATCATACTAGCCTCCGCCTGTTCTCGGGCTCCACGTCGTTCCCTGCCTCACCGTCGTCCACCGCCTGGGTGCTCTTCGCATGGCGTGGTCAACGCGGTCAACGAATGATAGCCTTCAGAAGAGGACTGTACGTGGAGAGGCTAATAGCTAGGTCCATGGCTGCATGCAAGCAAGTGCCTCCTTACTACGCGCAAAATAATGATTCCTCCACCTCACAGCTCGGACCCACCGGAAGGGCCTTTGTATTTCGCGAAAAATGTCCCCCTGACTGTTGGGACCCACTGGCTTTACCTTCGCATGGAAGGAAGTGACTTCTTCCCCCCCTGATAGATGGGACCCACCAGGTTGAAGCGAAGGCAGCGTTATCTGTCTTGCTAAGAACGTGTATGTACATAGCGGTCGAACGGTCTCTCTGCAGTGACGTACCATGGCCGAGTAAGGAGTGACACGTGTTGAAGTAGAGGCGCTGACATAGCATGTCACGTAGTCCCGTCTATATCGTGTACACGTACGTACAACCATGCTACAAGATAGTAAATACGGCTACGTACGTACATATGTGTGGGGTCTCTAATGCATACAGCGACAGTGTCCTGTTCATCGGCAGCCTACCGGCTAGGTCGGAACAGAGTAAACAGCGTCGCGTTTTCATTAGGAGCCAACCGGCTTGGATGGAATAGCCGAAACAAGCTCTGGCGTACCGCAGAACAGAGGAAATGGCCTTCTGTTCGACCGCATACGGTCCAAACGGTGTCATGTTCATGGGGAAGGGTCTGGCGTACCGTAGAACAGAGGATATGGACCTATGTTCGAGTGCATACGGTTGTAACGTTGTGTTGTTGATCGGGAGGGGTGTGGCGTACCGCAAAATGGAGGAAACGGACTTGTGTTGGAGCGCCTTCGGTCGAAACGGGGTCCTTTTCATCGGGAGGGGTGTGGCGTACCGCAAAACGGGACTCCACGGGCTAGTGTTCATTCAGCATCGACTGCCTCGCTCAAGCCACCACGAGCTACTGTTCATTCACCATCGACGGCCCAAAGAATGTCATGCAGGTGCGTCTCCGCCCCGCCCAGTATGAAAACCCCATTTTGTGTCATGATTTTTTGTCATAGAAGTAGGAGCCCACCACATATATGCTGATACTGGGTTTTGTCATAATTATCGTCATAGAAATGTCATAAGCATGACATAATTTTTTTCGTTCGGGCCAAAATGCCACGGATGTGTCTTTTTTTGTAGTGATCCTTTTGGGCCAAAGGGAACAAGACACAACATAGTCACCACATCCATTAACAGGTGATATCTTTGGAAGCACTTCCATATAATGAAGCTAACAAAGAACATGCGATTGAACTGCACAACTCATGACGAATCAGATAAACAAAAGGGCAGCCAAATTTTAAGAGTGGATTCTAAATATTGGATGAAAAAAATTCTTCATCGGAAGGTGGGCAATTGATAAAAATACCAAATGATATACTTCTTAGGAAAGGAAATGATCAAAAAATCCCAATTCATGGGAGAGGTATCGCCAACACGGATACTTAGAAGAAATGAATCAGTTCACATTATAAATGACTATATAATGGATCTATACAAAGCAACTACCTTTAATGTAGAAACGGAATTGTTATATCCAACTGAATTCATGAACATCTTACCATTTCCTGGAATTCCCCGTTGCAAGCTGAAACTAAAAGTTGTCATATGTGTGATGCTAGTATGTAATATCTCGCACTTTGGTTGATATTACATAGTAGCATCACACATATGACAACTTTCAGTTGCATGTGCCAGATATCTCACTATTTGTAGTAACAAATTATTTCGACCTCATTGATATCTTCATTATTTACCATTACCTGTAGTCCATCCCCTTCTCAAGAGTAACATAAATGGATGGACTACGGGTAGTGGTAAATGATGAAGGTAGCAATGAGGTCAAAATAATTCATTACTACGAATGTTGAGAGCATCGGGACATTGTTATATTTCACATGTACAATGAAATCAGACCTGTTTGAATATTAGGCTATTAAATATTAATTTTGGTTGGCGAATTATTGCAAACATGCATCAACAATTGGAAATAGTTCATTACTACCAAACATCGGCAAACTATAATGTGATATTTGATTCTACAAGCTTAGTATGTAATGCAAACGAATAGTGAGAGCATCAGTAAATTATTATAATTCATATGTACAATGCAATCATACTTGTTTTGATATTCAATTGTTATATATTCAGTCTTCTCTAGGAATTATTTAAACTATAGCTAATCACAAATGTACTAAAGTTTCTTAACTTTGTTGAATATTAATAGGGGTAGGGGGCCTAACACTTCCAATGCCGGTCCCAAAGCCCGGAAAAAGTGGAGGGGGCATTAGCAAATTAACACTATACCTTAAGATGTAGGGTATTTCACATTCCAAACTTACCATCATCAATTAGTAACTTAGCCATAAGTTAATCAAATAAAAAACAAGAGCAGTAACTATACAAGAATATACAATTACCATGTAGTTATAGTACTAGTTTGGATTGGTATGTGTGCTCATACATATAATTACATTTTCAAAAATTTATGAGCTTATTACTAGCTACTCTATACCTCACTCAACACTTATAGGCCACTTATAGAAATCACATGTTTTACCAAGACCAGAAAGACATTTTATGAAAATTTACAACTAATTGGCATTCCATTCATTACATTATATTGGTACAACCGCATACCCACGGGAAAAAGTGTAAGAAAAAGGGAAAATCCGGAGTCGGAAAAGGAAAATAGGGACCTGTAGGCCAAACCTTGAAGAATGTTTGCTAAGGGGGAGGAGGATGATGTGCCAAGCTACCTCAAGAAAAAATAGAGATGATGCATCTACCTTGAGCGCTTGTGAAAGAAAATGTAGCCGGCATCCTCATACTCAAGATAGATCCAGGAGAGCTGCAAGTTTGCGGGAGATGAAATCAACGACCAAAGAAACTACACGGACAACGTCGCCGCCCTTTACTAGCCTAGGCAACTGATGAGGCGTACGAGGACACAAACAAGCTGTTGTCCATGTTTAACATGTGCCTGAACCAGTTACGGTGGTGGCTCCAGGTGAGGAAGACAAACCTCAATGCAGCAATAAACGAAGTTGATGGGCGCTATCTAGCAGAAGCAAATTTTGAGTGAGAAGAAAGATTTTGGGAAATACTAGAGGGGATCGGGGGAGATGAAACATCTCACTTAGTGAGAACATGTGTGGGGCAAAGAGGAGGAGAAGTCAAGAAGAAGAATAATGGTGGGGCCATCAAACTAATGACGCTTTATAGTATATGCACCTTGCTACTTAGTGCGTGTGTCTCATATTTTTTGTGGGAGTATATATCAAGGTTCTTTAGTAATAAGAATAACAGATTGGTTTGATAGCTAAAATATACCAAGGGTGGCTTATATTTTAACATTATATATAATTTTGCTCTCACAGTGTGCACACTTGGTAATTTTTTTACCAGAGTACGCTCATCCTTAGTACTCTTACGCACTCTATAGAAACAAATTCTTTATGGAATAAAGGGAGTAATAAATTTCTATTGGTAAAACAACTAAGCAACATCACAATTTTTTTAGCAAAAATGTACAGATATAATTTGAATAATGCAGTGGATTATAAGACTAAGTATACAAATATAATTTGAAAGATACAGTCGATGATAAAACTACAGTTAGTATGCCATGCATAATTATTAAGTCAAGGATGAACGTACAAGACATATATTTATATATCAATAAAAAGACAAATATAACAAGGAAAAATAGTTCGCAAAATTTTGATACTTGAAAATGTAATCACATTTAGCTTAAACCTATGGACAAATTACACAATATATTCTCAAAATTTAACTTCATTAAATCTTAGCACGCGCATCGAGCGGGCCACTTTCCTAGTTATGTTAAAAGGAATATACCCTTTAGACCCAAAATGTGACAATTCTTTTAAATCGGCGGAACGACACAGAAGCACAACCCCTCGCTCACTACCCCGTCTAGCATGTCTCTCTCGACTACACATCTTCCTCTCTTCTTTCCCCGGTGGCGCCACCCCATGGGGCATATGTGGTGGTGGGGATGGTTCAAGGATGACCGGTGGTCCCTTCTTCTCCTAAAATCGTCTCCTCCAATGACAGTGACTGGGATGGTGAGGATACTTCACCAGTGGTGGCTGGGATGGCACAAATCCGCCTCTGTTTGGCCAGTGATGTGGCAGCAGAAGCCAGGTACGGCTCGTCTGAGCGACCAAAATGCAAAAATAATAATTCCCAAGTGCAACATTACAATTAATCAAACTGGAGTTTTTTTGGATGCAATAAAAGAAAATATTGCTGTGTAGCAGTCAAAAGACTCCCAGATTTTGGTGGTGATTAGTTTTTTTAACAACATCCATCCAATCGACATGCTTTATTGATAAGATAACAAGATTACATAGTTGAGCATGAACTTTAAATATATCTAATAGAACATGATGTAATTGGTGGGCATGTAGTGCCAAATAGGTTCGCCACGCTCTCCATCCAACAGCTCAGAGCACCGCATGTCCCAATCAGATGTGTTCATATGACTCATGGCTATTGCTGTCAGGCGCGGTTTTTTTTATGCAGGAAATAACAAACAATGAGCTGCTTTAGAACTAACACAATCTCAAGTTGATAAGATTTGTAGCACAAGTACTTACCAACAGGTGGATGATCTGGATCCCAATGTACTGCATAAGCACTTGCACCAAATCCTTTCTCTTCTGAGGGCACAAACAAACTATGAGTTCATTCAGAATGAACAAACTCTCCACTTGCTAAGGTACGCAGCTACTTACCAGAAGGTGCATCATCTGGGCTCCAAGTTCCTTATAAGCACTTGAACCAAATCCTTTTTCTTCTATAGGAAATAAATAATCATGAATTGATTCAGGACTAAGAAATTCTTCACTTTCTAATGAAGCACAAGTACTTACTTGAAGGTGCATCTTCTGGGCTCCAAGTCTCCTTATCAGAAGTTGTCCCAAAACCTTTTTCTTCTGAAGGTAATAAAAAGTATGATTTGGTTCAGGATTAACACATTCTCAACATGGTAAGGTAGGAGAAGTACTTACGGGATGGTGGATGATCTGGATCCCAGTGTACCGCATAAGCACTTGCCCCAAAACCTTTTTCTTCTATAGGAATAACAAACCATGATTTCATTCAAAACTAACACATTCTCGACTTGGTAAGGTATCACAAGTACTTACTGGAAGGTGCATCTTCTGGGCTCCAATTCACCTTATAAGGACTTGCCCCAGAACCTCCTTCTTCTGCAGCAAATAACAAACTATGAGCTTATTCAGAATTAATACATTATCAACATGGGAAGGTGGCACAAGTACTTACTTGAAGGGGGATCCCAATGTACCGCATACACACTTTCACCAAAGCCATCTTTTTCTAGAGGAAATAATGACCGATGAGTTAATTCACAATTAACAAACTTCTCGAGTTGGCAAGGTAGCACAATTACTCACGAGATGGAGGATCCCAATGAACCGCATAAGCACTTTCACCAAAACTATTTCCCTCTGTAGTAACTGACAAATTAGGTGTTGACTCACAATTAACAAATTTCTCAACTTGACAAGGTAGCACAAGCATTTACCAGCAGGTGGATCCCAATGAACCGCATAAGCGCTCGTATCAAAAGCATTTTCTTCTACAAGAAATAATAAACTATATGAGGTGATTCAGACATGAGAGACCCTCGACTTGGTAAAGCTAGTAGTAGTACTTATGAGAAGATGGAGGTTCGCCCCTGTCGCTGGACTTAGCAAAGGCCAGGATGAGCAAGAAAAAGGCTACTGGTATAAGCTTGATCACCATGTCTAGATCACTATGAAATAATTTCATTGGGTGAGGAAAACATACGGGTCTAGGTGCCTTTTTATATAGCTCGGCAATTCCTTAGTAGTGGAAGGAAAAGCAGTGGTAGGTAAAAAATTCCCAATTTCCCTAGCATTTACAAAATTCCTTAATTGGAAACAATATATGGAAAGAATTTAAATATTACTTAACTTAGTTTGTAAGGAAACATGGGAATCCTCCTATTGTAATAATATCTGCCTAAAGATAATTCGTGAGGAAATGTTCTACTCCTCCCATTTCTTAGTACCCATTAACATGCATAGAAAACTAACATAGTATCTCCCCCCAATATCACTAGCTTAAATTAAACAAAATTTGCATCTGGCAAACAACAACTTTTTGGGACAAATCCAAACGCATTGCCAACGTTGGATGGGGATCGAGCAGTAGCGATCTTCAATTGATTTTCTCCCATATCCCAGAATTAAGGGATCGGCCAAATTAGCCAGGCCCTAATTAACGGAGGATCACTCCCATTACCTTTGCTTGATTTTCTCCCATTTCTCTTTTCACAACCCTAGTCAGTGCTTGCATTAGGACTAGCTAGAGTGATGCATCATGTTTAAATTCTACTTAAACTTGAAATGGGGATCAACAAACCCCAGCACCCCCCAGAAAATACCAGGTTCAACTAAAAAAATGATTTCAATGAACGCAAACCGCCCTTCATAAAAGTTCATCATTTTTGAATTGGAATAGAACCTCTGCCAAAAATGGTGCACATTTTTCTAGGACACTCTGGATTTTTAAACTAATCCATATATTATTTACATTTGGACATTTAAATCTTATAAATAATTTTAAATGTCCAAATAATCTTGAAAGCATTTGAGGGCTGTTGGAAATAATTTCACAAGTGCCCACAAATATTTTCAGCATTTTACAAAGAAGTTTGGCATTTGTGCTAAATCAAAAATAAAGACAGAAAATAAAAAAGAAAAATAGAAATGGCAGAGAGAGAGAGAAGGCCCCCAGACCACTTACCTGAACTGGGCCGACCCACCTGGCCTGGTGCCAGTCACCCCCTACCTCTTCCAGTAGGCAGAGGGGGACAGCGCACGCGCACCCAAGCTCGCCGTGCAACTCCATGCTCGCCTGTGTCGCCTGGACAGTGCGCAGATGCGTCGAACCACCTCCTCGATGTCGCCCCGAGCTCCCCGACACATCACTCTCCCCCTGCCCTCTCTCTCTCTTGCCCTCTGATCGCCGTGGCCGATGCAGCCACTGTCGCGCTACCGTGAAGCCACAGCCACCGCCGCTCCCTCGTCGCCTCGACGTGCCCATGAGCTTCCTTGCCGTCCACTACACCGAGCCAGCCGAGCCCCGAGCGCTCACATGCCCTGGATATGCCTCCCTGAACCCACGTTCATCGCCCATCGCCAGAGACCCCCCTCGCCACCGCGCTCAGCTCCGACCACCTTCGAGCTCACCGTCCACTCCATTGCGATCGCCGTGAGCCGCTGGCCCTTCTTTCCCTCTCTGTTCTCGCTGCCGCACCACGTAGCCACACCGCTGCTCTCACCCGCACGCGCCACCGGCTGCGATCGCTGCCGACACGACTTCGGTGACCAAATGGTCCACCCATCATCTCCTTTGCACTCACCGCTTCGCGCACGCCGTCCCTAGCGTGCTAGATCGCCCACCTATGCATCGCATCACCGCCTGCGCCTGCAACCGAGCTCCGGCCGCCGCAGCTTAGCTCCCCGCCGTTGCGTCTGGCCACCTCAAGCCCGACTGGCATCATCGCCCGACGCACGCTGGTCTAGGCTCTCTAACGAGCCCAGCTACGCTGCGCACGGGGCACCACAACCCTTTCCCGAAGCGCCGCGCCGCATCCACTATCGCCGACGGCTAAGCGCCGGCGTGTTAGCCCCGGTTGAATAGGGGTTTGACCTCCCTTGGGTCACTGACATGTGGGGCCACCCTGCTAATTAACCTAGGTTAGTACTAATTAAATTAGTTTACTTTAGTTGGTCACTGACACGTGGGACCCATTGGTCAGTTTGACCTGGGCCGCCCCGTTAACTTGCTGACGTCATGATGACGCGGTAATCAGAAAATCCAAAAAGGTTTAAACTTCAAAAAATCATAGAAATTAATCTATAGCTTAGATGGAAAAGATTTACATATGAAAAATGATCAGAAAAATCCAATCCATCAATTAGTATTGGTTTCGTGCATGACAAAGCAACTTAACCTTGCTGTATAGATCAAAACATGATACCACACTTTATAAATTCATAGTTTGAGTTTGAATTTGAACCTTTGGTTCAAATTGACTCAAATGCCTCTGGTTTTAGTTGCATTAGCCCAACACACTCACTTTGCCATGTCATATGCATGCATCATATTGTTGCATATTGCCATGTATTGATTGTGTTACCGGTGTGATCTCCGTGGTAGGTCCTACAGCCGAGGATATCCGTGAATATATCCAACCGAAGGGCAGTACACTTCCACCACCCTTCCAGGCAAGCAACCCCCATTGATCATCTCGATACAATACCATCTTCTCGCTCTTGCTCTCATTTACTGCATTAAGACAACAACGTTTCAAACTGCTGTTTGCTGCAGTAGTTGAACCCCTTTGCTCTGCATGACCTGTCTTTTCCACGGTAACTAGATGAAACCCACTAGCATGTGTAGGAGTTGATTGAGCCATGTTGTGTTCCTACCATGCTATGCCTACTATACTTAGAGTTGTGTCAGGTCCGATTCATCTAGGTGATGGATTGGAGTGAAATGGTTGTGTCCGGTAATGAGAGTGAAGTGTTGAACATGTTTTGGTAAAGGTATCGATGAGAGGCCATGTAGGAGTACATGGTGGCACTAGTAGAAAACAGGCCTATTGTCCCGGTTCATAAGGGCCTTTTGTCCCGGTTCCTGAACCGGGACTAAAGGGTCGTTACTAATGCCATGTCCCTTTAGTCCCAGTTCAGTCCAGAACCGGGACAGATGGGACTCCACATGGCCTGTGGACGGATCCCAGGCAGGAGGGCCTTTGGTCCCGGTTGGTAGCACCAACCGGGACCAATAGGCATCCATGCGTCAGCATTTCTGTGGCTGGGGTTTTTGTTTTTTTTTTGAAAGGGGGGTTTGGGGGTTTTGGGGGGTTAATTTAGGTGTTTCATATTTTGTGTTAGCTAGCTATAATTAATGGAGAGAAGTGTCCTCTCTTATGTCCGTGCTTGATCGACGCTACGTACTATACATACGTATAGAGAGGACTAGACACGCTAGCTAGCTAGTAAGCAAACGAAGGAAACAGAAGATCGTCATGAACATATATGCATACAAAGAGAAGTGATATCGACCACCTATCCTTCTCCAAGAGATTGGTCGAACAACAAGTTCTCGTATATCTATCCGACACTACTAGCTACATATATACAATAATTATCTCTTACAAATATAATCTCCTAACATACGGATGCATGGTCCACATAGTATTCTCCGTCTTCAGCGATCATGTGGTCAAGAAAGAATGCCGCCAATTCCTCTTGAATTTCTCGCATGCGAGCTGGTGCTAGGAGTTCATCCCGCTTCCGAAACATCTAATTTGAAGAAGGGGGTCAATACATATATATATATATATATATGAATGAATGAAACTCAACACAAATGATGGTAATAAAATAAAATTGTGAATGTTGTTATTTACGGACTTCATATTGTTCGTCAGAGTAGCCCCGCTCACAGGTCGTGTGGCGGATGGACTCGCAAACGTAGTATCCACAGAAATCATTCCCTTGTTCCTGCCACAACCACTTTACAAGAAATAGAGGTCAATCAAACTGATAAGCAAGAATGCCAAATGGTATTGATGAAACTAGCGCTTGAATCACTAGGAGATGCGCGGAACATGCTACTATAGTACTTACTTTTGGGTGTCTAAATTGCAGCTTCTTCGGCAGTCCTGGAGCTTTTTTGGTGAATTTTCTCCAAACCCTGCCAGACAAAGAAAACGATTACTTGATATATCAGGAAATGAACAACGTTGCTGATATGGTGGATAATGATCGATTTAACTTACTTCTCGAGCATTTGAGTCATGTCCGCATAGTCCTGCGGATCTTTTCGTCTCGAGCCTAAGACGGTTACTAGTCCCTGCTCAAGCTTAATCTCTAGGAGAATATAGTGGAAACTGCACATGCATGCATAACTCATCAATTACATTACTATAACCTTGACTAATATATAAGGGAAATCGGATATGCAGAAGATAGTAACACTCACTTGAAGTTGTAAGGAAAGAGTATTATATCTTTGTTTTCATTTATTACCAACGATCGTAGCAAGTTGGCCTCGGTATCTGCGGCATGAAATTTAACCTCAGTTGCATCTATGAGATTTGCGATAATGAACCCAATATCACCGATTTGTCTTTTCTTCAATTTGACGATCTTCAATATGCATAATATAGTCAGGATAATTATAAATACATGCAATGAAAGAGCAGAGCTATATAGAGAGACTTAATGATAGAAGTAGTACTACTTACAAACAGTAGCAGGTGACCGTTGCTTTACCGAGGGCCAATTGATTGTAAAACTGAAAGAACTCCTCAAATGGAACAGGCAACAGTTCAATTCCAACGAGGTCATGCTCTTTTTTAACTCTCACATACAAAGTATTCCTCCCCCAGACTCTCTGCAGATTTTTAAGTACCAATCATGCAATCTTCGCATCATCGTTGATAGAGATCTTTCATCTTTGACGAGAGGCTTCTCGTACTCGTATCTTTGTATCTGCACCTCCATGAAATCATAATGTACATTGTCGGGCAGGTAATCTCAAAGATTGCTATAACCAGGCACCATCCTCGGATCATTAGCGACGATGTAGCTACGCACCTTGAGCGGGGGGCACGATTGCTTCGCTTGTTCGCCGAGCTGGGCAATTTGTTTCCCAGCCCGTCGTTCTTTCAGCCATTGATCACTGACAGTACTTCCCGATCGCTCCACTTCGGCAAATGCCTTTCCAATAATGCACTCATAGTTGCCTTTCGGCGGAGACTTGGGTGGTTTTGTCAGGGCAGCCAGAGTGCGCTTCGCTTTCACCGGATCTACCTTCTCCTCCGGAGGTGGATGTTTCTTTGCTTTCACCCCTTCAAAGAAGCTCCTCACTTCTTCTCGCATGATCTCGGTGTTCTCCTCCGGGGTCCTCTCGTATGGTAACTTCTCTGGAGTCTTCAGAGAAGGACTGAATCTGTATGTCCTCCCGCCTCTCGGTGTACTGCTAGACGCCGGCAGAGCAGACGGAGCGGCTATCTTCTTTACTTTCTTACGAGGCGGAGGAGAAGGACTACGACGCGCCAGAGCAGCCGGAGCGGCGGCGGGTCTCTTCCGCCCTTGCGGACGAGGCGGAGAAGGAGGAGGCTAGCTGCTCGGGCACGCCGGCGCAGGCAGAGTGCCGCCACGCGCCAGAGAAGGAGCCGGCCGAGTGCCCTGATCGTCACTCGCCGGAGGAGGAGGCGGTGGAGGAGGCAGAGTGCCCTGACTCGCCGGAGGAGGAGGAGGAGGCGGAGGCGTCTAGTTCAGAAGGTTGATGAGCTCCTTCCGCCATAGGCATGGAGTCTTCAGAGCAAAACTCAGCCGAGTCTCCCCTTCACCAGTAGGGTGGTCAAGCTGGAGGTCCTCAAATCCCTCTGTTATTTCATCCACCATCACCCTAGCATATCCTTCTAGAATCGGCCGGCAGTGAAAAGTTGCGCTGGGTTCAGTAGGAAAAACAGAGCCAACAGCCGCCTTGACCTTCATATTAATCCATTGCGTCATAAGGTGGCAATTTTGAGACTCCGTGATAGAACCCATGGGATAGCTGGCAGGAGCCGTCAAGACATGCTCCGGCTGAAGCAGCTCGGTGGAAGCCACACTGCTTCTCCGCTGAGATGGCGGGGTAGCTTCGGGGAAGCTTCGACAGTTCTTTTGCTGCGATTTGCTTCTCGTTCCCTCTATCGCTTGTACCCTAACATGCAGCGCCTGCAGTTGGGTCTGCTCCACTTTCTTCCTCCTCTCGTGGCATTTGTAACCGCCTGCGTCCAGAAACCCAACCTTCCACGGAATGGAGCCTGGCGTTCCTCGTGTCCATCCAGGGTGCTCAGGATTCCCGAGGGCCATTGTGAGCTCGCCGTTCTCTCTGTCTGGAACGAACGTCCCTTGCTGCGCTGCTTCGATATAGTGCTTAAGCCTCTTGACTGGTATTTCCATTTGCTTGTCCGTCCAAATGCACTTCCCTGATACAGGGTCCAAGTTTCCGCCAGCCCCAAAGAACCAAGTCCGGCAACGGTCTGGCCAGTTAATTGTCTCTGGTTCGATCCCTTTATCAACCAGATCATTCTCAGTCTTGGCCCACTTAGGCCGGGCTACGAGGTAGCCACCTGACCCCGTGCGATGGTGATGCTTCTTCTTCGCGGCATTTTGCTTGTTTGTCGCCGACATCTTCTTACTCTTTTCTAATGTCTTGTGGGCCAAAAATGCGGGCCAGTGATCTCTAATCTTCTCATATCTGCCCTTGAATTCTTGTGTCTCTTTTTTATGGACAAACTTATTCAGCTCGTTCTTCCACCTCCTGAATAGGTCTGCCATCCTCTTAAGACCAAAATACTTGATTAATTGCTCTTTAACTGGCTTCTCCGGATCATCCTCTGGCGATAGGGTGAAATTTGACTTCTGCTCAGTCCAAAGATCATTTTTCTGCATATCATAGACATAAGACACATCAGGGTCTTCTGTAGCCGGCTTTAACCATTGCTGGATGCTGATCGGGATCTTGTCCCTAACCAGAACCCCGCACTGAGCAACAAATGCATTCTTTGTCCGAATGGGTTCAATCGGTTGGCCGTCGGGCGCGATTGCTATGATCTCAAACCTTTCATCCGAGCTCAACTTTTTCTTCGGGCCTCGTCTCTTTACTGAAGTTGTGCTCGATCCGAAGGGCTAGAAAAAAGAACAAAGACATAATTAATATGTGTACATACCAAAACAATGAATGCATCAATTAGCTAGTCAGCACAGGCTTAACTAATATATATACCTGGCCAGACTCGGTTCGGTCACCGGAGCCGTCATCACGGTCTCCTTCTTGCACCGGCATTGGGTCACCGGAGCCGTCCTCACGGTCTCCTTCTTGCACCGGCATTGGGTCACCGGAGCCGTCCTCACGGTCTCCTTCTTGCACCGGCATTGGGTCACCGGAGCCATCATAATCATAGCCAGCTGCTTCTAGACCATCGGTGTCGTTGAGAAATAACGAGCAGACGACATCACTTCCTCGTGCGATTATGTCCCCCAACAACTCTTCTTGTACTTTGTCTCGGGCGGTGTCCATAGTTTCTACAAATATTTACAACATGGCAATTATTATTCAAACATGACAGATGGATATATTAGTGGCAAACGTAGAATTAATATTAATTAGTGGCCTCAACGCTGCTTCTCTAGGGTTTGGGTTGGCCTCGACAACGCTTCAAGGATAAAAAAAGAAGAGGAAGAAGAAGAAAAAAAAGAGGAGAAGAAAGAATAGAGGCCTCTATTCTTTCTTCTCCTCTTTTTTTTCTTCTTCTTCCTCTTCTTTTTATCGGGAATGAGGGTCATCGAGGGTCGCCGAGCGGTAGAGGAAACCCTAAATAGCAAGTATCGTCGGTGTGAGATACATGTGGCCGTCGGTGTCGGACACTACTGTGGGACATGGATGTAGTGTCCGACACCGACGGCCACATGTATCTCACACAGACGATACTTGCTATTTAGGGTTTCCTCTACCGGTCGGCAACCCTCGACGACCCTCGTTCCCGATAAAAAAAAGAGGAAGAAGAAGAAAAAAAAGAGGAGAAGAAAGAATAGAGGCCTCTATTCTTTCTTCTCCTCTTTTTTTCTTCTTCCTCTTCTTTTTTTATCCTCTTCTTCCTCTCATGTTTGACGACCCTCGACCCCTCGGCGACCCTAGACCTCCCCTCGGCGGCCGTCGACCCCCTCTCGACCCTCGACCCCTCAGCGACCCTCGACGACCCTCGTTCCCGATAAAAAAAAGAGGAAGAAGAATAAAAAAAGAGGAGAAGAAAGAATAGAGAAGAAAGAACAGGGGCGGATACCAAAACCATCGCACTATATAAGATGCAATAATAAAAGTAAGAAAATAATACAAGTATCTATGTAAACATACAAGTAAGAATTTTTTTCCTTTCAGAAAGAATATAAGAACAAGAGGCTCACCACGGTGGTGCCGGCGATGAGCTCGGCGCGGGTGATCGACGGTGGTGAAGACGGGGACGGGGCGTGACGAACCGCTAAACCTAGACAAATATTGAGGAAAATGGAGCTTGGAGGTCGAGCTTGGAGAGGAGAAAGCTTAAGTAGTGTGGCTCAGGCATTCCATCGAACACCTTGTGTGCATAGGAGGTGAGCTAGAGCACCACCAAGCCCTCTCTCCCTCGGCTAGAAAAAACAGAGCAATGTGCTCTGCTCTTACGCGAGGGGGTATATATAGGCACCTCATTGGTCCCAGTTGGTGGCATGAACCGGGACTAAAGGGGAGCCTTTGGTCCCGGTTCAAGCCACCAACCGGGACCAATGGTGGTGTGCCAGGAGCGAGGCCCATTGGTCCCGGTTTGTCCCACCAACCGGGACCAAAAGGTCCAGACGAACCGGGACCAATGGCCCACGTGGCCCGGCCGGCCCCCTGGGCTCACGAACCAGGTCCAATCCCCCCATTGGTCCCGGTTCTAGACTGAACCGGGACTAATGGGCTGACCCGGCCTGGACCTTTGCCCCCTTTTCTACTAGTGTGGGTTGTTTCATTGGAACCGTCCCTAAGAACCGATATTTGTGTGTGTGATTCAACATCAGCTACTGCCACACATTGGGCCCCTGAAATATGACCTCGCTTGACTTATTGACTGCCATGATCTCGGTCCAGTAGTTGCAAGTAGTTTCTCGTGTCTATAGTATACTGGAGGCTATGCGCAGCGCTAACCCTTGGGGTGGACTGTGATGGGGCAGGTATCTGGCACGGTGTACCAGCACGCCCGTTTGGTGCCTTGGGAACCCTGCACACATCGTTTGGGCCCGTACTGGAAACACCGGCCGTATCTCCTTGTGGATGGAACCCGAATAGGCAATAAACCTGGACTAGAGACTTGTGTGGTTGGTTAGGTCGTGGTCAACACCCTCGCCGGCTTTCGCTTGAAGTCTGCCGTGTACATGACGTGTGCAGGCGCTAAGTGGTGGACACATGTGTGAAGAAGTACAGCCCTGCAGGGTTATCAAACTATTTGAATAGCCGCATCTGCGGTAATGGACCACTTGGTTGCTTATGCAGTTCATAGACAAGTGAATGGTTACCCATAAAAGACTCAAGACAAGTGTGAGTGCCGTGGATGGCCCTCTCGTAGGAAGACAAGAGAGGATCCATGGTGGAGTATTGTTGTGGTGATTAGCGGACTCATGTGCGCTATCTCATCTTATTCAAACTACTGTTATATGAAGGATAGAATAGCCAAGAGTCAAAGCTAGCTTGCTGCATAAATTCCACTACCCTTGTTGATAATGTTGCATATATGATAGGATCTGATGTAAGACTTGCTTAGTACCTTAGTACCCATGTTTGCTTAATAAACTATTGCAGAGGAGAACACCGCCCCCTCCGATGGATTCTATGTAGATCTCGATGTTGATGAGTAGCTTGCTACTCAGGTGGTAGCCTCAAGCATGTGAAGGGCCTTGTAGATAGTCAGGCTTCACCAAGCCTTCTTGCTACCGCTTGAGCTTTCATTGGTTTTTCCCTTGAAGGGGAAAGGGTGATACAGCAAAGTAGAGTAAGTATTTCCCTCAACTTTGAGAACCAAGGTATCAATCCAGTAGGAGACAATGCAACAAGCCACCGAATACATGCACAAACAAACACCAACTTGCACCCAACGCGACAAAGGGATTGTCAATCCCTTCAAGGTTATTTGCAAAGTGAGATCTGATATAGATGGATAAATGGTAAAGTAATATTTTTGGTATTTTTGGTTTATAGATCAGAAAGTAAAAGATTGCAAAGAAAGTAAATAGGAAACTAAAATCGTAGATCCGAAACTTATATGACGGAAAATAGAAGATTATATGATGGAGAATAGACCCGAGGGCCATTGGTTTCACTAGAGGCTTCTCTCAAGATAGAAAATATTACGGTGGGTGAACAAATTACTGCCGAGCAATTGATAGAAAAAAGCGCAAAGTTATGATGATATCTAAGTTAATGATCATGAATATAGGCATCACGTCCGTATCAAGTAGACCGAAATGATTCTGCATCTACTACTATTACTCCACACATCGACCGAGTCCTGCATGTATCTAGAGTATTAAGTTCATAAGAATAGAGTAACGCACTAAATAACATGACATGATGTAGCGAAATTAACTCAAGCAATATGATTAAAACCCCATCTTGTTATCCTCGATGGCAGCAATACAATACGTGTCAGTTCCCCTTATGTTACTAGGATCGAGCACCGCAAGTTTGAACCCAAAGCTAAGCATTTCTCCCATTGCAAGAAAAACCAATCTAGTTGGCCAAACCAAATTGATAGTTCAAAGAGTCTTGCAAAGATATCAAATCATGCATATAAGAATTCAGAGGAGATTAAAATAATATTCATAGATAAGCTGATCATAAATCCACAATTCATCGGATCTCGGCAAACACACAGCAAAAAACTATTACATCGAATAGATCTCCAATAACATCGACGACAACATGGTATTGAGAATCAAAGAGAGAGAAGAAGCCATCTAGATACTAGCTATGGACCTGTAGGTCTGTGGTAAACTATTCACGCTTCATCGGAGAGGCAATGGTGTTGATGTAGAAGCCCTCCGTGATCGAATCCCCATCCGGCAGAATGCCAGAAAAGGCCCCTAGATGGGATCTCACGGGTACAGAAGGTTTTGGTGGTGAAAAATGGTTTCGTGGCTCCCCTGGAAGGTTTTGGGGTATTTGAGAATATATAGGTGGAAGAAATAGGTTGGTGGAGTCACAAGGGGCCCACAAGGATGGGGGCGCGCCCTACCCCCTGGACGCGCCCTTCGTCCTTGTGGCCGCCTCATGGCTCCCCTGGCATGCACTCCAAGTCCTTTGGATGTCTTCCGGTCCAAGAAAAATCATCGCCAAAGTTTCATTTTGTTTGGACTCCGTTTGGTATTCCTTTTCTGCGAAACTCTAAAACAAGGGAAAAAACAGAAACTGGCACTGGGCTCTAGGTTAATAGCTTAGTCCCAAAAATGATATAAAATAGCATATTAATGCATATAAAACATCCAAAACATATAATATAATAGCATGGAACAGTAAAAAATTATAGATACGTTGGAGACATATCAGGCATCCCCAAGCTTAATTCCTGCTCATCCTCAAGTACATAAATGATAAAAATAGAATTTTTGATGTGGAATGCTACCTAATAGTTATCCTTGTAATTCTCTTTATTGTGGCGTGAATGTTCAGATCCGTATGATTCAAAACAATAGTTTAATATTGACATAAAAACAATAATATTTCAAGCATACTAACAAAATAATTATGTCTTCTCAAAATAACATGGCCAAAGAAAGCTTATCCCTACAAAATCATATAGTCTGGCTATGCTCCATCTTCATCACATAAAATATTCAAATCATGCACAACCCCGATGACAAGCCAAGCAATTGTTTCATACTTTTTATGTTCTCAAACTTTTTCAACTTTCACGCAATACATGAGCGTGAGCCATGGACATAGCACTATAGGTGGAATAGAAGGTGGTTGTGGAGAAGACAAAAGAAGGATATAGTGTCACATTAACTAGGCATATCTACGGGCTATGGAGATGCCCATCAATAGATAATAATGTGAGTGAGTAGGGATTGCCATGCAACGGATGCACTACAGCTATAAGTTTATGAAAGCTAAAAAAACTAAGTGGGGGTGCATCCAACTTGCTTGCTCATGAAGACCTAGGGCATTTTGAAGAAGCCCATCGTTGGAATACACAAGCCATGTTATATAATGGAAAATTCCCACTAGTATATGAAAGTGACAATATAGGAGACTCTCTATCATGAAGATCATGGTGCTACTTTGAAGCACAAGTGTGGCACAAAAGGATGGTAACATTGTCCCTTCTCTCTTTTTCTCTCATTTTTTGGGCGTTCTTTTTTTATTTGGCCTTTCTCTCCCCTTTTTTTATTTCCTCACATGGGACAATGCTCTAATAATGAAGATTGTCACACTTTTATTTGCTTACAACTCAAAAATTATAACTCGATACTAGAACAAAATATGACTCTATATGAATGCCTCCCGTGGTGTACCGGGATGTGCAATGAATCAAGAGTGACATGTATAAAAGTAGGATGAATGGTGGCTTCGCCACAAATACGATGTCAACTACATGATCATGCATAGTGTCGGTGCACAAAAGTAGGGGCTCACTTTTGTACCCCTTTACTTGTGCACGGACAGTTAGAGCCACGCATATGACCATACCTAGCGGGGCAGAGGGAGAAAAAGCACAAGGCAACCAGAATAACGCTAAGAACAGAGACACAAAGAGAAGAGGGCGAGGTGGACTCCCCCGGCAAGGCCCTTACCGGGGTGGCCTCCGCAGCCCCGGCAAGAGCCTTGCCGGGGCAAGTTGCCCAATGCCAATAGAGTGCGCCACCCTTGAGCCCAAGGGTTCCAACACCATCAACCACATTGGAACCAAGGCTCGGGAGGCACCTTCATGGTGGCTTATAGATGTTTGTGAAGATCATAAGAACACAAGATCGGATGAGAACCAGAAGACGACGATCCTCGGCAAGATCTGTGCTGAGGAAATCCACGAGACCCCCAGCAAGATCCTTGCTGGGGACGACCGCGATGCCACGGCAAGACCCTTGCCAGGGCCCCGGCAAGATCCTTGCCGACGACACCTGTGAGGCCACAGCCTAGCCCACGTCTGCCAAGGCCCCACCGCCGTCCCCATGCAGCCGCCAGCCCAACCAGCTAGGTAGGCACCTGCGTGGCGACGCGCGGCCTCCAGGCCAACCTAGCAAGCACCTATGTGGTGGCATGCAGATCTTCGTGAAGACCCTACCACCACGCCGTCTTAGCAGCCTGCCAGCTTACGTGGTGTTGCATGCCTTGTCGGCCCCCTCGGGCGTGTCGACGAACTCCTCAGGAGCTCCTCAAAAACCAGCAATCTCTCGGGCCGGTTTTGGGCTCGCCAAGCTAAGGTAAACCGCAACAACAACTTGCCCCAGCATGCATAAGCTCGTGAAGACGCGTACTCAATTTGACACATAAGGATAAAAGCTACGATTATTTACATGAGGGGCTCCCCCTCTCAAAATGCTCTTACAATCTTCCGGGGCCATGCCCAAGTTTTTATAGGGTAAACGGCAGGGGAACGAGGAATCAGCCAGATATGTCGCTCGCCACATCTCCCATATCATCTTTTGATGCACCGGTGGCATCGCTGTCGCCATCGTTGGCGTCGCCTCCACCTTCACCGGCGCTGGCGTCGCCATCGTCAACCACGACGCCTTCGTCTGCCACGACCACTACCCCGTTGTCTTCAGAAGCGAAGGCCCTGACTAGCGCATCCACATTGTCTTAACCCATCGCGCTAGATCGCCCCGGATAGCTTCCGGTACGGGAGCAATGGCGGCATCAAAATCGAAGTTGGAGTCGATGTTCCGTAGGAGGCTGAAGACGCGGGAGAATGCGCGCCTGAGTAGACTGCGACTCCTATCCTCAACAAGTTGCCGAGCCCTCTTGGAACGGGTCTGCAGGCGCATCACCACATCCCCAAAGAAGCGGAGGTGGCTGGCTTAGTCGTTTTCATGGGGATGAGGAGCATTCTCATCGCAGATATGGCCCAGGGCGGTGTTGGCCCTGTTCCTGAGGTCCTCGAGCATGGGGGCATGCACACGCTCTAATGTCCGCCGCTCAAGCACTTCGTCCCTGTTCTGCCGCGCGACGGACACGGCGTCGGCGACCCACTGCCAAAGAGAGAGCAGCTCGGCGCGGGATGAAACCAGCTCAGCCTGCGCCGAGGCTAGGGCTGATGCAGTGGCCTCCTCACGCCGCTCCACCTCGACCAGCCGGGACTTGAGGGCAGCAGTCCTACCAGCGGCCCCAGCTTCCACGAGTTTCTGCTTTAGGTTGTGCCTTCTCTCAAGATCCGCGCGAGCCTCGGCCACACGGCGGTCGACCTCCTCCTGGGCCCTGACCTCGTGCGCACCGACGTCGTCCTCCGCGTGAGAAACCTGGCACTTCCTCCTCTCCAGCCGTTCAAGTTCAAGGCTGCGCTCCACGGCTTCCAGCTCCAGCACCTCCTCGCACTTCCGGATCTCTTCCTCCTCGGTGGGCGACCCCCTTAATGATGCAAGAGAAGCCCTGCGCGCCTCCACCTGCTGATCCAAGACAGCGCTCCAGGCTTGGAGCTCCCGCGCACGTTTCTCCGCGGCCTCGCGACGGTGGTCAGCTTCCCGAGCCTCCTCCAGAGCTCGTGAGCAGGCCTCACGGGAGGCTGCAAGAGAAACCTTGGCCTTCCTATTGTCCAACTCGCGCTGGTGGCGCCCGAGGTTGACGACCACCTGCAACTTGTGCCACTCCTCCGGCAACCGAAGACCCTCGGCCTCGAGGCACGCGTCGACACCCTCAAGTTCTTCACCGAGTCGGTTCATCGCGCCCATCACCTTGTGGAAGAGCTCATGACGAACAACGCTCCGCCCGTGCTCGAACTCGAGCGCACGTCTCATCTCGCCCTCCGCTACGGGGGCTGTGGGTGACGCCCGACACGGTACATCCCCTCTCAGCAGGGGGCAGGGGCTGGCGCTGCCCCAGGCGCCGGCTGGGTCTGCGAGGACCCTGAACTAAATGGGGCCCGCTGCTTGAAGAGGACCCCAGGATCGAAGCCAACCAGCCACCAGCAGTGATCAGGGGAGGAGCCCTTGGCACACCTGCCGCGCTCCAAGCCAGGCCGCGAAGGAAGGACGGCGAAGGCATGAGCTCAAGATTCCCTGATGATGGGCCAACTCCCATGGTGGACCCAGCACCGTGGGCGACGCACGAGCCTGCGGCGCTCGAGTGGCGTGTGCAACGGGACGAGAGGGAGCTGCTTCTCAGGAGATTTTACAGCCTTGGCAGAAGGGGTCATGAGGGGATGATCGTCGGGAAGGAAAGCGGCACATAGAAGATCACCAAGATAAGGTACTTACTCATCAACGGCGATATACTTCCTTCGAAGGTACCGCTGCTTCAGCTTGGGGACCCCTTTCTCTTGCGGAGTTCTGCGAAGTCCACACACAGCCGGCCGAAGCGCTGGACATGGAGGCCGACGCGAGGCGCGGCTGGAGAAGTGCTCGGAGGGGTAGCCTCAGAAGAGCCAGGCTGAGGAGAGTTGGCCGGCTCTACCTCGCAGTGACTTGCCGAGGCCTCAGGAGCCCCGACCGTGGGACACGCGGGCTGCACCGCCCCTTCAACAGCCGCCCCAGAGCAAGAGTCACGGGACCCC
The DNA here is from genome assembly GCF_056163025.1 of Triticum urartu. NCBI lineage: Eukaryota > Viridiplantae > Streptophyta > Magnoliopsida > Poales > Poaceae > Triticum > Triticum urartu. The sequence goes on along the minus strand of NC_141878.1, from coordinate 188,259,733 downwards.
GAGGTCGACGCTTCAGGAGCCCTGCGCGGCATCAGCATCTCGGCACCTTCACTATCGGCCCCCAGCGGTGCACTTCCCCCTGCATCAACACTTGGGGAGAGCTCTACGCCAGCATCAAGGAAAGGAACCACGACAATGGGGTTCTCGCAAGGCCCCACGAGGCCAGCTGGGCGCATCCCCCACTCGTCGAAGGAGGGCATCTGCTCCGTGAAGGACATCTTGTTCGAGCAGCGATACAAAACACAATTCTTCCTCAGCAAGTCGTCCGACAACGGGACGCCTGTCAGGACCTCAAACACCATTCGCTGCGCCTCATGGGGGAGCTTAGACTCCCGAAGTCTCATGTGGTCCTGGCTGCTGAGCAAGGCCCACATCGGCCGGGAGTGGAGCTGAAGTGGAGCAATTTGGCGCTGGACGAACTCTCTCACCACCATAGGAGCAATCACGCCAAGGTCTTTGAGCCATCTCAACCTCAGCCAGACGGGGACAAGGCGTGGATCGGCGAGCCTCCGGTGGCACCAGCCGGAGTTAGGAATGGCAGGCTCAGACGGAGAAGAGAGCAGGGGGCTGAGCACTCCGGCGTCAACAAACACCCACCATGTCCGGAACCCGCTCGTGGATGGTGGAAGCTCGAAGTCAATCCCGTCGCCGGCCATCGCCGCCACGGCTTCAAAGCTCAGGCACCCGGAGCTCTGCCTAGGATCAATCAGGTGCAGCGAGAAGAAGTGGTGGAAAAGAGCCACGGAAGGAGCAATGCCGACCATGGCCTCGCAAATGAAGGTGAAGACGGCAAGCAGGGTCACGGATTGGGGATCAAGGTGCAGCATGTGGATCTGGTAATGGGAAAGCACTGCGTTGAGGAAGGCGGAGAAAGGAAGGACCAAGCCGGCCCAGAGGGCGTCGATGAAGAAGGGGACCTCAGAGGCTGTCTGGTCAATGCGAGCACGGGAAGCAGGCCAAGCCACCGTCTCTCCCCACTCGTTGAAGCTGGATGCGAGCATGAGACGCACCTTGCACATGGCCTCATCGTTGAGCACCCGCGATCGACCTACTGCATGCTCGGCGGCCGAGGGCGCACTAGCCGAAGACAGAGGCTTCTTCCCTTTATCCACTTGCGTCGGCGCCATGGCTATGGGGCGAGCAGAGCTAAGGTCAGATTGGAAAGAGGAGCAGAGTTTGGGGGAAGCGGAGGAATTGGAAGCGAATGAAGCAAGCGATGGAAGAATAACCGTGGTGGCCGTTTAGCCAGGCGGGTATCAAGGCGGCGTGGGGAAGCGGAGACGCCCACATCCAATCAACCGCCATGCGTCGACTGAGGTTGCAGGCTATTGGGGCCCACGGTGCTCCGCGCTTGACCCTTGGCTTCGCCTCGAAGCCAAGCCCGAGCGCGCCTTGGGCCCGGGGACTACTGTCGGCATTCTGGGAATGGGGGTCCCTAGATTTGCCTACTTGCGGCCCACGGCGTGGCTTTGCTGGCAGCCCTGTATGACCCATCTTCATCAACAAGGAATCAAGACCCTCGCGAGGCAGACGACAGAAGACCTCCTCAGGAGCAGCCTCATCAGGCGGCTCGTGAGGGGCGGAGAGTTCAAGGTTGGGCAAACCTCGTTATGTTTCCGTGACGTAAGCTATGACGATCGAGACCAGGCGGTCGCCAGCACGTACAGCGTCCTCGTTTCCCCTTTGGTGCTAAGGGGGAAAGCGCAGGCGTGGAGTACCGAGGCATCAAGCAAAGGTTTCGATATTGGTGCAATGAGACCAAGACCAGAAGGACGGCAAGACGGAGGTCACCATGGAGCCCAGGACGACGTCACCGCCAGAACCTTTGGCAGGCGAAGACCACCTTTTGTCAGGATAGCTTGTACTAGTTGTCCCCTTTCAAATTGGCCGTTTTTGGCTCCCTTCCCGCTCAATATTTGGGGAGAGGACCAGGGCCTCTATAAATAGGACTAGCCACCACATAGGGAGGGAGAGGATCCAAGGTCACCCCCAGCCACACAAGTGCACCTAGCACAAGAACACCTCAACCTAAGGAGGCTGTTCTTCCCCTTGTACTGTTCATCCTCAGCCCAAGAGGCAATCCACCACCACCACACTGGAGTACGGTATTACACCACAACGGTGGCACGAACCAGTATAAATCTTGTGTCCTTTGTGTTGTGAGTTCGTCGAGTTAGTTCGTGAGATCTAGGCTAAGTTAGGACGCGGATCGATAGGTGGGCGGAGGTCTTCACGCGCACCCCAGAGTTCGAACCTTAAGGGTTTTGCCAGAACCCGTGATCCTAGGTGGTGCCCTCTCTGTCCCCTAAGGCCCATTACTTCCCCGGGGGGTTCCGGTAACCCTTCCGGCACTATGGTTTTATCCGAAACTATCCAGAACGCTTCTGGTGTCCGAATAACATGGTCCAATATATCAATATCCTCGTCATGTATGTGATCTCATCTGCGACACCGAACAACCTTCGGTACATCAAATCACATAACTGATAATACAAATTGTCATTAAATGTTAAGCGTGCGGACCCTACGGGTTCGAGAACTATGTAGACATGACCGAGGCACATCTCTGATCAATAACCAATAGCGGATCATGTATGCTCATATTGGTTCCTACATATTCTACAAAGATCTTTATCGGTCAAACCGCATAACAACATATGTTGTTCCCTTTGTCATCGGTATGTTACCTGCCCGAGATTCGATCATCGGTATAATCATACATAGTTCAATCTCGTTACCGGCAAGTCTCTTTACTCGTTCCGTAATGTATCATCCCGCAACTAACTCATTAGTCACTTTGCTTGCAAGGCTTATTGTGATGAGCATTATCGAGAGGGCCTAGAGATACCTCTCCAAAACATAGAGTGAAAAATCCTATTCTTTATCTATGCCAACTCAACAAACACCATCGGAGACACCTGTAGAGCATCTTTATAATCACCCACTTATGTTGTGACATTTGATAGCACACAAGGTGTTCCTCCGGTATTCGGGAGTTGCATAATCTCATAGTCTGAGGAACATGTATATGTCATGAAGAAAGCAATAGCAGAAAAACTGAATGATCATTATGCTAAGCTAATGTATGGGTCTTGTCCATCACATCATTCTCTAATGATGTGATCCCGTTCATCAAACGACAACACATGTCTATGGCTAGGAAACTTAACCATCTTTGATTAACGAGCTAGTCAAGTAGAGGCATACTAGGGACACTCTGTTTGTCTATGTATTCACACATGTACTAAGTTTCCAATTAATACAATTCTAGCATGAATAATAAACATTTATCATGATATAAGGAAATATAAATAACAACTTTATTATTGCCTCTAGGACATATTTCCTTCAGTCTCCCACTTGCACCAGAGTCAATAATCTAGATTACATAGTAATGATTCTAAGACCCATGGAGTCTTGGTGTTGATCATGTTTTTCTCATGCGAGAGGCTTAGTCAACGGGTCTGCAACATTCAGATCCGTATGTATCTTGAAAATCTCTATGTCTCCCTCCTTGAGAGAGGCTCCCACTCACTTTCTTGTAAATACATGCTTCTCCAAAAGTTTGTACAAAACCATATGCTTTGATCACACTATCAAAGCATATATTCCAACTCCGAGAGGCCTGCACCAGTCCATAAATGGATCACTGGAGTTTGTAGACTTTGTTAGCACCTTTAGGATCGACAAAACCTTCTGGTTGCATCATATACAACTCTTCGTTGAGATATCCATTAAAGAATGCAATTTCGACATCCATTTGCCAAATTTCATAATCATAAAATGCGGTAATTGCTAACATGATTCAGATAGACTTAAGCTTCGCTACGGGTGAGAAGATCTCATTGTAGTCAACTCCTTGAACTTGTCGAAAACCTTTCGCAACAAGTCGAGCTTTGTAGATAGTAACATTACCATCAGCGTCAGTCTTCTTCTTGAAGATCCATTTATTCTCCATGGCTTGCCGATCATCGGGCAAGTCAACCAAAGTCCATACTTTGTTCTCATACATGGATCCCATCTCAGATTTGATGGCCTCAAGCCATTTTGTGGAATCTGCGCTCATCATCGCTTCCTCATAGTTCGTAGGTTCGTCATGGTCATATAACATGACTTCCAGAACATGATTACCGTACTACTCTGGTGCGGATCTTACTCTGGTTGACCTACGAGGTTCGATAGTAACTTGATCAGAAGTTTCATGACCATCATCATTAGATTCGTCACTAATTGGTGTAGGACTCACTGTAACTGATTTCTGTGATGAACTACTTTACAATAAGGGAGAAGGTACAGTTACCTCATCAAGTTCTACTTTCCTCCCACTCACTTCTTTCGAGAGAAAATCCTTCTCCAGAAAGGATCCATTCTTAGCAACGAATAACTTGCCTTCGGATCTGTGATAGAAGGTGTACCCAATAGTCTCCTTTGGGTATCCTATAAAGAAACATTTCTCTGATTTGGGTTCGAGCTTATACGGTTGAAGCTTTTTCACATAAGCATCGCAGTCCTAAACTTTAAGAAATGACAATTTGGGTTTCTTGCCAAACCACAGTTCATATGGTGTCGTCTCAACGGATTTCGATGGTGCCCTATTTAACGTGAGTGCATCCATCTCTAAAGCATAACCCCTAAACAATAGTGGTAAATCAGTAAGAGACATCATAGATCGCACCATATCTAATAAAGTGCGATTACGATGTTCGGACACACCATTACGATGTGGTGTTCCAGGTGGCGTGAGTTGCGAAACTAATTTGCATTGTTTCAAATGAAGACCAAACTCATAACTCAAATATTCACCTCCACGATCAGATCGTAGAAACATAATTTTCTTGTTACGATGATTTTCCACTTCACTCTGAAATTCTTTGAACTTTTCAAAAGTTTCAGACTTATGCTTCATCAAGTAGATATACCCATAACTGCTCAAATCATCTGTGAAGGTCAGAAAATAACTATACCCGCCGCGAGCATCAACACTCATCGGACTGCATACATCAGTATGTATTATTTCTAATAAGTCTGTTGCTCGCTCCATTGTTCTGGAGAACGGAGTCTTAGTCATCTTGCCCATGAGGCATGTTTCGCAAGCATCCAGCTATTCATAATCAAGTGATTCCAAAAGCCCATGAGCATGGAGTTTCTTCATGCGCTTTACACTAATATGACCTAAACGGCAGTGCCACAAATAAGTTGCACTATCATTATTAAACTTATATCTTTTGGCTTCAATATTATGAATATGTGTATCACTACTATCGAGATTCAATTAAAATAGACCACTCATCAAGGGTGCATGACCATAAAAGATATTACTCATATAAATAGAACAACCATTATTCTCTGATTGAAATGAATAACCATCTCACATCCAACAAGATCCAAATATAATGTTCATGCTTAACGCTGGCACCAAATAACAATTATATAGGTCTAAAACTAATCCCGAAGGTAGATGTAGAGGTAGCGTGCTGACCACGATCACATTGACTTTGGAACCATTTCCCACGCGCATCGTCACCTCGTCCTGATCCAATCTTCCCTTAATCCATAGCCCCTGTTTCGAGCTGCAAATATTAGCAACAGAACCAGTATCAAATACCCAGGCGCTACTGCGAGCATTATTAAGGTACACATCAATAACATGTATATCAAATATACCTTTCACTTTGCCATCTTTCTTATCCTCCAAATACTTGGGGCAGTTCTGCTTCCACTGACCAGTCCCTTTGCAGTAGAAGCACTCAGTCTCAGGCTTAGGTCCAGACTTTGGCTTCTTCACTTGAGCAGCAACTTGCTTGCCGTTCTTCTTGAAGTTCCCCTTCTTCCCTTTTGCCCTTCTTCTTGAAACTAGTGGTCTTTTTGACCATCAACACTAGATTCTCCTTCTTGATTTCTACCTCCGCAGCTTTTAGCATTGCGAAGAGCTCGGGAATTGTCTTATCCATCCCTTGCATATTATAGTTCTTCATGAAGCTTTTGTAGATTGGTGGTAGTGATTGAAGAACTCTGTCAATGACACTATCATCAGGAAGATTAACTCCTAGTTGAGTCAAGTGGTTGTGGTACCCAGACATTCTGAGTATATGTTCACTGACAGAACTATTCTCCTCCATCTTGCAACTGTAGAACTTGTTGGAGACTTCATATCTCTCAATCCAGGCATTTGCTTGAAATATTAACTTCAACTCCTGGAACATCTCATATGCTCCATGATGTTCAAAATGTCGTTGAAGTCCCGATTCTAAGCCGTAAAGCATGGCACACTGAACTATCGAGTAATCATTGGCTTTGCTCTGCCAACGTTCATAACATCTGGAGTAGCTCCTGCAGCGGGCTTTGCACCTAGCGGTGCTTCCAGGACGTAATTCTTCTGTGCAACAATGAGGATAATCCTCAAGTTACGGGCCCAGTCCGTGTAGTTGCTACCATCATATTTCAACTTAGCTTTCTCTAGGAATGCATTAAAATTCAAAGGAACAGTAGCACATGCCATTTATCTACAACAACATAGACATGCAAAATACTATCAGATACTAACTTCATGATAAATTAAAGTTCAATTAATCATATTACTTAAGAACTCCCACTTAGATAGACATCCCTCTAGTCATCTAAATAATCACGTGGTCCATATCAACTAAACCATGTCCGATCATCACATGAGATGGAGATGTTTTCAATGGTGAACATCACTATGTTGATCATATCTACTATATGATTCACCCTCGACCGTTCGGTCTCAGTGTTCCGAGGCCATATCTACATATGCTAGGCTAATCAAGTTTAACCTAAGTATTCTGCTTGTGCAAAACTAGCTTGCACCCGTTATATGTGAACGTAGAGCTTATCACACCTGATCATCACGTGGTGTCTCCGCACGACGAACTATAGCAATGGTGCATACTCAGGGAGAACACTCATACCTTGAAATTTAGTGAGAGATCATCTTATAATGCTACCGCAAAACTAAGCAAAATAAGATGCATAAAAAGATAAAAATCACATTTAATCAAATAAGTGATATGATATGGCCATCATCATCTTGTGCCTTTGATCTCCATCTCCAAAGCATCATCATGATCACCATCATCACCGGCTTGACACCTTGATCTCCATCGAAGCATCGTTGTCTTCTCGCCAACTATTGCTTCTACGACTATCACTACCGCTTAGTGATAAAGTAAAGCAATTACAAAGAGACAACCATATGGCTCCTGCCAGTTGTTGATAACTATTACAAAACATGATCATCTCATACAACAATTTATATATCAGCACGTCTTGACCATATCACATCAGAGCAAGCCCTACAAAAACAAGTTAGACGTCCCCTACTTTGTTGTTGCAAGTTTTACGTGGCTACTACGGGCTTCTAGCAAGAACCGTTCTTACCTACGCATCAAAACTACAACGATTTTTCGTCAAGTTTGCCGTTTTAACCTTCAACAAGGACCGGGCGTAGTCACACTCGATTCTACTAAAGTTGGAGAAACAGACACCCACTAGCCACCTGTGTGAGAAGCACGGCGGTAGAACCAGTCTCATGAACACGGTCATGTAATGTTGGTTTGGGCCGCTTCATCCAACAATACCACCGAATCAAAGTATGACATGCTGGTAAGAAGTATGACTATTATCGCCCACAACTCTTTGTGTTCTACTCGTGCATATAATATCTACGCATAAACCTGGCTCTGATACTGTCGGTTTTCTGGGAACGGCGGTCCATAGACTTGCCTGCCTGCGGCCTACGGCGTGGCTCAAAGGGGGGCCCAGCACGGCCCATCTTCATCAACACAGACCTAAGACCCTCGCGAGGGGCCAAGCCTCGCGGGGCGGATGACACGGAGCTTCCTTAGGCACGGCCTCACCAGGATGGCTCGCGAGGAGGCGGAGAGATCAAGGCAGGGTACCTCACGAGGTGCCCGTGACGCAAGCCATGACGACCAAAGGCGCCAGGCGGGCGCCAGCCCGCGCAGCGTCCTCCTTTCCTCTTTGGTGCAAAGGGAGCTAACGCAGGCGAGAGCATCAAGCAAAGGCACCCGTTTTGGTGCAACGACACCAAGACCAGTCCAACGGCAGGAAGGAAGTCATTGTGGAGCCCAAGCCAGCGTCACCACCAGAGCCTTTGGCAGGCGAGGACCAACTTTAGTCAGGATAAGTGTACCTGATGTTCCCCTTCAAAATGGCCAATTGTTGGCGCCCTTCCCGCTCAATATTTGGGAAGAGGCCCAGGGCCATTGCCTATAAATAGGACCAGCCACCCACAGGGAGAGGAGGTTCAGGTTCGGGTTCGAGATCGAGCATCGAGGATCAAGGATCGGATCGAAATCAGAGAGAGAGAAGGGTGACTGAACTCCTCCTAGCAGTTCGTCCCCCCCCCCCCAGCTAAGAACAGACCCTCGCGAGGCTGTTCTTCCTTGTATTATTCATCATCATCAGCCCAAGAGGCAATCCACCACACCACACACTGGAGTAGGGTATTACACCACAACGGTGGCCCGAACCAGTATAAATCCTGTGTTTCTTTTGCTGTTCTTTCCTTAGCTTACATCTTAGCGAGGCGGAGGGGTGCAGGTAGGTAGGAGGCAAAATCTCCACGCGCACCCCAGTGTTCGAACCTCAAGGATCTGCTAGAATCCGAAATCCAACATTTGGCGCGCCAGGTAGGGGTGTCGCCGGAATTCGTCTTCCACCACCCCGTTCTCCTCCGACCATCGCGCCCATGTATGACGCTCGTCAGGCCCGCGCCGAGCGCCGGGCCGCTCTCGCTTCCCGCGTAGCCCAGACGGCTCCTATCGACGGGCGTCCTCGCAGTTCCCCGTCACCTGCCGTCAACGCCGCCACCGGCCCGGCGGCAGACGAGCAGCAAGCATCGTCTCAGCATCCGTCGGTGCAGCAAGACGGCCGCACCACTACTCCCTCGCTCACCCCAGCTGGTTCTTCGTCCCGCGCGCTCCGCGCACCCATGGAGGCTCGAGCTGCGCTCATCGCGGCAAACGAGCTCCTGCGCTACCGTCCCGTCGACGACGTCTATGAATAATGGCTCGACCGCGTCGCCGAGCTCGTCCCCGCCGCAGGGGGCTCTCCTGCGCCGTCCGTTCCGCTGCACCGCACCCCGCCCCGCGCGGGCGACGAGGCTCCGGCGGCACCCCGGCTGCCACCTCCTCAAGAAGGCGCCATGGCTCCAAGGCGCGTGGCCCCTGGGCGGAACCCGCTCCGTCAAGTGCCAGCGCGGCAAGAGCAGAGCTGCCAAGAAGCCCCTCGCCCGCAAGAAGCTGCCCGGGCGCTCCCTGCTCCAGCACGTTGCGACCATGCTCCTGCTCCCACACGCCAAGACCCCGCGCTGCTCCTAGCTGCAGCGCGTGGGGACATGCAAGACCAAGTTCTCCGTCACCCAAGGCCTCCCGTGGCCACAGCAGGCTGCCGTGCCTTCACCACCGAGCTACGCAGCGCCGCGTGGCCCGGCAAGTTCAAGCCAGACCTGCCTCCTCGTTACGACGGCACGGCCGACCCTGCAGAGTTCCTCCAGCTCTATGAGCTGGGCATCGAAGCTGCGAACGGAGACGAGAAGGTCATGGCGAACTGGTTTCCCATGGCGCTCAAGGACGGGGCCCGCACCTGGCTCCTGAACCTGGCTCCAGGCATGATCTCCTCCTGAGACGAGATGCGCACCCGCTTCATCGCCAACTTCCAAGGTACTCGCGACCGGCCACCCGCCGTGAGCGACATGCGCCGCATCAAGCAACAACCCGGGGAGATCCTGCAGAAATACATCCAGCGCTTCAACAACGCACGCCTCAAGATTCCCAAGGTGACTAAGGAGGCCATCATCTCAGCCTTCTCCGACGGCGTGCGCGATATCAAGATGAAGGAGGAGCTGGCGATGCATGAAGACCTGTGCACTTCCTTGGAGCTGTTCAACTTGGCAACCAAGTGCGCTAGGGCTGAGGAAGGGCATCTCTCCCTCCTCGAGCTGCCTGCCGCAGACCCAGAAGAGAAGAAGCCCAAGGCCAAGGATGTGAAGCACAAGGGGGCTGCCGTGCTCGCGGCAGAACCAGACACCAAGCGGGGCAGAGATCAACCCGAACCTTCCAAGGGCAGTCGATACTGTGTGTACCACGACCTCCACACCCACAACACCAACGAATGTCAAGAGCTCCGAGCTGTGTGAGAAGGGGGCTTCCAGGAGCCGTGCGCGATCGCCTGCATCCTGGGCGGGGCTCAAGCCCCAGCCTCTCAACACATCTTCAAGCAGTTCGCCCGCGAAGTGAATGCAGTCCTCCCCAAGCTCGAAGCCACGCGCCCTCTTAGGTGGTCGGCGTGCGCCATCATGTTCAGCTCAGCAGATCAGCTCAAGTGTGCGGCTACAGCCGGAGTCCTCCCGATGCTTTGTTCCCCAATCATCAGCAACGTGGTGGTCACCAGGACCCTCATCGATGGCGGGGCAGGGCTCAACGTCCTATCCGTGGAAACATTCAACAATCTCCAAGTACCCTACAGCCAGCTTCAGCCAACCAAGCCTTTCTCCAGAGTCACCGATGGCTCCACGGTCCCGATTGGGCAGGTCCGCCTCCCTGTCACCTTCGGGGCACGCGACAACTACTGCACCGAGCTCATCGACTTCGACGTCGCTCACATTCGCCTGCCGTACAACGCCATCCTTGGGTACCCAGTGCTGGGCTCGGGGGCTCACCGGATCGGCTTCCACAGCCCACCGAGTCTGCTACACCAACAGTCCTTCGTCCTCAACATCATCAGGTGACATCTTTCAAGTTTCATTTCTAGCTAGGAGCACCCCCCCGGGGCTGCATTATTCCCAGGCCGCGTGGGTCCATCCCTGCGGCACATATCCCTTTTATTTCATGTTGTTAGCTTACTTTGTTGGGGGCGCCCCTCGGGCTGCATCATCCCCAAGTCGCTCTGGCCAGACCCAGCGGCATGGTTCCCTTTTGCGTTTATTTCCGGTTATGCGTTCGACCCACCATGCTTTATTATTTGATGCCGGTCCACGGCACCTCTTATTCTCCATGCCGACCACTTGCACGTTAAAGGGGGGGGGTACCTGAGCATCGCGACTCAGGGCTCTTACTGGCTCTCCAGCCCTCACCCTCTGGCATTGTCCACGGCATCGCGACCTGGCATACCAGCGACGGCTGAGACCAGCTCGAGGGCCGGGACCCGAGGACGTAGAGTGCCGGCATCTAACCAAATTTGCAGGGACACATCACAAGATAAGGCCCAGTGCCAGGCGCAACCCGCCTAGAGGTAGGGCCCCGTGAGTCCCGCGCTGGCTCACGGGTGCCCAAATACACCTGGCCAGGCCCTACCGTGCCAGCCACGTGTCAGGGCGGGGCTGTACATGCCCTGGGGGCTCCTCCCGGAGGGGGGCCCCCTCCCACCTACCAGTGGAAGCACCATGCTCCGCGCTGGCTGACGACACTGCCGAGGAGCGGCTATGCCCATACACATACGGAAGCGCTATGCTCCGCGCTGGTGATAAACAACTGAGGGTGGCCCCCGGGCTGCATCAACCTCAAGGAGCCCAGAGCTCAGTGTCTAGCCTCATCGTAACGCCTCCCCTCGGGAGCGCCGCGCGAGGGGGCTGAGCACGGGGGCTGCGCCTGGGTCACGCCCAGACGCACGCCGCCCAGCCAGGCCCCCCCGGGCCTGGTTCGTCGCGTGTCTCTCCCCGAGCGGAGCCAAGGTACAAAGGCCGTTTGAGCGTCAAGGGGGACTCCTGAGAATCGCGACTCAGGAGCCTAACTGGTCACGTAGCCCCTCACTCCTTAGTTCCGAAAGGCTAACGGCGGTTGAGCTATGCGCGCGGCCAGGCTCTGCAGACGTAGAACGGTAGATCCACCACATCATACTTCCCTACTTGCTGTTCATGCGCCAAGGGGGACTCCTGAGCATCACGACTCAGGAGCCTAACTTGTCACGTAGCCCCTCACTCCTTGGTGCCGTCCTGGTTTCCGGTCAGGGCTAACGGCGGCTGAGGTATGCGCAGGGCCGGGCTCTACCGGCGTAGAACATAAGCAAGTAGGAAGGAACAGCGTAAATCTCAAGGAATTCAAAAGCAAATATTACAGTCCACACTGTTATCTCAATGCCAAACGCAAGTTTAAATGCCTCCCCGAGGCATGATACATGTGCAGGAATTAAAGGCAGGACAGGAGCCACAACGGAGTCACTTGTCGGCAGTGGAGCAGCGCGGAGTGGGTTCGCCTCATGGAGCGGTGGGGTCGGCAGCGCCTTGCTTCGGCTTGGTGCTGAAGGCCCGGAACTTCCCCAGCAGAGCCTCCGCGCGACCCTTCACGGCCTCGGCAGCGGCAGCGGCACGCTCGCTGCTTACTGGCTCCAGCAGGCTATCAAGGTCGACGCCGGGATCGCGAAGGTAGATGTGGGTGAGGACCCGCGTCAGCGCTGCAGAAGACAGGACACGCGCCTCGGCCTCGGCCGTGGGGCCAAGGCCAAGGGCGACATCTTCAAGAGCACGAACCAGGAAGGGAAGCAGCTTGGCGGGGCCGTCCTCGGTGCCAGCCAGCGGGCTCTCCAGGCCGCTGTCGTAAAGCGTCCTCAGCGAGGAGCGAGCCTTCGCCTCCATCTCCGTGAAGGCCACGCGGTCCTCGGCAAGAACCAGGGCCTTGTCGTCCAGCTTGGCCTCCCTCACCCCCAACTCCTGCTCCAGCGCGCCTAGGCAGTCGCGGCGCTTCCTGAGCTTGACCTCCCTCTCCTTGACGGCCGCCTCGCGAGCCTTCACGCCTTCTTCCTTCTCTTGGCGAAGGCGAACGTCTTTCACGAGCTGGTCCTATAGGCCTTGCAGCTCGTCCTCCAGCGCCTTGCAGCGACCACGGACGTCGACCACCTCCCCCAGGGCTACGTCACGAGCAGCCTTCGCCTCAAGGACGGCCTGCTTCTCCTCATCGCAAGCCGTCGAGGCCTGGACCAGCGCCGCCCGAATCGAAGCGTCGGAGCGAATCCATCCTCAAGCCAGCTCCAAGCGCCCGGCCACCAAGCGAGGGTTGGCGCCAAGAAGATCCTACCGCAGCCGATCCAGCTCAGCAGCAGCACGATCCAGAACGGCAAGGGGAGTCGGAGAGACAGGGGTCGGTGGAGTAGAAGGAGAAGGCGGCAGCGTGGCCACAGCATCCTGAGGTGGAGTCTGCTGCGCCCCAACGACTGTAGTGGCGGCAGCAGGCAAAGGCACCTCGGGAGTCACTTGGGCCATGGGGGCTGAGCTCGCCCCCGCCGGCTCAGCCAGGCCTCGCGACGACGACCGGGCAAGAGAAGCCCGTGCGTCGCGGTCACCCTCCTTCGCGGGCAGAGGCGCTGCCACGGATGGAACCTCAAGAGCTCCCTTTGGCTTCTTTGTTGCGGGCGCCAGCCTATCCAAGAGATGCGGACGTCAAGCCTCAGAAGCAGAACAAGAAATAAAGACAAGAATCAAGCGCTTACGGGTCGTCGCCAGTGAGCTCAAGCGGCCTCCGGCCAAATTTGAAGCCCGAAAGCCGGCTAGAAGGGTCAACCTCGGGAAGCTTGGAAGCGGAAGGTGCGTCTGCGGTCCGCCTCGGGGCCGGGGCATACCCGCGGGAGATCAGCCCGGTCCTGTCCTTCTTCAGGATCGGGGGCAAGCTCCCGCCGTCCTGCTCGTCATCATCCTCGTCGTCATCGCTCGAAGAGAGGCGGAGAACGCAGGACCTGCGCCAGGGGAGGGGAGCCCTCGACTCTCCGTCAGTCGCCTCGGAGTCAGGCCCTTTTTCCCGCTCCCCTCCTTCCTCCTCTTCGCTGGAGTCGTCGGAGGGCACGTCCACCGGTTCCTCGGGAGTTTCCATGGGCACGGGCCCGTCCCCGTTGAAGACGGGCATGGACTCCAATACCTGCTCCCAGTCGTCGCGGAGGAACAAGGGCGTAGGAGCGCCCTCCAACCTCGCCACATCGCCCCCGACCAGAGATTGGAGGACCGCAGCTAGATCTCCGTCGGCCAAGGCCGCGGGGCTCGGATGGGGCCTCCACATCGGAAGTGAGTACTGCCGAAGCGGAGCCAGCTGGTGCTCCAGGAATTCCCTCAGCAGCGACGCACCGGTCAGCTTCGCCGCTGCCATGTTGGCCGGCCTCAGATCTGCGTCCATCTTCTCCAACACCAGCTTCGCGCGGGGATCCGCGAGCTCCGCTCGACCCCAATCGCTGGAGCTCGTGGGTTGCTCCGTGGGCAAGATCAGCCCAGGGTGGATGCGCCCAGCATCCGCCAAGACCCACTCTCTCCTGAAGCCCTCAATCCTTTTCCCGGGGTTCGAAATGGCAATGGCGCCACCGTACGCGATGAAGCTCGCGCACGCGGAAGCAGGACCGCGAGAGGTCCGGAGGTAGAAGTAGTGGCGTAGCAAGGCCACTGAGGGCTGCACCCCTACATGAGCCTCGCAGTAATAGGCGAAGATCGCCAGGAGAAGGACGGAGTTGGGGTGGAGATGCAAAGCGTGTAGCTTATAATGGCGGAGGATAGAGAAGAAGAACTCGGAGAAGGGAGGCACCAGGCCAGCAGCAATGGCGCTTATGAAGAACGGATAGAAGGTGCTCCCTTGGCCCTCAGGGGTGGCGGAGCCGTCCTTGAACACCTTCGCCCCGTTGATGCCCCGTGCCACCGCCATCCGGGGCAACCTGGTGAGGCTCGCCTCCGACACGTTCGGTGAGTCCAGGGCAGACGAGTACCAAGCTACGGCCGGGGACTGACGAGGCGCCATGGCTTCCTAGGTCACGCGGTCGGAGTGGATCTGGAAATTTTGGAGGAAGGAAGGAGAGGCGCAAGAAAGGGGATCTGAGCAGCAACCGGAGAAAGCAAAAAGCAAAGCCCAGGCGGATGCCGCTCCTTTATCAACTCGCGTGGTTGCTAAGGCGCTCACGTCCAATCAACCGCCACGCGGCGCCCAAGACCGCAGGCTGTTAGGGCCCGCGGCGCTTCGCTCTTGCCCTTCCGCCTCCCTGCACGGCCAAGTCCGGGCGCACCTTGGGCCCGGGGGCTACTGTCGGCGTTCTGGGAATGGGGGTCCCCAGACTTGCCTGCCTGCAGCCTGCGGCGTGGCTCAAAGGGGGGCCCAGCACGGCCCATCTTCATCAACACAGACCCAAGACCCTCGCGAGGGGCCAAGCCTCGCGGGGCGGACGACACGGAGCTTCCTCAGGCACGGCCTCACCAGGCTGGCTCGCGAGGAGGCGGAGAGATCAAGGCGGGGTACCTCACGAGTTGCCATGACGACCAAAGGCGCCAATCAGGCGCCAGCCCGCGCAGCGTCCTCCTTTCCTCTTTGGTGCAAAGGGAGCAAGGGCAGGCAAGAGCATCAAGCAAAGGCACCCGTTTCGGTGCAACGAGACCAAGACCAGTCCAATGGCAGGAAGGAAGTCATTGTGGAGCCCAAGCCAGCGTCACCACCAGAGCCTTTGGCAGGCGAGGACCAACTTTAGTCAGGATAAGTGTACCCGATGTTCCCCTTCAAAATGGCCGATTGTTGGCGCCCTTCCCGCTCAATATTTGGGAAGAGGCCCAGGGCCATTGCCTATAAATAGGACCAGCCACCCACAGGGAGAGGAGGTTCAGGTTCGGGTTCGAGATCGAGCATCGAGGATCAAGGATCGGATCGAAATCAGAGAGAGAAGGGTGACTGAACTCCTCCTAGCAGTTCGTCCCCCCCAGCTAAGAACAGACCCTCGCGAGGCTGTTCTTCCTTGTATTGTTCATCATCATCAGCCCAAGAGGCAATCCACCACACCACACACTGGAGTAGGGTATTACACCACAACGGTGGCCCGAACTAGTATAAATCCTGTGTTTCTTGTGCTATTCTTTCCTTAGCTTAGATCTTAGTGAGGCGGAGGGGTGCAGGTAGGTAGGAGGCGAAATCTCCGCGCGCACCCCGATGTTCGAACCTCAAGGGTCTGCCGGAAACCGAAATCCGACAGATACCACTTTTGGGGAACGCAGTATTTCAAAAAATTTACCTACGATCACACAAGATCTATCTAGGAGATGCATAGCAACGGGAGGGGAGAGTGTGTCTACGTACCCTCGTAGACCGAAAGTGGAAGCGTTTAGTAATGCGGTTGATGTAGTCGAACGTCTTCGCGATCCAACCGATCCAAGTACTGAACACAGGTCACCTCCGTGATCAGCACTCGTTCAACTCGTTGACGTCCCTCGAACTCTTGATCCAGTTGAGGCCGAGGGAGAGTTTCGTCAGCACAACAGTGTGGTGACGGTGATGATGAAGTTACTGATGCAGGGCTTCGCCTAAGGACTACAACGATATGACCGAGGTGTGTAACTGTGGAGGGGGGGCACCGCACATGGCTAAAACTTGGGTGTCTATGGGGTGCCCCCATCCCCGTATATAAAGGAGGGGAGGAGGAGGGTGCCCAAGGGGGGAGTCCTACTGCAAGTAGAAATCGGCTCCCCCTTTCCTAGTGCAAGTACGAGAAGAAGGAAGGAGAGGGAGAGGGATAGGGAAAGAGGGGCCGCACCCCCCTCCCCTAGTCCTATTCGGACTCCCCTTGGGGGCCGCCGCCACCTGGCTGCTGCCCTCTCTCCCCCCTAAGGCCCACTAAGGCCCGTTACATCCCCGGGGGGTTCCGATAACCCTTCCGCCACTCCGGTTTTATCCGGAATGCTTCCGGTGTCCGAATAACATGGTCCATTATATCAATCTTTATGTCTTGACCATTATGAGACTCCTCGTCATGTCCGTGATCTCATTCAGGACTCTGAACAACCTTCGGTACATCAAATCACATAACTCATAATACAAATCATCATCGAACACTAAGCGTGCGGACCCTACGGGTTCGAGAACTACGTAGACATGACCGAGACACATCTCTGGTCAATAACCAATAGCAGAACCTGGATGCTCATATTGGTTCCTACATATTCTACGAAGATCTATATCGGTCAAACTGCATAACAACATACATTGTTCCCTTTGTCATCGGTATGTTACCTGCCCGAGATTCGATCGTCGGTATCATCATACCTAGTTCAATCTCATTACCGACAAGTCTCTTTACTCGTTCCGTAATGCATCATCCCATAACTAACTCATTAGTCACTTTGCTTGTAAGGCTTATAGTGATGAGCATTATCGAGAGGGCCCAGAGATACCTCCCCGGAACACGGAGTGACAAATCCTATTCTCGATCTATGCCAACTCAACAAACACCATGGGAGACACCTATAGAGCATCTTTATAATCACCCAGTTATGTTGTGACGTTCGATAGCACACAAGTTGTTCCTCCGGTATTCGGGAGTTGCATAATCTCATAGTCTGAGGAACATGTAGAAGTCATGAAGAAAGCAATAGGAGAAAAACTAAATGATCATTATGCTAAGCTAACGGATGGGTCTTTTCCATCACATCATTCTCTAATGATGTGATTCCGTTCATCAAATGACAACACATGTCTATGGCTAGGAAACTTAACCATCTTTGATTAACGAGCTAGTCAAGTAGAGGCATACTATGAACACTCTGTTTGTCTATGTATTCACACATGTACTAAGTTTCCGGTTAATACAATTCTACCATGAATAATAAACATTTATCATGATATAAGAAAATATAAATAACAATTTTATTATTGCCTCTAGGGCATATTTCCTTCAATTATTTGGGCCATCCATGACGGAAAGAATCATGGTAGAAGCGAGGGAGAGGAAATATCACAGAGTTACTGGTTACGGTGGGTGGTCGGGGCTGAGCGATACACTATGGTTTGCGCGTTTCTCTCGTGTACGCGCGTGTGTGTGAGGTGTTGGCTAACTAAACCCGGAGCAATCGCACGTTACTGAACCCGAGCGATCAATCCCTTGGCTGTTAACTGAACCCTAGGGATTCACTCTGTCGGGTGGTAGGTGCGACATATGCCAACGGGTGGCTTATCATTGTGGGAGCCAGTAAAACATCGCCGGTGCCTGGAAATGGGATGAGGCGAAGACATGCACGCCGGCGAATCTTACCCAGCTTCGGGGCTCTCCGTGGAGATAACACCCCTACTGCTGCTCTGCGGGGTCTCCGCATGATCACTAGATGAACAAGTAGCTACACGATGCTCCTTGAGCTGTTTGGCGAGAGGAGGAAGAAGGGCTTTGCTTGCTCTCTTCTCCTCCCTACGTGGTGTCTAAAACTAGCAGGGACCCCTGCTTGGCATGGGTGTCCCGGGGGGTTTATATAGGCCTACCCCCCCCCCCGGCTGGGCGTGGGGTCGAGCCGTCTGTGTCTTCGCTCTCCGGCTTCTGCGCCGGCTGCTGGGGCCCGCCGACTGGTGGGTCCCGCCGGCTACCGGCTCCTTGGTCGACAGGCAGGCCCCACTATCCAGGGCCTTGTCAGTGGCTGGTTACTGTTGCTCAATCTTGGTGACGAGGGCTTCGCCGAGGTAAGCGTGGCTATAGTGCTGCCGTCCGACGGGTGACCACTGTAGCCTCACCGCGTCTTGTCTCCTTAATGGGGCGTCTTGGGCCGACTGGGGGAGGCCAGGCCGCCTTCGGGTGTCTCTCTGCCCGAAGGGGCCCACCGCCCGTGGGCCATACTGGTAGCCCGTCGTGGATGACATCAGGGTCAACGTGGCAACAGTGCTGCGCCGGACGGGTCATGGGCACCCGTACGACGCACCGTGCCAGGCGCGCTCCGGGATTCGGGGGTGGCAGGCTTCACTGTAGCCACGCCCCATCACATCGCCGTTATGTGGATGCAGACTTCGAGGGTACGGTCTTGACCGCTTTATGGGAGCCGGCTCCTTGGAGTCGGCCTTCTCGCAGCCGGCACCTTGGAGCCGGCCCTCCCGCGGCTTTCTTCATGAGGGCTGAAATCGGGCCGCCTTCCAATAGCCGGCCTGGGAGACAGCCGGCCAGGGGAAGGCGGCCCAATGTCTTGGATTCTTGAGAGCCGGATCGGCTCGTAATTTTTTCAGAAAGGCCAGGGGGAGCCGACTAGGCTACACGTGGTCACTTACTCCGACAGTAGTCCCCGAAGCTGGGCGAGCTTCGAGGCTGATAAAGGGACGAGAAGCTTGGTCAGCTTCCTATCCTGAGGGGCCGTCTTTGCTTGTGCGCG
Organism: Triticum urartu; assembly: GCF_056163025.1. NCBI lineage: Eukaryota > Viridiplantae > Streptophyta > Magnoliopsida > Poales > Poaceae > Triticum > Triticum urartu. Next base: position 188,240,628 of record NC_141878.1, on the reverse strand, counting down.
CCATCTTCGGAAAAGCTCCGTTTCTCGTAGGCGGGAACGCGGGCCACGTGGCGAGGACATCCTGCCAACGTACGCGCGCGACGGGACGCCACCGTAGGCCCGGGCCCGCCACTCGCAGGCCTCGGTCCGAGCGCGGATCTTCCGCGGCCCACATGGACCGCTCGCCTTCCCGCGGCGGTTCTATTCTGCCATCAAGGCACAATAATCGTGGGACGTGGGGGAGTGGGCGCAGTTGATCCCCACGTTCCCCCACGCCGCGCCTCCTCGGCTCCGCCGCGCGGTCTATAAGTAGGAGGAGGAGGGGGAGCGGCAGAGGCTCGCTCGCTCTCCCTCATTCCGCCCCTTCTCGCCCTCCTTCTTCTTCTCTTCCCCATAGCAGCTCTTTGCCGCGCCGTTCCGCCGTCGCTTCGTTCCGCCGCCGCATCGTCTTGCTTCTCGCCGCGCTGCCCCATGGCGCTGTCAAGCTTGTGGGATGGCTCCAACGTCCATGAGGACCACGTCGAGTTCCTCTGCCAGATGCGACGCCTGCCCGGGGAGAACTTCGTTCGGGTTCGTCTAGCGCCGGAGAATGAGATTTCGCCGGCACCGGAGGAGGACGAGCGGGTGATCTTCCGCTCGCACTGCCTGCGCGGCTTCGGCCTTCCGGCGAGCGGGTTCCTCCGAGCCTTCCTTGAATTCTACAACCTCCAGCTGCATCACCTCACGCCCAACGCGGTGATGCTGCTGTCGGCCTTCGTCACGCTATGCGAAGGCTTCCTTGGGGTCCTCCCCACGCTCGAGCTCTGGGTGGAATTCTTCCAGAGCAAACTCGGCACCGTCATCGCGGGCGTGCCTTCCCCCTGTGGAGCCTATATTGCCATGAGGCGGTCGGGCGAGAACAACCCGTTCCCGCCCATCCCGCTGATCCAGTCGGTGAAGCTCTGGCAGAAGTCATACTTTTACGTGAAGAATGTCGCGCAGCAAGGCGACTACGTCAACCTGCCGGCTTATGAAGCCGGCCCGCCGGCTGGGAGGCGACCTTCGTGGAGCTACCGGGCCAGGTCGTTGTCTCAGGCTGGGAACGCAGCCGTCTCCCGGCTTTGGGTGATGATCCAGTCGGAGGGCCTGACCGGAGCCGACTTGGTGGCCGCCTTCGTGGAGCGCCGGGTTCTTCCCCTCCAAAGCCGGCCTCACATGGTTTGTCAGATGAGCGGCCGCTTCGACCCAAGCCGGCTGAGCACCAGGGAGATGCCTCATGCGGAGGTCTCCTACATGGTGAACTATATCTCCAACTGCAAGCTCGCCGAGGATTGGCAGTACAGCAAGGGGTCGTACTCTCGCGCCAGCCCTCTGCCCGTCGTAAGTTATTTCTTCTTTTTTTTGGTAGCCGGCCTCATGATAGCCGGCCTCTAATCAGTCGGTTTGCCCCTAGCAGAACCCTCTCCTTCCGCCGACGACCGGGGCCGCAGGGGTAGAGCGCCAGCTCGTCCCTGACCGCGCGGTGGACGACGCCGACGACCCGGACTTGGGAGCGGCCGCCATGGAAGACGCCATCGTGGGGGAAAGCGACGAGGTCGGAGGCGCGGGGCTCACGGCCGGCTTCGAGGACTGGCCGGATGATGCCGAGGTCGAAGTCGCCCCGCACCGCCAGCCGGCGCCTGATCATCAAGGCGCGAGCTCGTCCGCCGCGCCGGCTGCTGGCGGCGGCGCCCAGAAGTGCCGGGCCGTGTCGATCCTCTTCGGCAGCCGGCCGAAGAAGTCCAAGGCTTCCACAGCGGCGAACAAGCGAGATGAGGCGGCCGCGAAGGCGGCCCGCTTCCGCAAGGCGGTGAAGCAGCCGCAGGCGATCTCAGCGTAAGTCGTCGAATGCTTGGATACATATTTTTTGTTGTTCTTCTTTTCGATTGAAAACTCTTCTAAACCTTTCTTTGCTCGCCGAACAGGGCGCCGCTTTCCCTTGAGCGGGGTCCGGGCGGCTCCGTAGTCGGGCCGACTGGAGGGTCTTCAGGCTCCCGCCGCGTGGATCCCCGCGCCGACCTCAGAGAGGCCACGGAGCGGAACGCACGAGAGGCACGGGAGGAGCGGGAGGCGGCGGAGCGAAGGGCCGCCCAGGCAACGAAGGAGCAGGATGATGCAACAGCCAAGGCCCGGGCGGAGGCGGTAGCTGCGGAGACGGAGGCGGAGGCTTCGCACAACCAGCCTCCGCTGCTAGCCATTCCCCTCCGTGCCGTGGCCCCCAACATTCCTGTGCCTCCGCTGGAGGAGGTCGACCAAGAACCGCCGGTGATGGAGCAGAGGGAGGACTCCGTGATCTTCGTGGAGAGGGCGCCGCCGGCAGCGCCAACCGGAGCGGGCCAAGGTGGCCAGTCGGCTGCGGCGCCAGAGCAGCCGGCTGGGGGTGAGCCGGAAGCAGGAGCCGGCCTCGAGGTGCAGCCGGCAATGCGCCAGCGCGCAGGGGGAGGCACCGCTGTGCCGGAGCCACACCGAGCTACGGGTGCCGGCCAGACGGCGGAGGCCTTGGAGGCGGCCACCACTGGCACGTCCGAGTGGACTCCCAGCGGCGGGACGGGCGAGCTGAATGTGGCGGCCCAAGAGGTTCGGAACCGGCTTCAGGCCCAAGCCGCCTCGCTGCAGCAATACACCCAGGAGTTCCTTGCGACGTGGGCCGTCATCTGGGTGAGTCTTCTATCTTTGGCTGCTTTGTTCTCTTGATTTCTTCCGTGGGGGCGCGTCAGCGCACCCACTGGGTGTAGTCCCCGAGATTCGGGCCGACTGCTGAGCAGTCGGGTCGGATCTTCCTTGACGACTACCTTATTCTCGCCTCCTGTCTAATCTTCCGGGAGTATCATAACCTCCGCGCTACCGCCTTCAACTCCCAGGCTCAGGAGCTGGGTCGAAGAACCGAAGACCTGATCAGCAGCCGGAGTACATACTTGGTTTCGTTCATCTCCTGTGGGGGCGCGTCAGCGCTCCCACTGGGTGTAGTCCCCGAGATTCGGGCCGACTGCTGAGCAGTCAGGTCGGATCTTTCCTGACGACTTCACCTTACTGGTTTTTTCTTTTGTCTTTCGTGCATGCAGAAGCCAATGCCGACTTAAGGGGGCAGCTCAGCGAGGCGCAGGCCGCCCTTCGTGCCAAGGAAACCGAGTACGACGCCTTGGTCCTAGAGCGTGACCGCCTGGCCAAGAAGCTGGCCGACCAGGAGAAGAGCCACAAGGCGGCTCTGAAGAAGGCGCAGGATAACGAAGCCGCCCTGAAGGCCGAGTTCGAGACTAAAGCGGCGGGCTGCGCTAAGACCAGGCAAGCGCTGAATGAAGGCTTCGGCCGTATTGAGGATTTGATCGACGATAAGCCGCCTTCGTCGCTCCTTGCCTGCCCCTTGCCGCCTGACTTGTGTTCTGACTTGAGCTGCTTTTTATTCTCTGTGCAGACTACTTTCCTGTCTACTCCGTCTTCGCCGCCCAAACCATCGAGGCCCATCGCAAAGTGCGCCGGCAGGCGGGGGCTGAAGTCGCGCCGGACGCGAGTCGGTCGCTCGAAGAGCAACTCTTGGCGGTCCAAGCGCGGCTGCAGCCGGCTCATCGTATGCTCCGCCACCTCCAGCGCGCCGGAGCGCAGGTGTTGGCCGCCCTCTAGCCAAGAGAGACGATTCCCCGCACCCCGAGTCGGGCTGCCGACTGGCTGGAGGTTGCGGTTGGCCGCTTCGAGGCCTGGAAGGCGTCGGCGGCCCAGCTTGGAGCTGGGCGGTCGCTAGAGTTCGTCCGAGCTTGGTATCCGGGGCTGAACCTGGACCAGCTGCGCACCTGGCGGCTGGAGGCCGACGAAGAGCTAGTGGAGGTGCGGCCGGCTAGCGCTCAGCGCGCATCGACAATCACTGAGTGTACTGACATCAGCGTCTTCGCTCCCGAGATTAATGATGACGGCGTTGCCCAGCCGGAGGAGTGGTTCGGGCTGGACCCGGCGGCGGGTGAAGACTCGGCAGAAGAGATCGCCTCCAGCGATGAAGGCGAAGACGACGAAGGAGAGGAAAGCGAAGACGTCGAGCCGGCCAGTGGAACAGCCAGCCAGCCTCAGCCTGACCGTGCCTCCAGCAACGAGGCGCGCGCAAGCGCGCCTTCTGCTGGAGGCGGTGATCATGCCGAGGTTCGCCAGCCGGCCACTCCTCCAGCCGGCACTGCCGTCTCCACCGACCTGCCCGGCTCGTCAGTCGCTCCGCCGGCTTAATCTGCCGTCCTTGTTTTTTCCTGCTTGTTGCCTTCTGAACAATTTTATTAAGCTTCCGCAGTTCCACCCACTGGGGGTGTATCCAAACTATGTTGAATGCTGTCCTTTTGAAGGTCTTTTAAGTAAATATTGTCGTGTGCATGTTTGGTTTCCATTCACGTATGATTTTTATCCTTAGGCTGTTTCCTTTGCCGCCTTCCCCTTTTGGGAAGGCAAGTACTCGAGCTTTCTTAGATTGGAGCGAGGTGAATGGAAGCCGGCCGAGCCGTTCCTTCCCTTAACTCTTGCCAGCCGGACAGCCGGTTCTTCGAACTGCGACTTTTGGCAAGAGAAGGCTTGGGAGCCGGCACACTACTTGTCTGACTGCGGGTAGGACTTCTAATATAACTCCAGGCGGCCAGTCCCCGGGCCGACTAGTCGAACCCGGTGCCGGACGGAAAAAAGTGAATGCAATGACAAGGCCATAAGAGTGATACTTTTCATTTATAGACAAAAGATGGAAGTCCCCGAGCTCTCCTCGGGGGCCCTATTATCTCGTACTTAGTACAAAAGTTAGCGTGATACATACTGCATTTCAGCTATAAAACCTTCGGAGGAGGTTGGCGTTCCATGGTCGTTCCGACTCCTTGCCGGAGTCGTCTCTCTTCCGCGCGGGCGTCGGCTTCGTGCCGCTGCGCGGCTGCATCGATCAGCTGCTGGATGCGTCGGGTCATGTGGGGGAGTTCTTCGGCCCCCAGTCCGTCTATCTCGTCTACGGCCGCCTGGGCGGCGCACAGGTTCTCGAGTGGAGTGGCGTAGACTGGGCGGTCGACTCCTAACGCGTCGGCAACGACAGCGCCGCGCTGTCTGACAACGCCGACCCGGCTGGGCCCGCCTGGGGGTGGCGTGCCAAAGGCGGCGCGGTCGGCCTCGCGTCGGTGGGCCTCAGCGAGGCGTCTCATGGAAACTCACTTCCGGCCCTCCGCGAGGAGGGTGAGGCGGCGAGCCTCCAGTGCTTCATCGTCGGCGTCGGCCGGGAGGGGGATGGACAAGTTGTGGACCGCCGCGTGCGGGGCGTCGTAGGTGCTCTCGTCAGCAGCGCCGTCATGGCCAATGACCATCACCTCGGTGGTGACAGCGTCGCAGCCATCGGCTCGGGGAAACGGGTCGTTGTAGATTGTGACGTTGGTGGGGAAGGTGTCGAATGAGGCCGTGTCGGAGTCGACAGGCATCGGATCGGTGGAGCCAACCGACTCCAAGTCCACAGCAGGCTCGCCGAAGACATGGAGCCGGCCGAGGAGGTTGACGAGGTGGTCGGTGCCCGCGTCGGAGGCGAGCTCGTCGGAGATGAGGGTCTTTTCAAGGAGATTGGCGAGGCTGCTCGCCGTACAGATGTTGGTGACGCCTTGTAGCACGTCGTGGCAAGCGCCATCGGGCGTGCCGGGCTGGCTACGCTCGCGGGGGAGGAAGAGGGTTCCCGTCCAGAATAGGTCTCCGGACGACGGTGCACCTGGCCCCACGGTGGGCGCCAAATGTCAGGTGGTAGGTGCGACATATGCCAACGGGTGGCTTATCATTGTGGGAGCCAGTAAAACATCGCCGGTGCCTGGAAACGGGATGAGGCGAAGACATGCACACCGGCGAATCTTACCCAGCTTCGGGGCTCTCCGAGGATATAACACCCCTACTGCTGCTCTGCGGGGTCTCCACATGATCACTAGATGAACAAGTAGCTACACGATGCTCCTTGAGCTGTTTGGCGAGAGGAGGAAGAAGGGCTCTGCTTGCTATCTTCTCATCCCTACGTGGTGTCTAAAACTAGCAGGGACCCCTGCTTGGCATGGGTGTCCTGGGGGGTTTATATAGGCCTACCCCCCGGGGGTACAATGGTAATCCGGCTGGGCGTGGGGCCGAGCCGTCTGTGTCTTCCCTCTCCGGCTTCTGCGCCGGCTGCTGGGGCCCGCCGGCTGGTGGGTCCTGCCGGCTACCGGCTCCTTGGTCGATAGGCAGGCCCCACTATCCAGGGCCTTGTCGGTGGCTGGTTACTGTTGCTCAATCTTGGTGACGAGGGCTTCGCCGAGGTAAGTGTGGCTACAGTGCTGCCGTCCGGCGGGTGACCACTGTAGCCTCACCGCGTCTTGTCTCCTTAACGGGGCGTCTCCTTCGAGGGGGTGGCAAGCCGGTTGGAGAGAGCCGGCTCCGTCTTGGGCCGACTGGGGGAGGCCAGGCCGCCTTCGGGTGTCTCTCTGCCCGAAGGGGCCCACCGGCCGTGGGCCGTACTGGTAGCCCGTCGTGGATGACATCAGGGTCAACGTGGCAACAGTGCTGCGCCGGACGGGTCATGGCCACCCGTACGGTGCACTGTGCCAGGCGCGCTCCGGGATTCGGGGGTGGCAGGCTTCACTGTAGCCACGCCCCATCACATCGCCGTTATGTGGATGCAGACTTCGAGGGTACGGTCTTGACCACTTTATGGGAGCCGGCTCCTTGGAATCGGCCTTCTCGCAGCCGGCTCCTCGGAGCCGGCCCTCCCGCGGCTTTCTTCATGAGGACTGAAATCGGGCCGCCTTCCAATAGCCGGCCTAGGAGACAGCCGGCCAGGGGAAGGCGGCCCCATGTCTTGGATTCTTGAGAGCCGGATCGGCTCGTAATTTTTTCAGAAAGGCCAGGGGGAGCCGACTAGGCTACCCGTGGTCACTTACTCCGACACACTCGCTGTTGACTGAACCCGAGCGATTCCTTCGCTGTTGCTGCTAACTGAACCCGAGCAATTGATCATTGTTGCTGCTTACTGAAGCTGATCGAGCCCCCATGCGAGACGTAGCTAGCCAGCCGGTGTTGGGTTGCCTCTCGATGAACAGTGACTGTTGCTACCGTGCGAGTGGTACGTAGAACGAGTCGAGACGTGGTGAGTCGAGCCGAGTGGTTGGCTATGGATGAATAGTTCCCGGTGGGGGTTGGATGAACAGGACCTTGTGGTAGTAGGCCGTTGTCACAGGATGAACAAGACCACGAGGAGGCCGCCGCACCCCAGCCGGTTGGGGGTGGATGAGCAGGACCCCGTGGAGGCTCTATGAACACCAGCCGATGGAGGCTGGACGAACAGTAGTCGATGATGAATAGTAGCCCATGGAGGGTGGAGGAGGTCGACGGTGGATGAAAAGTAGCCCGTGGAGGCTGGAGCGAGGCAGTAGACAGTGGATGGACTGGACCCTGTTTCGACCGTAGGCACTCCAACACTAGTCCATTTCCTCTGTTTTACGGTATGCCACACCCCTCCCGATCAACAGGACCCTATTTCAACCGTAGGCACTCGAACACAAGTCTGTTTCCTCTGTTTTGCGGTACGCCAGACCCCTCCCAATGAATAGGATCCCGTTTTGACCGTGGCCGATCAAACAGAAGGCCGTTTCCTCCGTTCTGTGGTACAGCAGAACCTGTTTCGGCTATTTCGTCCAAGCCGGTTGGCTCCCGTTGAACAGGACGCATTCCGACCCAGTCGGTTGTTTCTCAATGAACAGGACGATGTTTCTCTGTTCTGACCTAGCGGGTTCGATGCCCGATGAACAGGATGCCGTTGCTGCCGTCCGTTGCCTCTCGATGTACACAAGCCCTGGTCGGATACTTATATGATGGAAAATAGACCCGAGGGCCATAGGTTTCACTAGAGGCTTCTATGAAAGATAGAAATTATTACGGTGGGTGAACAAATTACTGCCGTGCAATTGATAGAAAAGCGCAAAGTTATGACGATATCTAAGGCATTGATCAAGAATATTGGCATCACGTCCATGTCAAGTAGACAGAAACGATTATCCATCTACTACTATTACCCCACACATCGACCGACTCCTGCCTGCATCGAGAGTATTAAGTTCAAAACAACAGAGTAACGCATTAAGTAAGATGACATGATGTAGCGGCATTAACTCAAGCAATATGATGAAAACCCCATCTTGTTATCCTCGATGGCGAAAATACAATACATGTCGGTTCCCCTTCTGTCGCTAGGATCGAGCACTGCAAGATTGAACCCAAAGCTAAGCACTTCTCCCATTGCAAGAAAAACCAATCTAGTTGGCCAAACCAAATCGATAGTTCGAAGAGACTTGCAAAGATATCAAATCATGCATATAAGAATTGAGAGGAGATTCAAATAATATTCATAGATAAGCTGATCATAAATCCACAATTCATCGAACCTTGGCAAACACACTGCAAAAGAGTATTACATCAAATAGATCTCCAAGAACATCGAGGAGAACATGGTATTGAGAATCAAAGAGAGAGAAGAAGCCATCTAGCTACTAGCTATGGACCCGTAGGTCTTTGGTAAACTACTCACGCTTCAACGGTGAGGCAATGGTGTTGATGTAGAAGCCCTCCGTGATCGAATCCACCTCCGGCAGGATGCCGGAAAAGATCCCTAGATCGGATCTCATGGGTACAGAAGGTTGCGGCAGTGGAAAAGTGGCTTCGTGGCTCTCCTGGAAGTTTTCAGGGTATATGAGAATATATAGGAGGAAGATCTAGGTCAGGGGGTCATCGAGGGTCCCAAAAGGTCGGGGGGGCGCCCTCAACCCTTGTGTCCCCCTCGTGGCTCTTTTGACTTGCACTCCAAGTCTCCTGGGTGTCTTCTGGTCCAAGAAAAATCACCGCGAAAATTGTATTCCGTTTGGACTCTGTTTGGTATTCCTTTTCTGCGAAACTCTAAAACAAGGAAATATTAGAAACTGGCACTGGGCTCTAGGTTAATAGGTTAGTCCCAAAAAACATATGAAATAGCATATTAATGCATATAAAACATCCAAAACAAATAATATAATAGCGTGGAACAATAAAAAAATTATAGATACGTTGGAGACGTATCAAGCATCCCCAAACTTAATTCCTGCTCGTCCTCGAGTAGGTAAATGATAAAAACAGAATTTTTGATGTGGAATGCTACCTAAGATATTTATCCATGTAATTCTCTTTATTGTAGCTTGAATGTTCAGATTTGTAAGATTCAAAAGAAAAGTTTGATATTGACATAAAACCAATAATACTTCAAGCATATAACAAATAATTATGTCTTCTCAAAATAACATGGCCAAAGAAAGCTTATCCCTACAAAATCATATAGTCTGGCTATGCTCCATCTTCATCAAGGATGTATGTCAAGAGGCTGACAATAGGGACCCCCATGGTCCATGGCCGCATGCAAGCAACTGCCTCCTTATTACGTGAAAAAATGATTCCTCCCACTGACATCTTCGGCGCACCGGTTCGGAGGCTGACCTGTGGGTCTACTAAGTTGACGTGCACGTAGGGCTTTATCAACTTAGTCAACAAATGACTCTAGCAGCAGTGACCATTAGATTTTAATCAAACGGTCCCGCTGCTTCTTCAATATCTGATCTTCTTGCACGAGCCGCGCAAACCAGCATTGGCGGGACCGCCTGTTCCTGCCTCCATGGCCGGTTGTGTAGCCGCGCAAGCCTCACTGCCCCACCCTACTCCCACTGCTGGCCAGGCCAACCCTCTACTCACCCACACCCCCTGTTATTCTGCAGCGACGACAGCCTCATGCCGCAGCTGAACCAGTCAACCATCATACTACCCTCCGCGTGTTCTCGGGCTCCGCGTCGTTCCTTGCCTCACCATCGTCCACCACCTGGGTGCTCTTCGCACGGCATGGTCAACGTGGTCATGGAATGACAGGCATCAGAAGAGGACTGTACGTGGAGAGGCTGACAACTAGGTCCATTGCCGCACGCAAGCAAGTGCCTCCTTATTACGCGCAAAATAATGATTCCTCCACCTCACAGCTCGGACCCACCGGAAGGGCCTCTGTATTTCGCGAAAAAATGTCCCCCTGACAGTTGGGACCCACCGGCTTTACCTTCGCACGGAAGGAAGTGACTTCTTACCCCCTGACAGATGGGACCCACCAGGTTGAAGCGAAGGTAGCATTATCTGTCTAGCCAAGAACGTGTACGTACATAGCGGTCGAATGGTCTCTCTGCAGCGACGTACCATGGCCGAGTAAGGAGCGACACGTGTTGAAGTAGAGGCGCTGACATACCATGCATGCAGTCCCGTCTATATCGTGTACACGTACATACAACCATGCTACAAGATAGTAAATACGGCTACGTACGTACATATGTGTGGGGTCTCTAATGCATACAGTGACAGTGTCGTGTTCATCGGTAGCCAACCGGCTAGGTTGGAACAGAGTAAACAGCGTCGTGTTTTCATCGGGAGCCAACCGGCTTGGACGGAACAGCCGAAACAAGCTCTGGCGTACCACAGAACGGAGGAAATGGCCTTCTGTTTGACCTCGTACGGTCGAAACGATGTCCTGTTCATTGGGAAAGGTCTGGCGTACCACAGAACAGAGCAAATGGACTTGTGTTCGAGTGCATACATTTGTAACGGGGTGTTGTTGATCGGGAGGGGTGTGGCATACCACAAAACAGAGGAAACGGACTTGTGTTGGAGCGCCTACGGTCGAAATAGGGTCATGTTCATCGGGAGGGGTGTGGCGTACCGCAAAATAGGACTCCACGGGCTACTGTTCATCCACCGTCGACTGCCTCGCTCCAGCCACCACGAGCTACTTTTCATCCACCATCGACTTCCTCCAGCATCCACCTGCTACTGTTCATGCACCGTTGACTTCCTCCAGCCTCCACCATCTATTGTTCATCCACGGGGTCCTGTTCATCCAGCCTCCACCGGCTACTATTCAACTAGCCCTCGACGGGGTCCTGTTCATCGACCCTCCACTAGCCTACTCGATCGGGGTCATGTTCATCCAGCGGCAACGGCCTCTACTACCATGGGGTCCTGTTCATCCAACCCCCATCGCGAACTGTTCATCCAACCGCCAACAATGGTCACTGTTCATCAAGAGGAAGCAGGTTCAATCGGCTTCAGTTAGCAGCAGTAGCGAAGGAATCACTTAGGTTTAGTTAACAGCTAGGGATTGATCGCTCGGGTTCGGTAACGTAGCTAGTGCAAGCGCTCGGGTTCAGTAAGCGAACGCCTCGACCGGGTTTATTTAGAGACCAACACCTCACACACACGCACGTATGTGTACGGGAGAAACACGCAATCCCTTTGTGCATCACTCGGCCCCGACGACCCACCGTAACCGGGAACTCCCCGAAATTTTCCCCGCCCTCGTTTCTACCATGATTTTTCAGTCGTGGACGGCCCAAAGAATGTCATGCAGGTGCGTCACTGCCCCGCCCAGTATGAAAACCCCATTTTCTGTCATGATTTTTTGTCATAAAAGTAGGAGCCCACCACATCTATGCTGATACTGTGTTTTGTCATAATTACCGTCATAGAAATGTCATAAGCATGACATCATTTTTTTCGTTCGGGCCAAAATGCCACGGATGTGTCTTTTTTTGTAGTGATCCTTTTGGACCAAAGCGAACAAGACACAACATAGTCACCGCATCCATTAATAGGTGATATCTTCGGAAGCACTTCCATATAATGAAGCTAACAAAGAACATAGTCACCGCATCCATTAACATGCCATTGAACTGCACAACTCATGATGAATTAGAGAAACAAAAGGGCAGCCGAATTTTTAGAGTGGATTCTAAATATTGGATGAAAAAAATTCTTCATCAGAAGGTGAGCAATTGATAAAAATACCAAATGATATACTACTCAGGAAAGGAAATGATCGAAAAAAATCCCAATTCATGGGAGAGGTATCGCCAACACGGATACTTAGAATAAATGAAACAGTTCACATTATAAATGACTATATAATGGATCTATACAAAGCAACTACCTTTAATGCAGAAATGGAATTGTTGTATCGACCAGAATTCATGAACATCTTACCATTTCCTGGAATTCCCACTCGCAAGCTGAAACTAAAAGTTGTCATATGTGTGATGCTAGTATGTAATATCTCGCACTTTGGTTGATATTACATAGTAGCATCACACATATTACAACTTTCAGTTGCATGTGCCAGATATCTCACTATTTGTAGTAATAAATTATTTCGACCTCATTGCTATCTTCATTATTTACCATTACCTATAGTCCATCCCCTTCTCAAGAGTAACATAAATGGATGGAGTACGGGTAGTGGTAAATGATGAAGATAGCAATGAGGTCAAAATAATTCATTACTACCAATATTGAGAGCATCGGGACATTGTTCTATTTCACATGTACAATGAAATCAGACCTATTTAAATATTAGGCTATTAAATATTAATTTTGGTTAGCGAATTATTGCAAACATGCATCAACAATTGGAAATAGTTCATTACTACCAAACATCGGCAAACTATAATGTGATATTTGATTCGACAAGCTTAGTATGTAATGCAAACAAATAGTGAGAGCATCAGTTAATTATTATAATTCATATGTACAATGCAATCATACTTGTTTTGATATTCAATTGTTATATATTCAGTCTTCTCTAGGAATTATTTAAACTATAGCTAATCACAAATGTACTAAAGTTTCTTAACTTTGTTGAATATTAATAGGGGTAGGGGGCCTAAAACTTCCAATGCCGGTCCCAAAGCCTGGAAAAAGTGGAGGGGGCATTAGCAAATTAACACTATACCTTAAGATGTAGGGTATTTCACATTCCAAACTTACTATCATCAATTAGTAACTTAGCCATAAGTTAAACAAATAAAAAACAAGAGCAGTAACTATACAAGAATATACAATTACCATGTAGTTATAGTACTAGTATGGATTGGTATGTGTGCTCATACATATAATTACATTTTCAAAAAATTATGAACTTATTACTAGCTACTCTATACCTCACTCAACACTTATAGGCCATTTATAGAAATCACATGTTTTACCAAGACCAGAAAGACAATTTATGAAAATTTACAACTAATTGGCTTTCCATTGATTACACTTGTAGGCCAAACCTTGAAGAATGTTCGCTACGGGGGATGAGGATGATGTGCCAAGCTACCTCGAGCACAAATAGAGATGATGCATCTACCTTGAGCGCTTGTGAAAGAAAATGTAGCCGGCATCCTCATACTCAAGATAGATCCAGGAGAGCTGCAAGTTTGCGGGAGATGAAATCAACGACCAAAGCAACTACACGGACAACGTCGCCGCCCTTTACTAGCCTAGGTGACTGATGAGGCGTACAAGGACACAAACAAGCTGTTGTCCATGTTTAACATGTGCCTGAACCAGTTACGGTGGTGGCTCCAGGTGAGGAAGACACATCTCAATGCAGCAATAAACGAAGTTGATGGGCTCTATCTAGCAGAAGCAATTTTTGAGTGAGAAGAAAGATTTTGGGAAATACTATAGAGGGGATCAGGGGAGATGAAACATCTCACTTAGTGAGAAGATGAGTGGGGCAAAGAGGAGGAGAAGTCAAGAACAAGAATACTGGTGGGGCCATCAAACTAATGACGCTTTGTAGTATATGCACCTTGCAACTTAGTGCGTGTGTCTCATATTTTTTGTGGGAATATATATCAAGGTTCTTTGGTAATAAGAATAACGGATTGGTGTGATAGCTAAAATATACCAAGGGTGGCTTATATTTTAACGTTATTTATAATTTTGCTCTCATAGTGTGCACATTTGGTATTTTTTTACCACAGTACGCTCGCCCTTAGTATTCTTGAGCACTCTATAGAAACAAATTCATTATGGAATAAAGGGAGTAATATATTTCTATTTGTAAAACAACTAAGCAACATCACAATTTTTTAGCAAAAATGTACAGATATAATTTGAATAATGCAGTGGATTATAAGACTAAGTATACAAATATAATTTGAAAGATACAGTCGATGATAAAACTACAGTTAGTATGCCATGCATAATTATTAAGTAAAGGATGAACATACAAGACATATATTTATATATCAATAAAAAGAAAAATATAACAAGGAAAAAATAGTTCGCAAAATTCTAATACTTGAAAATGTAATCACATTTACCTTAAACCTATGCACAAATTACATAATATATTCTCAAATTTAACTTCATTCAATCTTAGCACGCGCATCGAGTGGGCCACTTTCCTAGTTATGTTAAAGGGAATATGCCCTTTAGACCCAAAATGTGACAATTCTTATAAATCGGCGGAACAACACAGAACCACAACCCCTCGCTCACTACCCCGTCTAGCATGTCTCTCTTGACTACACATCTTCCTCTCTTGTTTCCCTGGCGGCGCCACCCCATGGGGCATATGTGGTGGTGGGGATGGTTCAAGGATGACCGGTGGTCCCTTCTTCTCCTAAAATCATCTCCACTAATGACAGTGACTGGGATGGTGAGGATACTTCACCAGTGTTGGCTGGGATGGCACGAATCCGCCTCTGTTTGGCTAGTGATGTGGCAGCAGAAGCCAGGTACGACTCATTTGAGAGACCAAAATCCAAAATTAATAATTCCCAAGTGCAACATTACAATTAATCAAACTGGAGTTTTTTGGGATGCAATAAAAGAAAATATTGGTGTGTAGCAGTCAAAAGACTCCCAGATTTTGGTGGTGATTAGTTTTTTTAACAAACATCCATCCACTCGACACGCTTTATTGATAAGATAACAAGATTACATAGTTGAGCATGAACTTTAAATATATCTAATAGAACATGATGTAATTGGTGGGCATGTAGTGCCAAATAGGTTCGCCACGCTCTCCATCCAACAGCTCAGAGCACCGCGTGTCCCAATCAGATGTGTTCATATGACACATGGCTATTGCTGTCAGGCGCGGGTTTTTTCTGCAGGAAATAACAAACAATGAGCTGCTTTAGAACAAACACAATCTCAAGTTGATAAGATTTGTAGCACAAGTACTTACCAACAGGTGGATGATCTGGATCCCAATGTACTGCATAAGCACTTGCACCAAATCCTTTCTCTTCTGAGGGCACAAACAAACTATGAGTTCATTCAGAATGAACAAACTCTCCACTTGCTAAGGTACAGCTACTTACCAGAAGGTGCATCATCTGGGATCCAAGTTACCTTATAAGCACTTGAACCAAATCCTTTTTCTTCTATAGGAAATAAAGAATCATGAATTAATTCAGGACTAACACATTCTTCACTTTCTAATGAAACACAAGTACTTACTTGAAGGTGCATCTTCTGGGCTCCAAGTCGCCTTATCAAAACTTGTCCCAGAACCTTTTTCTTCTGAAGGAAAAAAAGTATGATTTTGTTCAGGATTAACACATTCTCAACATGGTATGGTAGGAGAAGTACTTACCAGATGGTGGATGATCCGGATCCCAGTGTACCGCATAAGCACTTGCCCCAAAACCTTTTTCTTCTATAGGAATAACAAACCATGATTTCATTCAAAACTAACACATTCTCGACTTGGTAAGGTATCACAAGTACTTACTGGAAGGTGCATCTTCTGGGCTCCAATTCACCTTATAAGGACTTGCCCCAGAACCTCCTTCTTCTGCAGCAAATAACAAACTATGAGCTTATTCAGAATTAACACATTCTCAACATGGGAAGGTGGCACAAGTACTTACTTGAAGGGGGATCCCAATGTACCACGTACGCACTTTCACCAAAGCCATCTTTTTCTAGAGGAAATAATGACCTATGAGTTAATTCACAATTAACAAACTTCTCGAGTTGGCAAGGTAGCACAATTACTTACGAGAAGGAGGATCCCAGTGAACCGCATAAGCACTTTCACCAAAACTATTTCCTTCTATAGTAACTGACAAATTAGGTGTTGACTCACAATTAACAAATTTCTCAACTTGACAAGGTAGCACAAGTATTTACCAGCAGGTGGATCCCAATGAACCGCATAAGCACTCGTATCAAAAGCATTTTCTTCTACATGAAATAATAAACTATATGAGGCCATTTAGACATGAGAGACCCTCGACTTGGTAAAGCTAGTAGTAGTACTTACGAGAAGATGGAGGTTCGCCCCTGTCGCTGGACTCAGCAAAGGCCAGGATGAGCAAGAAAAATGCTACTGGTATAAGCTTGATCGCCATGTCTAGATCACTATGAACTGAATTTCATTGGGTGAGGAAAACATACGGGTCTAGGTGCCTATTTATATAGCTCGGCAATTCCTTATTAGTGGAAGGAAAAGCAGTGGTAGGTAAAAAATTCCCAATTTCCCTAGCATTTACAAAATTCCTTAATTGGAAACCATATATGGAAATAATTTAAATATTACTTAACTTAGTTTGTAAGGAAACGTTGGAATAATGTCTGCCCAAAGATAATTCGTGAGGAAAGGTTCTACTCCTCCCATTTCTTAGTACTAATTAACATGCATAGAAAACTAACATAGTATTTCCCCCCAACATCACTAGCTTAAATTAAACAAATTTTGCATCTGGCAAACAACAACTTTTTTGGGACAAATCCAAACACATTGCCAGCGTTGGATGGGGATCGAGCAGTAGCGATCTTCGGTTGATTTTCTTCCATATCCCAGAATTAAGGGATCGGCTAAATTAGCCAGGCCCTAATTAATGGAGGATCACTCGCATTATCTTCGCTTGATTTTCTCCCATTTCTCTTGTCACAGCCCTAGTCAGTGCTTGCATTAGGACTAGCTAGAGTGATGCATCATGTTTAATTTTTTCTTAAACTTGAAATGGGGATCAACAAACCCTAGCACCCCCAGAAAATACCAGGTTCAACTAAAAAAATGATTTCAATGAACGCACACCGCCCTTCATAAAAGTTCATCATTTTTGAATTGGAACAGAACCTTTGCCAAAAATGGTGCACATTTTTCTAGGACACTCTGGATTTTTGAACTAATCCATATAGTATTTACATTTGGACATTTAAATCTTATAAATAATTTTAAATATCCAAATAATCTTGAAAGCATTTCAGGGCTGTTGGAAATAATTTCACAAGTGCCCACAAATATTTTCAGCATTTTACAAAGAGGTCTGGCATTTGTGCTAAATCAAAAAGAAAGACAGAAAATAAAAAAGAAAAACAGAAAAGGCAGAGAGAGAGAAGGCCCCCAGACCACTTACATGAACTGGGCCGACCCACCTGGCCTGGTGCTAGTCACCCCTACCTCTTCCAGTAGGCAGAGGGGGACAGTGCACGTGCGCCCGAGCTTGCCGTGCAGCTCCCTGCTCGCCTGCGTCGCCTGGACAGTGCGCGGATGCCTTGAAATGCCTCCTCGGTGCCGCCCCGAGCTCCCCGACACCTCACTCTCCCCTGCCCTCTCTCTCTTGCCCTCTGATCGCCGTGGCCGATGCAGCCACTGCCGCGCTACTGTGAAGCCACAGCCACCGCCGCTCCCTCGTCGCCTTGACGTGCCCATGAGCTTCCTTGTTGTCCTCTGCACCGAGCCAGCTGAGCCCCGAGCACTCACATGCCCTGGATATGCCTCCCTGACCCTGCCTTCATCGCCCATCACCGGAGACCCCCCTCGCCACCTCGCTCAGCTCCGACCACCTTTGAGCTCGCCGTCCACTCCACTGTGATCGCCGTGAGCCGCTGCCCCTTCTTTCCCTCTCTGTTCTCACTGCCGCACTCCGTAGCCACACCGCCGCTCTCACCCACACGCGCCGTCGGCTGCGATCGCCGCCGACATGACTCCAGTGACCAAATGGTCCGCCCGTCGTATCCTTTGCACTCGCCACTTCGTGCACGCCGTCCGTAGCGGGCTAGCTCGCCCGCCTATGCCCCGCAGCGCCGCCCGCTGTCGGTGTCAAAATCGGTGGATCTCGGGTAGGGTGTCCCGAACTGTGCGTCTAAGGCGGATGGTAACAAGAGGCAAGGGACACAATGTTTACCCAGGTTCGGGCCGTCTCGATGGAGGTAATACCCTACTTCCTGCTTGATTGATCTTGATGATATGAGTATTACAAGAGTTGATCTACCACGAGATCGTAGAGGCTAAACCCTAGAAGCTAGCCTATGATTATGATTGTTGTTGTCCTACGGACTAAACCCTCCGGTTTATATAGACACCGGAGGTGGCTAGGGTTACACAGAGTCAGTTATAAGGGAGGAGATCTATGTATCCAAATTGCCAAGCTTGCCTTCCACGCAAAGGAGAGTCCCACCCGGACACGGGACAATGTCTTCAATCTTGTATCTTCATAGTCCAACAGTCCGGCCAAAGTATATAGTCCGGCTGCCCGAGGACCCCCTAATCCAGGACTCCCTTAGTAGCCCCTGAACCAGGATTCAATGACGATGAGTCCGGCGCGCAGATTGACTTCGGCATTGCAAGGCGGTTTCCTTCTCCGAATACTCCATAGAAGATTTTGAACACAAGGATCATGTCCAGCTCTGCAAAACTAATTCCACATACCACCATAGAGAGTATATTATTCCACAAATCTAATCTGCTGACAACTTTTTATAACTTGATGTCCTGCCGTGGCCGGGTCATTACGAACCGTTTTCCCAACGAGCTACTGCACATACTGCGAGGCGGTTTTCTTGGCACGTCTTGTCGAAGCAGAGACCGTGTCCCCTTATCACGGGATTCTCATCAATACGGGTGTGGGTAACCCAACCGCGCCATCAATCACGGCACTTGGGGAATAAGTGAGTTTGCCAGGCAGGTGGGGAGGCGCATAGTTTCTTCCGCCCTTATAAAGGGACAAGGACTCCTCCTTTTCACCCATGCCTTCTTCTTCCCTGCCCATCCATTCTCACGCTCTCGAGCTCCAGCGCCCAAGTTCAGATTTTCTCCGCAAAACCACTCCAATCATGTCCGGAGCGGGGCAAGTGGATGGTCTCCTCTGTTACGGAGGAGTACATTACGAAGCTCTGGGAAGCCGGATACCTGGCCACAGATATCGCGCACCGGCTCCCAGACGTGGGGCAGATCGTCCCTACCCCCGAACCCCACGAAAGGGTTGTATTCCTTACCCACTTCGTTCGCGGGCTAGGATTGCCCCTCCACCCATTTGTTCGCAGGCTCATGTTCTACTACGGGCTGGATTTCCATGATCTGGCCCCCAATTTCATCCTCAATATCTCGGCGTTTATCATCGTGTGCGAGGCCTTCCTCCGCATCAAGCCCCACTTCGGTCTGTGGCTGAAGACCTTCAATGTTAAACCGAAGGTGGTGGTCGGCCAGCAAGCGGAGTGCGGAGGCGCCATGGTGGAAAAAATGCCCAACGTCACCTGGCTTGAAGGCTCCTATGTGGAGACAGTGAAGGGGTGGCAATTGGGGTAGTTCTACATCACCGAGCCGCGTGACACAAACTGGGTGGCGGCTCCCGAATTTCGATCCGGCATCCCCACACGGCTCACCTCCTGGAAAGAGAAGGGCCTATCCTGGGGTTCATCGGTGGAGCTGACCGGACTCCAGAACTGTGTTAAAAACATGATAAGCAAGAATATTCAAGCTTGTCAACATGGTCCAGGTCATGCTCTTCCGCCGGATCCTCACGTGTCAAAGACGGGCATTCAATATGTGGGAGTTCGACCCGGCTAAGCACCAGACGCTGCGAGAGCTCTTCGACACGACACACCACGACATCTGAAGGGTGCTGTTCAAGTCCGCTGAGGTACCTCCTCCCCTTACCGAGGATCGCGCACTCAACGCAAAGTGCCCTGCCAATCTGGTAAGCTCCTTATATCTCGTAAGACGTTTCTTTCCCCCGTATAATCATGTGGGGGATCTAAGCCTCCACGCCATTTAACAGGAATGGGTCACGACAGCGGAGTGGATCGATTGTCTGGCCCCACTGCCCAAGGATCCAGCAAGGGCTCTCTTAACGGATATGTTGGTTCCTGCACCCTATGAGGCGCCAGAGAAGAAGGCCAAGAAGAAGGCCACAGGGACCAGGAAAGGTCTCCGGTGCAAGGTCGTATCGGAATCGTCGTCCGATAACACTGAGGCGCCCTCCTACCACGAAAACGAGGAAGAGGAAGAGGAAAGTTCTCCCCCCCCCACCCCAGCCGGGGGTGACAACAAAAGGAAGGCCGCCCCGTCAGGGGAAGCCGAAGGGTCCAAGAAGGGAAGGACTCTCCTTCCGTACTGCTCCACGGCGGCCGCTTTTAGTGACGAGGAGTGGTTACCCAGGGACAAGCCTCTGGCGAAGTGGTAAGTATCTGGATACCATAATAGTTCTTGGCATGTTTTATTTTATTACTTCTTATCATGCCGAACATGATCTTGTAGCTCATCTAAAGCCCGTATCGACGTATCCTCTTCGGATGAGTCTTTGGGCCCGTCGGAGATGAACAACGATTCACTCCGGACTGCCTCCTCCCCTGCCCTACGGACGACGTCGAGGTGTTGTCTCGAAGGGTACTGAACCAAGGGGAGACAGTTCCAGAAGCGCCCCAAGGATACATTCCGGACGCTGGGCGCACGAAGGGCAAGACTCCCATGGGCTCTAATGCCGGGGGAAGCAAGTCTAAGGGGGACAAGCCCTCTGTGCCGATGGCCTCTGTCCATCCAGGGGCATCAGACAATTTGTTGGAAGCGCTTTGTGGCGCTTCCATTGACAAAGAGCACCGCACTATCATGAGTGCGGTGGTCAAGAAGGTTTAGTCCATCAAAAGCGGACTGACTGAAGCCTGTGCCAGCCTCCTAACAGGCTTCAAGGTAAGTAATAAAATTATGAGAAAATGTTATAGCATAGACAGTAGCCCATGATGCTCTATTTGGTGTTCGGAAGAAAGGCCGAACAAAGGATCAAATAATAATCACAGGAGTCCAATCAGAATATGTCTATGTGAATAAGCAGGCTTCACTGCTGGCCGCTGCCGCTCACACGACGGAGGTCTCCGCACTGAAGCGGGACCTTGAGTGGTTCGAGGAAGAGCTCGTGCTTACCAAGAGGCAGCTCGAAGAGAACAAAGGTAAGTGATACCTCGTCTATTTATTGATAAAGAAAAAGGAAACCGGTTGTTAGATCACAGGATCGTCATGAATTTTGCTAGGGGCCATGACCGAAGTGGCGACCCTGAAGAAGGCGCTGTCCGAGGCCGAAGGCAAAGCGGCCAAGGAGCGCGCCAAGCGCGAGAAGCAAGAGTCCCGAGTCGGCGAGGTTCAGCAAGAGCTCCAGGAGTTTGTCAAGAAGTACGAGTCCTTGGAGTGTGACTCTAGGACGCAAGGGTCTGAGCTTGCGAAGGCCCTCGAGAACGCACAAAATGCCGGCCGAAGCCCAAAAGGCCCTCCCGGAAATTGAGGCGGTCCGGAAGATAGCGGCGGGTAAGGAATTCATTATGCAAGGAAAGCATGTGAACTAAACTTTCCTTTTACTTACCCAAATTCAGAGCTCTCCAGGAGCGTTCGCAGATCTACCCAGCAGTGTGTCAGATGCCGCGGAGTTCTACCGGGCCGAGGAAGGGAGCTCGATGGAGAGGTTGTTCTGGTCTCATTATACTGGGACCGAACATCTGATGCCCTTGAGCGACCAGTTGAAGCAACTGGTCGAGCTTCACAAGGCGGCTGAACTGGCCATGAAGGACCTCATAGTCCGGATGTGGCCTGGCGAGCCCCTGCCTGGCAGCTATTTCGGCTTGGTAAGGCAGCTTGTGAACGCCTGCCAACGGTTTGAAGTCATAAAGCGGTCCATCTGCATTGAGGGTGCGCGCAGGGCTTTTGCCCGGGCGAAAGTGCACTGGGCGAAGATGGACGCCAAAAAGCTGGTGAAGGAGGGGCCGCCGGAGGGCAAGGAGCATCGCCACCCCGAAAAGTATTATGACAGTGTCCTGAAGGTTGCTCGCCTTGTGGCAGAGGAATGTGCTAAGGATGTAATATTCAAATGAATGTACTCATGTGATCCTGTAATGTGAAACGAGTTCATGTGCGCTATGTAACGCTTGTTGATTTAAAATATTACCTTCTGTGCGTCCGTTTATAAAATTTAAGAGTTGGCCAGTTGTCGGCTTCTCCCCCCATGTAACTAGTACTGAGGTGTTCAAGATAAACCTGATCACTCTGTATCCCAGTTTTGGGTCCTTCGAAGGAGGTGTTCAACACAATGAACCAGGCAATCAGACTATAAAGCTTTATCACTCTCACTTAGCCATAGAAGTCTACAATTTTAAATTTTGGCGAAGCCCCTAGTATTCGGAAGGCCGAACTTGAGGCGCTATGTACGCCTAAATCAAACAAGGCCGACACCTCGCCCAAAGCGGAACAAATCTTTAAGGATTTGAGACCTCTCGAACAGCGAACAGCTCTAGCCGCATCATGACAGTCAGTTTTCGGCTTTCTCTACTGAGGTGCTTGTCCGGAAGAACCGGGACACAATCGCAGTAGTTCTCCCAGTCCTACCTTAGCCGATATAGCGGAACGTAAGGTACCAAAACATGGGAGCCGGGCAAACCCAATTATTGACCCAAGACATGATTCGGAGCTGATGCATATAATGCTATAAGTTCGGGGTGCCGCACTATCGAAAGTGTTCGGACTTTTCATGCCATGTTATGGGGTATACTGAAGCCCCTGGCGCACTGGTCGTATCAGAATGTACGGGTGCGACTTGTCGTAACTAAGCAGACATGAAAAAAAAAGATAAAGGAATGCAATAATGAGCTGATGTTGTACATTGTTATTTAAATGATACGTCAAAGCGTATGCATACATGTAGTGCAATAAGTAAAAAATAGGACTATTTGACATGTCCTATCCAAGGTCAAGCTGCGTGTGGGTATGCAAAACAGGTATATCAATCGTTATCAGAGACCACCTGAGGATTACCTTGTACGTCAAAGCTTATTGCTTCGTTGGTGTTTCCTTCCCATGACGGGTCCGATAATCAGAGAATCGGAGAGTGCCTTCAGAGAATAGGGGCCTGAAAGGAAGAAAATGTTAAAGATATACGGGTCCTGAAGCGGTTGAGCCGCATTGTGGGCTGTGCCATGGCCGTGCCTCCGCCTATGCTCATGGTATCTTGAGTGCGTAATTATGTACGCGCGGCGCAAATTTCTCCGCTTGACTGGGACTAGGACGGAGGCCGAATTGCTAGGCAAGCTCTAAACATGCCCGGTGATCCTCTTGCAGGGTACTCCAGACTCGCTTGAAGGTGTCCGGGGTCTTTTTCGCCGAATTGGCGGTTTGCCTCATAAGGCTGCTTTGCACTTCTGCCGCGAGGGCCGCAGTGTGCTCCTCCATGCGGAGCGAGCTTCTTGTGTTTCCATTAACTGTTATAACCCCGCGAGGTCCTGGCATTTTGAGCTTGAGGTATGCATAATGCGGTACCACATTGAATCTGGCAAATGCAGTTCATCCAAGCAGTGCATGATAGCCACTGCAGAAGGGGACGATATCGAAGATTAACTCCTCGCTTCAGAAGTTGTCCGGAGATCCGAAGACTACTTCCAGTGTTATTGAGCCCGTGCAACAGGCCTCTACACCTGGGATGACACCTTTAAAGGTGGTTTTGGTGGGTTTGATCCTCGAGGGGTCTATACCCATTTTGTGCATTGTATCCTGAAAAAACAAGTTCAGGCTGCTGCCACCGTCCATAAGGAACCGAGTGAGGTGAAATCTGTCAATGATGGGGTCAAGGACCAATGCGGCAGAACTGCCATGACGGATACTGGTGGGGTGGTCCCTACGATCGAAGGTGATCGGATAAGAAGACCATGGGTTGAACTTTGGGGCGACTGGCTCCATCGCATAGACGTCCCTCAGTGCATGCTTCCATTCCCGCTTGGGAATATGGGTTGCGTATATCATGTTTACCATTTTCAATTGGGGAGGAAATTTCTTTTGTCCTCCTGTGTTCGGCGGGCCGGGATCCTCCTCGTCGTCGCTATGCAGCTCATTTTCCTTGTTTTTGGCATTCAACTTGCCGGCCTGTTTGAACACCCAGCATTCTCTGTTGGTGTGGTTCGCTGGTTTATCGGGGGTGCCGTGAATTTGACACGAACGATCGAGTATGCGGTCCAAGCTGGACGGGCCCGGATTGCTTCTTTTGAACGGCTTTTTCCACTGACCGGATTTAGAGCCACTGAATCCGGCATTAACTGCCGTGTCTTCGGCATTGTCGCCATTGTTACGGCATTTGTGTCTGTTGCGACGTGGACTGCTGTTGCTATCATTGGCATCTGAATTGCCAGGGTTTCTTCATGTGTTGTTGCTGCGAGCCAGCCAGCTATCCTCGCCCGCACAAAAGCTGGTAATGAGTGTCGTGAGGGCTGCCTTGGACTTCAGCTTTTCTTGGCCGAGGTGTCGGGCGAGCCACTCATCGCGGATGTCATGCTTAAATGCCACTAAGGCCTCGGCATCTGGACAGTCGATGATTTGGTTCTTTTTACTTAGGAACCGGGTCCAAAATTTCCTGGCTGATTCCCCTGGCTGTTGGGTTATGTGACTCAAGTCATCGGCATCTAGTGGTCGCACATAAGTGCCCTGGAAGTTGTCAAGGAATGCGTCCTCCAAATTCTCCCAACTGCCAATGAAGTTTGCTGGCAGGCTATTGAGCCAATGCCGAGCAGGTCCTTTGAGTTTTAATGGGAGGTACATAATGGCATGTAGATCGTCACCACGGGCCATGTGAATGTGGAGGAGGAAATCTTCGATCCATACCGTGGGGTCTGTTGTGCCATCATATGTTTCAATATTCACGGGTTTAAAACCTTCCAGGAATTCGTGATCCATTACTTCATCAGTGAAGCATAGGGGGTGTGCGTGCCTCTGTGCCGGGCTATATCACGATGCAGTTCATATGAGTCTTGTCTGCTATATTCGACCCGGCCAGATTTGCTTTTAGTATATCCGGCGTGACGGTCCTCGTCACGCGTTGGGGCGCGCCCCCGTGATCCGTAGATCGATCTTGTATGTCCTGCTTTGTTTTCCAACACGTCTCGCAGGTCCTGCATGTTGCCCCGGGCCTTGGTGTTTTTGTTTGACTGTCGACGGGGTGCGGGCTGGACTTCGGGCTGATACGCCGCTTTCTCTCATCCACGAGGTGGCCGGTCAGCCGCATCATACGCTGGTAGTGTAGGATTTAATGCATCCTCCTCGAGTTGGGGTAGCAACCGGCGCTTTGGGTAACTTTTGGTTGGGCGCTCGAGTTCGTATTCCTTGGCTGCCAGCACCTCGGTCCATCTATCCGCTAGCAGATCTTGATCAGCTTGAAGCTGCTGTTGCTTTTTCTTCAGGCTTTTTGTTGTGGCTATAAGTCGGTGCTTGAAGCGCTCCTGCTTGACGGGGTCGTCAGGCACGATAAATTCTTCATCGCCGAGGCTCACCTCGTCATCGGAGAGGGGCATGTAATTGTCATACTCTGATTCTCCGTCTGCCGCCTGTTCCTTAGGGCTAGCTTGCCCATCCTCCCGCTCGAAGCCTGGCTGGAGGGGATTGTCTTCGTCTTCGGCACTGTCTGCAGCATTATTGTCTCTTGTGCTGGTATCGCTGCTTTTGCTATGGCGGGGCTTAGAGCGGCGCCGATGACGCCGGTGCTTATATTGCTTCTCGAGGGGATTATCCTCCATTGCCTTATTGCCATCGCTTTCTTTGGGGTTGTCCACCATGTATATATCATATGATGAGGTGGCTGTCTAGCGCCCTGTGGGAGGTGGTTCCTATTCTTCTCCTGCATCGTCGTCCATACCGACGATGTCTTCGGAGCCGAAATCAAGCATGTCGGTTAAGTCGTCGATAGTGGCTATTAAGTGGGTGGTGGGTGGGGAATGAATTTCTTCGTCGTCCACTTCCCACTCAAGCCAGACATAGTTCGGCCAAGGGTCTCCTGACAAGGAGAGAGACCTCAATGAATTTAGCACGTCGCCCAAGGGCGAGTGCTGAAAGATATCCACGGAGGTAAACTCCATGATCAGTGCCCAAGCAGATTTGATAGGCATGGACGCGGGCGGTTCAGAGGCTGTGGCTGGGGTCGAATCCAAGGGTCTGGCAACACAGGTCTCATAGGAGGTGAAGTCCGTATTCGGCTCTATCGCCGCTGGGTGTGCGGCCTCCGTGGCGGGGTCCATCCACCTGTCCTCGGACGGCATGATCTGCTTCGGATTGAGGGCCGGAGTAGCCACAGGTGTGATCTCCCGAACACCGTCCGGCGGCAGAGCTAAGTCATGCTCGTCGCGACTGTGTGGCGCACCTGACATGGGCTCGAATCCGTCGAAGGTCAAGTCTCCATGGATGTCGGCAGTATAGTTCAAGCTTCCAAACCTGACCTGATGGCCAGGGGCGTAGCTCTCGATCTGCTCCAGATGGCTAAGCGAGTCAGGGGAGAAAAACCTCACCCTGGATCGCATCATTGCCGATGATCGAAGGAGCCATCAAGCCTTATGGTGACGGCACAGCGGAACTCTCAATGAAAGAACCAATGTCGGTGTCAAAACCGGGGGATCTTGGGTAGGGGGTCCCGAACTGTGCGTCTAAGGCGGATGGTAACAGGAGGCAGGGGACAAATTTTAACCCATGTTCGGGCCCTCTCGATGGAGGTAATACCCTACTTCCTGCTTGATTGATCTTGATGATATGAGTATTACAAGAATTGATCTACCACGAGATCGTAGAGGCTAAACCCTAGAAGCTAGCCTATGATTATGATTGTTGTTGTCCTACGAACTAAACCCTCCGGTTTATATAGACACCGGAGGGGGCTAGGGTTACACAGAGTCGGTTACAAGGGAGGAGATCTACGTATCCGAATTGCCAAGCTTGCCTTCCACGCAAAGGAGAGTCCCACCCGGACATGGGACGAAGTCTTCAATCTTGTATCTTCATAGTCCAACAGCCCAGCCAAAGTATATAGTCCGGCTGCCCGAGGACCCCCTAATCCAGGACTCCCTCACTCGGGCCTACAACCGAGCTCCGGCCGCCGCAGCCAAGCTCCCCGCCGTTGCGTCCGGCCGCCTCAAGCCCGACCGGCGTCATCGCCCGACGCGCGCTGGTCTAGGCTCTGGAATGAGCCCCGCTACGTTGCAAACAGGGCACCACAACCCGTTCCCGAAGCGCCCCACCGCATCCACTATCGCCGATGGCTAAGCGTCGGTGTGTCAGCCCCGGTTGAACAGGGGTTTGACCTCCCCTGGGTCACTGACGTGTGGGGCCGCCCTGCTGATTAACCTAGGTTAGTACTAATTAAATTAGGTTAGTTTAGTTGGTCACTGACACGCGGGACCCACTGGTCAGTTTGACCTGGGTTGTCCCGTTGACTCGCTGACGTCATGCTGACGCGATAATTCCCTTTTCTGGAATTAGTTTCTTTCTAATTAATCAGAAAATCCAGAAAAAGGTTTAAACTTCAAAAAATCATAGAAATTAATCTATAGCTTAGATGGAAAAGATTTACATATGAAAAATGATCAGAAAAATCCAATCCATCCATTAGTATTCATTTCATGCATGACAAAGCAACTTAACCTTGCTGTATAGATCAAAACATGATACCACACTTTATAAATTCATAGTTTGAGATTGAATTTGAACCTTTGGTTCGAATTGACTCAAACCCCTCTGGTTTCAGTTGCATTAGCCCAACACACTCACTTTGCCATGTCATATGCATGCATCATATTATTGCATATTGCCATGTATTGATTGTGTTACCGGTGTGATCTCCGTTGTACGTCCTACACCCGAGGATATCCGTGAATATATCCAACCGAAGGGCAGTACACTTCCACCACCCTTCCAGGCAAGCAACCCCCATTGATTATCTCGATACAATACCATCTTCTCGCTCTTGCTCTCATTTACTGCATTAAGACAACAATGTTTCAAACTACTGTTTGCTGCGGTAGTTAAACCCCTTTCCTCTGCATGACCTGTCTTTTCCACGGTAATTAGATGAAACCCACTAGCATGTGTAGGAGTTGATTGAGCCATGTTGTGTTCCTACCATGCTATGCCTGCTATACTTAGAGTTGTGTCGGGTCTGATTCATCTGGGTGATGGATTGGAGTGAAATGGTTGTGTCCGGTAATGAGAGTGAAGTGTTGAACATGTTTTGGTAAAGGTATCGATGAGAGGCCATGTGGGAGTACATGGTGGGTTGTTTCATTGGAACCGTCCCTAAGAACTGAGTTCTGTGTGTGTGATTTAACATCTGCTACTAACACACATTGGGCCCTGAAATATGACCCCGCTCGACTTATTGACTGCCATGATCTCAGTCCAGTAGTTGCCAGTAGTTTCTGGTGTCTATAATATACTGGAGGCTGTGCGCAGCGCTGACCCTTGGGGGGGACTGTGATGGGGCAGGTACCTGGCACGGTGTACCGGCACGCCCGTTTGGTGCCTCGGGAACCCTGCACACATCGTTTGGGGCCGTACTGGAAACACCGGCCGGATCTCCTTGTGGATGGAACCCGAATAGGCAATAAACCTGGACTAGAGACTTGCGTGGTTGGTTAGGTCGTGGTCTACACCCTCGCCGGCTTTCGCTTGAAGTCTGCCGAGCACATGACTTGTGCAGGCGCTAAGTGGTGGACATATGTGTGAATAAGTACACCCCTGTAGGGTTATCAAACTATTTGAATAGCCGCATATGCGGTAATGGACCACTTGGTTGCTTATGCAGCTCATAGACAAGTTAATGGTTACACATAAAAGACTCAAGACAAGTGTGAGTGCCGTGGATGGCCCTCTCGTAGGAAGACGGGAGAGGATCCATGGTGGAGTATTGTTGTGGTGATTAGTGGACTCATGTGCGCTATCTCATCTTATTCAAACTACTGTTATACGAAGGATAGAATAGCCAAGAGTCAGAGCTAGCTTGCCGCATAAATTCCACTACCCTTGTTGATAATGTTGCATATATGATAGGATCTGATGTAAGACTTGCTGAGTACCTTAGTACCATATTTGCTTAATAAACTATTGCAGAGGAGAACACTGCCCCTCCGATGGATTCTATGTAGATCTCAATGTTGATGAGTAGCTTGCTACTCAGGTGGCAGCCTCGAGCCTGTGAAGGGCCTTGTAGATAGTCAGGCTTCAGCAAGCCTTCTTGCTGCCGCTTGAGCTTGCATTGGTTTTTCCCATGAAGGGGAAAGGGTGATACAGCAAAGTAGAGTAAGTATTTCCCTCAACTTTGAGAACCAAGGTATCAATCCAGTAGGAGACAATGCAACAAGCCACCGAATACATGCACAAACAAACACCAACTTCCACCCAACGCGACAAAGGGGTTGTCAATCCCTTCACGGTTATTTGCAAAGTGAGATCTGATATAGATGGATAAACAGTAAAGTAATATTTTTGGTATTTTTGGTTTATAGATCGGAAATTAAAAGATTGCAAAGAAAGTAAATAGGAAACTAAAATTGTAGATTAGAAACTTATATGATGGAAAATAGAAGATTACATGATGGAGAATAGACCCGAGGGCCGTTGGTTTCACTAGAGGCTTCTCTCAAAATAGAAAATATTACGGTGGGTGAACAAATTACTGCCGAGTAATTGATAGAAAAAAGCGCAAAGTTATGATGATATCTAAGGCAATGATCATGGATATAGGCATCATGTCCGTATCAAGTAGACCGAAATGATTCTGCATCTACTACTATTACTCCACACATCTACCGAGTCCTACATGCATCTAGAGTATTAAGTTCATAAGAACAAAGTAACACATTAAATAACATGAAATGATGTAGCAAAATTAACTCAAGCAATATGATGAAAACCCCATCTTGTTATCCTCGATGGCAGCAATACAATACGTGTCGGTTCCCCTTCTGTTACTAGGTTCGAGCACCGCAAGTTTGAACCCAAAGCTAAGCATTTCTCCCATTGCAAGAAAAATTGATCTAGTTGGCCAAACCAAATTGAAAGTTCGAAGAGACTTGCAAAGATATCTAATCATGCATATAAGAATTCAGAGGAGATTAAAATAATATTCATAGATAAGCTGATCATAAATTCACAATTCATCGGATCTCGGCAAACACACAACAAAAAAGTATTACATCGAATAGATCTCCAAGAACATCGATGAGAACATGGTATTGAGAATCATAGAGATAGAAGAAGCCATCTAGCTACTAGCTATGGACATACAGGTCTGTGGTAAACTATTCACACTTCATCGGAGAGATAATGGTGTTGATGTAGAAGCCCTCTGTGATCGAATCCCCCTCCGGCAGAACGCCAAAAAAGGCCCCTAGATGGGATCTCACGGGTACGGAAGGTTGCGGCGGTGGAAAAGTGATTTTGTGGCTCCCCTGGAAGGTTTTGGGGTATTTGAGAATATATATAGGCGGAAGAAATAGGTTGGTGGAGTCACGAGGGGCCCACAAGGGTAGGGGCACCCCCTACCCCCTGGACGCGCCCTCCATCCTTGTGGCTCCCCTGACATGCACTCCAAGTCCTCTGGATGTCTTCTGGTCCAAGAAAAATCATCGCCAAAGTTTCATTCTGTTTGGACTCCGTTTGGTATTCCTTTTCTACGAAACTCTAAAACAAGGAAAAGACAGAAACTGGCACTGGCACTGGGCTCTAGGTTAACTAGATGACACCCCGTGCGTTGCTGCCGGAAATTAGGTGATTCAATTTGTGGACGTGTTGATTCAAATTCATGGGCTCGACGTGAAAAAAAGAAGCAAAGATAGTTATCGACCCACCCCAATGGAAAATGGAAAAAAGGAAACAAAAATGACGTTCAGAAATACTATAAAGGGCAGAGCAGCCAACTCAAACCATATTAAAATCTACACTTCAAGATTCCATTGTCTTATATAAACATGTTGAAAGTAATTGAAAGTAAAAATCAGAAGTGGTGTGTTAGAGAACTATCAATTCACAATATGATCTGATATGCATTCAAATAAATTGTAGTTGAAGTGCGCATAACTTGCCCAACTCGATCACCAAACATGAATTTCCATATTCTCAAGGAAGGGTAATAGAATAACTTCACAGCATTGCATCGGCTAACTAAAAGAGAATATACATTAACTCCAAGATGTACAACAGAGCCAGCAAAATTTGCTTGTAGTTCCTATATAAGGGTCTGAAAGGAAGCGATAGTGCTACTTGAACTGTTAAGAGAGGACTATAAGTAGACATACAAGGGGACATGTGTATAGTTAGGAAATTAAAATAGTGACTGTCGAATAACTAAAGAAAAAGCAATGGTTGACAATCCGAGCAGTCAGCTAAACTTACTTGAACAACATACCCCAATTTCTGCAAAACAAAATGAACAAAATGAATCAATAAGTTGAGTAAGAAGTACTGTACATAATCATGATTTATGACAGATTATAACACATAAAATTCTAAAAATACAAAACCAACAGAATGACTCGGGAAGATGAGTAAGAGTACATGATAATGATTTATGAGAGAGAGAGAGATTAACACATAAAATTCTGTTCCATCCGATACAATACCCAAACAACATCAGTACATCGACCAAGGGTATCAGCATTGTCAAAAAATTAGATGTAGCACTGAATCCCATTTAACCTAGTTTGAACAGACGATTCAACATAGCAAGATCACCTTATCTTCTCTAGGTTTGCTAATTGAAATCAAAGCTACAATCTGGGAAGTCTATCTAAATTCAGATAAGACAGAACGGACGGATCTACAAAAACAAACAACAACAAAGTCTGATAATGGTATAAAGCATGTGCATAAATCAACTAATCATATGTAGGTATGATGCTACAGATGTGCATGCTTGAGATGTACCGTACTTACTTATATTGAGAATATCCGGAAACAAAGTAGACTTGGAGTTAATGGTGAAGATTCCACGAGGAGTAAAACCTCGTTGCTCTTGGCGTTGTTGGCTGGGAATCAAGCACCAAGATATGTATGAAGAAAAACATGGAGCACCTTCTGATCCGGAGGGGCAATCTGACAAATTCAAAGGGCATAAGTTCAAGAATAGATCTGTGAAGATTGAGGAGGGAGAGCACCCACCTTTGGTGCAAGTGATGTTGAGGGAGTAAGCCAACCACAAATCCACCACCGCATGCTGGAACTTCCTCTCCATATTTTCCATCTGCGGGAAGCGACCGAAGAAGCAGGGCCCGATGGAGGCCAAAGGACTTCTGCGGGGCGGAGAAGGAGGGGAGACCGTCGATGGAACCGACAGAGGCGGCCGCTGCGCCGGGAGGGTGGCCTCACCTCAGTCCGATCAGCCGCCCTGGGTTAGGTAAGGGAGATCCATGTGAGTGGAGAAGATGAATAGAAAGTTATGGAAATCAATGGACCGTGGAGTTAATTGGGGAACTGGGTGGGGCCTTTAATTGCGGCCAATGCTTTATGGAAATCAATTGTACTTATGGTACGCATCAGCGTGTTGTGGTGGGTGCTCTCGTGTGACTTCATAACCGAAGGCTGATGTGGCCATTGTGTGCGGGCGTAGGGCCCGGGGAATGATCGGGATAGTTTTTTTCTCTTCGAGGGAAAATGACCTTAGGAGGTGTGACATGGCTTGTGTGGGTGTGACGTGGCTTGGTGTGATTGGATGCTGAGGTGTCTATGCTGCATGTTGAGATAAATCAAGTAGTGGGGGTGAACTTTTTAA
This sequence comes from Triticum urartu, assembly GCF_056163025.1. NCBI lineage: Eukaryota > Viridiplantae > Streptophyta > Magnoliopsida > Poales > Poaceae > Triticum > Triticum urartu. Next base: position 188,208,016 of record NC_141878.1, on the reverse strand, counting down.
GTATATAGGATAGGTTAGTCCCAAAAAATCATATAAAATAGCATATTAATGCATATAAAACATCCAAACCAGATAATATAATAGCATGGAACAGTCAAAAATTATAGATATGTTGGAGACGTATCAGGCATCCCCAAGCTTAATTCCTGCTCATCCTCGAGTACGTAAATGATAAAAACAGAATTTTTGATGTGGAATGCTACCTAATATTTATCCTTGTAATTCTCTTTATTGTGGTGTGAATGCTCATATCCATATGATTCAAAACAAAAGTTTAATATTGACATAAAAAATAATACTTCAAGCATACTAACAAAATAATTTTGTCTTCTCAAAATAACATGGCCAAAGAAAGCTTATCCCTACAAAATAATATAGTCTGGTTATGCTCCATCTTCATCACATAAAATATTCAAATCATGCACAACCTCGATGACAAGCCAAGCAATTGTTTCATACTTTGATGTTCTCAAACTTTTTCAATTTTCACGCAATACATGAGCGTGAGCCATGGACATAGCACTATAGGTGGAATAGAAGGTCGTTGTGGAGAAGACAAAAGAAGGATATAGTCTCACATCAACTAGGCGTATCAACGGGCTATGGAGATGCCCATCAATAGATATCAATGTGAGTGAGTAGGGATTGCCATGCAATGGATGCACTAGAGCTATAAGTTTATGAAATCTCAAAAAAACTAAGTGGGTGTGCATCCAACTTGCTTGCTCATGAAGACCTAGGGCATTTTGAGGAAGCCCATCGTTGGAATACACAAGGCAAGTTCTATAATGGAAAATTCCCACTAGTATATGAAAGTGACAATATAGGAGACTCTCTATCATGAAGATCATGGTGCTACTTTGAAGCACAAGTGTGGCAAAAGGATAGTAACATTGTTCCTTCTCTCTTTTTCTCTCATTTTTTTGGGCATTCTTTTTTTTATTTGGCCTTTCTCTCCCTTTTTATTATTTCCTCACATGGGACAATGCTCTAATAATAAAGATTATCACACTTTTATTTACTTACAACTCAAAAATTACAACTCGATACTAGAACAAAATATGGCTCTATATGAATGCCTCCCGGGGTGTACCGAGATGTGCAATGAATTAAGAGTGACATGTATAAAAATAGGATGAATGGTGGATTCGCCACAAATACGATGTCAACTACATGATTATGCATAGTGTCGGTGCACAAAAGTAGGGGCTCACTTTTGTACCCCTTTACTTGTGCGCGGACAGTTAGAGCCGCGCATACGACCATACCTAGCGGGGCAGAGGGAGAAAAAGCACAAGGTAACCAGAACAACGCTAAGACCAGAGACACAAAGAGAAGAGGGCGAGGTGGACTCCCCGGGCAAGGCCCTTGCCGGGGCGGCCTCCGCAGCCCCGGCAAGAGCCTTGCCGGGGCAACTTGCCCAATGCCAACAGAGCGCGCCACCCTTGAGCCCAAGGGTTCCAACACCATCAACCACATTGAAACCAAGGCTCGGGAGGCACCTCCATGGTGGCATACAGATGTTTGTGAAGATCATAAGCACACAAGATCGGATGAGGACCAGAAGACGACGATCCTCGGCAAGATCTGTGCCGAGGAAATCCACGAGACCCCCGGCAAGATCCTTGCCGGGGACGACCGCGATGCCACGGCAAGACCCTTGCCGGGGCCCCGGCAAGACCCTTGCCAAAGACACCTGCGGGGCCACAGCCTGGCCCACATCTGCCAAGGCCCCACCGCCGTCCCCATGTAGCCGCCAGCCCAACCAGCTGGGCAGGCACCTGTGTGGCGACGCGCGGCCTCACCACGCCGTCTTAGCAGCTTGCCAGCTTACGTGGCGCTGCATGCCTTGTCGGCCCGGACGCGCGTCGGAGCAAGGCGGAACGGCGACGGATGGGACGGGCCTCGTTACTATCCCCAATAAAGCAATGGGACACCTAAGAAGCACAATTAATGCGCCTTGTCCCGTAATGACAGGCGATAAGCTTGTACATTGTTTACCTTTCCACCTCCTGTGTGCCACTGTGAGACCCCTTTTTGACTATAAAAGGTGGCCCGAGGCGTACTAGAGAGGGATTCGGAACTTTTGGACTATGCACGCACCGCAGCTAGTTTGGAAGCTCAAGAACACTCAAATATACACCAAAGCAGGACTAGGGTATTACGCATCCTTGCGGCCCGAATCTGGGTAAACGATCCTTGCGCTGGCTACTAGACCCGCTGTTTGCACAACTCTGCGTCCGCCATCCGTAGAAGGGGTCCCAGTGATCCCATAGGTGTCATTCCCACCGACATCTCTGGCACGCCAGGTAGGGGGTGCGCAGCTGCGAAAATCCGGTCTAGCAGTTATTTTAGCAGTTCTTTATCACCATGGCTCCAAGAAGAAGACGATCACGGTGATCGGTTCGTTGGGAGTCGAACGGGCCGTACCAGTGCAGGCTAGTGGTGGGACGGTCACGGACGGAAGCCGAGGCGCGGCCCGCGATGACCCACATCGATGTGGCAGTCAAAGCCTGGTGAGCGGCATCATTCGTGCGCGAGACGACGGGCCGCAAGCCGACAAATCCAAAGACGGAGCCGGGGCCCCTGCAGGCGGCGCGGGGCCCTCCAAGGGCGGCGGTGCGGCTGACGAAGCTATGTACCTAGGGTAGGGTCATGGATCTGTCCAAGATACCATCCCCAGGGACATCTCTAAAAGAACCAGAAGCAGTCGAAGAGAGATCATCATCCACTCGACCATGAAGTTATGTTCCACTCGACAGCTTCGAGGACACTCGACCGTGCGAACAACCTCTCGACCACCAGAAGATGTCAGGCCACTCACTCCGCAACGGTCGGGATTTAAGTCATAGCTTTAATAATCATTTATAGCACTTTACTCCGGATGTTACCAGTAACGCTCCTCCTTTATGAACATTGAACCTTGTGTAACGAAGGGGAGCTGGGGTCCTGGCGCACTCTATATAAGCCACCCCCTCCTTTGGGACAAGGGTTCGCACCTTTTGTAATTCACACGCATATATCCAGTCGACCGCCTCCGGGCTCCGAGACGTAGGGCTGTTACTTCCTCCGAGAAGGGCCTGAACTCATAAAACTCGCGTGTACAACTCCTCCATAGCTAGGATCTTGCCTCTACATTCCTACCCCCATATTCTACTATCAGGTTTAGAACCACGACAGTTGGCGCCCACCATGGGGCAGGTTTCTTTGCGACTTTTTGGAGAAGTTGCAATTTTTCCGATCCCCTTCATCATGGTTTCAGGCGGAGGTTTAGTTGAGGGCCGCGAGATCCGTCTCGGCGCGCTTGTGTTTATCGCCGACGATTCTGCTTGGCTTTAGGAGGCTCCACTTGACGTCGACACGCTCCCTGTCCGCGGGGCGACGCACTTTCGCGTGTGCGTCCGCGGTGTCCTCCTGCGGCAGCCGTCGACCAAGTATCAGTCGGCTCCAGCAGCTTTCCCCCTCCCTGCAGCCCGCCGGAGCAAACGTTCCGGTCGGTCGAGGCTTCAGCGGTGGGTGAGGCATGCGGTGGCCCGCCAGTCGGCCACCCCTCCAGTCGCGGCAATCGAGCCCAACGAAACACTCTACGGCTTGTTCGATCTGTCGACTGGCTCCGTAGAGACTGCATCCGAGTGCGACAGCAGCGACCCAGCGGCAGAAGTTTTGATGGTCAATGGACCACGCGGTCCTCCTGGCTTCACACGTGAAGACGGAGGTGATGGAGACGGTGATCCATCGCGCGTTCATGAAGAGTACCACCCCGAGCCCCTCTCTTCGCAGCAGAGGGAAGAACTTCGCCGCCGGAACATGGATGCACTGCATACTCCTATAGTTGGAGAAACCCCTGAGGCCCAGGCCTTGGAGCAGGCACGCTAGGCCAACTTGGCTGAGCACACTCGACTGGAGAACCTCCAGCGCGCACTCGATGATCGCGCTCCGCAACGTGCTCCCGAATCCAGTCGACGCCAACTTTTTCCACCTCCGACTCAGGTATACCGAACCCCGATCCAGAATCTAGCAGCTGCCGCCCGGATAGCGGAGTCGATCCAACCTTCCTAGTCAGAGGCTGGCCGAGGTCTGGTGCAGATCTGAGCCTTGCTCCGGGCGGCGGGAGAATAGAATACAACCGTATCTCAGTCGTGGAATAGGATTCATAGCAGATCCGTGGTTGCAGACACAGTTCAGTTGGCCCATAGCCCAAGATCTCCCCCGAGGCGTGAGGGACGTGGAGATCGACGAGATTAGTACAGAAACTGTGAGCAGTATGATCACCGAGTCGATCGCGATGATCGTCGTCGAGTGCCCATGCCTCCTCCAAGGAGTGGGTCGTACGTGCCTCGGCAACACCAAGACAGGCGCCCTCATAGTGTTGGGCGAGGGATTCCAGTCAACCCCAGGGAGCCAGGCTTTGATGCGAGATCTATTCTCGTTCAGGGCTTGGTCGACAGAAACAGAGCTCACCGAGAGGGCCATGACAGGGATCCGCAAACCAGCAGCAGGGTGCATGTCTCAGGTCCAGAGTGCTTCAGCAGAGCCATCAGGGCTACAGTGATTCCCCCCAACTTCAGGTTGGCGACTGGAGTCAGTAAGTACACTGGTGAGTCCAAGCCTGACACTTGGCTTGCAGACTACCGAGTGGCTGTCTAGATTGGTGGCGGCAATGATGAAGTGGCCATGAAACACCTTCCTCTGATGTTGGAGGGCTTGGCTAGAGCATGGCTGAATCAGTTGGCACCTAGCAGTATTTATACTTAGGAAGATCTCGCCTGAGTGTTTGTCAGAACATTCAAGGGCACTTGCAAATGGCCGGCAGGTTTGAGAGAATTACAGTGTTGTGTTCAGAAACCAAATAAAATTTTGAGGGATTATATCCAGAGATGGATCACCCTGCACCACACGGTGGAGGATGTGTCTGATCATCAGGCAATTTGTGCCTTTAAGGAAGGTGTCAGGTATCGGGAGTTGAATCTGAAATTCGGTCGGACCGGAAATATGACTCTGACTCGGATGATGGAGATTGCCACCAAGTATGCCAATGGTGAAGAAGAAGAACGACTCCGGAGTGGCAATCACAAAGCAGTCGCCCATGAAGCTGGAGGAGGAAACTCCGGTCGAAAGCAGAAGCGCAAGGCCGAGCCAGCTGCTCCTGGTGAAGCCTTAGCTGTGGTTCAAGGAAAGTTCAAGGGGAAGCCCAAAGGGCCGTGGAACCCCAAGAAAGTAAAAGATCAAGATGGAAATGACGTGCTGGATTTGCCGTGCCACATCCACACCAAAAAAGATGAAGAGGGTAATTTCATTTATCCGAAGCACACCACTCAGCAGTGTCGACTCCTGATGCATCAATTCCGAGAGAAACAACCCAAGGAAAAGGAGAAGGAAGCAGACAAGGCTGAGGATGAGGAAGAAGATGATGATGGTTATCCCCACGTGAATTCCACTCTGATGATTTTTGCTGACGTTGAGAGCAAAAGTCGATTGAAAGTCATCAACAAAGAAGTGAACATGGTCGCTCCGGTGACACCCAGTTATTTGAAGTGGTCACAGACTGCCATTACATTCGACTAGTCTGATCATCCAGCGCACATAGACACCCTTGGGGGGCAAGCACTGGTGGTCGACCCGGTGGTCGAAGGCACCCGACTGACAAAGGTCCTGATGGATGGTGGCAGTGGCCTGAACATACTGTATGCAGAGATGTTGAAGGGAATGGGCATTCCGATGTCCAGACTCAGTGAAAGCAATATGAGTTTCCATGGGGTCATTCCAGGAAAGAAGGTTGCATCACTCGGCCAGATTGCTCTCTACGTGGTTTTCGGTGATTCCAAGAATTACCGCAAAGAAAAGCTAACATTTGAAGTTGTGGATTTCTAGAGTGCCTATCATGCCATTCTGGGCAGGCCTGCTTATGCACGTTTTATGGCTCGACCATGTTACGTGTACCTCAAATTGAAGATGCCTGGTCCCAAAGGGGTGATCACTATCACTGGTAATCGGAAGAAGGAAGAAGAGTGCTTCCAGAAGGGTTCAAAGATCGCCGATGCACAGATGGCCGTGGCAGAATTGCAAGAATACGAAAAAAATGCAGATCCGAGTCATTTGTTGCGAGCCAAGAAGCCAGCCACAGATCCAGCATTCCAGTCGTCTGGTGAAACGAAGTGGATTCACATTCACCCGACAGACCCCAATGCTGCTCCGACTCACATTTCAACCACACTCGACTCCAAATATGAAGAAGCGCTCATCCAGTTCCTCTGTGAAAACGGGGACATCTTTGCATGGAAACCTTCGGACATGCCGGGTGTTCCCAGGGGACTGGCTGAGCATCATTTGCGAGTCGACCCAAAAGTGAAACCAGTCAAAGAACATCTTTGATGGTCCGCCGTACAGAAGAGAAAGGCAATCGGTGAAGAGGTGGCTCGGCTTTTGGCAGCTGAGTTTATCTGATAGATTTACCACTCCGAGTGGTTAGCCAATGTTGTCATGGTCCCAAAGAAGGACGACTCACTTCGCATGTGCATTGACTTCAAGCATATCAATCGAGCATGCCCGAAATATCACTTTCCTCTCCCTCGCATCGACCAGATAGTCGACTCGACTGCGGGGTGCAAGCGTTTGTCCTTTTTGGACGCCTACTCCGGGTACCACCAGATCCGTCTGTACGGACCTGACAAGATAAAGACGGCTTTCATCACCCCGTTTGGGTGCTTCTGTTATGTCACAATGCCATTCGGTTTGAAGAACGCTGGAGCCACATTCATGCGGATGATTCAGAAGTGCCTGCTCACTCAGATCAGTCGGAATGTGGAAGCATACATGGATGACATTGTGGTCAGGTCACGTAAAGGTTCCGACCTACTGACTGACCTTGCTGAAACCTTTGCCAACCTCAGAGGGTATGATATCAAGCTTAATCCATCAAAGTGCACGTTTGGAGTTCCGGGCGGAAAATTACTCGGTTTTCTCCTTTCCGAACGAGGGATCGATGCTAACCCAGAGAAAGTGGGTGCTATACTCTGAATGAAATGCCCTGTGCGTGTGCATGATGTCCAGAAGCTTACTGGTTGCTTGGCCACCCTAAGTCGATTCATTTGTCGCCTCGGTGAAAAGGCACTGCCTCTTTACCGACTGATGAAGAAATCAGATAAGTTCAAGTGGACTCCTGAAGCTGATGCAGCATTTGCAGAGCTAAAAGCCCTGCTTTCCACCCAGCCGGTGCTTGCTGCCCCAATCAGCAAAGAGCCTTTACTGCTTTATATAGCAGCCACTGGACAAGTCGTCAGTACAGTACATATGGTCGAGCGGGAAGAAGAGGGAAAAACCTACAAAGTTTAGCGCCCAGTTTATTATATTTCTGAAGTTCTGACTCCATCAAAGCAGAGATATCCACACTATCAGAAGCTCGTTTATGGAATTTACATGACCACGAAGAAGGTTGCACACTATTTCTCTGATCACTCTGTTACAGTCGTCAGCGACACTCCATTGTTAGAGATTCTGCACAACAAAGATGCAACTGGTCGAGTGGCAAAATGGGCGATTGAACTCCTTCCCTTAGATATCAAGTTCGAGGCAAAGAAAGCTATTAAGTCCCAAGCAATAGCAGATTTCCTCGCCGAGTGGATTGAACAAAAACTACCGACTCAAGTTCACTCGGAGCACTGGACCATGTTCTTTGATGGATCCAAAATGCTGAATGATTCTGGTGCTGGGGTGGTTCTGGTATCCCCCCGAGGAGACAAGCTCAGATATGTCCTCCAGATTCACTTTGATTCCTCCAATAATGAAGCTGAATATGAAGCACTCCTGTATGGGTTGCGTATGGCCATCTCACTCGGCGTCCGTCGCCTTATGGTCTACAGCGACTCAGATTTGGTAGTCAATCAAGTCATGAAGGAGTGGGACGTCAGAAGCCCAGCCATGACTGGTTATTGCAATGCGGTGAGGAAGTTGGAAAAGAAGTTTGAGGGGTTAGAGCTCCACCACATACCCCGACTGAAAAATCAAGCAGCCGATGACTTGGCAAAGATAGGTTCCAAGAGAGAAGCCATTCCCAGCAATGTTTTTTTGGAACATATTCACACACCGACCGTTCAAGAAGATCCTTTTACTGAAGAGCCCCCGCAACCTAAGAGCACCACAGATCTAACTGAAGTCGAGGTCCCAGCAGTGGTCGACCTGATCATGGAGGTTCTGGTAATCACACCCGACTAGACAGTGTCGTACATTGCGTACATCCTCAGAAAAGAACTCCCAGAAGACGAAGAAGAGGCTCGGCAGATCGTCCGTCGATCCAAGCCCTTTACTGTGATAAGAGGACAGTTGTTCAGGGAAAGCGTGACTGGAGTCGGTCAGAAATGCATAACGCAGGAAGAAGGTCGAATGATCCTCAATGACATCCACTCGGGGACCTGTGGTCACCATGCGTCCTCTCGGACCATCGTGGCTAAAGCATACCGAGCTGGATTCTATTGGCCACGAGAAAATGAAATGGCGAAAGATATAGTCGACAGATGCAAAGGCTGCCAGTTTTACTCCGACATGTCTCACAAGCCAGCGTCAGCCCTGAAGACCATTCCCCTCGTCTGGCCCTTTGCTGTTTGGGGACTGGATATGGTTGGACCATTGAGAACTGGTAGGAGCGGCTTCACTCATGTGCTCGTTGCAGTCGACAAGTTTACCAAATGGATCGAAGCTAAACCTATCAAGAATCTTGAAGCCAGCACCGCTGTCAATTTTATCAGAGAATTGACATTCAGATATGGAGTCCCCCAAAGCATCATCACTGACAACGGATCGAATTTCGACTCCGATGAGTTTAGAGCTTTCTGCGCTTCTCAAGGCACACGAGTCGACTATGGTTCAGTCGCTCACACGCAGTCGAATGGACAAGCAAAAAGAGCCAATGGCCTAATTCTCAAAGGATTGAAACCCCAACTGATGCGTGATCTCAAACACGCAGCAGGCGCTTGGGTCGATGAACTTCTGTCAGTTCTGTGGGGCTTGAGGACAACTCCCAACCGGTCGACTGGACGAACTCCTTTCTTTTTGGTCTATGGACCTGAAGCTGTTCTACCATGTGACCTGCTCCACAACGCACCCCGAGCCGAGCTTTTCTCCGAAGAAGAAGCAGAGCAGGCCCGGCAAGATTCAATCGATCTCCTAGAGGAGGAAAGAGAGATGGCCTTGATCCGGTCGACCATTTATCAGCAAGACTTGCGTCGATTCCACACCAGAAATGTGAGAGGTCGAGCCTTCCAAGAAGGAGACCTGGTTCTTTGAGTGGATCAACAGAAACCACACAAGCTCACCCCGGCTTGGGAGGGCCCCTTCATCGTCACCAAAGTTCTCCACAATGGAGCATAACATCTTTACAGTCTTGAGCATCAAAAGGACGAGCCACAAGCCTGCAACGCGGAGCTGCTCCGACCCTTTTATACTTAAGCACTCGTTCAAATAAAATGCAATAAGAAACACCTTTGTAATTTTTTTACCAAAGACAAGAGCTTTACAATCCTCTCGTACGATTGTTGTTGTTCTTATTTACCTCTAAAATCCCCCAGTCGGTGGGCTTAGCCGCGAATCTGTTTCGCCTAAGTTCGAAAGAAAATCCTACCGAGTGACGAGCAAGCCTCTCATTCAGGAGGCTTAGCTATGAATCCGTTTCTCCTAAGTTCGAAAGAAAACCCTACCGAGTGGTGAGCAATCCTTCCACTCGGGGGCTTAGCTGCAGTCCAGGACTCGCCTGAGTTCTCTCACTCGGAGACTTAGCTGCAGTCCGGCACTCGCCTAAGTTTGAAAAAATCCTACCGAGTGGTGAGCAATCCTTCCACTAGGGGGCTTAGCTGCAGTCCAGTACTCGCATGAGTTCTCTCACTCGGAGACTTAGCTGCAGTCTAGCACTCGCCTAAGTTTGAAAAAATCCTACCGAGTGGTGAGCAATCCTTCCACTCGAGGGCTTAGCTGCAGTCCAGTACTCGCCTGAGTTCTCTCACTCGGAGGCGTAGCTGCAGTCCGGCACTCGCCTATGTTTGAAAAAATCCTACCGAGTGGAGAGCAATCCTACCACTCGGGGGCTTAGCTGCAGTCCAGTACTCGCCAAAGTTCTCTCACTCGGAGACTTAGCTACAGTCCTGCACTCGCCTAAGTTTGAAAAAAATCCTACCGAGTGGAGACCAATCGTCCCACTCAGGGGCTTAGTTGCAGTCCAGTACTCGCCTAAGTTCCCTCACTCGGAGACTTAGCTGCAGTCCGGCACTCGCCTATGTTTGAAAGAAATCCTACTGAGTGGGGAGCGATCCTCCCACTCGGAGACTTAGCTACAGTCCGATACTCACCTAAGTTTGAAAAATCCTACTGAGTGGAGAGCAATCCTCCCACTCGGGGGCTTAGCTGCAGTCCAGTACTCGCCTAAGTTTGAAAAAATCCTACCGAGTGGAGAGCAATCCTCCCACTCGGGGGCTTAGCTGCAGTCCAGTACTCGCCTAAGTTTGAAAAAATCCTACTGAGTGGAGAGCAGTCCTCCCACTTGGGGGCTTAGCTGCAGTCCAGTGCTCGCCTAAGTTCTCCCACTTGGAGGCTTAGCTGCGGTCCAGTACTCGCCTAAGTTTGTAAAATCCTACCGAGTGGAGAGCAGCCCTCCTACTCGGGGGGCTTAGCTGCAGTCCAGCGCTCGCCTATGTTTAAAAAATCCTACCGAGTGGAGAACAATCCTCCCACTCAGAGGCTTAGCTGCAGTCCAGTACTCGCCTAAGTTCGAAACATATCCCTATCTGCAAGGATGAAGAGGTGCAGGTCGACCGCAACCTTCTCCTTCGAAGCTACAGCACAAGTACAATGTCCGCTCCATCCCTATCCGCAAGGATGACGAGGTGCAGGTCGACTGCAACCTTCCCCTTCTGAGCTACGCCACAAGTACAACGTGTGCTCCATCCCTATCCGCAAAGAGGACGAGGTGCAGGTCGACTGCAACCTCCTCCTTCGGGACTACGCCACAAGTACAATGTGCGCTCCATCCCTATCCGCAAGGGCGACGAAGCGCAGGTCGACTGGAGTCGCCATCTCAAAGCTGTGTCTCCAGCGCAAAGACTATTCCGAGCAGAGAACAAAGTCCACTTGAAGGCAAAACGCAAGCATATTCGGAAATAAACCAAATTCGGATAAATCCTAAGGTTCCAAGCAGCAAACCAAAAGTATTCGAGCATCAAGCCCGAAGGAGTTTAATGGTTACATCAACCACTCGGCATTCCGAGGCAAATTTAATGCAGAATCAAGTCTCATAAGTTTGTTCACTCGGCAGGAGGAGGGCTGGCAGGCTCCACGAATTCGTCCAGGTCGATCCCATCCGCTATCTGAGTTGGCAGCAGCGATGAAAGTCTCCATGAAGGACTAGAAGTCATGCTTTTTGGTGTTAGCGACCTTGATCGCCGCCAGCTTGTCTTCACGAGCTTCCTTGCAGTGGACTCACACCAAAGACAACGCCACGTCAGCACCACACCGGGCGGAAGACTTCTTCCATTCCTGCACTCGGTCAGGGATCTCGTTGAGTCGAGCCAGCAGGGATTCCAGGTCATTTTGAAGCGTCTCCCTTGGCCAGAGCAATTAGTCGACTCGTGAGACTGCCTCCTTCAGGCGCGCGAGGTAGCTTGTGACGCTGGCGACACGAGACTCCAGTCGGAGCATGTTCATTGCAGTTTCGTTGCAAACTGGAGAAGCGATAGGGTACAGACCCGTCTCGACCTTTCCAGTTTCCTCGCCAAAGTCTTGGCAGAATTCTGCAGCCGAAAATAAGTGAGTCCACCGGATAGGATCTGTTCGAAAGCATCAACACAGTCGGTCTAAAAGAAATACCTTCCAGCATAAGATAAAGCTTCTTGGTGAGAGTTCTCAAATAAGCCTTCGTGTCATTCCTCTTGTGGACCGCAGACTCCAGATTTTCATTCAGGGAAATTTTGTCCTTCTTCAGACGAGTCACCTCTCAGTTAGACTCGTTGAGACAGGACTTCAGCTTGGTCACCTCCCCTTCCAGTGTTTCGACTAAAGCCAGCTTCTGGTCTGCGAGGGCAGTTTTATCTTGGGCTTCCTTCTGTGCAGCGGCGAGGTCCGAGTCCTTCTTATCCAGAGCCAACTTCATTTTCTCTGCAAAAGAAGCAATCGGATCAGACAAGAGCTCGAAGAAATGTTTAAAAAAACAGTCGATGGGCAGTTACCTTCCAAACCAGCAGCTTCGTCTTGAGCTTTCTTCAGATTCTGCTGGGCCAACTCCAAGTCGAGGTTGAGTTGTCTTTGCTTCTCCTCAAGTTCAGCAAACTTGGAAATGAGAGTACAAGACTTCTGCAGAAGGCAAAAGACATGTCAATCGACAAGATCAAAGGTTGTTCACTTCCGAGTGGATAAAACTTAAAGAAATTCGCTTAGACCCCAGCGGACTGCGGTCTCGGGGGCTACACCCAGCGGGTGCACTTGGCGTGCCCCCGCTGATTCAGACCCCACTCGATCGGTCCGCCCGGATCGAGTATAAAAAACACCGTTCACACCCTAGTCGACTGCCCGTAGTCGACTGCGGTCTCAGGGACTACACCTAGTGGGTGCACTTATCGTGCCCCCACCGGTTCAGATCCTACTCGACCGGTCTGCCCGAGTCGAGTGGAAGAAAAGAAAGGAAGGTAGAACTCAGACCCCAGTCAACTGCTAGCAGTCGACTGCGGTCTCGGGGACTACACCCAGTGGGTGCACTTAGCGTGCCCCCACCGGTTCAGATCCTACTCGCCCAGACTGAGTGGAAGAATGCAACTACCAAAGACAACAAAACACCCAGTGGGTGCACTGATTCGACGCAAACAACAGGGGATTGTATAGAAGAAAATTTTTCGGGTAGCATATCCTGATAGAACAAGGGCAGTCGAAAAGTCTACTTACATGGACATTGGCCCGGAGAGCAGCGCTGGCGTCGTAGGCAGCCTGGCTATTCTCATGCACCATCTTCATCTGCTCCATCATCACGTCAGCCTGTCGGATGGCTTCTACAGCCGCTTCCGACTGGTTGTCCGGAACGGGGTAGCTGGTGAAGAAGAGAGCAGGCGACCAAGGTGCAACAGCTTGGACCTCCGAGGCGTGAGATGGGACGACTGAAGGAATCACTGGTACAGTCGACGGTGCAGGGCGCTCACTCGACAAGGGTACAACGAAGGTTACAGAGGCCCCGCCCACATCTTCAGATTGATAGACGGTTGGTGTTGTCGTTGGTCCCCGCTGAGACGCCTTACCAGCCATCACCTTTTTATTCTTCCTGGGCCTAAGAGCCACATCTTCATCGTCATCTGGGAGATCGATGACGTTGGTGGAGCTGCGGAGAAGATCAGTCGACTCTAACGTAAACCGCTAGAATTCAATCGACCGAGTAGTCAAGAGCAAGATCATAAATGTTTTTACCTGGGTTGGAGGTGACCGCATCTTCCATCTCCTCGTCTCGGTACTCGAGAGAAGAGGATCCTGATGTAGCAGCACTACAAAGGCCCGCACCCAGTCGGTTACGTTCTGTTCCTCGAGTCGACAAAAAAAAACAAGTCAGATGATTACCCGGAGGTAGTAGGGATGGTCACTTTGATCCTGGTGAGAGCTTTTGGCAGTTTGGAGGAGGTGGCTTTCGGTGCTTTTGGCGCTAGAGGCAGTACAACCTTGGGCTGCTACGGAGCCTTCTCAATCGGCACTGGGGAAGACGTCCTGGGACGCTTCGAAGACTGCCCAGTCGGTGCGGTCACCAGGTCCGGAGTGCTCGTCAGGTCGTGAGCGTGTTTGGATCTCCTCTCCCTGCGAGGAGGCGAGTCGACCTCTTCGTCTTCAGTCGATTCGTCACTCTCCTCGTCCTCCTCAGCATCCGAGCGCCACTCGCCGCTCTCGCCCCCGCTCGCTCCTTCCTCGACGTCTTGCTCCTGCACTCCATTGGGCATCGAGTACATGTCAATGAGGGCCTGAAAAGACAACGATCAAAAGAAATTCAGTCGACCATCGACAAGGTGTCAAATAGTGAATCGGAAAGATACTTGGTAAAATAGAATCATACCTGCTCCAGCTGGCGCGAGTGGTCGAATGGAATCACCCTCCTAGACCCCCGGGGGTTGTCTTTGTTGCTGGTGATTCCCATCAGCCACTTCTCCAAGATATCCTCGCTGACGTCCTCCGGGTGGATCCGAGTGGAGTCCTCGAGTCCAGAGTACATCCACATTGGATGATCACGAGCCTGAAGCGGTTGGATGTGTCGACCAAGAAAGACCTCCAGCAGGTCCACCCCAGTCACCCCGTCGCGGACGAGTAGGACGACCCGCTCGACCAGCACCTTGACCTGTGCCGTCTCTTCTGGGACCACCTTCAGGGAGGAGGGCTTCTCCACTCGAGCCAGAGAAAAGGGAGGAAGTCCAGTCGACTGACCTGGGGTTGGCTGGTCCTTACAGTAAAACCAAGTCGACTGCCAGCCCCGGACCGAGTCGGGAAGGATCATTGCTGGGAAGGTGCTCTTGTTCCTCATCTGGATCCCCAGGCCCCGCACATCTGGATCACGTGTGTCCTCTCATCACTCGGATTGGCCTTTTTAACCGACTGGGAGCGGCAGGTGAAGATGTGTTTGAAAAGACCCCTGTGCGGTCGACAGCCCAAGAAATTTTCACACATTGACACGAAAGCAGCCAGATAGACTATGGTGTTTGGAGTGAAGTGGTGGAGCTGAGCCCCAAAGAAGTTCAAAAATCCCCAAAAGAAAGGATGGGGAGGCAGAGAAAACCCGCGATCGACGTGGGTGGCGAGGAGAACGTACTCACCCTCCCTTGGCTGCCGCTCGGTCTCCTTCCCCGGGAGCCGCGCCGATTTGTGGGGGATCAGTCCCCCCTCCACCAGGTCGTCGAGGTCGTCCTGGCTGATCGTCGAGCGGATCGAGTCACCCTGGATCCAGCCCCGCGGCAGGCCGGATCTCGACGAGGATTCGCCCCGGCTGGTCCGCTTGCCCTTCGCCTTCGCGGTCGCCTTCTTTGCGCGCTCCAGCGCCACCGTCTTCTCTTTTCCCATGGCGGCGGATCGAGTTCGAGCGAGGGTTCGGCGACGAGAGCAGGAGCAAGCGTGGCGGAGAGGTCGAATGAAGAAGAAAAGAGAATGGGAGCACACGGGGCAGAGACCCGGTCCGATGCCTTTTATAAGGTCGTTCCCCGAGTGACTGACTGGTGGCACGGAGTACGTGGCAAAAAAGGTGGCACGGAGATCGACGAGACTTGCCTAATCCATCCCGATTACCACGGCCCCACCCGTCTGGCGCGCTTCCTGAAATTCGAATCCCTCGAAATCAGCGGAGAGCAGAGCAACTTGTCAGACTGAAAACGTTCTCTACATTATCATTCGGAATTCTACCATGAAAATTCACTCGACAAAAACCAAGAATGGACCAAGGCGACTGAAGAAGAAGTTGACGTTGTCTCCTCAGTTCATGGCTCCAGAACAAGTTATACTTGCAGCACGAAGAATGAGTCGAAAGAGTTCCCAACTCCTTCCGCACTCAAAGCCTGATCCATTCGGGGGCTAATGACGAAGCTATGTACCTAGGGTATGGTCATGGATCTGTCCAAGATACCCTCCCCAAGGACATCTCTAAAAGAACCAGAAGCAGTCGAAGAGAGATCATCATCCACTCGACCATGAAGTTATGTTCCACTCGACAGCTTTGAAGACACTCGACCGTGCGAACAACCACTCGACCACCAGAAGATGTGAGGCCACTCACTCTGCAACGGTCAGGATTTAAGTCATAGCTTTAATAATCATTTATAGCACTTTACTCCGGACGTTACCAGTAACACTCCTCCTTTATGAACATTGAACCCTGTGTAACGGAGGGGAGCTGGGGTCCTGGCGCACTCTATATAAGCCACCCCCTCCTCTGGGACAAGGGTTCACACCTTTTGTAATTCACACGCATATATCCAGTCGACCGCCTCCGGGCTCCAAGACGTAGGGCTGTTACTTCCTCCGAGAAGGGCCTGAACTTGTAAAACTCGCGTGTACAACTCCTCCATAGCTAGGATCTTGCCTCTACATTCCTACCCCCTATTCTACTGTCAGGTTTAGAACCACGATAGTGGCGACTTCCAAGACGCCTATGTTGGCGCCCACGATGTGCTCTTCTCAGGTTGTGCGCGACGAGCAGCGTCACCCCACTGGTGACCCCGGGCGCCGCCATGGGAAGAGTCCCGTGCCTCATTCACGGGACGTAGAGGGCCAGCTCGCACGCCGAGGCTCTGGCAAAAATGGTGCACAGCCGCAAGGCCGTGATAGAGGTCCTTCTAACGTGGTTAGAAGTCGGAGCGCGTCACGGTCCACGCAGCTTTCGCTGCCACCCACGCCAGCAGAAGTTCTAGCGCGCGCACAGTTGCTCCTCGACTTTCCTCCTGCTGTGAAAAAGCTCGACGAGTGGAGAGCCACCATATGGAGCCTCGTCGGCGTTGCCAACAAAGATGAGCCGCGACCAGCGGGGCCCTCAGGCCGGCACTCGGTCGATCCACCGCGTGCCAGTGGTGGAAGGGTCGGAGGTGCTGCAGCCACAGTGCACTCTCTTCCCCCATGCCAGCCACCGTTGGTGTCGGTCCGTCGTCATGACGCTTGTGATAACATTTCCATAGTGACGTCCGAACCACGGACCCACTGCGATCAACGCCAAGTTCTTTGGGAGCGAGCCCATGAAGACGCTCGAACCACCATCGAGCGCCGGCATGATGCACGCCACCAGTCAGATAGGCGGGAGGGGCCCACAATGGACCACCCAGCACCGGGAGGCTCTGGCGGCCTACCCTACGAGGTGGGTTGCTCAACCTTTACCCGTGAGTTGCGGCAGTTCTAGTGGCCCTCCCACCGCACGTTGAAGCCCGATGTTGGCGAGAAGTACAACGGCAAGACCCACCCGTCGGAGTTCCTCAGCATCTACACCATGGTGATGCAAGCTGCTGGTGCTCGCGACGACAAGGTGCTTGCCAATTACTTCCCGTTGGCGCTTAAACCCAATGTCATGTCATGGTTGATGCACTTGCCGGCGGATTCCATTTCTTCTTGGCCGGATTTGTGTCATGAGTTCGTTGGCGCCTTCACTGGAGGCCACCAAGCTCATGGCCAGGCAAGAGATTTGCATATTATCCCCTAGAAGGAAGGTGAAAACCTGCGCAAGTACATATAGAGGTTCAGCAGGGTGCAGTACAGCATCCCAGATGTTCATCCCGCCGCCGTGATCAGTGCATTCCATCAGAATGTGCGCAACCACAAGATGCGTGAAGAGCTGGCGATGAACAAGGTCAAAGATGTGGCCGAACTTTACGTTCTGCCCGATAGGTGCGCTCGAGCTGAAGAGGGGAGAAAGTACCCCGGCAAGGACGCTGGTGCGGAAACCGACTCCACAGACGAAGACACAGCCGCCCCGACAAGGAACGGCCGGCGCCACAACAGGAAGCGCAATGGCAAGACCGTGCTTGCCGTCGAGGAATCCGAGGACACCGGCGCTGCCAAAAAGGCCAAGGTAGACGACCCCGGCAAGGAAATTGCCGGGTGTGCCGCTTGCCGGGCCTTGGCGGCTGCCGACAAGCGAGGAGGCTCTGACAACAGTACTGCAAGATCCACCGCACCAAGGGGCATGACCTCCAAAATTGCCGACAAGTTGAGCTGCTTGCCGAGAAGCAAAAAGCTGACTATGAGAGGCGGGACAAGGAGAAGGGTCGGGATGGTGCTGAAGGATCCGACAAGAAGCATGGCAGCCAAGTGGGTCGCAGCGGCAAGGATAACCAGCAAGAGAGGCCTGCCCGGGCCACGACAAGAAGCAGGAAGACGACGGTCATGACAAGGACGACGAGTCCGGCGAGCATGAGTTCCAGAAGGCTACGGAGGCCATGTGCATCGAAGGTTGCGCCTCGCTGCACACCTTTCACCGCCAGCTCAAGCAGTGAGCGCATGAGGTCACATCAATGGAACCATCATTCTATGCCCGAAAGCCACTGAAGTGGTCCAGCACGCCTATCATTTTTAACACCGAGGATCTCCCTGATCGCACAACTGCGGTCGGGTGTTCTCCATTGTTGGTCTCGCCAACGATATGCAACCTCAAGGTGAAAAAAATGCTAGTTGACGGCGGGGCCGGTCTGAACTTGATCTCGCCTATTGTGATCAAAAGGCTGCAGATTCCTGATGGAGACCTCGAAGAGACGGTCACGTTTCAAGGGGTTAACCCGGGAAGGAGTCAGCCGAAGGGCAAGGTCACGCTGCTCGTGACGTTTGGAGGCAAGTTAAACTACATGACAGAGAAGATTGTTTCGATGTAGCCGATATCCCCTTGCGCTACAACAGGATCGTTGGCCGTCGGGCACTAGCTAAGTGATGTCTACTACACAACCTTCTTCTTGTAGACGTTGTTGGGCCTCCAAGTGCAGAGGTTTGTAGGATAGTAGCAAATTTCCCTCAAGTGGATGACCTAAGGTTTATCAATCCGTAGGAGGCGTAGGATGAAGATGGTCTCTCTCAAGCAACCCTGCAACCAAATAACAAAGAGTCTCTTGTGTCCCCAACACACCCAATACAATGGTAAATTGTATAGGTGCACTAGTTCGGCGAAGAGATGGTGATACAAGTGGTATATGGATAGTAGATAAAGGTATTTGTAATCTGAAATAATAAAACAACAAGGTAACGAATGATAAAAGTGAGCGGAAACGGTATTGCAATGATAGGAAACAAGGCCTAGGGTTCATACTTTCGCTAGTGTAAGTTCCCTCAACAATACTAACATAATTGGATCATAAAACTATCCCTCAACAAGCAACAAAGAGTCACTCCAAAGTCACTAATAGTGGAGAACGAACGAAGAGATTATGGTAGGGTACAAAACCACCTCAAAGTTATTCTTTCCAATCAATCCGTTGGGCTATTCCTAAAAGTGTCACAAACAGCCCTAGAGTTCTGTCACATCCCTAGTTCTGGTATGACCTAGACTAGCTAGTCATTTGTGCATCATTTTTAAATTCCATTTAAATTTGAAATGGGGATTTGTGAAACCCTCAGAACTCATTTCTAGAAATGACCCAGATAAAAATTGCTCCAAAAAGGTCCAAGAAAATGTTCATGTTGCTCTCTGAAAATATTGGTCAGAGGTAAAATTCAAACAAATATTTTCAGGAGCTCATAAATATTTATTTTGGCCATTTGGAATTAATCAAGTATTTATTTGCGTTGGATAAATATTTTTATATATACAAAATATTGTCCAATATTTCTGAATTTTTGTGAGGGGCTTTGGAGTGGTCAAACTAGTCCCTACTAAAATTTACAGAAAAAAATAAGTTGATTTAGTATTTTACTAAATCAGAACAAATGCCAGAAAAATAGAAAAAGAAAACAGGAAAAGGAAAGGCTTACCTGGCACTCACCTGGCAGCCCTTCTGGCCGGCCCAGCCCACCAGGGGCAGGGAGGTCTTCTTCCTCCCACCAGTCGGATGCACGGCGCGTGCCCGACGCGCGCCTCCCTGCTTGCTCCCGCGACCCCTAGAGATGCCACGCAGACCCCCTCGACTCTCTCTCACTCTCCCTTCGCTCTCCGCTCTCTCCCCTAGCCTCTAGCCCCTCTCCCGAGCAGACCCGAACCCGCTCGTCGCCACCAACGCCGTTCACCGTAGCCACGGTGCCCCTCTGGGCCTATCATCTTGCCCCAGAGCTCCGCCTCGCCGCCTGCTACGTCCTCAACAAGCCAGGCGACCCGAGAAGCTCTACATCAACACCATCTCCATCTTCTTCATCGCCGGCCATTGAAGCTCGCCGGCGTGGATTCGCGAGCTCCAGACCCTCGCCGGCCTCGGCGTTGACTCTGCTGGATTCGCCATGAGCCCATGTTTCTTTCCCCTCTCTCCCCGTGCTCGTCTGCGCCTTCTAGCCACCCTGGCCATCGGAGCCGATTGCTCATCGCCGCCGGCCATGTCACCACCGCGGCTACGGCCGTGCAAGCATGCGTCCAAGCTTACCACTGAGCTCACCGCACCCCCACGAGTCCAACGCGCCTAACCGCGGCTCCTGCCATGGCCTGCACCGTCGACTCGTTCGACGCCCGAACGACGGCCGCCGCACTTGTCATCACCGCCGTCATTTTGGGCCATCTCCGGCGAAGCTGAGGGCACCACTGGATGCGCGCAAGCGCCAGCAACCCGTAGCCACAAACCGCTTGTCGAACGGTGGCCTGTAGAGCAAACTCGACGCGGGCACCGCCGCGGCCTGTCGTCGCCGGCGGTTAAACGCCGGTGGCTGACGTGGCACCATTAGTTAGGTGCTAATCATGTTTAGTTATTGCCTGTGTCAATGACATGTGGGTCCCCGAGCATAGTTAGGTTAGTCTAATTTTCTGTTAATATTAGTACTAATACGTGTGGGCCCCACGTGTCAGCTTTGACTTTGGTCAAGTCAACATGGACCGGTCCCACCTGTCATCCACCTAACCAGTCTGAGACACTGACATATGGGTCCCACAGGTCAGGTTTGACCTGGCCGACCCAGTTGACCTGCTGACGTCACAGCTATGTCATGCTGACGCAGTAAGTCATTTTCTGAATTTTATATAATTAGAAAATTTCAGAAAATGTCTAAAACTTCTAAAAATCATAGAAATTCAATCGTAGCTCCGAATGAAATAAATTATATATGAAAAATTATTAGAAAAATGCAAGGAATCCATTTATGCCAGTTACATGCATGAAAATCCAACTTATACATGCTGTATAAGTGAAAACATAATATGGGCATTTTAAATGCTTCATTTTGAATTGCATTTGAATCTTTCATTCAAATGGGCTTCAACCAACTTGGTAGCATCTTGCATTAGCCCAAACACTAGCATTGGCACATGTCATGTTCATGCATCATTTTGTTGCATTTGTTTGTGTGTTGATCGCCGGCACCGTTTCTTCTTGATAGGTTCCACTCCGGAAGGTGTTCCCGAGTACCTGTCAAAGGAGCCGTACCCCTTCGTCGTTCTATCAGGAAAGCAAACCCCCTTGATCATCTCGATAAATCCCACTCTCTCGCTCCTGCTCCTTTACTGCATTAGGACAACAACGATTCAAACTGCTACTTTCTGCTGCGGTAGCTGAACCCATTCCTCTGCATGACTTGTCATTGCCATAGTAAATAGTTGAAACCCACTAGCATGAGTAGGAGTTGCTTGAGCCTTGATGTGCCTACTCATCCATGCTTATTTTCCTTATGCCATCTATGCTTAGAGTTGTGTCAGGTCTGATTCATCGGGAATGAATCGGAGTGGTGAACATGTCCTACAAGTAAAGGCTAAGTGTGTGAACACGTTTTGGTAAAGGTAGCGATGAGAGGCCATGTAGGAATACATGGTGGGTTGTCTCATTGGAATCATCCTTAACCACTGAGTTCTGTGTATGTTATCCAAGTCTAGTTACTACCACACATTGGGTTCCGGTTATCCGCCCCCTCTCGGCTTATTAATCCACTTGATCTCTGTCCAGGATTTGCAACTAGTTTCTGGCGTTTGTAGGTAGTGCTACATGTCTACCAGGTGGTGTCCGACAGGACGGGCTTGGGACAGACTAGGCATCGTGGCACGGTGTACCAAGTGGCACCCGGATGGTGGGCTTGGGAACCCTGCACACATCGTTTGGGGCCGTGAGCGACACCCCGGCCGGATCTCCTTGCGGATGGAACCTGAATATGCGATAAACCTGGACGAGAGACTTGTGTGGTTAGTCAGGTCGTGGCCGACACCCTCGCCCAACTTCCGCTTGAAGGTTGCTGAGGTACATGACGTGTACAGGGCTATAAGTCGCGAGAGCGTGTGTGAAGAAGTACACCCCTGCAGGGTCAACATTATCTATTCGAATAGCCGTTTTCCTCGGATATGGAAACTTGGAGGACTTATGTAGTACATAGACAACTTGAAGTGGATACTCTAAAATCCGCAAGATAAGTGTGAGTGCTATGGATGGCCTTCTCGTAGGGAGACGGGAACGGATCCATAGTGGAGTGTTCATATGGTGAATATGTGGACTCGTGTGCGTCTTCTCACCTCAAAGAAGTTTCTGATACTCGTAGTATAGGTTAGCCACTGAGTCAAAGCTGGCTTGCTGCTGTTAAAACTCCGCCACCCCCCTTTGTTGATAATGTTGCATGTGTAGATAGTTCTGATGTAAGACTTGCTGAGTACCTTTGTACTCACGTTTGCTT
Organism: Triticum urartu; assembly: GCF_056163025.1. NCBI lineage: Eukaryota > Viridiplantae > Streptophyta > Magnoliopsida > Poales > Poaceae > Triticum > Triticum urartu. The sequence goes on along the minus strand of NC_141878.1, from coordinate 188,185,774 downwards.
ATTTATGTTTTGCAGTTGGTTACACTAGTGACTTCAACGAGTAGCTTGTATCCCAGCTACGATCTTGTACCCTTGGGAGGGTCGCGTTTAGTCAGGCTTCTTAGTCTTTTCCTTTTGTAGTTGTCTGTACTCAGACATGTAATGTTTCCGTTGCTTGTATGCTCTGAATGATGGGTCATGAGACCCCTGTTTGTATTGAATGCTATGTGGCTCTTCTGGGCCTTTATCTATATGAGTTTGAGTTATGTTGTGATGCCATGTTGTACAACTCATACTTGCATGTTATGCGTACGTGTAACGTGTATTGCTATGTGTGGGATCCGACAACCTAGTTGTTTACCTCTGGTAGCCTCTCTAATGGGGAAATGTAGTCTTGTGCTTCCATGAGTCATAGTAGTCCGCAACAGCCCGGTTCACCGGAGTCCTGCTAGCCCAGCACTACTGCTCCGGAACACTTGACTGGCCGGCATGTGATTCACTTCGTTCCTGTGTCTGTCCCTTCGGGGAAATGTCACGCGGTGACATCCGGAGTCCTGCCTAGCCTGCTACATCCCGGGTTCACGGAGTCCTGTTAGCCCAGTGCTACAGCCCGGATTCATACGCTGTTGACCGACAAGCTCGAGGTTGATTCATGTATGCCTGTCCCTATAAGTTAGTGCCACTTTGGGTTCACGACTAGTCATGTCGGCCCGGGTTCTGTCATATGGATGCTAGCGACACTATCATATACGTGAGACAAAAGGCGCGAACGGTCCCGGCCGGGTAAGGTGGCACCCGTGGGAATACCGTGCGTGAGGCCACAAAGTGATATGAAGTGTTACATGCCAGATCTGTGTGACTTAGGATCGGGGTCCCGACAGTGTTGGTATCAGAGCCTGACTGACTGTAGGATTACCAAGCCAAACTGGTCGAAGTTAAGTCTAGAAATGCTTTAGTCATATAAGGGAATTGATTGTGGAAGGGAACGTAAGGCTCTTTTTACGCCTTTACCTCATGTCATTCTTTCTGAGTCAGGCTCTTCTTTTCTACGAGGGTTAAGGCCTAGGCTTCTCCTCTATCTCTCAGGATGACGTGTTACTAAACCGTAAAGTCTTAGGATTGTCGGGTTGTGTCTCCGTACAGTTCTACTACTTCCGTGTGTCCTCAGTTGACCCAGAACCTTGATATTATGATGCTGATTGATTATGCTATTCCTTGATGAATGTCTCAAAAATCCTTTTGAGCATTTACATCCGTTATGCTGCCGAAATTGTCCCAGGATTTCAAGAGTTTCCAATGCTTTTGCATTACATTCCGCATCCTTATGTCGATGCTAATTCCATCTTTGTTTCCTTGGTTTCTGTGCTAGGATGTCGTCTGCTAACCGAGGTTTAGTTGCTCATAGCAAGAACCACAGAGATGGTAGGGATGAGGATCCTCCTGACCATCCTTTGATGGCAGAGTTCTTGTTAGCATCCGAGAGGAACAAGCGTGAGACTAACCGCTTGCTGGCACAAATTAAGCAGAACACCGCACATCAGTGTAAGAAGTGGGTTTCCATCACCGACTTCATTGGTCTGAAACCACCCACTTTCCATCTTTCCATTGAGCCACTCGATGCGGATGACTGGCTCCGGAGCATCACTCACAAGTTGCTTTCTGCGAACGTGGCTGAAGGTGACAAGGTCACCTATGCTACCTATCACCTGGAAGGTCCTGCTAGTATCTGGTGGCAGAGCTATGAGGCTATGCTTCCAGCTGGTCAGATTCCTACCTGGAGGGATTTCACCGAGGCTTTTTGTGAGCACCACATTCCTCAGGCTCTCATTGACCGCAAGAGGGAAGAGTTCTGTAGTTTTACCCAGGGTAAGCTGCCTGTTGATGCTTATAGTAGAGAGTTTGGAAACCTCGCCTGCTATGCTACAGAAGAAGTGTCCACGGATGCTAAGAAGCAGGCTAGGTTCCAGAAGGGTCTCAACCCTAAGTTGCGTCGTGATCTCCACCAGCATCATTGTGATACTTTCCAGGCTCTTGTGAACAAGGCCATTAATGCAGAGACAGCTCAGCTCACTTACGAGGAGTCTCGTAAGCACAACCGTGATATGGGTTCTTCCTCCCGCTCTGGCTCTCAGAAGCGACGGATTTGGATTCCGAACTCAGCTCTTCCACCTGGATATGCACCGAGGCCATCCGATGTGGTGCCTTACCTAGCTCAGCAACGTGCTCCACCCAGGCCTATTAGTGGACCACTTGCCAATGTAGGTCCACGTCCTACCTCAGGAACTTGCTTCACCTGCGGAGAACCAGGACACTATGCACGTGACTACCCTCAGTCTAGTTATACTCCACCCCAGTCTGAGAGGTCTGTTGGCCGTGAAAAGCCATTAGTCAAGATGATCAGTACCAAGCCAGTCTCCATTGAACGAGCATGTGTGCACCATGTCTCAGCTATAGAAGCTCAAGATGATCCCGACGTCATACTGGGTACGCTTCTTGTCAATTGTCACCCAGCTTCAGTTCTGTTCGATAATGGAGCATCCCACTCCTTCATATCCGAAGGTTATGCTCGGTTGCACGACATGTCATTTTGTGATATGCCAACTCCACTAATAATCCAGACTCCTGGTTCCAAATGGCAAACCTCCAAGGTAAGCCATGGTAATGAAATCCTTGTTGACAGACTGGTATTCCTTGCTTCTTTGATATCTCTCAAGTCCTCAGATATTAACATCATCTTGGGTATGGACTGGATGACAGCTCATCATGCCAAGATCGATTGTTACACCAGATTTGTTCAACTTACACATCCATCTGGCAAAATAGTCACTGTCTCCACTAGAGTTGCAAGGCGTCAACTCTATTCTCTTAATGCCAGCCCTCTTCCAGTCCTTGAAGATATTCCGGTAGTCCATGACTTCTCGGATGTTTTTCCAGAAGAACTGCCAGGTGTCTCACCTGACAGAGATGTAGAGTTTGTCATAGAACTTATCCCAGGAACTGTTCCAATCTCTAGGAGACCATACAAGATGGCACCTTTGGAGTTAGCCGAGCTTAAGAAACAGCTTGATGAGTCCTTGCAAAAGGGTTTCATCCGTCCCAGTTCTTCTCCTTGGTCTTGTCCTGTCCTCTTCGTCAAGAAGAAGGATGGTACAGATCGGATGGTTGTAGATTATCGCCCTGTTAACGTGGTCACGATAAAGAACAAGTATCCACTCCCCAGGATCAACGACCTATATGATCAGCTCGCTGGATCCTCAGTCTTTTCCAAGATGGATTTGAGGTTAGGCTACCACCAAATCAAAATCAGAAACGGGGACATCCCCAAAACGGCCTTTGTCACTCGTTATGGTCAATACGAGTACACCGTGATGTCTTTCGGCCTAACCAATGCTCCAGCTACTTTCTCCCGCTTGATGAACTCGATCTTTATGGAGTACTTAGATAAGTTCGTCGTGTTTTATCTCGATGATATTCTTATTTACTCAAAGAACGAGGTAGAGCATGCCGAACATCTTAGGCTTGTGTTAGAAAAACTCAGAGAGCACCGCCTTTATGCCAAGTTCTCCAAATGTGAATTTGGTTGCCAGAAGTGACCTATCTGGGCCACGTGATCTCTAGTAAGGGCATTGTTTTCAATCCCGAGAGAGTCAAAGCCGTTCTCGATTGGACTCCACCCGAAACGGTCAAACAAGTTAGGAGTTTCCTTGGTCTAGCCAGTTATTGTCGCCGCTTCGTTGAAAACTTCTCCAAAGTGGCCAAACCCCTCACGGAGCTTCTCAAGAAAGATAAAAGGTTTGAGTGGACCCCACAGTGTGAGCACAATTTTCAGGAACTGAAAAGATGCCTAACTTCTGCGCCCATACTCGTGCCACCAGATTTCACTAAAGACTTTGTTATCTATTGCGACGCTTCGCGTCAAGGACTAGGTTGCATTATTATGCAGGATCGTCATGTGATTGCCTATGCATCTCGACAGTTGCATCCACATGAGGAAAATTATCCTACACATGATCTGGAGCTTGCAGCCGTAGTCTATGCACTTAAGACTTGGCGACATTACCTTCTTGGTAACCGTTGCGAAATCTACACTGACCATCAGAGTCTCAAGTATATCTTCACCCAACCGGATCTGAATCCCAGACAGAGACGTTGGTTGGAGTTGATCTCGGATTACAACTTAGGAATCACCTACACCCCAGGCAAAGCCAATGTCATGGCTGATGCTTTAAGTCGTAAATCCTATTGCAACAACCTCATGTTGCAACTATGACAACCACCCCTCCATGAGGAATTCTGTAAGCTTAACCTTCACATAGCTTCTCGTGGTTCCCTTTCTACCTTGGTGGCGAAACCTACCCTTATGGATCAGATCATAGAGGCTCAGAAGCATGATACGGGAATTTCCCGAATCAAGAAGAATATTTCCAAGGGAGTTGCTGGTTGTTTCTCTATGGATGAACGAGGTGTTGTTTAGTTTGGAAACCGTTTGGTGGTTCCCAAATGTCAACAGATGCAGCAACTGATCCTTAAGGAGGCCCATGAATCCCCTCTCACGATTCATCCCGGTAGTACCAAGATGTATCAGGACCTACGCCAGAGGTTCTTGTGGACTAGGATGAAGAGAGAAATCGCTCAGTATATTGCCAACTGTGACGTTTGTCGTCGCGTTAAGGCAGAGCATCAAAGACCTGGTGGCACCCTTCAACCTTTAGCTATTCCCGAGTGGAAATGGGACAAAGTTGGTATGGACTTCATCACCGGTTTTCCCAGGACCAAGAAAGGAAATAATGCTATCTTCGTAGTCATTGATCGTCTCTCCAAAGTGGCTCACTTCCTACCTGTTCGAGAGAGTATCACTGCTAGTCAGCTCGCTGACTTATATATCTCCCGAGTAGTGTCACTCCATGGTGTTCCACTAGAGATCAATTCAGACCATGGCAGTCTTTTCACCTCTCATTTCTAGGAAAGTTTCCAGAATGCCATGGGAACTCATCTTTCTTTCAGTACCGCTTTCCACCCTCAGTCAAGTGGTCAGGTGGAAAGGGTCAACCAAATTCTTGAAGACATGCTTAGAGCTTGCTTTATCTCATTCGGTATGGATTGGGAGAAATTTCTTCCCTTTGCCGAGTTTGCTTATAACAATAGCTACCAATCCAGTCTTAAGAAAGCACCCTTCGAGATTCTGTATGGACGAAGATGTCGAACACCTTTGAATTGGTCAGAAACCGGTGAAAGACAATTCTTTGGACCGGATATGATCCAGGAGGCAGAAGAGTAAGTTCGCATCATTCGTGAGAATTTGAAAACAGCCCAATCTCGTCAAAAGAGCCAGTATGACCGTCGTCATAAGGAAGTGTCTTATGAAGTTGGCGACAAGGCTTACCTTTGGGTTACTCCTTTGAAGGGTACCCATCGTTTCGGTATCAAGGGCAAGTTGGCTCCTCGTTACATTGGTCCTTTTCGCATTCTCGCTAAACGAGGAGAGGTTGCCTACCACTTGGAACTACCCCCACATCTTTCTCGACATCATGATGTCTTCCACATCTCTCAACTCAGTCATTGCTTCTCGGATCCCATCCGCGGAGTGGACCACAAAACGCTTGATCTCCAAGATAACCTCACTTATCGAGAGTACCCCGTTCACATTCTGGATCAAGCAGAGCGTGTCACTCGATGTCATAACATCAAGTTTCTCAAGGTTCAATGGTCTCATCATTCCGAGAGAGAAGCTACCTGGGAGCGAGAAGATCGTCTTCGACTTGAGTTCCCCACTTTCTTTCCGCCAACTCCTGAATCTCGGGATGTGATTCTTCCGAGTGGGGGTGAGTTGTCACATCCCTAGTTCTGCTATGACCTAGACTAGCTAGTCATTTGTGCATCATGTTTAAATTCCATTTAAATTCGAAATGGGGATTTTTGAAACCCTCAGAACTCATTTCTGGAAATGACCCAGATAAAAATTGCTCCAAAAATGTCCAAGAAAATGTTCATGTTGCTTTCTGAAAATATTGGTCAGAGGTAAAATTCAAACAAATATTTTCAGGAGCTCATAAATATTTATTTTGGCCATTTGGAATTAATCCAGTATTTATTTGCGTTGGATAAATATTTTTATATATACAAAATATTGTCCAATATTTCTGAATTTTGGTGAGGGGCTTTGGAGTGGTCAAACTAGTCCCTACTAAAATTTACAGTATAAAATAAGTTGATTTAGTATTTTACTAAATGGGAACAAATGCCAGAAAAATAGAAAAAGAAAACAGGAAAAGGAAAGGCTTACCTGGCGCTCACCTGGCAGCCCATCTGGTCGGCCCAGCCCACCAGGGGCAGGGAGGTCTTCTTCCTCCCGCCAATCGGATGCACGGCGCGTGCCCGACGCGCGCACGGCTGCCGCACGCCACCTCCTGCCTCCCCGCTTGCTCCCGCGACCCCTGGAGACGCCACGCAGAACCCCTCGACTCTCTCTCACTCTCCTTTCCCTCTCTGCTCTCTCCCCTGGCCTCTAGCCCCTCTCCCGAGCAGACCCGAACCCGCTCGTCGCCACCGACGCCGTTCACCGTAGCCACCGTGCCGCTCTGGGCCTCTCATCTTGCCCCAGAGCTCCGCCTCGCCGCCTGCTATGTCCTCAACGAGCCAGGCGACCCGGGAAGCTCTGCATCAACGCCATCTCCATCTTCTTCATCGTCGGCCACTGAAGCTCGCCGGCGTGGATTCGCGAGCTCCAGACCCTCCCCGGCCTCGCCGTTGACTCTGCTGGATTTGCCGTGAGCCCCTGTTTCTTTCCCCTCTCTTCCCGTGCTCGTCCGCGCCTTCTAGCCACCCTGGCCATCGGAGCCGATTGCTCCTCGCCGCCAGCCATGTCGCCACCGCGGCTACGGCCGTGCAAGCACGCGTCCAAGCTTACCACTGAGCTCACTACACCCCCACCAGTCCAACGTGCCTAACCGCGGCTCCTGCCATGCCCTCCACCGTCGACTCATTCGACGCCCGAACGCCGGCCGCCACACTTGTCATCACCGCCGTCGTTCCGGGCCATCTCCGGCGAAGCTGAGGGCACCACTGGATGCGCGCAAGCTCCAGCAACCCGTAGCCACAAACCGATTGTCGAACGGTGGCCTGTAGAGGAAACCCGACGCGGGCACCGCCGCGGCCTATCGTCGCCGGCAGTTAAACGCCGGTGGCTGACGTGGCACCATTAGTTAGGTGCTAATCATGTTTAGTTATTGCCTGTGTCAATGACATGTGGGTCCCCGAGCATAGTTAGGTTAGTCTAATTTTCTGTTAAGATTAGTACTAATACGTGTGGGCCCCACGTGTCAGCTTTGACTTTGGTCAAGTCAACGTGGACCGGTCCCACTTGTCATCCACCAAACTAGTCTGAGACACTGACGTATGGGTCCCACAGGTCAGGTTTGACCTGGCCGACCCAGTTAACCTGCTGACGTCACAGCTATGTCATGCTGATGCAGTAAATCATTTTCTGGATTTTATATAATTAGAAAATTCCAGAAAATGTCTAAAACTTCTAAAAATCATAGAAATTCAACCGTAGCTCAGAATGAAATAAATTATATATGAAAAATTATCATAAAAATGCAAGGAATCCATTTATGCCAGTTACATGCATGAAAAACCAACTTATACATGCTGTATAAGTGAAAACATAATATGGGCATTTTAAATGCTTTATTTTGAATTGCATTTGAATCTTTCATTCAAATGGGCTTCAGCCAACTTGGTAGCATCTTGCATTATCCCAAACACTAGCATTGGCACATGTCATATTCATGCATCATTTTGTTGCATTTGTTTGTGTGTTGATCGCCGGCACCGTTTCTTCTCAATAGGTTCCACTTCGGAAGGTGTTCCTGAGTACCTGTCAGAGGAGCCGTACCCCTTCGTCGTTCTATCAGGCAGGCAAACCCCCTTGAGCATCTCGATAAATCCCACTCTCTCGCTCCTGCTCCTTTACTACATTAGGACAACAACGATTCAAACTGCTACTTTCTGCTGTGGTAGCTGAACCCATTCCTCTGCATGACCTGTCATTGCCACAGTAAATAGTTGAAACCCACTAGCATGAGTAGGAGTTGCTTGAGCCTTGATGTGCCTACTCATCCATGCTTGTTTTCCTTATGCCAGCTATGCTTAGAGTTGTGTCAGGTCTGATTCATCGGGAATGAATCGGAGTGGTGAACATGTCCTACCGGTAAAGGCTAAGTGTGTGAACACATTTTGGTAAAGGTAGCGATGAGAGGCCATGTAGGAGTACATGGTGGGTTGTCTCACTGGAATCGTCCTTAAGCACTGAGTTATGTGTATGTTATCCAAGTCCAGTTACTACCACACATTGGGTTCCGGTTATCCGCCCCCTCTCGGCTTATTAATCCACTTGATCTCTGTCCAGGAGTTGCAACTAGTTTCTGGCGTTTGTAGGTAGTGCTACTTGTCTACCAGGTGGTGTCCGACGGGACGGGCTTGGGACAGACTAGGCATCATGGCACGGTGTACCAAGTGGCACCCGGATGGTGGGCTTGGGAACCCTGCACACATCTTTTGGGGCCGTGAGCGACACCCCGGCCGGATCTCCTTGCGGATGGAACCCGAATAGGCAATAAACCTGGACGAGAGACTTGTGTGGTTAGTCAGGTCGTGGCCGACACCCTCGCCCGACTTCCGCTTGAAGGTTGCCGAGGTACATGACGTGTACATGGCTATAAGTGGCGAGAGCGTGTGTGAAGAAGTACACCCCTGCAGGGTCAACATTATCTATTCGAATAGCCGTTTTCCTCGGATATGGAAACTTGGAGGACTTATGTAGTACATAGACAACTTGAAGTGGATACTCTAAAATCCGCAAGATAAGTGTGAGTGCTATGGATGGCCTTCTCGTAGGGAGACGGGAACGGATCCATAGTGGAGTGTTCATATGGTGAATATGTGGACTCGTGTGCGTCTTCTCACCTCAAAGAAGTTTCTGATACTCGTAGTATAGGTTAGCAACTGAGTCAAAGCTGGCTTGCTGCTGTTAAAACTCCACCCCCCCCTTTGTTGATAATGTTGCATGTGTAGATAGTTCTAATGTAAGACTTGCTGAGTACCTTTGTACTCACGTTTGCTTATTTATGTTTTGCAGTTGGTTACACTAGTGACTTCAACGAGTAGCTTGTATCCCAGCTACGATCTTGTATCCTTGGGAGGGTCGCGTTTAGTCAGGCTTCTTAGTATTTTCCTTTTGTAGTTTTCTGTACTCAGACATGTAATGTTTCCGTTGCTTGTATGCTCTGAATGATGGGTCATGAGACCCCTGTTTGTATTGAATGCTAAGTGGCTCTTCTGGGCCTTTATCTATATGAGTTTGAGTTATGTTGTGATGCCATGTTGTACAACTCATACTTGCATGTTATGCGTACGTGTAACGTGTATTGCTATGTGTGGGATCCGACAACCTAGTTGTTTACCTCTGGTAGCCTCTCTTATGGGGAAATGTAGTCTTGTGCTTCCATGAGTCATAGTAGTCCACTACAGCCAGGTTCACCGGAGTCCTGCTAGCCCAGCACTACTGCTCCGGAACACTTGACTGGCCGGCATGTGATTCACTTCGTTCCTGTGTCTGTCCCTTTGGGGAAATGTCACGCGGTGACATTCGGAGTCCTGCCTAGCCTGCTACATCCCGGGTTCCCGGAGTCCTGTTAGCCCGGTGCAACAGCCCAGATTCATACGCTGTTGACCGACATGCTCGAGGTTGATTCATGTATGCATGTCCCTGTAAGTTAGTGCCACTTTGGGTTCACGACTAGTCATGTCGGCCCGGGTTCTCTGTCATATGGACGCTAGCGACACTATCATATACGTGAGCCAAAAGGCGCAAACGGTCCCAGCCAGGTAAGGTGGCACCCGTGGGAATACCGTGCGTGAGGCCGCAAAGTGATATGAAGTGTTACATGCTAGATCTGTGTGACTTAGGATCGGGGTCCCGACAAGTTCGTACTAGAGTAACAACTTAAGACACAAATCAACCAAAACCCTAATGTCACCTAGATACTCCAATGTCACCTCAAGTATCCGTGGGTATGATTATACAATATACACAATCTCAGATTCGTCTATTCAACCAACATAAAGGACCTCAAAGAGTGCCCCAAAGAAGAATCACGACGAAAACGTGTGCCAACCCCTATGCATAGGTTCATGGGCGGAACCCGCAAGTTGATCACCAAAACATACATCAAGTGAATCACGTGGTATCCCGTTGTCACCACAGATACACACGGCAAGACATACATCAAGATCGTGCCAAACCAAGAACACGAGAGAGAGAGATCAAACACATAGCTACTGGTACATACCCTCAGCCCCGAGGGAGAACTACTCCCTCCTCGTCATGGAGAGCACCGGGATGATGAAGATGGCCACCGGAGAAGGATTGCCCCCTCCGGCAGGGTGCCGGAACGGGTCTAGATTGGTTTTCGGTGGCTACGGAGGCTTCTGGCGGCGGAACTCCCGATCTATTGTGCGTTCTGGAAGTTTTAGGGTATGATGATATATATGGGTGCAGGAAGTACGTCGGAGGAGCCACGGGGGCCCCACGAGGCAGGGGGCGCGCCCCCCACCCTCGTGAGCACCTCCTGTATCTCCTGACGTGGAGTCCAAGTCTATCTGGTGGCTTCCGTTCCAAAAATAACTTCTCCAGTTGATTTCATTCCGTTTCGACTCCGTTTGATATTCCTTTTCTTCGAAACACTAAAATAGGCATAAAACAGCAAATCTAGGCTGGGCCTACGGTTAATAGGTTAGTCCCAAAAATAATATAAAAGTGGATAATAAAGCCCAATATTTCCCAAAACAGTAGATAATATAGCATGGAGTAATCAAATATTATAGATACGTTGGAGACGTATCAAGCATCCCCAAGCTTAATTCCTGCTCGTCCTCGAGTAGGTAAATGATAAAAAGATAATTTTTGATGTGGAATTCTAGTTGGCATAATTTTAATGTACTTCTTCTTACTTGTGATATGAATATTCAGATCCGAAAGATTCAAGACAAAAGTTCATATTGACATAAAAATAATAATACTTCAAGCATACTAATAAAGCAATTATGTCTTCTCAAAATATCATGGCCAAAGAAAGCTATCCCTACAAAATCATATAGTCTGGCTATGCTCTATCTTCACCACACAAAATATTTAAATCATGCACAACCCCGATGACAAGCCAAGCAATTGTTTCATACTTTTGATGTTCTCAAACTTTTTCAATCTTCACGCAATACATGAGCGTGAGCCATGGACATAGCACTATAGGTGCAATAGAATGGTGGTTGTGGAGAAGACAAAAAGAGAGAAGATAGTCTCACATCAACTAGGCGTATCAACGGGCTATGGAGATGCCCATCAATAGATATCAATGTGAGTGAGTAGGGATTGTCATGCAACAGATGCACTAGAGCTATAAATGTATGAAAGCTCAACAAAAGAAACTAGTGGGTGTGCATCCAACTTGCTTGCTCATGAAGACCTAGGGCATTTTGAGGAAGCCCATCATTGGAATATACAAGCCAAGTTCTATAATTAAAAATTCCCACAAGTATATGAAAGTGACAACATATGAGACTCTCTATATGAAGAACATGGTGCTACTTTGAAGCACAATATACGAGACTCGCTATATCATGGTGCTACTTTGAAGCACAAGTGTGGAAAAAAAGATAGTAGCATTGCCCATTTTATTTTCTTTTTCTTTTTTTGGGCCCTCTCCCTTTTTTATGGCCTTTCTCTTTTTTTTGGGCCTTCTCTTTTTTATGGCCTTTCTCATTTCTCTTTTTTGGGAACAATGCTCTATTTAATGATGATCATCACACTTCTATTTATCTACAACTCAAGGATTACAACTCGATAATTAGAACAAGATATGACTCTATATGAATGCCTCCGGCGGTGTAACGGGATGTGCAATGATGCATGAGTGACATGTATGAAAGAATTATGAACGGTGGCTTTGCCACAAATACGATGTCAACTACATGATCATGCAAAGCAATATGACAATAATGAAGTGTGTCATAATAAACGGAACGGTGGAAAGTTGCATGGCAATATATCTCGGAATGGCTATGGAAATGCCATAATAGGTAGGTATGGTGGCTGTTTTGAGGAAGGTATATGTTGGGTTTATGGTACCGGCGAAAGTTGCGCGGTACTAGAGAGGCCAGCAATGGTGGAAGGGTGAGAGTGCGTATAATCCATGGACTCAACATTATTCATAAAGAACTCGCATACTTATTGCAAAAATCTATTAGTTATCGAAACAAAGTACTACGCGCATGCTCCTAGGGGGATAGATTGGTAGGAAAAGACCATCGCTCGTCCCCGACCGCCACTCATAAGGAGGACAATCAATAAATAAATCATGCTCCGACTTCATCACATAACGGTTCACCATACGTGCATGCTATGGGAATCACAAACTTCAACACAAGTATTTCTCAAATTCACAACTACTCAACTAGCATCACTCTAATATTACCATCCTCATATCTCAAAACAATCATCAAGTATCAAACTTCTCTTAGTATTCAACACACTCATAAGAGAATTTTATTATTCTTGAATACCTAGCATATTAGGATTTTAAGCAAATTACCATGCTATTTAAGACTCTCAAAATGATATAAGTGAAGCATGAGAGTTCATCTATTTCTATAATACAAATCTACCACCGTGTTCTAAAAGATATAAGTGAAGTACTAGAGCAAACAACAAACTACTCCGAAAGATATAAGTGAAGATCAATGAGTAGTCGAATAATTACGCAACTATGTGAAGACTCTCTAATATTTAATAATTTCAGATCTTGGTATTCTATTTAAACAGAAAGCAAAGCAAAATAAAATGACATTCTAAGAATAGCAAACATCATGTGAAGAAGCAAAAACTTAGGATCAACCGAAACTAACCGATAGTTGTTGAAGAAGAAAGGTGGGATCCCAACCGGGGCATCCCCAAGCTTAGATGCTTGAGAATTCTTTAAATATTATCTTGGGGTGCCTTGGGCATCCCCAAGCTTGAGATTTTGTGTCTCCTTAATTCCTCCCATATCACGGTCTCCCTAAATCTCAGAAGCTTCATCCACACAAAACTCAACAAGGACTCGTGAGATAAGTTAGTATAAACCATTGCCAAAACATTATCATACTCTACTGTAGCAAATCACTAAAATTATTATTCAACATTGCATACTAAATGCCTCTGCATATTTAATATTCCTATCCTCAAATAGAATCATTAAAGAAGCAAACATATGCAAACAATGCAAACATAACAGCAATCTGCCTAAACAGGATAGTCTGTAAAGAATGCAGCAACATCCATACTTCCCTAACTCCAAAAATTATGAAAGAAAATTCCCACTGTAGTAAATTTATCAGATCTTAATATGCAAAAGGTTTCAACATTTTATCACATTCTGAATTTTCTAGGGAATTATTGCAACAGCGGTAAAATTTATGTTTTCAAACAGCAACATGTATACTTGTAACATAGGCATAGTAAAGGCTATCAATGCCACTTTTATTGAAATAAAAGGTGCAAAACATTGTTCTAAATAACAGAAAGCAAATCGTAACAAAATAAATTGACGCTCCAAGCAAAACACATATCATGTGGCGAATAAAAATATAGCTCCAAGTAAAGTTACCGATGAACGAAGACGAAAGAGGGGATGCCTTCCGGGGCATCCCCAAGCTTAGGCTCTTGGCTATCCTTGAATATTACCTTGGGGTGCCTTGGGCATCCCCAATCTTAGGCTCTTGCCACTCCTTATTCCATAGTCCATCGAATCCTTACCCAAAACTTGAAAACTTCACAACACAAAACTTAACAGAAAACTCGTAAGCTCTGTTAGTATAAGAAACTAAATCACCACTTCAAGGTACTGTAATGAAATCATTCTTTATTTATATTGGTGTTAAACATGCTGTATTCCAACTTCTCTATGGTTTATAAACTATTTTACTAGCCATAGATTAATCAAAATAAGTAAACAACACATGAAAAACAGAATCTGTCAAAAACAGAACAGTCTATAGTAATCTGTGTCAAACGTATACTTATGGAACTCATAAAATTCTCAAATAAATTTCTGGACCCGAGGAATTTATCTATTAATCATTTGAAAAAATAATTAACAATGGTAGAAATTCTCGTGAGCGCTAAAGTTTCTGTTTTTGATAGCATGATCAACAAGACTTTCCCAAAGTCTTCCCAAAGGTTCTACTTGGCACAAACACTAATTAAACACATAAACCACATCTAAACAGAGGCTAGATGAATTATTTATTACTAAACAATAACAAAAAGAAAGGAACAAAAATAAAGTTGGGTTGCCTCCCAACAAGCGCTATTGTTTAATGCCCCTAGCTAGGCATGATGATTTCAACGATGCTCACATAAAAGATAATAATTGAAACATAAAGAGAGCATATTGAAGAATATGACTAGCACATTTAAGTCTAACATACTTCCTATGCATAGGGATTTTGTGAGCAAATAACTTATGGGAACAAGAATCAACTTGCATAGGAAGGTAAAACAAACATAACTTCAAAATTTTAAGCACATAGAGAGGAAACTTGATATTATTGCAATTCCTAAAAGCATATATTCCTCCCTCATAATAATTTTCAGTAGCATCATGAATGAATTCAACAATATAACCAGCACTTAAAGCATTCTTTTCATGATCTACCAGCATAGAAAATTTACTACTCTCCACATAAGCAAATTTCTTCTCATGAATAATAGTGGGAGCAAACTCAACAAAATAACTATCATGTGATTGAAAATTAAGATCAAGATGACAAGTTTCATGACTATCATTATTCTTTAAAGCATACGTGTCATCACAATAATCATCATAGATAGGAGGCATGCTTTCATCATAGTAAATTTTCTCATCAAAGCTTGGGGGACAAAAAATATCATCTTCATCAAACATAGCTTCCCCAAGCTTGTGGCTTTGCATATTATTAGCATCATGGATATTCAAGGAATTCATACTAACAACATTGCAATCATGCCCATCATTCAAATATTTAGTGCCAAACATTTTATAGATTTCTTCTTCTAGCACTTGAGCACAATTATCCTTTCCATCATACTCACGAAAGATATTAAAAAGATGAAGCGTATGAGACAAACTCAATTCCATTTTTTGTAGTTTTCTTTTATAAACTAAACTAGTGATAAAACAAGAAACTAAAAGACTCGAATGCAAGATCTAAAGATATACCTTCAAGCACTCGCCTCCCCGGTAACGGTGCCAGAAAAGAGCTTGATGTCTACTACACAACCTTCTTCTTGTAGATGTTGTTGGGCCTCCAAGTGCAGAGGTTTGTAGGACAGTAGCAAATTACCCTCAAGTGGATGACCTAAGGTTTATCAATCCGTAGGAGGCGTAGGATGAAGATGGTCTCTCTCAAGCAACCCCGCAACCAAATAACAAAGAGTGTCTTGTGTCCCCAACACACCCAATACAATGGTAAATTGTATAGGTGCACTAGTTCGGCGAAGAGATGGTGACACAAGTGGTATATGGATAGTAGATAAAGGTATTTGTAATCTGAAATAATAAAACAGCAAGGTAACAAATGATAAAAGTGAGCGTAAACGGTATTGCAATGATAGGAAACAAGGCCTAGGGTTCATACTTTCGCTAGTGTAAGTTCCCTCAACAATACTAACATAATTGGATCATAAAACTATCCCTCAACATGCAACAAAGAGTCACTCCAAAGTCACTAATAGCGGAGAACGAACGAAGAGATTATGGTAGGGTACGAAACCACCTCAAAGTTATTCTTTCCAATCAATCAGTTGGGCTATTCCTATAAGTGTCACAAACAGCCCTAGAGTTCGTACTAGAATAACACCTTAAGACAGAAATCAACCAAAACCCTAATGTCACCTAGATACTCCAATGTCACCTCAAGTATCCGTGGGTATGATTATACGATATGCATCACAGAATCTCAGATTCATCTATTCAACCAACACAAAGGACCTCAAAGAGTGCCCCAAAGTTCCTACCGGAGAATCACGACGAAAACGTGTGCCAACCCCTATGCATAGGTTCATGGGCGGAACCCGCAAGTTGATCACCAAAACATACATCAATTGAATCATGTGGTATCCCGTTGTCACCACAGATACGCACGGCAAGACATACATTAAGATCGTGCCAAATCAAGAACACGAGAGAGAGAGAGAGAGAGAGAGAGATCAAACACATAGCTACTGGTACATACCCTCAGCCCCGAGGGAGAACTACTCCCTCCTCGTCATGGAGAGCACCGGGATGATGAAGATGGCCACCGAAGAAGGATTGCCCCCTCCGGCAGGGTGCCGGAACGGGTCTAGATTGGTTTTTGGTGGCTACGGAGGCTTCTGGCGATGGAACTCCCGATCTATTGTGCGTTCTGGAAGTTTTAGGGTACGACGATATATATGGGTGCAGGAAGTACGTCGGAGGAGCTACGGGGGCCCCACGAGGCAGGGGGGCATGCCCTAGGGGGGGCCACCCTTGTGAGCACCTCCCGTATCTCTTGACGTGGAGTCCAAGTCTATCCGGTGGCTTCCGTTCCAAAAATAACTTCTCCAGTTGATTTCATTCCGTTTCGACTCCGTTTGATATTCCTTTTCTTCGAAACACTGAAATAGGCATAAAACAGCAAATCTGGGTTGGGCCTCCGGTTAATAGGTTAGTCCCAAAAATAATATAAAAGTGGATCATAAAGCCCAATATTGCCCAAAACAGTAGATAATATAGCATGGAGCAATCAAAAATTATATATACGTTGGAGACGTATCACTAAGTTCATGGCAGCCTCACATTATGCCTACAACACACTGAAGATGCCTGGGCCAATGACTATCATCACTGTCCCCTACGACAAGAAGGATGCGCTGATCTGCGCTGACCAACTCTACCGGGAGGCAGTTGCAGCTACCGCTGCCAAGGCACGAGCTCTTGCCGCCGAAGCCCGAGAAGGGAAGAAGACCAGCAAGACCTCTCGCACCCACTCCGGCAAGCGCACCTATTCGAAGTGTTGTGCTCCTTTTGAGGACGTGCCAGATGGCCCTACCGGCAAGAGCAAGAAATCCAGAGCTGCACCACCAGAGACCAAGAAGGTGTCCGTCAAGGAGGATGGCATGGGAGGGCTTTCACCATAAGCTCCTCGCTTGACAGCAAATAGGAAGGCACTCTCATCACCTTCCTGCGGGTGAATGTCGATGTGTTTGCATGGCGAGCATCCGACATCCCCGACGTTCCCAGGGAGGTGATTGAGCACCATCGTGTTGTCTGTCCTCATGTGCGACCCGTCAAGCAGAAGGTTAGGAAGCAAGATTTGGAATGGAAGGAGTTCATCACGGAGGACATCAGGAAGTTACAAGCGGCAGGCTTGGTGAGGGGAGTACTTCATCCGACATGGTTGGCCAATCCGGTGGTGGTGCCCAAGGCAAATGGGAAGTGGAGGCTGTGTATTGATTACACAAATATCAATAAGGCCTGTCCGAAGGACCCTTTCCCGTTCCCAAGCATTGACCAGATTGTTGACTCCACGGCCGTGTGCGACTTGTTATCGTTCCTTGACACCTACTCAGGATACCACCAGATCTTCATGGCGAAAGAAGATGAAGAGAAGACGGTATTCATCACCCCATGTGGTACATATTGTTTCTTATGAATGCCTTTTGGGTTGAAGAGTGCTGGCTCAACGTTTGCAAGAGCAGTCTTGGTTTTGAGCCCCAGCTACATAGAAACATGGAAGCTTATATGGATGACATAGTGGTCAAAACCAAGGACAGGGCAATGCTCATACAAGATTTGGAAGAGACGTTTGTGAATTTGCGCAAGATCAACCTCAAGCTGAATCCTGAGAAGTGTGTCTTCGGCGTTCCGTCCGGCAAGCTTCTCGGGTTCTTTGTATCACAGCATGGAATCGAGGAGAATCCAAACAAGATCAAGGCCATTGAGCAAATTGAGGTGCCTAGGCGGATCAAGGTTGTGCGTCGGCTCACTGGCTGCGTTGCCGCTATGAGCAGGTTCATCTCCAAGTCTGCTGAGTGTGCCCTCCCCTTTTTAAAAATCTTGAAGAAGGCAGGCCCAATGGAATGGACCCCAGAGGCCGAGGCAGCCCTGCAGGATTTGAAGAAGTACCTCTCCTCTATGACAATGTTGGTTGCACCTAAACCACAAGAACCATTGCTGCTATATCTAGCGGCAATGAACCAAGTGGTCAGTGTCACGGTAGTGGCACCGAGGGAGGTTAATGAAGAGGCAGTGGTAACGGCAGGGCTGGTGGATGGCAAATCAGAGCTCCCCCCGGCTGGGACTGGTACCGGTAAGGCAAGGCCCCGAGCAGAGTCTGGCGCTGGCGAAGCAGAAGCGATGCAACTAAATGGAGTGGTGCAGAAGAAGAAGATGATGCTGCACTCGGTTTACTTTGTAAGCTCCCTCTTGCAGGGGGCTAGATCAAGGTACTCCGACGTCTAGAAACTACTCTACAGCCTCCTTATGGCCTTGAGGAAGCTACGTCATTACTTCCAAGCCCACGAAATCACTGTCGTCACCCGCCTCCTGTTGCAACGGATATTGGATAACCCAGACGCAACCGGGAGGATTATGGAATGGGCCTTGGAACTGTCAAGCTTTGTTTTGAATTTCGAAAGTACTTCGACAATACATAGCAGAGTCCTGGCAGAGTTCATTGCAGAATGGACCTCAACGCCCGAAAAGAGACCCAGGAGACCACTCTCCCCAACAAGGAAACAAGTCGCAACTGGATTATGTACTTTGACGGGGCTTTCTCACTGCAACGTGGCGGTGCTGGTGTGCTACTCGTTGCACCCATCGGAGAGCACCTCAAGTATGTAGTCCAGATGCACTTTCCCAGGGATATGTCAACGAACAACACTGCTGAATACGAGGGGTTGCTTGCCGGTCTCAGGAACGTGGCAGACCTCGGGATCAAGAAGCTCATCGTCAGGGGTGATTCACAGCTTGTCGTCAAGCAAGTTAACAAAGACTATCAAAGCTTGTTGATGGAGGCCTACGTAGATGAGGTGAGGAAGTTGGAGGAACATTTTGACGATATACAAGCGGAGCACGTACCCCGAGTGGAGAACGACATCGCTGACTACCTGTCAAAACGCGCTGCCCTCAAACTGCCTGTGGAACCAGGTACTTTTGTGCTTCAGTTAACTCAACCATCCATTGAACCATCGACAGAGCAGAACAAGCGCAGGAAATCAAACCCTGGCAAGTACTTTCCCTCCAAGCTCCCAGGAGCCGCCGGCAAGGATGTTGCCGTGGACACCGAGCCTGCCATGGGGCAACAGACCGGCAGGGCGTCAAGCCCTGGCCGTAGAGGCAGCCGCTCCCATGGCAGAGGAAATGCCTTTGGTCCTTGCCGTCGAGCCCCAGGATCTGGCATGGGCACGGCATACAGTCCGGGTCCTCCAAATAGGGGAACCCCCTGAGGAGCAGGGAGAAGCGGAGATAGTAGCCCGTCGGTCTGCCATGTATCAGTTCGTCGATGATGTTCTGTACAGAAAAAATACCAAACGGTGTGAAATTGAAGTGCATTCCTCGGGAGGAAGGACTAGAGCTGTTAGCAGAGATACACGGAGGCATATGTGGCTCCCACATAGGGTCGAGGGCCCTTGCCAGCAAAGCATTCTGGCAAGGTTTCTTTTGGCCCACAGCCCTCCAGGATGCAACGACACTAGTAACCAAGTGTGAAGCTTGCCAGTTTCATTCAAAGAAGCTTCATCAACCAGCTCAAGCTTTCCAAACAATAAGTCTTTCCTGGCCATTCTCAGTCTGGGGGCTCGACATACTGCGCCCTTTTCCCCGTACTGTCGGGGGCTTTGAGTACTTGTACATTGCAATCGACAAGTTCACAAAGTGGCCAGAGGTGGAGGCGGTGAGAAAGGTGACAGCACAATCAGCCGTCAAATTCTTCAAGGGGCTAGTCTACCATTTTGGTGCGCCAAATAGTCATCACCGACAATGACACACAGTTCACGAGCCACGCCTTCATGTAGTACATCCAGGACCTCGGCAGCAAGGTCTGTTTTGCTTCTGTTGCACATCCACGGAGCAAAGGGGGGCTGAGAGGGAAAATGTTGAAGTGTTGCAAGGCCTCCGGACAAGAACTTTTGACAGGCTGCACAAGTGCGGACGACGCTGGATTGATGAATTGCCAGCGGTTCTTTGGTCAATCAGAACGACACCAAATCGAGCCACTGGCCAGACCCCTTTCTCCCCCATTTATGGGGCAGAAGCAGTTCTCCCCACGGAACTCATGCACGGGTCACCTCGAGTGCTCTCTTATGATGAGCTTGAGCAAGAGCAGTTGCGCAAGATGACGCAATGCTCCTTGAGGAAGATCATCTTCGGGCGGCTGTGCGGGCAGCATGCTACCAGCAATCCTTGCGCTGCTACCATAGCCGCAAGGTTCATGCCCGAATCTTTAAGGAAGGCGACCTTGTTCTTCGGCACGTTTAGTCGGCCAAGAATTCCAACAAGTTGACGCCAAAGTGGGAAGGCCCTTATCGGGTAATACGAGCCACCAGGCCCGACGCAGTCTGCTTGGAGACCAAAGATGGTATTCCAGTGAGAAACTCCTGGAACATCGAACATCTTCGCAAGTTTTACCCGTAAGGCGCAGTTGCCGGGCCCCCCGACAAACCACCTTTTGTACATGCCTCTCTGACAAGGCATGTAACCCTTTGTACAAAGCCAAGCGCAGACCCTGAGCATAAATAAATGAAGCTCTAGCGCCCTAAGTTTTAGCATGCATGCTAGGTTGAGTCTCTCTCTGTGTTAGGGTTGATAGTGGTTGGCAGCGACTAACCCTTAGCCTAGAGGTCGAGTATGCGTCTTTCTGTTCCTTCCCGTCCTTTTTGGTTTGCAGGGTGCGTGGACACTTCTGCTGAGCTGTTTGGAAGAAAGAGAACAGGCCGATGCCCCGACCCCGATGAGACAAGGTTGCCGGGGCTGCAGGTCTAAGGATCTGATCATGGCAAGCCAAGGTTGCCGAGGGCTGCGACATCATATAAGTCTTTTCCCCCCACTCCGTGCCTCCATATGAAACTTGAACGTAGGAGACTTCGCTCACTGTCATACCATCTTGCTCCCTCTTGTCCCGTGTACGAAAACCTTACTTTAGGCCGGAACCTCGTTGTAGTGCGATGGGAAGGAGACGAGCGAAGGGCCTAATCCTACTCAACCCCTACCTCCGCCAAGGGCGTGAGTGTAGCCGAGCTATGGAGCAGAAAGACGGCAAGGCCTATTGCCGGGGTACAGTGTTTATCTTAAGATAACAAGGACTCGTTCCTTGGTGTGGCCCTCGCCCACTCGTAAACAAAACCCGGCAAACACCCTTCTCTTCATTAATACATTGCTTACAAGTATAATTCATACGGAATGCATACATGAGCAAGGGGGTTACGAGATTTAAATCTTACAAAGGCCCATAGGCTTAAAAACTAAAAAGAGAAAAGATGCCTGTAATCCATTTCTTTTCCCTCTCCTCAGAGAATATAACTAGATCGCGGAAAGGAAAAAGGAGTGCCTAGGTGAGGTACGAGCAGCAGAAGACGCCAAGAGAACATGTCGGCGATCGTTCGGAAGGAGGCTGGTGATGACGGTGCCGGAGGAAGAGCCGAAAGATGAGGCAGCGGTCCAGCAATATGCGACGAAGGCGTCGAGGCCATCGTACTACAACATGACGGCCCGCCACCCGCCTTCTTCATCTTCGCCGTCCCTCGAACGCCAGCCGCCCAAGGCGACGACCCCGAGAAGTTCAAGGAGTTGGCGATGCACATGATGGTGCTGCCGGCGTCGCCCAGGAATGGTGTGTCCGACGCTTAGTCGGACCCTCATCGTCCCACCCACCACCCTCGTCGTCACTGTCGCTGCCCTCCTTGTCACTCTCGCCCGAAGAGGAGCTTTCGCCATTAGTCGATCTCTCCGCACAACACCCTAGCCTGTGTCCTGAGCGCCCGAAGACCTTGACAGAGAGAAAATCGCTCTCTGCTAGCTTAAAGCAGAGGACGTGCCCATCCATTAAGCAATGGGCATGTGCAAAGGTTTTCCAGCCCCGACGAAGGAGCATCACTTCATGGGCGGGGAATCCAGTTTTCACCCACATGTCGCCATGGCAACACCCCTTCATGTGAAGCCTCAGCCGCGATGGCTGGTCGATCTCCAGCACCCTCGCGAACGCCCGGGGAAGATGAAGGCGGCGGCGCAGCGGCCCACGCAGCTGCAGGATAAACTCGAGTGCCGAGTCCCCAATGTGGCCACTCGGCGAAGCAGGAGGAGTTGGCGGAGGAGATGGCGATGGAGACGGAGACGACGCAGGCGTCCCGCTTCCACGACCGCCTCTGCCTCGACCGCCTCGCCGACCGCGGCCCCGTCCGGCGGCCCCGCCTCGAGCATGGCCGTCACCCTAGGCATCTGGCTCTTCCTTGACCGCCGCAGCCCTCTGGTGAGAAGAGGACCTGGTCGCCTCCGCAGAAGAATTGTCGCGCCCACGC
This sequence comes from Triticum urartu, assembly GCF_056163025.1. Taxonomy (NCBI): domain Eukaryota; kingdom Viridiplantae; phylum Streptophyta; class Magnoliopsida; order Poales; family Poaceae; genus Triticum; species Triticum urartu. The sequence goes on along the minus strand of NC_141878.1, from coordinate 188,163,183 downwards.
CCCCTCGCCATGACCGTGAGTGGGGATGGAGACCAAGAGGAGACGCAGGGAGATGCTCTTCTTCCTACCCCTGAGTTCCCTTTTTATAGTTGGAGAGGGGAGGCCGAAAGACTAGCTCTACGCCCCTGAAGAGCCCGCTCGAATCCGGCTCATTAAAGTGGCAGCAAGCGAGGCCATCGACTGCCCTCCCCGCCCAATCGAAGGCATGGGAGTATCGACCCCCGCACGTCTTCCCGTATTCCATGCGTCTGTCACCTACCCCACGCCATGCATGCGGCGTACGTGGCGTAAGGAGCAGGCGTAATGGGAAACATGGAACGACGGTCCCGAGGCAGAGAGAGTAAACGAGCGGCGGCTCCACCTTTTCGAGAGAACACACAAGCCACCTCTTTACTGTTCACCACGGATGATGCAAGCATGCTGCGGTCATTCTATGCACGACCCCCACACCGCACGTTCAATGCGAGTCGTGGGGAAGTGCGACGGGCGAGGAATTTATCGTAGTAAAACTCGACCCCGCATGTCCGCGCACCGTTTTGAGCCTAGCCCAATAACGCGTCGCGCTTATGTATGGCCCAGGCCTGGGGGCTCCTATCGATGCACAAAAGTAGGGGCGAGGTGGACTCACCCGGCAAGGCCCTTGTCGGGGCGGCCTCCGTAGCCCCGGCAAGAGCCTTGCTAGGGAAACTTGCCCAATGACAACAGAGCGCGCCACCCTTGAGCCCAAGGGTTCCAACACCATCAACCACATTGGAACCAAGGCTCGGGAGGTACCTCCATGGTGGCATACAGACCCTTGTGAAGATCATAAGCACACAAGATCGGATGAGGACCAGAAGACAATGGTCCTCGGCAAGATCCGTGCTGAGGAAATCCACGAGACCCCCGGCAAGATCCTTGCCGGGGACGACCGCAATGCTACGGCAAGACCCTTGCCGGGGCCCCGGCAAGACCCTTGCCGAGGACACTTGCGGGGCCACAACCAGGCCCATGTCTTCCAAGGCCCCACCACCGTTCCCATGCAGCCGCCAGCCCAACCAGCTGGGCAGGCACCTGTGTGGCAACGCGTGGCATCCAGGCCAACCCAGCAAGCACCTACGTGGTGGCATGCAGATCTTCGTGAAGACCCTACCACCATGCCATCTTAGCAGCCTACTAGCTTACGTGGCGCTACACGCCTCGTTGGCCCGGACGCGCGTCAGAGCGAGGCGGAACGATGACGGTTGGGCCGGGCCTCGTTACCATCCCCAATAAAGCAATGGGTCACCTAAGAAGCGCATTTAATGCGCCTTGTTCCGTAATGATAGGCGATAAGCTTGTACACTGTTTACCTTTCCACCTCCTGTGTGCCACTATGGCGACCCTTTTTGAATATAAAAGGAGGCCCGAGGCATACTGGAGAGGGATTCAGTCCTTTTGGACTACGCACGCACCGTAGCTAGTTTGGAAGCTCAAGAACACTCAAATATAACACTCACGATGGCTCATATTGACATGTATGAAAAAATTATGAACGGTGCCTTTGCCACAAATACGATGTCAACTACATGATCATGCAAGGCAATATGACGATGATGGTACGTGTCATAATAAATGGAACAGTGGAAAGTTGCATGGCAATATATCTCGGAATGGCTATGGAAATGCCATAATAGGTAGGTATGGTGGCTGTTTTGAGGAAGGTAAATGGTGGGTTTATGGTACCGGTGAAAGTTGCGCGGTACAAGAGAGGCTAGCAATGGCGGAAAGGTGAGAGTGCGTATACTCCATGGACTCAACATTAGTCATAAAGAACTCACATACTTATTGCAAAAATTTAGTCATCGAAACAAAGTACTACATGCATGCCCCTAGGGGGATAGATTGGTAGTAAAAGACCATCGCTTGTCCCAGACCGCCACTCATAAGGAAGACAATCAAAAAATATCTCATGCTCCAACTTTGTTACATACGGTTCACCATACGTGCATGCTACGGGACTCACGAACCTTAACACAAGTATTTCTAAAATTCACAACTACTTTCTAGCATTAATCTAATATCACCATATTCATATCTCAAAACAATCATAAGGAATCAAACTTCTCATAGTATTCAATGCACTTTATATGAAAGTTTTTATTATATCCCTCTTGGATGCCTATAATATTAGGACTAATTTTATGACCAAAGCAAATTACCATGCTGTTTTTAAAGACTCTCAAAATAAAATAAGTTAGGTACGACAGTTTATCAATTTCTATAAAATAAAACTACCGCCGTGCTCTAAAAAGATATAAGTGAAGTACTAGAGCAAAAATGCCTACCTCAAAATATATAAGTGAAGCACATAGAGTATTCTAATAAATCATGATTCATGCGTGTCTCTCTCGGCAAGGATGATTGTGGAAAAGTAAAAAGCAAATACTCAAATCATACAAGATGCTCCAAGCAAAACAAATATCATGTGGTGAATAAAAATATAGCCTAAAGTAAAGTTACCGATAGATGAATACAAAAGAGGGGATGCCTTCCCGGGGCATCCCCAAGCTTAGGCTCTTAGCATCCTTAAATATTACCTTGGGGTTCCTTGGGAATCCCCAAGTTTATGCTCTTGCCACTCCTTATTCCATAGTCCATCAAATCTTTACCCAAAACTTGAAAACTTCACAACACAAAACTTCAACAGAAAATCTCATAAGCTCCTTTAATATAAGAAAATAAATCACCACTTTTGGTACTGCAGTGAACTCATTTTTTATTTATATTGGTGTAATATCTACTGTATTCCAACTTTTCCATGGTTCATACCCCCCGATACTAACCATATACTCATCAAAATAAGCAAACAACACGCGAAAAACATAATCTATCAAAAATAGAACAGTCTGTAGCAATCTGGAGATTTTGAATACTTCCGTAACTCCAAAAATCCTAAGAAATTAGGAAGTCCTATACCATTTGTTTATTAATTATATGAATAAAGAATCAATATTTTATCGTGCTTCTATTAAAAATGAAAACTAATATCCTGGGCGCAAAAGTTTCTGTTTTTCAGCAGGATCAAATCAACTATCACCGTAAGCTATCCCAAAGATCTTACTTGGCACAAACACTAATTAAAACATAAAAACGCATATAACCAGAGGCTAGATGAATTATTTATTGAAAAACAGGACCTAAAAGCAAAAACAAAAACAAAAATAAAATTGGGTTGCCTCCCAACAAGCGCTATTGTTTAACGCCCTTAGCTAGGCATAAAATACGAATAGATCTAAGTATTGTCATCTTTGGCATGCAATCCATAAGTGGCTCCCATAATAGATTCATAAGGTAATTTAATTTTCTTTCTAGGGAAGTGTTCCATGCCTTTCCTTAACGGAAATTGAAATCTAGTGTTTCCTTCTTTCATATCAATAATTGCAGCATTCGTTCTAAGGAAAGGTCTACCAAGAATAATAGGACATGTAGGATTGCAATCTGTATCAAGAACAACGAAGTCTATGGGCACATAATTCCTATTTTCAACAATAATAACATCATTAATCCTTCCCATAGGTTTCTTAATAGTGGAATCCGCAAGATGCAAATTTAAAGAACAATCATCAAATTCATAGAAACCTAACACATCACAAAGAGTTTTTGGAATCGTGGAAACACTAGCACCCAAATCAAACAAAGCATGGCATTCATAATCTTTAATATTAATCTTAATAGTAGGTTCCCGTTCATCATAAAGTTATCTAGGGATAGAAACTTCCAATTCAAGCTTTTCTTCAAAAGATTGCATCATAGCATCAACATATGTTTAGTGAAAGCTTTGTTTTGACTATAAGCATGAGGAGAATTCAACATGGATTGCAACAAGGAAATACAATCTATTAAAGAACAATTATCACAATTAAATCCCTTGAAATCCACAAGAGTGGGTTCATTGCTACCTAAAGTTTTGACCTCTCCAATCCCACTTTTATCAATTTTTGCATCAAGATCTAAAAATTCCGAATCATTGGGTCGCCTTCTAACTAAAGTTGACTCATCTCCAGTCCCATCTTTATCAAGATTTACATTGGAAAACAAAGATTCAATAGGAGTCACATCAATTACTTTAAGATCTTCATCATTATTTTCACGGAAACTAGAAGAACATGCTTTTATAAATCAATCTTTTTTAGCATGCATCTTAGCGGTTCTTTCTTTGCACTCATCAATGGAAATTATCATGGCTTTGAGAGACTCATTAATATCATGCTTAGGTATAATAGATCTAAGTTTCAAAGAATTAACATCAAGAGAAATTATATCCATGTTCCTAGCCAAATCATCAATCTTAAGCATTTTTTCTTCAATCAAAGCATTGAAATTCTTTTGCGAACTTATAAATTATTTAACACTATTCTCAAAATCAGAGGACATATTATTATAATTTCCATAGGAATTGTTGTAGGAATTACCAATTATTAGAGGAATTACTAGGAAACAACCTAGGATTAAAATTACCTCTATATGCGTTATTACCAAAATTGTTCCTACCAAAAAAATTCACATCCATAGATTCATTATTATTTTCAATAAAAGTAGACAAAGGAATATCATTAGGATCAGTAGGAGAATTCTTGCTAGAAAATAATTTCATAAGCTCATCCATCTTTCCACTCAACACATTAATCTCTTCAATCGCATGCACTTTTTTTACTACTGGAAGATCTTTTGGTATGCCATTGAGAATAATTAACCATAATATTATCTAGGAGTTTAGTAGCTTCTCCTACAGTAATTTCCATAAAAGTAGCTCCCGTGGCCAAATCTAAAAGATTTCTAGAAGCAAAATTCAATCCGGCATAAAAGTTTTGTATAATCATCCACAAATTCAAACCATGAGTAGGGCAATTTCTAATCATTAATTTCATCCTCGCCCAAGATTGTGCAACATGTTCATAATCAAGTTGCTTAAAATTCATAATATCGTTCCTAAGGGAGATGATCTTAGCAGGAGGAAAACACTTGGAAATAAAAGCATCTTTACACTTATTTCGTGAATCAATAGTATTTTTAGGCAAAGATAAAAACCAAGTTTTAGCATGATCTCGAAGTGAGAACGGAAATAGCTTCAACTTAACAATATCATTATCCACATCTTTTTTCTTTTGCATATCACATAGATCAATGAAATTATTAAGATGGGATGCGACATCTTCATTGGGAAGGCCAGAAAATTGATCTTTCATAACAAGATTCAACAAAGCGGTATTAATTTCAGAAGATTCTGCATTAGTAGCAGGAGCAATCGGAGTACTAATAAAATTATTGTTGCTGGTATTGGAAAAGTCACACAATTTGGTATTATCTTGAGCCATCGTGACCAAAAGCACACAAAAGCAATCCAACACACGAGCACACAAAAAGCAAACGAAGAAGACGAACGAAAAATGGGCGAAGAAAAGGCGAATCTTTTCGAAAATCATTTTAGAAGTGGGGGAGAGGAAAACGAGAGGCGAATGGCAAATAATGTAATGCGAGGGATGAGAGTTTATGATGGGTACTATATGTCTTGGCTTCGCGTAGATCTCCCCGGCAACGGCGCCAGAAATTCTTCCTGCTGCCTCCTGAGCTTGTGTTGGATTTTCCCTTAAAGAGGAAAGGGTGATGCAACAAAGTAGAGTAAGTATTTCCCTCAGTTTTGAGAACCAAGGTATCAATCCAGTAGGAGACAACACAACAAGCCACTGAATACCTGCACAAACAAACACCAACTTGCACCCAACGTGACAAAGGGGTTGCCAATCCCTTCACGGTTATTTGCAAAGTGAGATATGATATAGATGGATAAACGGTAAAGTAATATTTTTGGTATTTTTGGTTTATAGATCGGAAAGTAAAAGCTTGCAAGGAAAGTAAATAGGAAACTAAAATTGTAGATCGGAAACTTATATGATGAAAAATAGAAGATTATATGATGGACAATAGACCCGGGGGCCATAGGTTTCACTAGAGGCTTCTCTCAAGATAGAAAATATTACGGTTGGTGAAGAAATTACTGCCGAGTAATTGATAGAAAAAAGCGCAAAGTTATGATGATATCTAAGGCAATGATCATGGATATAGGCATCATGTCCGTATCAAGTAGACCGAAATGATTCTGCATCTACTACTATTACTCCACACATCTACCGAGTCCTACATGCATCTAGAGCATTAAGTTCATAAGAACAAAGTAACACATTAAATAACATGAAATGATGTAGCAAAATTAACTCAAGAAATATGATGAAAACCCCATCTTGTTATCCTCAATGGCAGCAATACAATACGTGTCGGTTCCCCTTCTGTCATTAGGATTGAGCACCGCAAGATTGAACCCAAATCTAAGCACTTTTTCCATTGCAAGAAAAGCCAATCTAGTTGGCCAAACCAAATAAATAGTTTGAAGAGACTTGCAAAGATATCAAATCATGAATATAAGAATTCAGAGGAGCTTCAAATAATATTCATACATAAGATGATCATAAATCCACAATTCATCGGATCTCGGCAAACACATCGCGAAAAAGTATTACAGCAAATAGATCTCCAAGAACATCGAGGAGAACATGGTATTGAGAATCAAAGAGAGAAAAGAAGTCATCTAGCTACTAGCTATGGACCCATAGGTCACTAATCATGCTTCATCGGAGAGGCAATTGTGTTGACGTAGAAGCCCTCCGTGATCGAATCCCCCTCCGGCAGAATGCCAGAAAAGGCCCATAGATGGGATCTCACGAGTACAGAAGGTTGCGGCGGTGAAAAAGTGGTTTCGTGGCTCCCCTAGAAGGTTTTGTGGTATTTGAGAATATATAGGTGGAAGAAATAGGTCGGTGGAGTCACGAGGCACCCACAAGGGTGCAGGGCGCGCCTACCCCCTTGGCATGCCCACCGTCCTGGTGGCCGCCTCGTTGCTACCCTGACGTGCACTCCAAGTCCTCTGGATGTCTTCTGGTCCAAGAAAAATCATCGCGAAAGTTTTATTCCGTTTGGACTCCGTTTGGTATTCCTTTTCTACAAACCTCTAAAACAAGGAAAAAACAGAAACTGGCACTAGGCTCTAGGTTAATAGGTTAGTCCCAAAAATCATATAAAATAGCATATTAATGCATATAAAACATCCAAAACAGATAATATAATAGCATGGAAAAATAAAAAATTATAGATACATTGGAGACGTATCACTTCTTTCTTTCCAGTTGTTTGTACTTAGATAAGTTAGCTTGCTGATACGTCTCCGACATATCTATATTTTTTTATTGTTCCATGCTATTATATTATCATTCTTGGATGTTTTACAATAATTTTATAGCAACTTTATACCATTTTTTGGGACTAACCTATTCACATAGTGCCTGGTGCCAGTTGCTGTTTTTTCCTTGTTTTTTTACTTCGCAGAAAATCAATACCAAACAGAGTCCAAACACAGAGAAAATTTTTGGAGAATTTTTCTGGGCCAGAAGACACAGGATGGCCCAAGGAAGTACCAGAGGGGTGTTCCAAGGGGGCACAATCCACCTGGGCGTGCCCTGGTGGGTTGTGCCCACTTCAGTGCCCACCCGCACTGCCTCTTTGATCTATAAATACCCCAATATTCCAGAAACCCTAGGGGAGTTGACAAAAATCAATTCCAGCCGCCACAAGTTCTAGAAACGACAGACCCAATCTAGACACCATCATGAAGGGGTCATCATCCTCATTAATGCCTGTCCAATGGTGCGTGAGTAGTTCATTGTAGACCTATGGGTCCGTAGTTAGTAGCTAGATGGCTTACTCTCTCTCTTTTGATTCTTAGTACAAGGGTCTCTTGGAGATGTATTTGATGTAACTCTTTTTGCGGTGTGTTTTTTGGGATCCTAAGAACTTTGAGTTTATGATCAGATCTATGTTTTTATCCATGAAATTTATTTGAGTCTTTTGATCTCTTATATGCATGATTACTTATAGCCTCGTATTTCTTCTTCAAATCTTTGGTTTAGTTAGGCTGACTAGGTCGATTTTTCTTGCCATGGGAAGACGTTCTTTATGCTGGGCTCGATCTTACGATGCTCGATCCCAGTAACAGAAAGGAAAACGACACGTATGTATCATTGCTACTAAGGATAACAAGATGGGGTATATTCCTACATGAATAGATCTTGTCATTGCATTACTCCGTTTCTCCATGAACTTAATACACTAGATGCATGCCGGATAGCGGTCGATGTGTGGAGTAATAGTAGTAGATGAAGGCAGGAGTCGGTCTACTAATCTTTGACGTGATGCCTATATAATGATCATTGCTTGAGTCGGTCTACTAATCTTGGATATCGTCATGATTATTTGAAGTTCTATCAATTGCCCAACAGTAATTTGTTTATGCACCGTATGCTATTTTTCTCGAGAGAAGCCACTAGTGAAATCTACGGCCCCCGGGTCTCTTCTTTATTATATTTGCCTTTGAGATATATTTTTCTTTGATTTTATTTTCAGATCTATTAATCCAAAACCCCAAAAATACCTTGCTGCAATTTTTATTTATTTATACTACAATTTTTTACCTACCTTTTACCCGGAAGGGATTGACAACCCCTCTTTTACGTCGGGTTGCAAGTATTTGTTCTTTGTGTGCAGGTTCCATTCACGTAGTGTTGCGTGGTTCTCCTACTAGTTCTATAACCTTGGTCTCATCCCTGAGGGAAATACCTACCGTAGTTGTGCTGCATCATCCCTTACTCTTTGGAGAAATACCGACGTAGCTCAAGCCGCATCAAAAGGAATTTCTCGCGCTGTTGCCGGGGAGACATCATCAACATCTACCAGGTTCCTAATCACAAATCTCATCTCCTTGCAATTTACATTATTTGCCATTTGACTCTCATTTTCATCTCCTCCACTTCACAAAATTTGCCGCTTTATTCGCACTGTTTTTTGTTCGTCGTTTTCTTGTCAGATCTATTTTTCATGTGCAATTTTATTTGTCACTTTTTGTCATTATGGATAGTTCCTCCTCTATTGCATGCAATCCCGAGAACAAGGTTCTTCACTTTAAATAAAGGTGAGGGGATAATTTAAAAGATGCTTGGTATAAGATTTGCGATGCTCATAATAGATCCATTCGTAAGCATTCTACCATTGTTCCTCTTCGTTATTTTTATGTGGGCATCACTACTTGGTATAGATTCGTCCTTGATACGATTACCAGTGGAAATATATTGATGTGTCCCTCTCTTGATGCTTTTAAGGCTATAGGAAATTTAGTGGTATCACCACCTCTTATTGTTAATGAAACAGCCTTAACTCTTGAGCATGTTATAAAAGGCTAGATGCTATTGAAAAGAAAATGCTTACGGAAGAACATATTGAAAAGTTGGATAAAAATATGCATAATCTTTATAATAAAATTAGGTCAAAATAGGGAGAAGTTTTTAAAGTGCTAAAAGAGAAGGGACCGTAATTCATAAAAGAATTGAAGAAAGCCCTTCTCGGATTGATAAGTCGGAAGAAATTTTCAATAATCTAAGCATGGACTTTTCCTCCGCTAGAACTATTGAAAAAACTCCGGTAAAAATTGGTAAGAGTAAGCAAGTCACTAAAAAGAAGGGTGCAACTTCTCATAGTAACAAGGAAGATCTTAAGATGATTAGTATTCACCCAGATTTTGTTGAAGTTATACAAGACCCTTTTTGCAATAATGAGTTCTTTAAACTAGTTCATAGGAACATTGTTATTGAATACTTATATGCTAAATCCTTGAAGAATTATAAGTGTTTGATTGAGGAGTTGGAAAACAAAGATGACAATACTTAGATCTTTCCATTATGCCTAGCTAGAGGCATAAAATGATAGAGCTTGTTGGGAGGCAACCCAATGAATAAAATTTATTTTTGCATTTTTCTTTCTGTTATTGAGTGTTTGCATAATTATTCTACTGTTATGATTGAGTTTTTTATGTTTTAATTAGTCTTTGTTCCAAGCAAAGCCTTTGGGATCATGTTGGGTGATAGTTGATTTGATCTTGTTGAAAAATAGAAACTTTTGCGTCCAGAAAAATAATTTTCATTTTTAACAGGAATATGATAAAATCCTGATTTTGATACACAAGATTGGTATACGAATTTCCCACGTTGTTCTAATTTTTCGGAATTTTTGGAGTTACGGAAGTATTTGAAGTTTTCAGATTGCTACACACTATTCTGTTTTTGACAGATTCTGTTTTCTTTGCATTGTGTGTTTATTTTGACGAATCTATGGTTTCTATTGGAGGTTACAAACTATAGCAAAGTTGGAATATAGTATATATAATGCAAAACTAAAATATGAATGGCTTTGCAACAGTACTTATAGTAGTGATTTTGCTTTGTTATACTAACGGATCTCACGAAGGTTTTTGTTGAGTTTTGTGTGATGGAAGTTTTCAAGTTTTGGGTGAGATCACGATCGATGAAGGAATAAGGATTAAGACGAGCCTAACTTGGGTATGCCCAATGGCATCCCAATCCATTATCTAAAATAGAAGCAAGAAACTAAGCTTGGGGATGCCCGAGTGGCATCCCCTCTTTCTTCTAACGACCATCGGTATTTTACTTGGAGCTATATTTTTATTCGTCACATATCATGAGTTTTGCTTGGAGTGTCTTGTATGATATGAGTCTTTGCTTGTTTTTATTTTTAGTCATCTATCCTTGCTGGACACACCTATTTGAGAGAGCCAAAATTATGCTATGACTTATTAGAATAACTCTCTATGCTTCACTTAAATCTTTTTGAGCTATGGAATGGCTCTAGTACTTCACTTATATCTTTTTGAGCACGGTGTGCTTCGCTATTTTTGGAGAAATGCTCTATTGCTTCACTTAGATTTATTTGAGAGTTAGTAATTTTTTTTAGAAATTCTCGTGCTTCACTTAAATTATTTTGAGAGTTTGTGATTCCCTATGCAAGCACGAAAGTCCATAGTTATGCAACGAAATTATATCCTACTTGTGGTGCACTATTCGGTGTTAGTTATGTTTAATGCTCGCTTATGAGATTTTTCTTTTCTTGGTTGGATGCTTCTCAATCTTTTGCTAGCCTTCATTTGCACTGAGTATGATCACTACTTGTGCATCCAAAATCCTTAAACCCAATTTTGCCACATGATTCCACTATACCTACCTATATGCAGTATTATTTTGTCGTTGTAAGAAAATTTGTATGTGCCATCTGTAGTTTTCAAAATAATTTTCTCTTTTGTGTGCTCATATCGCTCTTGAAACGGTAGGGGGTGGCTGATATGTTTCCATGCTAGACGTGTTATTCTCAAGATGAGTGTTTATTCACTTGTCATTGCACGAGAGTACGACAAAGGTATTAGGGATGCCCAGTCCTGAAATGATAAATGAATTTACTTTATGTTGTCAAATGATAAATTCCTTGGAAAGTGTTGCATGGAGGGCACCCATGGATTCTTTTAGCCGTGGAATGTGAAAGTATGGTGGAAAAAGGAATAACCTTATTTTTTGTTTGGGAACCGCCTATGATATATCTAGCATGGAATGTATTGGGAACTACTCGATCTTTCGTTGAGAGGAAAAGCATGCCACCCAAAATGTTTTTGTCTCTATCTTTTTCGCTTTGAGCTCTGGCACCTCTACAAATCCCTAATTCCCTCGGCAAAGGGCCTCTCTTTTACTTTATGCAATTTTGTTTTTATTTGAGTCTCCATCTTCTCTTATAAAGCACCAACTAGGGGGCACTATGATCGTACTTGAGCATTGGGTGTAGCTAATATGCGAGTGTGTTTCACGAATGGATCAATGATTGAGCATAATGGGCTAGGGATAACTTGCTTTAGTATTGATATTTTGAAAGACATGGTTGCTTGTTGATATGGTTGAGTATTGGAATCTTCATGTCAAAACTAGACTATTGCTTTGAATCATATAAAAGTCCAAATGTCCATGCTACAAAGAAAATAATATGTGATGAACATGATAGGCAACATTCCACATCAAAAATTATGTTTTTATATTTTACCCACTCGAGGACGAGCAGGAATTAAGCTTGGGGATGCTGATATGTCTCCAACGTATCTATAATTTTTGATTATTCCATGCTATTATATTATCATTCTTGGATGTTTTACAATCATTTTATAGCAAATTTATATCAGTTTTTGGGACTAACCTATTGACATAGTGTCCTAGTGCCAGTTGTTGTTTTTTTGCTTGTTTTTTACTTCGTAGAAAATCAATACCAAACGGAGTCCAAATGCAGCAAAACTTTTTGGAAAAAATTTCTGGGCCAGAAGACACATGATGGGCCAAAGAAGTACCAGAGGGGGGCACAACTCACCTAGGTGCGCCTGGGGGCCCAGGCGCGCCCTGGTGTGTTGTGCCCACCTTGGTGGCCTCTCGCAGCGCCTCTTTGCTCTATAAATACCCCAATATTCCAGAAACCCTAGGGGAGTCGATGAAAATCAATTCCAGCCGCCGCAAGTTGCAGAAACCATAGATCAAATCTAGACACCATCACGGAGGGGTTCATCATCCTCATTGGTGCCTCTACGATGATGTGTGAGTAGTTCGTTGCAGACCTATGGGTCCGTAGTTAGTAGCTAGATGGCTTCCTCTCTATCTTTTGATTCTCAATACAATGGTCCCTTGGAGATCTATTTGATGTAACTATTTTTTGTGGTGTGTTTGTTGGGATCCGATGAACTTTGAGTTTATGATTAGATATATGCTTTTATCCATGAAAGTTATTTGAGTCTTTTGATCTCTTATCTGCATGATTACTTGTAGCCTCGTATTTCTTCTTCGAATATTTGGTTTAGTTAGGCCGGCTATTAAGGATAACAAGATGGGGCCTATTCCTACATGAATAGATCTTGTCTACATCATGTCATCGTTCTTATTGCATTACTCCATTTCTCCATAAACTTAATACACTAGATGCATGCTGGATAGCGGTCGATGTGTGGAGTAATAGTAGTACATGTAGGCAGGAGTCGGTCTACTAATCTTGGATGTGATGCCATATAATGATCATTGCCTGGATATCATCATGATTATCCGAAGTTCTATCAATTGTCCAATGGTAATTTTTTTACCCATCGTATGCTATTTTTCTTGAGAGAAGCCACTAGTGAAATCTACGGCCCCCGGGTATCTTATTTATTATATTTTCCTTCAAGATATATTTTTATTTGATTTTTATTTTTAGGTCTATTAGTCCAAAAACCCAAAAATACCTTGCTGCAATTTTATTTATTTATTTTATCTTGCGTCCCCGCGAGATCTATTTATCCAATCTACTACGATTTTTACCTATCTTTTACCCGGGAGGGATTGATAACCCCTCTTTTACGTCAGGTTGCAAGTATTTGTTCTTTGTGTGCAGGTGCCGTTCATGTAGTGTTGTGTGGTTCTCCTACTGGTTCCATAACGATGGTCTCATCACTGAGGGAAATACCTACCATAGCTGTGATGCATCATCCCTTCCTCTTTGGGGAAATACGGACGTAGTTCAAGCCGCATGACTTCCGCATGTGCTTGTATGCTTGTATGACTTGAGTCTTGGGTCGTGTGACCCCTACCTGTATGGATATGTTATGTATGGCTCTTTTGAGCCTTCTAAATGAATACTTTGAGTTGTAGAGTTTTGTTGTGATGCCTTGTTGTATTTGCACATATCAAGCATATTGTGTGTATGCTTTTGAAATGTTGGTATGTGTGGGATCCGACAACCTAGTTGTTCATTCTTGGTAGCCTCTCTTATGGGGAAATGTCTCCTAGTGATTCTGACGAGCCATGGTTGCTTGCTACTGCTCCAGAATACATGGGATGATCGACATGTGTCCTTCTTTGCTCCTGTGTCTGTTCCTTCGGGGAAATGTCATGTGGTGTCTACCGGAGTCCTGTTAGCTTGCTACAGCCTGGATTCACTCACTGCTGACCGACACATGAATTGTTGGGTCATGTATGCATGTCCCTGTAAGTTAGTGCCACTTTGGGTTTACGACTAGTCTTGTGGGCCTGGGTTCTCTATCATATGGATGCTAGCGACACTATCATATACGTGAGCCAAAAGGCACAAATGGTCCCGAGCCAGGTAAGGTGGCACCCGTGGGGATACCGTTCATGAGGCCGCAAAGTGATATGAAGTGTTACAGGCTAGATCGGTGTGACTTAGGACCGGGGTCCTGACAGCGTTGGCATGAGAGCCGGACTGCCTGTAGGATCTTCAAGCCAAATTGGTTGATGTTGAGTCTAGAAATGCTTTAGTTATATGTTGGCAAATTGATTGTGGACGGGAAAATAAGGCTCGTTTCACTTCTCTTCTTGTGTTATCTCTCTGAGTCGGCCTCTTCTTTTCTACAGGGGTTAAGAACTGGGCTTCTCTTCTTTGTATCAGGTTCACATGTTACTAATACGTAGACTTATAAGACTGATGGTTTCAAGCCCTAGTTCAGTCCCTGTTACTTCCGTGTGTTGCTAGTTGGTCCCAGAACCTTGATATGATTTTGTTGAGTGGCTATGCTACCTTTTGCTGAATGTCTCAAAATCCTTTTTGAGCATTTACAACGGTTACGCTGCCCGATTTCTCCTAGAAATTCTAATGTCTTTGTATTATTTCATTTTTCAGATGGCTGACCCCACCCCCAATCAGGTGGTCCGTTTGACCCGGTGCATCGATGTACCAGGTCACATGACCATGTTGGTCCGCGTGATGACTGAGACAAGCTATCGTTGGTATCCCGAGTATACTATAGAGGAGTAGTATCGTGATTTCAGCCAGAGCAAGACATCTGCACAGTCAGGATATATCCTTCATATCCTGGAGCTACTGACCCCATCCACTAGACATATGGACTTGGGGTTACTATCGAGATGTCTGTACAGGATGCTGATTACTCGATGATGACTATAATGCGGGCTAGGCACGCCTTACTTTAGAACACTGAGTTCTGCTACATGCCAGCCTCACTCCCTGGCGAGGAGGGTTACTACAATGGTCTCTACACCGATGCTGCTCATGAGGAGCCGCTACTTCGGATTACCACAGAGTTACTGGAGGATAAGGACCGCAAGAATCGTGCCCTCCAGATGGGGCTCTTCAACTCTCGAGCACGTCACTGGGCTACTCTGACACACCTAGCACCCGTCGTTCATACGGGGTACCTTAATATGGAGGCGATGTATCCCATTCGATCTCCACTACCGAACCGTATGGATTGGCCCGATGTCAGAGGCATCACCCCTCCCAGTGGTCCTCATCTGCCACTAGTTGTGGGACCATGGCCACACCCGTGTCCGTTTGGACCACGGGCTCCATATGACAGAGAGTTTCCAGATCCCCACATCCAGCTTCTGGGTCATGGAGGTAACCTCTACGAGGCTTACTATGGAGATGCCTGAGGTGGATCGTGGTAGTAGTAGTATTGTAGAAGTTGTATCACCATAGTCCCGTGCGTCTTATGGGATATGACTTGGTGTGTACTGAGTTCCAGAGACGTAGATAAATAATGTATAGGAGCTTGGAGTGCCTCTGATGAGATGTATTGTCCTTTCACCGTAGTTGTACTTTAGCTTGGGCTTGTACTAAACTATGTATGGTGTGTATGACCGATGGTGTATATATGGTTGTTTCCTTGTTACCATGTTGTTCAAACATACGTCTCTGCATTCTGTGTCATCCATTACATGTTGCACTCCTATGCTAGAGTTTTGTCATCCTTGTCTAAGCCGTTGTTTTATTTTCCCTAGGATGGTTAACACTTGAAGTAACCCTGCTGCCCAGGAGCAGGGCAAAGTAAGTGGGGCTAGGAATGACAACCTACCCCATGCACCTTCTCGAGTTGAGGTCATGCTGGAAGCGGAGAGGAACAAACATGAGACCAATCGACTACTTGAGCGTATCGAGCAGAACACCGCACACCACCAGAGGAATGACTTGGTGTCCATCAATGACTTTATCAAGTTGTACCCACCAACTTTCCACCACTTCGTGGAACCTCTTGACGTGGATGACTAGCTTCGCAGCATCACCCACAAGTTACGTTCTGCCAACGTAGCTGAGGCTAACCAGGTCACCTATGCTGCATATCACCTTGAGGGTCCCGCCAGTCTCTAGTGGGAGAATTATGAGGCTATGCGTCCCGCCGGTCAGGTTACTACCTGGGTGGACTTCAGTGAAGATTTCTGTGAGCACCACTTCCTAGAGGGCCTAATGGATCACAAAAGGGAGGAGTTCTGTAACTTCACCCAGGGTAAGCTAACTGTGGATGTCTACAACAGTTTGGGAATCTGGCATGTTACGCTCCTGAGGAAGTGTCCACTGACGCCAAGAAGCAGGCAAGGTTCCAAAAGGGACTTAGCCCTGAGCTTCGGCGCAACCTCCGACTACACGAGTGTACCTCCTTCCGTAAGCTAGTGAACAAGGCCATTAGTGCTGAGACTGACCAGACTGACTATGAGGCTACACGCAAGCACGCCCATGATTTTGGTTCATCATCCGGTTCTTGCTCCTAGAAGCTCCGGGTGTGGGTTCCAAATGCAGCTCTGCCACCCAGACTCACCCCGAGGCCATCTTATGAGGCGCCTCGCCCAAACCAGTAGTATGCACCACCCAAGGCTTATGGTGGACCAGCCGCCAACGCTGCTCCGCGCACTAACACCATGACATGATTCAAGTGTGGAGAGAAAGGCCACTATATGCGAGAGTGTCCCCAGAACAACAACCCCAGCCAGTTCGAGAAGTCCATTGGCCGTGGAAAGCCAGCGGGAAAGGTGTACTATGCCAAGCCAGCCACCATTTCATGTGGCCTTGTCAATTATGTCTCAGCTGAGGAGGCTCATGATGATCCCAACGTCATCCTTAGTACGCTCCTTGTTAATTTCCATCTGGCATCTGTTCTCTGTGATACTGGAGCATCTCATTCGTTCATTTCTGAGAGCTATGCTTGAATGCGGAACATGACATTTTGTGACCCGGGGCCATAGGTTTCACTAGAGGCTTTTCTCAACATAGAAAATATTATGGTGGGTGAACAAATTACTGCCGAGCAATTGATAGAAAAGCGCAAAGTTATGACGATGTCTAAGGTAATGATCATGAATATAGGCACGATGTCCGTGTCAAGTAGATCGAAACGATTCTGCATCTACTACTATTACTCCACACATCGACCGATTCCTGCCTGCATATAGAGTATTAATTTCATAAGAATAGGGTAACGCATTAAGTAAGATGACATGATGTAGCGGAATTAACTCAAGCAATATGATGAAACCCCGAACTTGTTATCCTCGATGGCAACAATACAATACGCGTCGGTTCCCCTTCTGTCATTAGGATTGAGCACCGCAAAATTGAAACCGAAGCTAAGCACTTTTTCCATTGCAAGAAAAGCCAATCTAGTTGGCCAAACCAAATCAATAGTTCGAAGAGACTTGCAAAGATATCAAATCATGCATATAAGAATTCAGAGGAGCTTCAAATAATACTCATACATAAGCTGATCATAAATCCACGATTCATTTGATCTCGGCAAACACATCGCAAAAAAGTATTACATCGAATAGATCTCCAAGAACATCGAGGAGAACATGGTATTGAGAATCAAAGAGAGAGAGGAAGTCATCTAGCTACTAGCTATGGACCCATAGGTCACTAATCACGCTTCATCAGAGAGGCAATGGTGTTGATGTAGTAGCCCTCCGTGATCGAATCCCCCTCCGGCAGAACGCCAGAAAAGGCCCCTAGATGGGATCTCATGGGTACAGAAGGTTGCGGCGGTGAAAAAGTGGTTTCGTGGCTCCCCTAGAAGGTTTTGTGGTATTTGAGAATATATAGGCGGAAGAAATAGGTCGGTGGAGTCACGAGGTGCCCACAAGGGTGCAGGGCGCGCCTACCCCCTGGGCGTGCCCTCCGTCCTGGTGGCCGCCTCGTTGCTACCCTGACGTGCACTCCAAGTCCTCTGGATGTCTTCTGGTCCAAGAAAAATCATCGCGAAAGTTTTATTCCGTTTGGACTCCATTTGGTATTCCTTTTTTCTACGAACCTCTAAAACAAGGACAAAACACAGAAACTGGCACTAGGCTCTAGGTTAATAGGTTAGTCCCAAAAATCATATAAAATAGCATATTAATGCATATAAAACATCCAAAACAGATAATATAATAGCATGGAACTATAAAAAATTATAGATACATTGGAGACGTATCACTTCTTTCTTTCCAGTTGTTTGTACTTAGATAAGTTAGCTTGTTGATACATCTCCAACATATCTATATTTTTTTATTGTTCCATGCTATTATATTATCATTCTTGGATGTTTTACAATAATTTTATGACAACTTTATACCATTTTTGGGACTAACCTATTCACATAGTGCCCGGTGCCAGTTGCTGTTTTTTCCTTGTTTTTTTACTTCGCAGAAAATCAATACCAAACAGAGTCCAAACACAGAGAAATTTTTGGAGAATTTTTCTGGGCCAGAAGATACAGGATGGGCCAAGGAAGTACCAAAGGGGTGTTCCAAGGGGGCACAACCCACCTGGGCATGCCCTGGTGGGTTGTGCCCACTTCAGTGCCCTCCTGCACCGCCTCTTTGATCTATAAATACCCCAATATTCCAGAAACCCTAGGGGAGTTGACAAAAATCAATTCCAGCCGCCGCAAGTTCTAGAAACCATAGATCCAATCTAGACACCATCATGAAGGGGTCATCATCCTCATTGATGCCTCTCCAATGATGCGTGAGTAGTTCATTGTAGACCTATGGGTCTGTAGTTAGTAGCTAGATGGCTTCCCCTCTCTCTTTTGATTCTCAGTACAAGCGTCTCTTGGAGATGTATTTGATGTAACTCTTTTTGCGGTGTGTTTGTTGGGATCCTAAGAACTGTGAGTTTATGATCAGATCTATGTTTTTATCCATGAAATTTATTTGAGTCTTTTGATCTCTTATATGCATGATTACTTATAGCCTCGTATTTCTTCTTCAAATCTTTGGTTTAGTTAGGCTGACTAGGTCGATTTTTCTTGCCATGGGAAGAGGTGCTTTGTGATGGGCTCGATCTTATGATGCTCGATCCCAGTGACAGAAAGGAAAACAACACGTATGTATCGTTGCTACTAAGGATAACAAGATGGGGTCTATTCCTACATGAATAGATCTTGTCATTGCATTACTCCGTTTCTCCATGAACTTAATACATTAGATGTATGCCGGATAGCGGTCAATGTGTGGAGTAATAGTAGTAGATGCAGGCAGGAGTCGGTCTACTAATCTTCGACGTGATGCCTATATAATGATCATTGCCTGAGTCGGTATACTAATCTTGGATATCGTCATGATTATTTGAAGTTCTATCAATTGCCCAACAGTAATTTGTTTATGCACTGTATGCTATTTTTCTCGAGAGAAGCCACTAGTGAAATCTATGGCCCCCGCGTCTCTTCTTTATTATATTTGCCTTCGAGATATATTTTTCTTTGATTTTATTTTCAGATCTATTAATACAAAACCCAAAAAATACCTTGCTGCAATTTTTATTTATTTATTTATTTTATCTCGCGTTTCCGCGAGATTTATTTATCCAATCTACTACAATTTTTTACCTACCTTTTACCCGGAAGGGATTGACAACCCCTCTTTTACGTCGGGTTGCAAGTATTTGTTCTTTGTGTGCAGGTTCCGTTCACGTAGTGTTGCGTGGTTCTCCTACTAGTTTGATAACCTTGGTCTCATCATTGAGGGAAATACCTACCGTAGCTGTGCTGCATCATCCCTTGCTCTTTGGAGAAATACCGACGTAGCTCAAGCCGCATCAAAAGGAATTTCTCGCGCTGTTGCCGGGGAGACATCATCAACATCTACCAGGTTCCTAATCACAAATCTCATCTCCTTGCAATTTACATTATTTTCCATTTGACTCTCATTTTCATCTCCCCCACTTCACAAAATTTTCCGCTTTATTCGCCCTGTTTTTCGTTCGTCGTTTTCTTGTCAGATCTATTTTTCATGTGCAATTTTGTTTGTCACCTTTTGTCATTATGGATAGTTCCTCCTCTATTGTGTGCAATCCCGAGAACAAGGTTCTTAACTTTAAATAATGGTGAGGGGATAATTTAAAAGATGCTTGGTATAAGATTTGCGATGCTCATAATAGATCCATTCGTAAGCATTCTACCATTGTTCTTCTTCGTTATTTTTATGTGGGCATGACTACTTGGTATAGATTCGTCCTTGATACGATTACCAGTGGAAATTTATTGATGTGTCCCTTTCTTGATGCTTTTAAGGCTATGGGAAATTTAGTGGTATCACCACCTCTTATGGTTAATGAAACAGCCTTAACTCTTGAGCATGTTATGAAAGGCTAGATGCTATTGAAAAGAAAATGCTTACGGAAGAACATATTGAAAAATTGGATAAAAATATGCATAATCTTGCTAATAAAATTGGGTCAAAGGAGGGAGAAGTTTTTAAAGTGCTAAAAGAGAAGGGACCGTAATTCATGAAAGAATTGAAGAAAGCCCTTCTCGGATTGATAAGTCAAAAGAAATTTTCAGTAATCTAAGCACGGCCTTTCCTCCGCTAGAACTATTGAAAAAACTCCGGTAAAAATTGGTAAGATTAAGCAAGTCACTAAAAAGAAGGGTGCAACATCTCATAGTAACAAGGAAGATCTTAAGATGATTAGTATTCACCCGGATTTTGTTGAAGTTATACAAGACCCTTTTTGCAATAATGAGTTCTTTAAACTAGTTCTTAGGAACGTTGTTATTGAATATTTATATGCTAAACCCTTAAAGAATTATAAGTGTTTGATTGAGCAGTTGGAAAACCAAGATGACAATATTAGATCTTTGCATTATGCCTAGCTAGGGGCATAAAATGATAGCGCTTGTTGGGAGGCAACCCAATGAATAAAATTTATTTTTGTGTTTTTCTTTTTGTTATTGAGTGTTTGCATAATTATTCTACTGTTATGATTGAGTTTTTTATGTTTTAATTAGTGTTTGTGCCAAGCAAAGCCTTTGGGATCTTGTTGGGTGATAGTTGATTTGATCTTGTTGAAAAATAGAAACTTTTGCGTCCAGAAAAATAATTTTCATTTTTAACAGGAATGTGATAAAATCCTGATTTTTATACACAAGATTGGTATAAAAATTTCCCACATTGTTCTAATTTTTCAGAATTTTTGGAGTTACGGAAGTATTTGAAGTTTTCAGATTGCTACACACTGTTCTGTTTTTGACAGATTCTGTTTTCTTTGCGTTGTGTGTTTATTTTGACGAATCTATGGTTTCTATTGGAGGGTATAAACTATAGTTGGAATATAGTAGATATAATGCAAAACTAAAATATGAATGGCTTTGCAACAGTACTTATAGTAGTGATTTTGCTTTGTTATACTAACGGATCTCATGAAGGTTTTGTTGAGTTTTGTGTGATAGAAGTTTTCAAGTTTTGGGTGAGATCACGATCGATGATGGAATAAGGAGTAAGACGAGTGAGGGAGTCCTGGATTAGGGGGTCTCCGGACAGCCGGACTATCTCCATTGGCCGGACTGTTAGACTATAAAGATACAAGATTGAAGACTTCGTCTCGTGTCCGGATGGGACTCTACTTGGCGTGGAAGGCTAGCTAGGCAATACGGATATGGATATCTCCTCCTTTGTAACCGACCTTGTGTAACCCTAACCCTCTCCAGTGTCTATATAAACCAAAGAGTTTTATTCCGTTGGACAACAATCACAACATACAATCATACCATAGGCTAGCTTCTAGGGTTTACCCTCTCTGATCTTGTGGTAGATCCACTATTGTACTACCCATATCATCAATATTAATCAAGAAGGACGTAGGGTTTTACCTCCATCAAGAGGGCCCGAACCTGGGTAAAACATCATGTCCCCTGCCTCTTGTTACCATCCGGCCTAGACGCACAATTCGGGACCCCCTACCCGAGATCCGTCGGTTTTGACACCGACATTGGTGCTTTCATTAAGAGTTCCTCTGTGTCGTCGTTGTTAGGCTTGATGGCTCCTACTATCATCAGCAATGCGGTCCAGGGTGAGACTTTTCTCCCCGGACAGATCTTCGTCTTCGGCGGCTTTGCACTGCGGGCTAATTCGCTTGGCCATTTGGAGCAGATTGAAAGCTACGCCCCTGGCCGTCAGGTCAGATTTGGAAGTTTGAACTACACGGCCGACATCCGCGGAGACTTGATCTTCGACGGATTCGACCCACAGCCGGGCGCGCCGCACTGTTGCGATAGGTATGACCTAGCTCTGCCGCCGAACAGTACCCCAGAGGACGCACCCGCATTAGCTCTGACCCTTAGCTCGGAGCCGGCTGCGCAAATCAAGGACGGGTGGTTAGACACCGCCTCAGGGGCTGCAGTCTCAACGGCGATCGAGCCAAACACCAGCATAATCCTCTGCGCAGCCCGT
The DNA here is from genome assembly GCF_056163025.1 of Triticum urartu. Taxonomy (NCBI): domain Eukaryota; kingdom Viridiplantae; phylum Streptophyta; class Magnoliopsida; order Poales; family Poaceae; genus Triticum; species Triticum urartu. The sequence continues at coordinate 188,140,756 of NC_141878.1, read as the reverse complement.
GACTCCAAGGTGCCGGACTCTTTTTCTGACTCCAAACCGCCCGCGCCCCTGCCAATCGAATCCGATTGGGCGCCGATCATGGAATTCACCGCCGCGGATATCTTTTAGCACTCGCCCTTCGGCGACATTCTGAATTCACTAAGGTCTCTCTCTTTGTCAGGAGAGCCCTGGCCGGATTATGGCCAACAAGATTGGGATGCGGACGACGAAGAAATTCGATGCCCACCCGCCACCCACTTAATAGCCACTGTCGATGACTCAACTGACATGCTCGAATTCGACTCCGAAAACATCGACGGTATGGACGACGATGCGGGAGGCGAAGAGGAACCACAGCCCATAGGGCACTGGAGGTCCACTTCATCATATGACGAATACATGGTGGACACACCAAAAGAAGATGACGACAAGGAACGGAAGGATGCACCGAAGGCTTGTTCCCTCGAGAAGCAGTCAAAGCGGCGGTGCAAGCGGCGCCCCAAATCCCGCATCGGTAAAAATAACAATCATACAGACCCTGCATTGGAGCAGGGCGAACCACTGCCGGACTATGGCAATACGGAGAATCAAACCAAACAAACTAATTCTGTCAAAGATAATAGTCCGGACGACATAACGCCGGACAGGCACCCGGAGCAGCAGAATGCCCGTCAAAGGCTTGTTGCCATCGCGACAAGTCTGAAAAAGCAGAAGCAAAGGCTCAAGGCTGTGCAGGACACACTCCAAATCAGATGGAGTAAAGTACTCAACACAGCAGTGAAGTAAGGCGACAATCGCCCCACCAAGAGCTACCCAATGCGGAAGTTGCAACCTGAATTCGATGAGGAGGCCTCAGACCCCCCACAACCAAAAATCAAAATAGCCACCTGGACGGATAAACGACCTCACGGCCAACATCGAGCGGCAAAAAACGCCACTCACAAGCCAATACGCGATCCACGCGAGGGCTCGCACCAAAAGGAAGGCGCAACCAGATCCATCTATGGACCACGCAAGCAAGCCCCAGCATACGATGTAACACAACAAACATCCGAACAATGCGGTACACCCAGATACAGGGGTGCCACACACCCCCTATGTTTCACCGACGAGGTGCTGGACCATGAATTTCCAGAGGGATTCAAACCCGTAAACATAGAGGCATATGACGGAACAACAGACCCTGGGGTCTGGATTGAGGACTATATCCTCCATATCCATATGGCTCGAGGAGATGATCTCCACGCCATCAAGTACTTACCCCTCAAGCTCAAAGGGCCAGCTCGTCACTGGCTTAAAAGCCTCCCCGAAAACTTCATTGGAAGCTGGGAAGAGGTCGAAGATGCTTTTCGGGCAAATTTTCAAGGGACTTATGTCCGACCTCTGGACGCGGACGATTTGAGTCATATAACTCAGCAGCCCAGAGAGTCAGCTCAAAAACTTTGGAACAGGTTTCTTACTAAAAAGAACCAAATTGTCGACTGTCCGGACGCTGAAGCCTTGGCATCTTTTAAGCATAGCATCCGTGACGAATGGCTTGCCAGACACCTCGGCCAAGAAAAGCCGAGAACAATGGCACCATTAACAAGCCTCATGACCCGCTTTTGCGTGGGTGAGGACAGCTGGCTAGCCAGATGTAGCACCAGCGACCCCAGTATATCTGAAATTAGAGATGGAAATGGGAAATCACGGCGCAACAACAATAACAAACGCCGGAATAAAGAAGATAGCACAAAGAGCACGACAGTAAACGCCGGATTCAAAAACTCTCGGCCAGGTCAGCAAAAGCTGCCCTCTAAAGGCGCCAGAGACGAACTGTCCAGCCTAAACAAAATTCTGGACCAAATATGTCAGATCCATAGCAGGTAAACCCGCTAATCATACCCACAGAGAATGTTGCGTCTTCAAGCAGTCCGGCAAGCTCAACGCCGTACACAAGGGGGAGGATACACCAACCGAAGACGAGGATGAGTCTCTCAAGCAAGACACTGGGGAACAAAAGAAATTTCCACCAGAAGTCAAAACAGTAAACGTGTTACACGTGAACAAGGGAAGAAACAAAATGTCACTCCCAGAAAAATATGCCCAAGGGCCTATCACCGCGGAGTCCTGCCACTGGTCGTCTCAACCAATCACTTTCGACCATCGTGATTACTCAGCAAGTATCCGGCGTGCAGGATGGGCTGCCCTGGTATTAGACCAAATAATTGACGGATAACACTTCACACGAGTCCTGATGGATGGTGGCAGCAGTCTAAACCTGATATACCAGGACACAATCCGCGAAATGGGGATAGACCCAACAAAAATTTGCCATAGCAATACTACCTTTAAAGGAGTAATGCCAGGCCAAGGGGCTCATTGCATGGGCTCCCTGCTACTAAAGGTTATCTTCGGTTCCTCGATAACTTCCGTAGCGAACATTTAACCTTCAACATCGCTCCGTTCCAAAGTGGCTATCAAGCACTACTCGGACGCGAAGCTTTCGCTTGCTTTAATGCAATACCGCACTACGCTTCCCTCACACTCAAGATGCCCAGCCCACGTGGCATCATTACAGTAAACGGAAGTATTAAGCGATCTTTGCGCGCCGAAGAGAGTGCGGCTGCCTTGGCAGCCGCACACTAAAAACAGCCTCACCAACTAAAGCATTTAACAGGTCATCAAGACCTCAGACACGGTTAGACGAGTCCAGCGCAGCTATATGTAATTCATACCGGATCAATGGTCACACCCCTATTACAAATACAAGGGGCTCAACACGCGCAGACAAGTGGCAATTTTTACTTATCTTGAATTATACATGGTTTCTTTAAAAACTATCTTCTTGCACGACAACTTTTTCACCTAAGTTCCTCTCTTTTACAGATGATCATCGTGCTACACCCATCCAAGATACGGCACAACGGAGACACAGGCACAGACGTGCAGCAGGGACCCGCTCCACGGATTCTTTTTAGATTAAGACCCTGCGTAAACCTTCTTTACTGTCTCTTGTTGATACATATCCACCGAATTCTCAGCACAGTTGAGAAGGATGCTGACGTCTTGGCATGTGGCCACGTCAGAATAATGCACGTACCTGGACACAAGGGGCTTCTTACAAAGGGCACTATTTAGGCCCGGTTTATACCATAAAGACCGAATACCTTAGGGAGTGTTCGGCGTCGCGAGTTTGTCCTTATATGCATCAGCTCCGAATCATTGTCTTTGGTCAAATGTTGGGTTTGCCCGGCTCCTATGTTTTGGTGCCTTACGTTCCGCTTTATCGGCTAAGGTAGCACCAGGAGAACTACTGCGATTGTGCCCTGGTTCATCCGGACGAGCACCTCAGTATAGAAAGCCGAAAACTGACTGTCATGATATAGCGTGAGACTGGTCAACCACTCGATGACCTATCGGAATGTTAGAATTCCTACGCCTTAACGAAGGGCCGTTTTCTGGCCAGGCATGTACGCACCCCGCGATCGGGAGAGTGCAGAGCCACCAGGGGCTATCTAGTAGCCCCACTGTCAAACTCCTATGGCTAAGTGAAAGTGTTAAAGCATTATAGTCCAGTTGCCTTGCTCGCTATGCTATCACCTCCTTAATAGGACCAAGACGTTGGGTTAAGTGTGAACACGCGTTTTTTGCGAGCACCTCCGCATTATATGCGTGGGGGTTGAAGCCGACGGATGCAATCTTTCAGGTTATACACATGTATACATAAACGGCCGCACAGGAGGCATCATACTACTTTCAGGCAAAAGTATAAACATAGCCTTATAAAAACTTCATAAAAGCATTGTGTTTACAATGAGAATACATATCTCTCAAACATAATATTCTTCGAGCACTGGGCCTCTATCAAACGAGCACCCTCGATAACCTCCTCGAAATAATGCTCGGCAGCCACTCGGCCTATGGCCGAACCCTGCGCCGCAACAGTGGTAGCGTCCATCTCCGCCCAGTATGCTTTAACACGGGCAAGGGCCATCCGCGAGCCTCCTATGATCGCCGACCTCTTCATCGCATTAATGCGCGGCACCGCACCAAGGAACTGCTGCACTAAGCTGAAATAGCTATTCAGCTTTGGCCTTTCCGGCCATAGCTGCTCCACAATAGACCTCATGGTGAGTCCGGACAACCTATTCAGTTCGGCCCATTCGGCTAGCTGGTCATTCAATGAAAGCGGACTCTCTGGAACGTGGAATTGCGACTAGAACAGCTTGTCCACTTCACGATCTGTCTGACCTTGGAAGTACTTGGCCGCATCGGCAGCGCTCGCCGCCAAATCCATATACGCATCTGCCGAACTCCACAGCCGATCCAGAGGGGCATACCGTGGATCTCCGAACTTCCTCCGTAACATGAAGGGTTTCCCAGCCGCAATATCCCCGGCTTCCCGCAGCTCCTCCTTCTTCGCTCTCATAGCAGAACGGGTGTCTTTGTTCGCCGCCGTGGCCTTCTCAAGGTCCGTTGCCTTTGCTCGGTTTTCTTTTTCAAGGACCTGGCAATGGTCAGCAGTGTCTTTTAATTCTACGGCCATCTTGGCCATCTTCTCTTGGCTCTCGCAATGTGCGGCCTTCTCGGCTTTGAACTCTTTGGCCGCCTTCAAAGCAGCGGCATTACTAATCCTCGCTTGTTCCTTGGCTCGGGCAAGTTTTGCCCACAAGGTTTCCACAGTGGCAGCTCCATCTGCAGTCACGACATATTAAAGATACTAGCATCATGACACTTACCCTGTGCCTCGTCAAGCCTCTTATTAACAAGCTCGATGTCGGCGTCTACCGCATCTAGTTGCCATTTTAATTTGGCAAACTCACTAGTCCGGCTAGCCACCGGAGCTTCCACCACCTGCACATAGGGGCGGTCTGGTTATTGCCTGGGAATATGATCCTCTGTTTGCCGTCGTTCTTGACGACAACTAGAGTCTCAGGGGCTACTATCTACACAGGACACACCTAACATGTGCAGTACTATCACATATTATCTCACGTACCTCAAAGCTTGTCAGTAGACTCATAAAGGCTTCATGTAATACGCTTTCGGTGGACGAGATTCTCTCTGTCACCGTACCCATCAGCATACGGTGTTCTTCTGAGATTGCTGCTCGCCCCACCAACTCCCTCCGAACATCTGACCACACACTAGACGGTGCCGGACTCTTTTGTCTGCTCTCTTCGGGAGCCGGACGCTGGGGACTTCGGGGGTCTATGGGATTATCTTCTGGCCTCACCGAATCCGGAGAGGCCCTCCATGACGACACTTCGGGGTCGCCCGCTTCTTGAGCGGAGGAGTCCGGGGGAGGCGTTTCGCTCTCCATCATCTCTGGAAGAAGATCCCCCGAAGACGAGCTCAGGTGAGAGGGGCTAAGGCCCGAACTGCAAGATATATGCGGTGGTTATTTTCTCAGAAAAAAAGATAGCATACCTTTACTATTAAAGTATTTTGGATCACTTACGACTCGTTGGAGGGCTGATCCCCCCGCGGACTTTGTGTGGCAAAAGCACCCCCCGAGGCAGGACCCTCTGTGGGAGACTTCTTCTCCCGTTTGGAGGCTTCGGCTTCCGTATCCTCAGAAGCAGTCCTTTTCCTCCCCGGGTTGTCCTCCTTCATGGAGACGCTCATTCCCTTGGTTGGAACGGGCAGCGATGGGGGCCCGCGTCCGCCCGTATTATCCCCCCCGGTATCTTCCTTCGAGGGCTCCGGACAAGGTGCGACCTCGAGCATCTTTTCCAATACCGGATTTTCCAAACCCTCAGGGAGGGGGGCCAAACACCGAATCATCTTCGCCTTTGTTAGCCAGTCCTGGTCAAAAAGCGAATTCTCAGAAATAACTTCATGACGAATAAAAGACAGTGTGTTCGGCCAGAGGATTTCTTACTTGTTCGGCGGTGCGGTTACTACTCAGGCCCACGTCCTCGGTAATATCCGGACACTCTACTTGAGGTCCGAAGAATGACTTGTACATCTCCTCGTGCGTCAGGCCGAGGAAACTTTGAATGGCACGCGGTCCCTCTGGGTTGAACTCCCACAAGCAAAGGGGCCGGTGTCCGCAAGACTGGACTTTATGAACCAGCATAACTTGTATTACCACAGCTAAATTAAAATCTCCCTCGAAGAGATCTCGGATGCGGCTTTGCAGTATAGGCACGTCCTTGGCTGGACCCCAGCTCAGACCTCTGCTAATCCATGACATCAGTTGTGGTGGGGGGCCCGAGCGGAAAGCGGGGGCAGCCGCCCACTTGGCACTTCTGGGAGCCGTGACGTAAAACCACTCCCGTTGCCATAATTCGGACACCTCTGGAAAGGAACCTTTCGGCCATGGAGCTCCTGCCATCTTTCCTATTGATGCACCTCCGCACGCTGCATGTTGCCCCTCGATCATCTTCGGCTTTACTTCAAAGGTCTTGAGCCACAGGACGAAGTGAGGGGTAACGTAGAGGAAGGCCTCACACACGACAATAAATGTCGAGATGTGGAGAAAGGAGTCCGGAGCTAGATCGTGGAAATCTAGCCCGTAATAGAACATCAAACCCCTAACGAAAGGATCCAGAGTGAGGCCTAGACCTCGAAGTAAGTGGGAGACAAACACAACATTCTCGTTGGGTTCGGGAGTAGGGACGATCTGACCTCGAGCAGGCAGCCGGTGCAAAACCTCGGCGGTCAGGTATCTGGCCTCCCTCAAATTCTTAATGTCCTCTTCCGTAACGGAGGAGGTCATCCATCGGCCTTGAAGGCTGGATCCAGACATGATTGAAGATCCAGAGCACCTAACCTGGGCTTTGGTTGTTAGAACTCGAGGCGGGAGAAGGGTTCGATTGAGCACGAGAGGGAAAAAGCGAAAACCTCGTCCCTTTATAGAGAGGGTGAATATCAAGCGTCCTCTCCGTAACCGTTTAGGACTTGACTATAATCTAGGAGTCCTAGACACGGTGGGTTACCCACGACCGCATTAATGAGAATCCCATAATTGGGGGAACACAATCTCCGCTTCGGCAAGACGTGTCAAGAAACCGCCTCGCGTTATGTGTGGAGCTGGTTGAAGAAAAACGGTTCGAATAATCGCCAGGCCATGACACAACGTCATGCTACCAAAACGAGTCAGCGAATTGGATTTGCGAAAATATTATTCTCTCTACGGTGGTATGTGGAACTTATTTTGCAGGGTCGGACACTATCCTCGTATTCAAATTCTTCTGTGATGTATTCGGAAAAGGAACCCGCCTTGCAATGCTGAAGACAATACTGCGCGCCGGACTCATCGTCATTGTAGCCTGGTTCAGGGGCTACTAAGGGAGTCCTGGATTAGGGGGTCTCCGGACAGCCAGACTATCTCCATTGGCCGGACTGTTAGACTATGAAGATACAAGATTCAAGACTTCGTCTCGTGTCCGGATGGGACTCTACTTGGCGTGGAAGGCAAGCTAGAAAATACAGATATGGATATCTCCTCCTTTGTAACCGACCTTGTGTAACCCTAACCCTCTCCGGTGTCTACATAAACCAAAGTTTTTTTAGTCCGTAGGACAACGATCACAACATACAATCATACCATAGGCTAGTTTCTATGGTTTAGCCTCTCTGATCTCGTGGTAGATCTACTCTTGTACTACCCATATCATCAATATTAATCAAGCAAGACGTAGGGTTTTACCTCCATCAAGAGGCCCGAACCTGGGTAAAACATCGTGTCCCCTGCCTCCTGTTACCATCCGGACTAGACGCACAATTCGGGACCCCCTACCCGAGATCCGCCGGTTTTGACACCGACAACGAGCCTAACTTGGGTATGCCCCATGGCATCCCAAGCCATTATCTAAAATAGAAGCAAGCAACTAAGCTTGGGTATGCCCGAGTGGCATCCCCTCTTTCTTCTAACGACCATCGGTATTTTACTTGGAGCTATATTTTTATTCATCACATATCATGAGTTTTGCTTGGAGTGTCTTGTATGATATGAGTCTTTGCTTGTTTTTATTTTTAGTCATCTATCCTTGCTAGACACACCTATTTGAGAGAGCCAAAATTATGCTATGACTTATTAGAATTACTCTCTATGCTTCACTTAAATCTTTTTGAGCTATGGAATGGCTCTAGTACTTCACTTATATCTTTTTGAGCACGGTGTGCTTCGCTATTTTTGGAGAAATGCTCTATTGCTTCACTTAGATTTATTTGAGAGTAGTAATTTTTTTTTGAAATTCTCATGCTTCACTTATATTATTTTGAGAGTTTGTGATTCCCTATGCAAGCACGAAAGTCCATAGTTATGCAACGAAATTATATCCTACTTGTGGTGCACTATTCGGTGTTAGTTATGCTTAATGCTCGCTTATGAGATTTTTCTTTTCTTGGTTGGATGCTTCTCAATCTTTTGCTAGCCTTCATTTGCATGAAGTACGATCACTACTTGTGCATCCAAAATCCTTAAACCCAGTTTTGCGACATGAGTCCACTATACCTACCTATATGCGGTATTATTTTGCTGTTCTAAGAAAATTTGTATGTGCCATCTGTAATTTTCAAAATAATTTTATCTTTTGTGTGCTCGTACCGCTCTTGAAATGGTAGGCGGTGGCTGATATGCTTCCATGCTAGACATGTTATTCTCAAGATGAGTGTTTATTCACTTGTCATTGCATGAGAGTACGACAAAGGTATTAGGGATGCCCAGTCCTGAAATGAAAAATGAATCAACAGGCCCTGCATCTGGTGTAATAGTAATCTATGAGCCACAGAGACTCAGCAATCTTGCACCCTCGCGATCAAGACTATTTAAGCTTATAGGTAAGGCAAGGTAAAATATGTGGAGCTGCAGCAAGCGACTAGCAAATATGGTGGCTATCTTGTTCGCAAAAGAGAGCGAGAAGAGGAGGCAAAGCGCGAGCGAGAAACTAGAGAACAACCTGAGCAAGCATTACTCCAACACTGTGCTCACTTCCCGGACTCCGCCGAGAAGAGACCATCACGGCAACTCACACTGTTGATTCATTTTAATTAAGTTAAGGTTCAAGTTATCTACAACCGGACATTAACAAATTCCCATCTTCCCATAACTGCGGGCACGGCTTTCAAAAGTTCAAATCCCTGCAGGGGAGTCCCAACTTAGCCCATGACGAGCTCTCACGGTCAACGAAGGAATAGACCTCCTCCCGAGACGTTCCGATCAGACTCAGTACCTCGGTTCTTCAAGACACTTCGACAGGTTAAAACAAGACCAGCAACACCACCCAGATGTGCCGACAAATCCCGATAGGAGCTACACATATCTCGTTCTCAGGGCACACCGGATGAGCAAGACGTCGGGTAGGCCAGCCCAGAGTTGCCCCTGGTAGCCCCGGACATCACTCGGTTGGACCAACACTCAGAGGAGCACTGGCCCGGGGGGGCTAAAATAAGATGACCCTCGGGCTCCGGAAACCCAAGGGAAAAAGAGGCTAGGTGGAAAATGGTAAGACCAAGGTTGGGCATTGCTGGACAAGCTTTAATCAAGGCGAACTATCAAGGGGTTCCCATTATAACCCAACCGCGTAAGGAACGCAAAATCCGGGAACATAACACCGATATGACGGAAACTAGGGCGGCAAGAGTGGAACAAAACACTAGGCGAGAGGCCGAGCCTTCCACCCTTTACCAAGTATATAGATGCATTAAGATAACATGGCAATATAATGATATCCCAACAAGTAAATAAATGTTCCAACAAGGAACGGTCTCCAATCTTCACCTGCAACTAGCAACGCTATAAGAGGGGCTGAGCAAAGCGGTAACATAGCCAATCAACGGTTTGCTAGGACATGGTGGGTTAGAGGTTTGACATGGCAATTTGGGAGGCTTGAAAGCAAGTGGTAGGCATCGTAGCATTGGCATAGAAAAAGAGCGAGCATCTAGCAAAGCAAAGATAGTAGTGATTTCGAGGGTATGATCATCTTGCCTGCAAAGTTGTCAGAGTTGACTGGATCCTCGAAAGCAAACTCAACGGGCTCCTCGTTAGTGAACTCATCTCCCGGCTCTACCCAAACAAAACAAATAAGCAAACGGAACACAATCAACCACGTGCAAAGCTCAAACAATATGATGCAAAGGTGGTATGCTATGCGGGATGCGATGCGGGATGCATATGCAAGATTTGACAAGGGATGCATGAACCTGGCCTCAACATGGAAATTTAAGTGTGCCACTGGAAACATGAGATGAAATCGCTTGAAAACGATACAAAGGACGCCGGAATCGGAGTTACGGTTTGGAAATGGCAAGCAATTCAAATATGGCCACGTTCTGCGATTTACAGCAAGTAGCCATCTAAATGCAACAAGATGAACATGCTACAGCACCCAAACATGGCAACAAAATACATGGCAGGGATGCATTCAAGATGCTTAACAAAAGTCTAGCACTGAGATACGGCCAATTCATCCATTAACAGGTTCAAACAAGCATGGCAAAAATGCATATGGTAAACAGATTTCAGACTTAGTGAAATTAACACTTGTCTGGAATTTCAGAACAGATAGCACCCTTCGGAGCAACAAAACTACCTGCTACTGGATCTGAACATGGCAAAGTAAAGCATTGCATGGAGCTACTCAAAGAGCTTAACAAAAGTCCCTTAGTTACCTTGAGCCAAAAGGGATCAGAAAATACAATTCCAAGCATGTGAACATGGCAAAAACATAATCAGATCACAGACTTAGTGAAAACTGGAGCATGCTGAAACAGATATCAAGTAGGCATGTTTACGAGCTCGATGCACTCACTACAGAGCAAGTCATGACAATCTAAGAATACATCCATCAAGAATACACAAAATGCAAGCTATACATGGCAAGAACAATAGCATAGCATGCACAGATCAACTACAACATCATCGGCAAAATCGCTAACAAGTAGACAATCTGCCCAGATTCACGAGATAGCAAAAGTAGAGCTCGATTGACTCAAGCTAGGGTGCTCCATAATTGCCAACAAAGACACGGATGGATAGAGCACTAAAAGATTAACAAAACATCCTTACTGATCATCCTCAAAAGAGGCACGGATCACTAGGAAACACCATGAACATATGGCCATATGAGATAAACAGGTCAAGGACTTAGTGGAAATGCTAAGTCCCTGAAATCAGCATTACCAAGTGCCTCACATTAAAAGCTTGTGCTAGTCACCACACACATCACAAAAATACATGGGTTGCACCTCTGGAAAGATGGAAAAACCCTTAACAAAACATACGTAGAGCTCATGGGCAGATCATGCACACAATAATCATGGCAAAAATGACAAATATCTAAATGGAGAAGCAGATCTGACAATTATCTCAAGTAGCACTCTTCTAACAGCGTTTCGGGCATCAAGATGAACTGTAATTAAAATGATTCAATGGAATGAAATGATGTACTCTCTGAGATGAACATTTTGATATGCTATATGCCCAAAACGGATCTACGGATGCAAAGTTACAACATGATGAAGATGGGCATAAGGATCTGAGAATTTAGGACTTAGAAGAAAAATTAGACCTCTCCGGAACAGATCTAGGGTTTGCCGGGTGCGGAAGCCGAGGTTCGTCGAGATCTTGCCGGAGTAGCGTCGCGGCGGCCGGAGTCAGCCGGGTGGAGGCGGTGGTGCACGGCGGCGCGGGGTCGGCGACATCGGAGGGGCCCGCCGCCGTGGAGCTTTGCTCCGGTCGGCTAAAGTGCGGCGGCGACGACCTGGGAAGAGGAGGCGGCCGGCGAGCGTCGTGAGGCGGCGCGCGCGCCTCGGGGCGGCGCGGGGCGCGGAGCCTCCCGCGGGGAGTGGCGGCGCGGAGACGGTCCGCGGGGGCCGGCCTCAGGCCCCGGCGGGCCTGGCGGCAGGGACGGCGGACGCGCCAACGGGGCGGCGACACGTGGCGGCGGCGGGGAAAGTCGGACATGTCCGGCCCGAATCGGACGTGTCCGGCGGCGAGAGGTGGAAGACGACTAGGGTTTCGAGAGAGGAAGAAAGAGAATTTTGGAGGGGTCTTTAAATAGGCATAGGAGGAGCTAGGAGAGTCCAAATGATGTGCGGTTTTCGGCCACGCAATCGTGATCGAACGCTCTAGATGATGGAGAAGATTTTGGTGGGGTTTGGGACAAAGTGGAGGGGTATTGGGCTGCAACACACACGAGGCCTTCTCGGTCCCTCGGTTAACCGTTGGAGCATCAAACGAAGTCCAAATGGTACGAAACTTGACAGGCGGTCTACCGGTAGTAAACCAAGGCCGCTTGGCAAGTCTCAGTCCAATCCGGAAATGTTTAATCCCCACACACAAAAGAAAGGTAGAAATGACCACCGGAGGAGAACGAAGCGCCGGAATGCAAAACGGACAACGGGGAAAATGCTTGAATGCATGAGATGAACACGTATGCAAATGCAATGCACATGATGACATGATATGAGATGCATGACAACGATAAAAACACACGGAGACAAAACCCGAACCTGAGAAAATAAAATAACTTAAGGCCGGAAACGGCAAGAGTTGGAATACATATTGAGGAAGTCATATCCGGGGTGTTACATTACCTACTCGAGGACGAGCAGGAATTAAGCTTGAGGATGCTGATACGTCTCCAACGTATCTATAATTTTTGATTGTTCCATGCTATTATATTATCATTCTTGGATGTTTTACAATCATTTTATAGCAACTTTATATCAGTTTTTGGGACTAACCTATTGACATAGTGTCCTAGTGCCAGTTGTTGTTTTTTGCTTGTTTTTTAGTTCGTAGAAAATCAATACCAAACGGAGTCCAAATGCAGCAAAACTTTTTGGAAAAAATTTCTGGGCCAGAAGACACATGATGGGCCAAAGAAGTACCAGAGGGGCCCCGAGGGGGGCACAACTCACCTGGGTGCGCCTGGGGCCCAGGCGCGCCCTGGTGTGTTGTGCCCACCTTGGCGGCCTCTCGCAGCGCCTCTTTGCTCTATAAATACCCCAATATTCCAGAAACCATAGGGGAGTCGATGAAAATCAATTCCAGCCGCCGCAAGTTCCAGAAACCATAGATCAAATCTAGACACCATCATGGAGGGGTTCATCATCCTCATTGGTGCTTGTACGATGATGTGTGAGTAGTTCGTTGCAGACCTATGGGTCCGTAGTTAGTAACTATGGATATGTTATGTATCGCGCTTTTGAGCCTTCTAAATGAATACTTTGAGTTGTAGAGTTTTGTTGTGACGCCTTGTTGTATTTGCACATATCGAGCATATTGTGTGTATGCTTTTGAAATGCTTGGTATGTGTGGGATCCGACAACCTAGTTGTTCATTCTTGGCAGCCTCTCTTATGGGGAAATGTCTCCTAGTGCTTCCGACGAGCCACGGTTGCTTGCTACTGCTCTAGAACACATGGGATGATCAACATGTGTCCTTCTTTGCTCCAGTCTCTGTTCCTTCGGGGAAATGTCATGCGGTGTCCACCGGAGTCCTGTTAGCTTGCTACAGCCCGGATTCACTCGCTGCTGACCGACACGTGAATTGTTGGGTCATGTATGCCTGTCCCTGTAAGTTAGTGCCACTTTGGGTTTACGACTAGTCTTGTGGGCCTGGGTTCTCTATCATATGGATGCTAGCGACAATATCATATACGTGAGCCAAAAGGCACAAATGGTTCCAGGCCAGGTAAGGTGGCACCCGTGGGGATACCGTGCATGAGGCCGCAAAGTGATATGAGGTGTTACAGGCTAGATCGGTGTGACTTAGGATCGGGGTCCTGACAGCGTTGGCATCTGAGTCGGACTACCTGTAGGATCTTCAAGCCAAATTGGTTGATGTCGACTCTAGAAATGCTTTAGTTATGTGTAGGCAAATTGATTGTGGAAGGGAAAATAAGGCTCGTTTCACTTATCTTCTTGTGTTATTCTCTCTTAGTCGGCCTCTTCTTTTCTACGGGGGTTAAGAACTAGGCATCTCTTCTTTCTATCAGGTTCACATGTTACTAATCCGCAGACTTATAAGACTGATGGTTTCAAGCCCTAGTTCAGTCCCTGTTACTTCCGTGTGTTGCTAGTTGGTCCCAGAACCTTGATATAATGTTGTTGAGTGGCTATGCTACCGTTTGCTGAATGTCTCAAAATCCTTTTTGAGCATTTACAACGGTTACGCTGCCCGATTTCTCCTAGAAATTCTAATGTCTTTGTATTATTTCGTTTTTCAGATGGCTGACCGCACCCCCAATCAGGTGGTCCGTTTGACACGGTGCATCGATATACCAGGTCACACAACCATGTTGGTCCACGGGATGACTGAGATAGGCTATCGTTGGTATCCCGGGTATACTATAGAGGAGTAGTATCATGATTTCAGCCAGAGCAAGACATCTGCACAGTCAGGATATATCCTTTATATCGTGGAGCTACTGACCCCATCCACTAGACGTATGGACTTGGGGTTACTATCGAGATGTTTGTACAGGATGCTGATTAGTCGATGATGACTATAATCCGGGCTAGGCACGCCTTACTTTAGAACACTGAGTTCTGCTACATGCCAGCCTCACTCCCTGGCGAGGAGGGTTACTACAATGGTGTCTACACCGATGCTGCTCATGAGGAGCCGCTACTTCGGATTACCACAGAGTTACTGGAGGATAAGGACCGCAAGAATCATGCCCTCCAGATGGGGCTCTTCAAATCTCGAGCACGTCACTGGGCTACTCTGACACACCTAGCACCCGTCGTTCAGACTGGGTACCTTAATATGGAGGCGATGTATCCCGTTCGATCTCCACTATCGAACCGTATGGATTGGCCCGATGTCGGAGGCATCACCCCTCCCAGTGGTCCTCATCTGCCACTAGTTGTGGGACCATGGCCACACCCATGTCCATTTGGACCACAGGCTCCATATGACAGAGAGTTTCCAGATCCCCACGTCCAGCTTCTGGGTCATGGAGGTAACCTCTATGAGGCTTACTATGGAGATGCCTGAGGTGGATCGTGGTAGTAGTAGTATTGTAGAAGTTGTATCACCACAGTCCTGTGCGTCTTATGGGATATGACTTGGTGTGTACTGAGTTTCGGAGACGTAGATAAATAATGTATAGGAGCTTGGAGTGCCTCTGATGAGATGTATTGTCCTTTCACCGCAGTTGTACTTTAGCTTGGGCTTGTACTAAACTATGTATGGTATGTATGACTGATGGTGTATATATGGTTGTTTCCTTGTTACCATGTTGTTCAAACATACGTCTCTGCATTCTGTGTCATCCATTACATTCTGCACTCCTATGCTAGAGTTTTGTCATCCTTGTTTAAACCGTTGTTTTATTTTCCCTAGGATGGTTAACACTTGAAGCAACCCTGCTTCCCAGGAGCAGGGCGAAGCAAGTGGGGCCAGGAATGACAACCTACCCCATCCACCTTCTCGAGCTGAGGTCATGCTGGAATCGGAGAGGAACAAACATGAGACCAATCGACTACTTGAGCGTATCGAGAAGAACACCACATACCAGCAGAGGAATGACTTGGTGTCCATCAATGACTTTATCAAGTTGTACCTACCAACTTTCCACCACTCCGTGGAACCTCTTGACGTGGATGACTAGCTTCGCAGCATCACCCACAAGTTACGTTCTGCCAACGTAGCTGAGTCTAACCAAGGCACCTCTGCTGCATATCACCTTGAGGGTCCCGCCAGTCTCTAGTGGGAGAATTATTTGGCTATGCGTCCCGCCAGTCAGGTTACTACCTGGGTGGACTTCAGTGAAGATTTCTGTGAGGACCACTTCCTAGAGGGCCTAATGGATCACAAAAGGGAGGAGTTCTGTAACTTCACCCAGGGTAAGCTAACTTTGGATGTCTACAACAGTTTGGGAATCTGGCATGCTACGCTCCTGAGGAAGTGTCCACTGACGCCAAGAAGTAGGCAAGGTTCCGGAAGGGACTTAGCCCCGAGCTTCGCCGCGACCTCTATCTGCACGAGTGTACCTCTTTCTGGAAGCTTGTGAACAAGGCCATTAGTGCTGAGACTGGCCAGACTGACTATGAGGCTACACGCAAGCACGCCCGTGATTTTGGTTCATCATCCGGTTCTTTCTCCCAGAAGCGCCGGGTGTGGGTTCCAAATGTAGCTCTGCCACCCAGACTCACCCTGAGGCCATCTTATGAGGCGCCTCACCCAAACCAGTAGTACGCACCACCCAAGACTTATGGTGGACCAGCCGCCAATGCTGCTATGCGCACTAATACCGTGACATTCTTCAAATGTGGAGAGAAAGGCCACTATATGTGAGAGTAACCCCAGAACAACAACCCCAACCAGTCCGAGAAGTCTGTTGGCCGTGGTAAGCCAGCGGGAAAGGTGTACTATGCCAAGCCAGCCACCACTGCATGTGGCCTTGTCAATTATGTCTCAGTTGAGGAGGCTCATGATGATCCTAACATCGTACTTGTTAATTTCCATATGGCATCTGTTCTCTGTGATACTGGAGCATCTCATTCGTTCATTTCTGAGAGCTATGCTTGAATGCGGAACATGACATTTTTTGACATGACCACCTCCATGGTAATTCAAAATCCTGGTTCTAAATGGCAAACTTCTAGAGTAAGCCATGGGAATGAAATTCTTGTCGATAGACTGGTCTTCCTTGCATCTCTGATAGCTCTCAAGTCCTCAGACATAAACATCATCTTGGGTATGGACTCGATGTCAGCCCATTATGCTAAGACCGATTGTTTCTCTAGAACTGTTCAACTTACGCACCCATCGGGCAAGAGAGTTAATGTTTTGACCTGAGTGTCCGAGTGTCAGCTCTAGTCTCTTAATGCCAGCCCTCTTCTAGACTTAAAAGATATACCGGTAGTCCATGACTTTTCAGATGTCTCTCGATAAGAATTTCTAGGTGTTCCACCTGACAGAGATGTAGAGTTCGCGATAGATCTTGTTCCAGGAACGGTTCCGATCGCTAGAAGACCCTATAAGATGGCACCCTTAGAGCTAGCCGAGCTAAAGAAACAACTCGATGAGTCCTTGCAAAAGGGTTTCATCTGTCCTAGTTCTTCTCCTTGGGTTTGTCCCTTCCTCTTCATTAAGAACAAGGATGGAACGGATCGGATGGTTGTAGATTATCGACCCGTTAACCTGGTCACCATAAAGAACAAGTATCCGCTCCCCAGAATCAAGGACATGTATGATCAGCTCGCTGGATCTTCAGTCTTTTCCAAAATGGATTTGAGGTTGGGCTATCATCAAATCAAAATCAAGGACGGGACATTCCAAGACGGCCTTTGTCACTCGTTATGGCCAATACGAGTACACCGTCATGTCCTTCGGTTTAACCAATGGCCGAGCCACCTTCTCCCGCTTAATGAATTCGATCTTCATGGAGTACTTGGATAAATTCATTGTGGTATATCTCAATGATATACTCATGAACTCCACGAACAAGGAAGATCATGCCGAGCATCTAAGGCTGGTATTGATGAAACTTGGAGAGCATCGCCTTTATGCCAAATTACCTAAATGTGAATTCTGGTTGCCATAAGTGGCCTACCTAGGACACCTAATCTCTGGTAAGGGTATTGCTGTCAATCCTGAGCGAGTTTAGGCTATTCTTGATTGGACTCCACCTGAATCGGTCAAGCAAGTTCGGAGTTTCCTTGGCTTAGCGAGCTGCCGCCATCGCTTGGTCGAGAACTTCTCCATGGTTGTGATACGTCTCCAACGTATCTATAATTTTTTGATTGTTCCATGCTATTATATTATCTATTTTAGATGTTTTATATGCATTATTATGCTACTTTATATTATTTTTGGGACTAACCTAATAACCTAGAGCCTAGTGCCAGTCTCTATTTTTTCCTTGTTTTAGAGTTTCACAGAAAAGGATTATCAAACGGAGTGGAACTTTCGCGATGATTTTTCTTGGACCAGAAGACATCCAGAGTGCTTGGAGTACACATCAGGGAAGCCATGAGGTGGCCACAAGGACAGAGGGCACGCCCAGGGGGGTAGGGCATGCCCCCGCCCTTGTGGGCCCCTCACGACTCCACCGACCAATTTCTCCCGCCTATATATTCTCAAATATTCCCAAACCAACTAGGAGAGCCACTAAAACACTTTTCCACCGCCTCAAACTTCTGTACCCATGAGATCCCATCTAGGGGCCTTTTCTGGCGTCTTGCCGGAGGGGAATTCGATCATGGAGGACTTCTACATCAACACCATTGCCTCTCATGAAGCATGAGTAGTTTACCTCAGACCTACGGGTCCATAGCTAGTAGCTAGATGACTTCTTTTCTCTCTTTGATTCTCAATACCATGTTCTCCTCGATGTTCTTGCAGATCTATCTGATGAAATACTCTTTTGCGGTGTGTTTGTTGAGATCCGATGAATTGTGGATTTATGATCATCTTATCTATGAATATTATTTGAATCTTCTCTGAATTCTTATATGCATGATTTGATATATTTGCAAGTATCTTCGAACTATCGATTTGGTTTAGCCAACTAGATTGGTTTTCTTGCAATGGGAGAAGTGCTTAGCTTTGGGTTCAATCTTGCGGTGCTCGATCCTAGTGACAGAAGGGGAACCGACACGTATTGTATTGTTTCCATCGAGGATAACAAGATGGGGTTTTCATCATATTTCTTGAGTTTATCCCGCTACATCATGTCATCTTACTTAATGCGTTACTCTATTCTATGAACTTAATACTCTAGATGTGTCGGTGTCCCGGGAACGGGGGTACACAGACTTGCCTGCCTCCGGCCCATGGCGTGGCTCCATCGACGGCTAGTACGGCCCAACTTCGTCAACAACAACCCAAGACCCTCGCGAGGGGCCAAGCCTCGTGAGACGGACGACACCAAGACCTCCCTGGGGGTGGCCACACCAGGCTAGTTCCCGAGGAGCGGAGATATCGATGCATGGTGCACCTCGCGAGGTCCGCATGACGTGAGCCATGACGACCGAGGCCAGGCGGGCGCTAGCGAGCGCAGTGTACCTGTTTCCTCTTTGGTGCTAAGGAGGCAAGAGTAGGTGCGGAGTCTCGAGGAATCAAGCAAAGGTTTCCATATCAGTGCAACGGGACCAAGACCACCAGGACGGCGGGACGAAGGTCATCGCAGAGCCCACAACGGCGTCACCACCAGAGGCTTTTGCATGCGAAGACTACATTTGTCAAGATAACTTGTACTAGTTGCCCCCCTTCAAATTTGGCCATTGTGGGATCCCTTCCCGCCCTGCATTTGGGAAGAGGACCAAGTCCACTATAAATAGGACATAGTCACCACCATAGAGGGGGACGATTCAGATCATCCTCTCACCCACCATCTCACTGAGCTCAAGAACACCTCGCCTTCTGAGGCTGTTCGGCCACTGTATTAGTTCATCCTCGACCCCTCATGGCAATCCACCACAAATCTGGAGTAGGGTATTACACCACAAGGTGGCCCAAACCAGGATAAACTGTTGTGTCTCTTGTCCCTTGGGTTCGTCGAGCTAGGCCTAGGAAACGTTGAGTGAGCAGATCGGTGAGGACGAGTTCTTCGCACGCACTCCAGTGTTTGAACCTCTCAAGGGTCTGCGGAACCCACAATCTGACATTTGGCACGTCAGGTAGGGGTGCATCGGAGCCTCTTTTCCGCCAATCGACTCACCGCCGCTCCATAGCTTCCATGGCTGACGCTCGTCGAGCCTGTGCTGAGCGTCGGGCCGCTCTTACCGATCGTGTCACCCAGACGGCGCCCGTCGGTGGACCTCCCCGTCGTTCTCCATCGCCTACCGCCAACACCGCCACAGGCCCGGCAGGGCACGAGTAGCAAGCTTTGTTGCTGCACCCCTCCGTGCGGCGTGATGGACGCACGGCCACCCCATCGCTGACTCTGGCTGGTTCATCATCTCATGCTTGTCGCGGGCTGGTGGACGCGCAGGTTGCGCTACACATGGCACACAAGTTCCTGCGCTACCGCCGAGTCGACGACTTCTACGAAGACTAGCTGGACCGCATCGCCGAGCTTGTCAGCGCCGTTGGGGGCTCTCCCGCACCGTCCCTCTCGCTGCCTCGCCCGCCGCCTCCCACGGGAGACGTAGCCCACGGAGCGCCTCTGCCACCTCCCCGTCAAGATGTCGCCCTCGGACCGAGGCGCGTGGCCCCGCGGCATGACCCGCCATGAAGGGCGCCCGCGCATGGGAAAGAAAGCTGCCAGGAGGTCTAGGGGCCACAAGAAGGTGCTCCAGCGCTCCCTGCAGCACCACGTCAAGACCCTGCATCGCCTGCGATGGTGGCGCGCGAGTGCCAAGATTAGGCTCCACCTCCAAACCGGGCTCCCGTGACCACTGTGGGTTGCCAAGCCTTCACTCCCGAGCTCCGCAGAGTCGTCTGGTCGGGAAAGTTCAAGCCCGACCTGCCTCCATGCTACGACGGCACCCTCGACCCTGGTGAGTTCCTACAACTCTACGAGATGAGCATCGAGGTGGCCAACGGTGACGAGAAGGTCATAGCGAACTGGTTTCCCATGGCCCTCAAGGATGGCGCGCACTCATGGCTCCTGAACCTGCTCGCGGGATTGATCTCCTCCTTGGGCGAGATGTGCGAGCAATTCGTCGCCCACTTCCAGGGCACCCGCGACCGCCCGCAGCCAGGGGAAACCCTGCAGAAGTACATCCAGCACTTCAACAACGTTCTTCTCAAGATCCCCAAGGTGTCAGATAAGGCCATCATATCAGCATTCTCTGATGGCGTCCGCGATATCAAGATGAAGGAGGAGCTCGCTACACACGAGGACTTGTGCACGGCTCTGGAGATGTTCAACATGGAAACCAAGTGCACGAGAGCTAAGGAAGGACGCCTCTCCTTTCTCGAGCTCCCAGCATCCGACCCAGAGTACAAGAAGGCCAAGGCCAAGGACGTGAAGCGCAAGGGGGCGGTCGTGATCATGGATGAAATAGAGATGAAGCACGGCTGTGACCACCCAGAGTCATCCAAGAGCAGCCGTCGGTTCTGCGTCTTCCACAATGTACACAGCCACAACACCAATGACTGTTAGGAGCTCAGGGCCATCTGTGACGGGCGCCTCGGTCGATGCCCCGAGCGCAATGATCCAGGCTACATCCGTGGAGGAGGTCGAAGTGGAGGACGCTGGGATGACCGCGGCTCCCGCCAGGACTGGCGGGACCAGCTTCATGAGGACCGCTGGCAGGGCCAGCCTCGTGAGGGCGCGTGGAGAGATCAGCCTCGTGTGGACCGTCCTCAAGGCAATGCAGGCCTCCCTCCATTGCCGCCACCACCAAGAAGGAACGATGACCACTGTCAGTGTCAAAACTGGCGGATCTCGGGTAGGGGGTCCCGAATTGTGCGTCTAAGGTTGATGGTAACAGGAGACAGGGGACACGAAGTTTTACCCAGGTTCGGGCCCTCTTGATGGAGGTAATACCCTACGTCTTGCTTGATTGATATTGGTGAATACGAGTATTACAAGAGTTGATCTACCGCGAGATCGTAATGGCTAAACCCTAGAAGTCTAGCCAGTATGACTAAGGTATTGAGTATATCCTTTCCAGACTACACCCTCTGGTTTATATAGACACCGGGGGGATCTAGGATTACATAGAGTCGGTTACATAAGAGGGAATCTCCATAGTTGTTCGCCAAGCTTGCCTTCCACGCCAAGGAGAGTTCCATCCGAACACGGGTATAGTCTTCAGTCTTCATGTCCTTACAGCCCATCAGTCCAGCCCATAGATAACAGGTCGGACGCCCGAGGACCCCTTAGTCCAGGACTCCCTCAGTAGCCCCTAAACCTGGCTTCAATGACAAGGCATCCGGCGCGTAGTGCTATCTTCGGCATTGCAAGGCGGGTTCCTCCTTCCTAACTCCCGAATAGTCTCTAGATGAATTGATTGTGTCCGGACTTGTAACACACACCGTACACAACCGTAGAGAGTATAATAATACACAAGTCCAATCTGCTAACAACTTTAGTAATGCGGTGTCACGCTTATCGGTCATAATTTCGAACCATTTTTCGCCCCACAATTCGAGACGCGGTTGTCATTGGCACGTCTTGTCAAAGCAAAGATCGTGTCCCCTTATTACGGGGTTCTCATCAATACGGGCTTGGGTAACCGAACCGTCCCGTGAGAAAGATTCCTCAGGGATAGGCAGGTTTCTAGGCTTAGGAGGAGACGTTCAATACTGGAGGTGTATATAAAGGAACCAAGGGCCGTCTTTTTACGCCAAATCTCTCCTAAGCCTCCCAACCCCGAGTTCTAGCACCCAAGGTTCGACTACATTACTTTCAGCCTTCCCATCATGTCCGGATCCATCTCTCAAGGCCGATGGGTGGCTTCCTCTGTTACAGAGGTGGATATCACAAAGCTTCGGGCGTCCAGATATCTCACCGCAGAGATCCACCACCGGCTTCCTGCTCAAGGACAAGTTATCCCGACCCCCAGATTCGGCGAGAGGGTGGTATTCGTCTCCCACTTCCTCCGGGGGGTTAGGGTTTGCTCTTCACCCCTTTATCCATGGGCTAAAGTTTTATTACGGATTATTTTTTCACGATCTTGCCCCGGACTCTATCCTCCATGTCTCAGCATTTATCATTACATGCGAGGCCTTCCTTCGAATCCGCCCACACTTCGGTTTATGGCTCAAAACCTTTGGTGTGAAGCCGAAGGTAGTCGATGGGGAACAGGCGGAGTGTGGCGGTGCTACAATCAACCAATTCGCCAACACTCCCTGGCCAAAAGGTTCTTTTTCCGAGGCTTCCAATTACTGGCAGCGGGAGTGGTTTTATATTACAGAGCCCCGCAGTGCTAAGTGGGTAGCTGCCCCCACCTTCTGTCCCGGCCCACCATTACATCTCGCGTCATGGGTCAACAAGGAGCTAGACTAGAGATTAGTGGATGAAGTGCGGACCCTACAAAGCCGCATTCGAACCCTCCTCGAGAGAGATATCGATCTCGTCATTGTGATCCAAGTGATGTTAGTTTGCCGAATCCTGCCCTACCAGCAGAGGCCTCACCGCATGTGGGAGTTTAATCTAGAGGGACCATGAACCCTCCAACACTTCTTCGGCGCCACACACGAAGGGATGTGGAAGCTATTTTTCGGGGAGCGGAAACATTGGTCGGATACTGCTGAGGACGCTGGCCTTAACTGTAATCGTCCGGATACCCCGGTAAGCACTTGGCTTTAGAATACTTTGTGGTCATGCATACAGTAATACGATACTAAGCAAGCTATCTTTTTTCAGGGCTGGATAAAGAAGGAGGAACTGATTATGTGTTCGGCCCCTCTGCCCGAGGGTCCAGCAAATCTGGTCCTAACAAGGATGCCGGCCCCAGCACCATACCAGATGCCGGAGAAGGAGGACGAGGCGGAGGGCAAGAGGACCAAGCATGGCATCCATTCACAGGGAACCTCGGACTTTGTGTCTGGTGGAATAAAATTCCCCTCATCCGAACACAAAAGCGAAGCGGGGGCCACTATCCCCTTCCCTCCCATGAAGAAGAGGGCCGCCTCCGAAGATTGGGAGAAGCGGGCTCCTAAGCAAGGCAAGATGCCTCTGGAGGGCGGCCCAGGCCTGGAGGACGTCGAAGCGCAGTCTCATGATGAGGACGAGCCTCTGGCCAAATTGTAATTGAATAGGGATGTTTTAAACCTATCCCGCTCTTTTCTTATGATGCCTAGAATATATATATTCGCAGCTCAGCGCGCAGTCCCCTTCTACAATCCTCCTCCTTGGGGGACCTTCTCCCGGAGATAATGGAAAGCGAGACGCCCCCATCATCTTTCCGTCCAATAGGGCAGACAACCTTGAGGTGTCGTCGCGGAGGGTCTCCCCCGACCAACAAGTGGTGCAAGGGATAGACGAAGGCGATACATCGGCGGTCCAGAGTCCGGGGAACAACAATGAAGACCCCGAACAATTCGGAATGCGGATGGATACAAATAAACGGATCCCTTCAAAGGGTGACCGTACTCCTACGGCTGCCTCGGGATACCCAGAGGCGATGGATATCTTGACGAACATGCTGCAGCAGGCATCCGTTTCGGAGGAACATCGTACCTTGATGGGTATGGTGATTAAAAAGGTCCTATCCGCAAATAGCGGATTGGATGAGGCCTTTGTGAGTCTGCTGAGAGGCTTCGAAGTTTGTACTATAATATGTAGAATTGTGTTTTATTCATAAAATACACATGTGTATAGACAGTAGCCCCTGAGACTCAGGTTGGCTTCCCATAGGAAGCGAATCAGAGGATCGAAAGAAATATCCAAGGACTAATCTGAATAACTTTGAACATAGGCTGCTTCCCCCCTGGCTACTGCCCAGACTGCGGATATTGCCGAGCTGCAACAGAAGCTTGATGTAGCCGGGGATGACGTTGAGTTAATCAATATGCGTCTTGATGAGTCGCAAGGTATGTATTCGGAGCAGTCCATGCACATACATTTTTGTGATATAAGCATGACGCTGAAAGTTGTGCCTGGCTGCAGATGGTGCTACCGCCGTTGAAATTCTTCGGGCGGAGCTAGCCCGGGCCAAGGAGCAGGCCTGGTGTAGTAATGCGGCTGCCGAGAAGGCATCAGCTGAATTAAAAGCCGAACGAGCTGCTCGGCATCAAGACGAGGAGAAGATATCCACGATAGCGCTCGAGCTAAAAGGTGCTGCTAGCCGGTGTGAACTCCTGGAAAAGGAGAATGAAGCCAAAATGACTGAAATTGACAAGGCCCTACGAGAGGCGAGAGAAGCGTGGTCTGAATCCAGAGCAGCCTGTGAGGAGATCCAGCAAGCTAGGGAGATTGCAGCTGGTAAGCCATTTTTGCTACAGGCTAAGTTCGGCGATCCGAACTATACTCAGCTGAGCCAATTGTGGAGTTCTCCGGACGAGTTTTTAGACTTGCCGAAGAGTTATGCCAATGCGGCACAGTATTATCAGGCGTGAGACGGGTACGCAACAGAGAAGCTTTTCTGGTCACAATTCGGCGCCTCGAAGCGCCCCCTTTTGCTGAATGAGCGGATGTCCTAGTGGGCCGAGCTTCATAGGATATCCGGTGCTGCCATGAAGAACGTCATAATCGAGTTATGGCCAACTCAGCCTGTCCCGAACAGTTACTTCGGCTTGGTGCAGCGGCTTGGTGACGCAGTGCCGCGTATCGACGTTGTGAAGTGGTCGGTGTGCATCGAGGGTGCACGGATGGCTTTTTCCCGAGTCAAGATGTTCTGGGGGAATATAAAGGCCATCGACGTTGCGGTGAAGAGTCCACCCAAGGGCAAGGACCGCCATGACCCGGCGCATTATTTTGAAGACGTCCTTGTAGCCGCCCGCTTGATAGAGGGTCAATGCTCGAAGGACATAATGTTCGAGTAAAGTGTATGAGAATTGTACGAGAAAATTTTATGGTAAATCTATTTGTATATGTTGCTCGAAAGATTGTGTTCCTCATGTGCGGCCGTTTTAATATAATCTGAAAGATTTCTTGTCGTCGGCTTCAGCCCCCTTGTAGGAAGTACAGGGGTGTTCAAAAAAGCATCTAATCACTCTTGACCCAACGTCTTGGTCCGTGAAGGATGTATGCGACTATAGGGCGTTAACACTTTCACTTAGCAATAAGAGTTTTACCGTGGGTCTACGAAAAATCCCCTGGTATGTATGCGACTTACTCATACGATGCGTTTACATAATTGAACGAAAAAGAGGTCCTTCGTGTAACATGGAGGAATCGCTAAAGATTCTGATAAGTCATCGAGTGGTTGACCAGCTTTCGCCGCATCATGACAGTCACTTTTCGGCTTTCCCTACTGAGGTGCGTCACCAGGTGAGCCGGTAGCACACTCACAGTAGTTCTCCCTTTTCTACCCTAGCCGATAGAGCGGAAAGTAGGATAGCAAGCACAGGAGCCGGACAACCCAATTATTGACCCAAGACATGATTCTGAGCTGATGCATATAAGGCCAAACTCGCGATGTCGAAGTACGCTGTGAAAGCTGTTCGGACTTTGTTGGAAACTCATTTGTTCCCGTACCGAGCCCCTGGCAAGTTAAGCCGGGGTATATCTATGAAACAACCATAGGAGGCGCATTCATTTTGTGAAAAGACGCGAGTGATTAATTTGGTAATTTGAACTGGGACCTGAGTGATGTGACAATGGTTACTTGATATACATAAAGGCCACGACCCCGGCAATATGATATCCCCTCGGTCAAAGGCAGAGGAAAAAGGCATGTTATAGGCTCGAAAAGAGAGTGCGGTCTACAAAAAGTTATTTTGGACCTCCTGTCGCACGCCTGTGTCGCCTGTCCTCAGCGAGGGAATCCTTGAAGAGAGTAGCCCCGTAGGTGAGTGTACGGATCCGAACTCCTATGGGGTCGGTCATAGGTGCTTACCCTTTGCGCCACCTGCTTTTAGGAGATAATGAAACAAAATAAAATAGGAAAATGGTTAAATAATGTTACCGGAGTACCTACAGATTTGTCCGTATTGTGCTTCCGTCAATGCCCATGGTATCTTGAGTGTGTAATTATGTATGCGCGGTATAGTTTTGACGGGTGTACGAGATGGGAAGCGAAAGTCGAACTGCTATTTTTGTTCCGGATTTGATCGATCTTCAGGGGGAAATTGCTTCCGCCCTCCAGCATTTAGCTGGTGAGCCGCTCTGTTGTCCCTGTTTCCTGGTGGCCCATTTCCATTATGTCCGGTGTTGAGCTTGCCAGCCTCCTTGAGGACCCAACAGCTTCTGTTGGTGTGATTAGCTGGTTTATTGGGCTGGACATGAATCTGGCAGGGCTAGTCCAATATCCTGTCTAGTTTGGATGGTTCGTCTCTGTTTGCCTTGAATGGCCTTTTCCGTTGTCCAAGCTTGGGATTCTAAATCCGGCGTTGACAGCTGTGTCGCGTGATCTTTCATTATCATTGTGACTGTTGTGCATGCTTCGTCGTGGCTTGCCATTGCCATCTCGGATTTCGGAAGTGCCCGAGTCACTGGCGCTGTTGCTTCTATGAGCGAGCCAGCTGTCTTCTCCCGCACAAAAGCGGGTCATTAGAGCGGTAAGGGCTGTCATGGATCTAGGTCCTTCTTGACCGAGGTGGCGTGCAAGCCATTCGTCTCGGACGCTATGTTTAAAGGCCGCAAGGACCTCCGCGTCCAGACAGTCGACGATTTGGTTCTTTTTAACTAGGAACCTGGTCAAGAGCTTCCTGGCTGACTCTCTGGGCTGCTGGACAATATTACTTAAGTCATCGGCGTCCGGTGGCCGGACATATGTTCCTTGGAAGTTGTTGCGAAAGGCGTCCTCCAAATCCTCCCAGCTGCCGATAGAATTTTCCGGCAGACTGTTAAACCAGTACCGAGCTGGTCCTTTGAGTTTTAGTGGTAGGTATTTGATGGCATGAAGGTGATCTCCGCGGTCCATGTGGATATGGAGGAGGAAGTCCTCGATCCATACCGCGGGATCCGTTGTTCCATCGTACAATTTGATATTCATGGGCTTGAAATCATCTGGGAATTCATGATCCACTACTTCATTTGTGAAGAAAGGAGGGTGTGCGGAGCCTCTATGTTGGGCCACACTGCGGCGTATCTCTGACAGAGTCCATTTGCGGTTTTCGGCCCGGGTGTGGCTAGGTTTGTCACGTCCGAATAGGTGGCCATCGTCATGTATCGAGGTATGTCCTTGCGATCTGTAGATCGATCTTGAGTGTTCTGTTTTGCTACCCGAGTTTGACGGTTGTATGTGTAACCCCAAGCTGTTTTGTTCTTGCTTTTACTGCGAGGTAGAGAGGTCGTGTATTCAACTTGAGTTGCCGCTTTACCTGGGCCCAGTTGTGGTTGACCTACCGCGTTGTGCGATGATGGTATGAGCTCCAGCGCCTCATCGTCACCCTGGGATAGCAATCTATGCTTCGGGTAGCTTTTGGCTAGTCCACTAAGGCCGTATTCTTCGGCGGCTAGGACTTTGGTCCATCTATCATTGAGCAGATCTTGGTCAGCTTGAAGCTACTACTGCTTCTTTTTCAGGCTCCTTGCAGTGGCTATTAGTTGGCGCTTAAAGCGCTCCTGCTCACGAGGTTCCTCAGGCACGATGAAATTTTCAATACCGAGGCCCACCTCATCCTCAGAGAGCGGAAGGTAATTGTCGTCCACCGAATCTTCGTGTGTGGCCTGCCTGTCTTCTTGTTCGTCTTGTTCATTAGTTGTATCAACGGGGTCTTCATCATCATCGGCATCATTGTCCATGCCGTCGATATTCTCGGAGTCGTATTCCAGTGTATCGGTCGAATCCTCAACTATGGCTATGAAGTGGGTGGGTGGCGGGTTGGAAGTAAAGTTCTCCATCGTCAGCCCCTAGTTCGAGACGGATATAGTTCGGCCGAGAGTCCTCCACCAAGGACAGGTTTTTTAATGAATTCATTACATCGCCCAAAGGCGAGTGCTGGAAGAAGTCTGCGGCGCTGAATTTGAAGATCGATGAACGATCAAGCTCGACGTCCACGGGCTCGCGCGGTTCGGAACCTGCGGCCGGAGACGAGTCCGGCGTTCCGGTGGCATAGGCCTCGTGTGAGACAAGGTCCATGTATGGCTCCAACGCCGTGGAATCTGTGGCCTCCGAGGTGGGGTTAATCCTTCCATCTCCGGATGGCATGGCCTGCTCCGGCTCTAGGGCCAGAGCGGTTACAGGAGTGGTCTCCTGGATGCGGCCCGATGACAGATTTAGGTCATGATCATTGGGGTGACCGGGAGCGGCCATCGCGGTGTCGAATCCGGCAAAGATCAAGTCTCCACGGATGTCCGCGACATAGTTCATTCTCCCGAATCTGACCTGATGTCTAGGGGCATAGCTTTCGATCTGCTCCAGATGGCCAAACGAGTTGGCCCATAGTGCGAAGCCGCCGAACACGAAGATCTACCCGGGGAGGAAAGTTTCTCCGTAGACAGCGTCATTATTGATGATTGAAGGGGCCATCGAACCTTTCAGCGACAGCACAGGGGAACTCACAATGAAAGCACCCATGTCGGTGTCAAAACCGGCGGATCTCGGGTAGGAGGTCCCAAACTGTGCGTCTAAGGTTGATGGTAACAGGAGACGGGGGACACGAAGTTTTACCCAGGTTCGGGCCCTCTTGATGGAGGTAATACCCTACATCCTGCTTGATTGATATTGATGAATACGAGTATTACAAGAGTTGATCTACTACAAGATCGTAATGTCTAACCAATAGAAGTCTAGCCTATATGACTAAGGTATTGAGTATATCCTTTCCGGACTACACTCTCTGGTTTATATAGACACCGGGGGGATCTAGGGTTACATAGTTGTTTGCCAAGCTTGCCTTCCATGCCAAGGAGAGTCCCATCCGGACACGGGTACAGTCTTCAATATTCATGTCCTTATATCCCATTAGTCCGGCCGATAGATAACAAGCCGGACGCCCGAGGACACCTTTGTCCAGGACTCCCTCAACCACCACCAAGACGAGGGGGCTGGAGGCTTCCAGGAGCCTCGTGCCATCGCCTGCATCCTGGGCGGCGCACAAGCCCCAGCCTCTCAACGCACCTTCTAGCAGTTCGCCCGTAAGGTGAACGCGGCCCTCCCTAGGCTCGAGGCAACGCGCCCACTGAGGTGGTCCAACTGCACCATCACCTTCAACTCGTCCAACCAGTTCAATTGCGTGGCAACTGTCGGCACCCTCCCGATGCTCTGCTCTCCCATCATCAGCAATGTCCTCGTCACCAAGACCCTCATCGATGGCGGTGCGGGGCTCAATGTTATTTCCATCGAGACGTTCGACCACCTCCAGGGGCCCTATGATCAGCTGCAGCCCACCAAGCCTTTCTCAGGAGTAACCGACGACTCAACCACCCCAATAGGGCAGATCCGCCTCCCCGTCACCTTCGGCCAGCGCGACAATTACCGCACAGAGCTCATCGACTTCGACGTCGCCCACATCCGCCTTCCATACAATGCCATCCTTGGATATCTAGCCCTGGCCAAGTTCATGGGGGTGACTCACCATGGTTACAATGTCCTTAAGATGCCCGGGAACTGTGACATCATCACGATCGCATGTGAGGAGAAGGATGTAGTGTGCTCTCTCAAGCGCACCTACCAGGCTGCAGCAGTCGAGGAACTAGACAACGAGGGCACCATCTACCCTCCTGGGGCTACCCCAAGAAAAAGAAGCAGATGCTCTGCCAAGAGCCTCAGGAGAACGGTGTTTCTAGCGGCACCACCTCAGGACATGCGCCCATGGACGGGGCGCCTCCCTCTCACGCATAGGAAGGCGCGCCCGGCGCCCTCCTCAGGCTGGGCTCAGGGGCTCTCTACTGGAGGGCCTCTGACTTAGCCAATGTCATGAGGGAGGTGCTCGGGCACCACATGGAAGCATGCTACATCGCACACTTCCCTCACGAGGGCTCAAGGCACGGAGTGTCGGGTGCTCAGGAGTTCATCGTCAAGGCGACCAAGGAGCTTCAGGAGGCGAAAGCCATGCGCGGCGACAGTCGCCCACCACCTGGCGTGGCTCCTTGTCCTGGCGAGGACAACGAGCTGTGCATGTGCGTCAACATTCCAGGGCTCAATAGGGCCGCATCCCAGGAGCGCTTCTGGCCATCACGCATTGGTCGGTGCGAGGGCCCGCCTCACAGCTCTGTCCGCATGCCTTTTGGCCTACCAAACACGGTTGTTACCTTCCAGCGTGGCCTGCGGAGCATCATGGCGGCTTAGGAGGCCAGGCACCACATGGTCCTGGCGGAGATGGCGACGGTTCTTTGCGAGCCTCCAGAGCCTCCCGAGGTTCAGGACCCAGGCGGCTCGTGAGTAGTGACTTCTTGAGCATGCGCCTTCAGCTACTCTAACATCTCTTCAGCAATGGAGCTAGGTGACATTTTCCTGTTTATTCAGTTGGGGAAGCCCCTCGGGCCGAATTATCCCCATATCGCATGGGCCTGTCCCTGCGGCATATAACTTTCTTGCATCTTCTAGTCTCTCTGTTGGGGGCGCCCCTTGGGCTGCATCATCCCCATGCCGTGTGGGTCTGCCCCTGTGGCATTTGTCATTTTACATCTATCAGAACTAGCTCTACTTTACTCACCAGATGATTTATGTTATCACACGCTTTCCTGTTGCCCTTTGCGGCTTCCCGCATTGCTAACCAGCCTCGTGCTCATCCCACAATGGGGGCTACACATGCTGGCACAACACTTGTGCTCGGGTCCGTCGCTGCAACACTGGCAAACCTGAGAGATCGAGCTCTGGCTCGTAGCCCACTCTGTGCATGTCACCTCACCAAATCCTCAGTGCCTTCATATTATTCCAGAAAGATCAGTGGTAGGATAGCAAAACGCAATTATGAGTTATATTCTTCTCTCGGACTAACTCGTAGGAATCTCCAGAGCTTAACTACAGGCGGCCCTGCCGGCCGCCCCTTTTTTATGCGATTCTCTTGCGCGTTAAAGGGGGGCTCCTGAGCATCGCACCTCAGGAGCTCCTACTGACTCTCTAGCCCTCACCCCCTGGCCTTGACCACGGCACCGCAACCTGGCATACCAGCGGCGGCTGAGCCTCGCTCGAGGGTCGGGACCCAAGGATGCCGAGCATTCAGATGAGCAAGGAAAGGGGAGGACGGTGCATGCCCTACCTAGTAGCACCACCGCTAAAGGGAAAATCGGACGTCACACAAAGGAACCACCTCTGGCTGGCCAAAAGATAAGTCACCCATGCATGATTGCGTGAATCTCTCCACCCAATGTTCTCCACTCTCATGAACTCACTCTGACAATGCTACTTCCCTTTTTGGCCTTCAAGGAGCTGCTTGCACGGCAAAGGGGACCTCTTGAGCATCGTGCCTCGGGAGCTCTTACCGGACCTTGGGCCGCTCACCTCCTGGCCTTGACCACGGCATCGCGACCTGGCATACCAGCGATGGCTGAAGCATGCTTGGGGACTAGGACCTGTCGGCGTAGAGCGCTAAGCTACCGCGAGAACGAAAAGGGGGAACAATGCTGAAGCGGGACACACAGCTGCAACCTTATACTAGGAATAACAAACTTCAAAGCAAAAGCATTACAAGATGTTTACATGCCCCCACGGGGTTCGTCTCAATCCTTGCAGGGAACAAAAGAAGGAAAACCTCAAGAAGCCCTGGCTATGGGTAACACCGTCGACGCCATCATCAATAGTGGGCCATGCGAGGCTGGCGCCAACCCCATCCAGATCATTGTCGGGGTCGAGCGGATGTTGTTGCCGCGCTCTGGGCACGGTGAGAGCTCGAAGGCACGTAGCTATCGTCGCTCGACTCTGGAGACTCGCTAGGCTTGGGAGAGTCGCTGGACTACCATGAGTCACCGCTGCTGCTGGAGGAGCTGACGGCAGGACTGGAAGCAGGTTCAGCGCCCGTTGCCACTTCATGCTGGCGGCTTCCCCTGGGGCAGCACTCCAGGCAGCGGCCTTCCTTGTCACAGACCTTGAAGAACAACATGGAGGCGCCATCACACTCGAAGTGGAGTGCGAGGGCCCCGTCCGCGCAGCCGACGCGGGCAACCTCGTCCCATCCTCGGGTCATGAAGATGCCACCCGGAGGGACGACCTCGACCTCCGCCCCCGTGGCTAAGATGCACCACCCGGCGTGCTGCAGCCACAACTCAAGCGGCCCCATCGACGGCATATCCTCAGCAAAGAACCGCGGGAATCGGATCCAAGTGCGCGGCAGCATTGCCACCCATACCATGAACTCACGCGGGGAGCCCACGGCGTGGGTTCACGAGCTGGCCGGCCACGCAACCTCAGCTTGGCCTCATGGCCGTGGCTCATGTGACGCTGGGCGCTGCCGCCCTCTCCGGGGCCCTGCGCTCAGGCGTACAGAGGGAGTGGGAAGCCAGGCGGTGGCCACTCATACCAGGTCCGCGTCACCTCATGCCTCTGCCCGGCATCGTGAGGGCGGCTAAACCTTTTCTTCGGCAACAGTGGTTCAGGCTCCTCCCGAGGGGTCTTTCCCTTTTCTGCGGCGGAGGATCCAGCCTTATCGGTGGCCATTGGTCGCTAATTCAGGATGATCTTGGAGGATCTGGAGGTTTTCTGAGTAGAAGGGAAAGGGGATCTGGAGCAAGACGAAGGAAGGGCAATGAAGGCTTCACGGTAGAGGGCAGCCTTTTTGTCAGCCAGGAACAGTTGCCGAGGCAGCGTGGGAGCGGAGGCGCCCACGGCCCAGTAATCGTCATGCGTCGACCGAGGCCGCACGCGGTTAGGGCGCGCGGCGCTCCGCACTTGCCCTTTGGCTTTGCCTCGAAGCCAAGTACAAGCGCGCCTTGGGCCCGGGGACTACTGTCAGTGTCCTGGGAATGTGGGTACCCAGACTTGCCTGCCTGTGGCCCACGGCGTGGCTCCATCAACGGCCCAGTACGGCCTAGCTTCGTCAACAACAACCCAAGATCCTCGCGAGGCGGATGACACTAAGACCTTCCTGGGGGTGGCCTCACCAGCCTGGCTCCCGAGGAGCGGAGATATCGATGCAAGGTGCATGTCATGATGTTCGCATGACATGAGCCATGACGACCAAGGCTAGGCGGGCACTAGTGGGCGCAGTGTACCAGTTTCCTCTTTGGTGCCAAGGAGGCAAGCGCAGGCACAGAGTCTTGAGGAATCAAGCAAAGGTTTCCATATTGGTGCAACGAGACCAAGACTGCCGAGACGGTAGGACGAAGGTCATTGTCGGTGTCAAAACCGGCCGATCTCAGGTAGGGGTCCCGAACTATGTGTCTGAGGATCGAAGGTAACAGGAGGAGGGGGACACGATGTTTACCCAGGTTCAAGCTCTCTTGATGGAGGTAATACCCTAGTTCCTGCTTTATTAACTTTGATGAGATTGGGGTTACAAGAGTTGATCTACCTCGAGATCATAATGGCTAAACCCTAGATGTCTAGCCTGTATGATTTTGATTGCCTCTACGGACTAAACCCTCCGGTTTATATAGACACCGGAGGGACTTAGGGTTGTACAGAGTCGGTTTACAAAGAAAGGGATCTTCACATCCGAACGCCAAGCTTGCCATCCACGTAAAGGAGAATCCCATCTGGACACGGGGGAAGGCCCTTCGATCTTTTATCTTCTTGGCCCATCTGCCCAGCCCATATCACATAGACCGGACGCCCGGGGACCCCCTAGTCCAGGACTCCCTCAATAGCCCCTAAACCAGGCTTCAATGACGATGTGTCCGGCATGCAGATTGTCTTCGGCATTGCAAGACGGGTTCCTCCTCCAAATACTCCAAAGCAGTTGGTCAGCAGAACTATGTTCAGCTCTGTATAACAGTCGCAACCCTGAACCACAAGTGCAAAAATACTTTAAAAAATAAGTCGTGTCTATTGACAGCTTTTTCGGCGAGACGTTATGTTCTGGCCCTATTATTATTTCAAACCGTTTTTCAGCCTCTCGCTTCGCATTTTGAGGCGTGGTCCTTATTGACATGTCTTGTCGAAGAAGAGATCGTGTCCCCTTATTACGTGATTCTCATCAATATGGGTTTGGGTAATCCAACCGTGCCATTAGCACGACCCCTTGGAAATAGGCGAGTTTTAAGGTCCATGGGGGACTCTTGATATTCACTGCCTTTATAAGGATATAAGGACCCATCTTTTCACCCCACGCCTTCTTCCTCCTCAGCCCATCCGTCCTCAAGCTCCAGTGCCCAAGCTCCAAGCTTCCCCCTCGCCGCTAAGTACTCCAATCATGTCCGGATCCGGCTCGCAAGGAAAGTGGATGGCCTCCTCCATGACGGAGAAGGACATCAAAGAGCTTCGGGAAGCAAGGTATTTGGCAACGGAGATCAGACACAGACTCCCTGCCAAAATGCAGGTTATCCCCACTCCAGAACCTGGTGAGAGGGTCGTATTCCTCCCTCACTTTCTCCACAGACTAGGATTTCCCCTACACCCCTTTGTCCGAGGTCTCATGTTCTATTACGGGCTGGATTGTCATGATCTGGCTCCGAATTCCTTTCTCCACATCTCGGCATTTATCGTCATGTGTGAAGCGTTCCTCCGCATCCCTCCACACATTGGCCTATGGCTCAAAATTTTCAATGTGAAGCCGAAGGTGGTCGATGGGCAACACGCGGATTGCGGTGGTGCCATGATAAGCAAACTTCCCAAAGTTATCTGGCAAAAAAGGGCCTTTGTGGATATCATCAAGATATGGCAGCGGGAGTGGTTTTACATTACCGAACCCCGCGGCACCAAATGGGCAGTCGCCCTGCATTTAGATCCGGACCCCCATTGCGGCTTGCGTCTTGGACCAACAAGGGTCTAGATTGGGGATCATCTGATGAGGTGGTGATGCTAAAGAAGCGTACCAAAAATATCATAGAGAAAAACACCAGCCTCAAAGATGTGATCCAGGTACATATGTTTGACCTCCGGATGCCGACGACTTAAGTCACATAATCCAACAGCCCGGAGAGTCAGCCAGGAAATTCTGGTCTTAACCCAAAAGAACAAGATCGTCGACTGTCCAGACGCCGAAGCCCTAGCGGCATTTAAACATAGCATCCGGGACGAATGGCTTGCCCGACACCTCGGCCAAGAAAAGCCGAAGTCCATGGCAGCCCTCACGGCACTCATGACCCGCTTTTGCGCGGGCGAAGATAGTTGGCTAGCCCGTAGTAATAACAATACAAGCGAACATGGCACTTCGGAAGTTGGAAATAGCAATTGCAAGCCCCAACGCAACAGACATAAGCGTCGAAGCAACAGTGATAATACCAAGGACATGGCGGTCAATGCCGGATTTGGTGGCTCCAAGTCCGGTGAGCGGAAGAAGCCATATAAAAGAAATAATCAGGGCCCTTCCATCCTATACCGCATACTCGATCGCCCATGTAAGATCCATGGAAACCCTGATAAACCAACCAATCATACCCACAGGAGTTGTTGGGTCTTCAAAGAGGCCAGCAATTTAAATGTCGAAGACAAGGAGAAAGGGTCGCAAAGAGAGAACGAGGATGAGGAGCCCCGTCCACCGAACACAGGGGGACAGAAGAAGTTTCCCCCTCAAATCAAAACGGTGAACATGATATACGCCACCCATATCCCCAAGAGGGAGCGCAAACGCGCGCTTAGGGACATCTATGCGATAGAGCCAGTCGCCCCAAAATTCAACCCATGGTCGTCATGCCCGATCACTTTCGATCGTAGGGATCATCCGACCAGTATCTGTCATGGCAGGTCAGCCGCAATGGTCCTCGACCCAATAATTGATGGATTCCACCTCACACGACTCGTCATGGACGGTGGCAGCAGCCTCAACCTGCTTTACCAGGATACTGTGCGCAAAATGGGCATCGATCCAGCAAGGATCAAGCCCGCCAAAACCACCTTTAAAGGATGTATACCAGGTGTAGAGGCCCGCTGCTCGGGCTCAATCACATTGGAGGTCTTCTTCGGATCTCCGGACAACTTCCGAAGCGAGGAGTTAATCTTAGATATCGTCCCCTTCCACAGTGGCTATCACGCACTGTTCGAACGAACTGCTTTTGCCCGATTCAATGTGGTGCTGCACTATGCTTATCTCAAGCTCAAGATGCCTGGACCACACGGTGTCATAACAGTCAATGGAAATATGAAGCGCTACCTCCGTACCGAGGAGCACACGCTACCCTGGCAGCAGAAGTACAGAGCAGCCTCCACAAGAAGAACCTTAATTCGGCAGCCATACTCCCGGACACTGTCAAACGAGTCCGGACTACCATGCGCCAGGACAGCCCAGCTCGTCAAGAGCTCATCTAGCAATTCGGCCTCCGTCCCAGACCACACCAAGTGGCGGTGTTCGCGCCGCGCGTACATAACTACGCACTCAAAATACCATGGGCATAGACGGAGGCATAACTATATTGTGATCCATAATAAGGTTTGACCTCCCCTGGACACACATACTTTCACTTTTTCTTTTTCCACTTTAGGTTTCGTTTACGCAGGCCCCTCTCGCCGGCCTCATAATTGTTCCTTTCGATGGACGGACACACCAAGGTGGCAAGTAGCACAAACGTGCGGGGGAATCTCTAGATGTCCTTCTTGGTGATCACTCTACCTGTTTTCAGGACCCGTACGCAGCTCCTCCTTGGTCTTGGCATGTTAAATAGCCACTGTTGCTTACCGCACTACTTGTACAAAATACACTTTGACGTATTAATCAAACTATAATGGAAACAGTTTGCAACCCAACTTCTGCGGCACTAGTTTGTTCTTTAGATCATCTTATCAAATTGCACTCGTACACTTTGGTACGCTTTATTCCGCCAGGGGCTTCATTGCGCCCCATAACATGGCAACAAAGTCCGAACACCTTTTACAGTACAGTCCCGCACCCCGAATTTAGCATTATATGCATCGGCTCCGAAACATGTCTTTGGTCAATAGTAGGCTTGCCCGGCTCCTCTCCTTACTACCTTACGTTTTGCTATATCGGCTAGGGTAGTAAAGGGAGAACTACTGCGATTGTGTCCTGGTTTATCCGGGTGAGCACCTCAGTAGAGAAAGGCGAAAACTGACTATCATGATGCAGCGTGAGCTGGTCAGCTCTTTGGAGGTTTCAAATCTTTAGCGATTTTTTCTGCATTATGCGATGAATTGGTTCTTATTCGATCAGGTGTTTACAGCACCCTAGTTCGGATACTAGGGGTTGTGCCTAAATTTTTATTGTCAAACTCCTATGGCTAAGTGAGAGTGATAAAGCCACATAGTATGATTGCCTGGTTCATAGCAGTAAACACCTCCTTTAAGGACCAAATGATGGGATAAAGAGTGTTTACATTCATCCCGAACACCCCCGTACTACCTACGTGGGGGCTGAAGCCGACGACTGGCCAACCCTCAGATTTAATAAAAACGGCCGCACAGGAGGTAAAATTTTAAATAAACAAAACAGCAAAGCATTATATTATATATCAAGCCTTGTTTTCATCATACAGGACAGGATTACATGAATGTATTCATTCAAAAGTAATGTCCTTAGCACATTGCCCCGCCACAATGCGGGATCCCTTCAGAACATCTTCAAAATACCGCTCGGGCGTGCGGTGCTCCTTGCCGCGGGCGGTCCTTTGGTCGCGAGCTTGACGACATCCATCTTCGCCCATTGTATCTTGACGCGGGCGAAGGCCATCCGCGCACTTTCTATGCAGACCGACCACTTGATGGCGTCAAGCCGAGGGCAGGCATTGACCTGCCACTTCATGAGGCGGAAGTAGCTGCCGGGTATAGCTTCTACAGGCCACAGCCGGATTATTAAATCCTTCATGGCTAGTTTGGCCACCCTATGCAGCTCGACCAACTATTTTAGCTGGTCGCTAAAGGGCACCGGATGTTCTGGTGCAAGGTATTGCGACCAGAACAGCTTCTTCGTTGAGCTCCCCTCTTCGGCCCAGAAGAATTCTGCAGCATCGGAAACACTGCGCGGCAAATCCGCAAACGCCCCTGGAGAACTCCAAATCTGGGTCAGTAAGAGATACCTCTGGCTCGCATACTTTCTTTGCATAATAAAGGCCTTACCCGCCACGATCTTCTTGGCCTCTTGGATCTCCCGGAGGGCGCCTTGGGCTTCGGCACGAGCCTCTTGTGCGCTTTGGCGGGCCTTAGCGAGTTCAGACTCTTGGTCCGCACTCTAGCGCTCCAAGGACTCGGATTTCTTCACTGCGTCCTAGAGCTCCTGCTGGACCTCACCAACACTGTCCTCATGCTTTTCTCGGGTGGCTTTTTCCTTTACCGCTCTCTTCTCGGCCTTGGCCAGCGCCTTCTTGAGGGCCTCTACCTCGGTCGCCGCCCCTAATAAATTTAATTGCAGTATGATCAGCTTACATCATTCATCCCTTTCAGACATACACAAGATCATTGGATACCTTGGGATATCCTCCAGCTGCTTTTTCGCACGGCCGAGCTCTTCCTTGGTCCGTTCCAGCCTCTACTTCAATCCGAAGACTTCGGCGGCATGAGAAGTCACGGCCAGCAGCGATGCCTGCTTATTCACAAAAACATATATGATTAGTCTCCTGTGAAAAACTATTTGATCCTCTGTCCGGCTTTTCTTTTCGAACACCGGACAGAGTCTCAGGGGCTACTGTCTATACTGTAACTTTCTTTTCATATAAATGCAGCGCTTACCTCAAAGCCTGTTAGAAGGCTCGCGCAGGCTTCGGTCAGTCCTCTTTTCGCAGACTGAATCTTCTCAATCACCACACCCATAAGGGTACGGTGTTCCTCAACGATGGAAGCGCTTCATAGTGCTTCTAGTAGAGTATCCGGCGCCTCTGGTTGGACAGAGGTCACCGGCGGAATGGGCACACCTCCTTCTGATGAAGGAGGCTGCTGGCCGGATTCCGGAGCCATATAGGTCTTCGGGACTGTATTCGGCTGGCGGCCAAATTCGAGATGCCCCCCATCGCCAGTCTCCATGGGATCTGCTTCCCATGTGTTCGACGGCCGAGGTCTCGCCCTCGGGCGCCGTCCTGATGATCTCCCGCGTCTCTCCCTCGCCAGGGGTCCTTCGGGACAACACCTCAGTGTCGTCCATGGCCCTGGGAGATGAGGCCGTCGGAGGGGACCCGTTGTCCATCACCTTCGGGTCCAACGAGTTCCCTGAAGACGAGGATCGCTCAAGGGCGGAATGAGCAGGACTGCAAATACATGATTTGACATGTTAAAATTATGAGGTAAAAGAGGCGTATATATGAATGCGTCAGGCTCTTCGGATACTCATGATACGGCCAGGGGCTTATCTCGAGGGCGCCGTTCCGGGCTGCTATCGATGTCCCACACGGAGCTATCCACGAGGGAAGCCTTTCCCTTCTTGAACGCCTCTGCGTCCAGATCTGTGGAGGCCGCCCTCTTCCTTCCCACCTCAGGGAGGGGGAAGTTGCTCTCTTCCTCCTCCTCGTCGTCTTCGGAGGCGAAGTGAGTTTCGGCGTCTTCGGACGCCACGTCCAAAGTACCCTTGGGATGGAGCCACCTTTGGTTCCCTTGGCCTTCTTCTCCGGTGCCTTGTAGGGCGCCGGAACTAGCATCTTCGTCAGACACGGGATGGCTGGATCCTCGGGCAGCGGAGCCGAACACTGAATCCGCTCCGCCTTCTTCGTCCAAGCCTGAAAGAACAAATGGGAAAGTTCAGAAACCCTCCTTGAATAAAGCAAGTAAGTAATACACCTTGAAACAACGGAAAACTTACCGAACTGGCGGGATGAGCCAGGTCATGCCCACCATCCTCGTTGGTCTTCGGCCACATCTCGTTGGCCTTGAAGAGCACCTTCCACATATCTTCGTGTGTAGTTCCGAAGAACCATTGTAGGGTCTTGTGCTCGGCCGGATCGAACTCCCATAGGTGGCATGCCCGGCTCTCGCATGGAAGGATCCGCTGGACTAGCATCACTTGAATCACATCGACAAGCTTGACATTCTTGTCCATCATGCTCCTGATGCGCGTCTGGAGCGCTGTCAGCTCGTCCGACGAAGACCAATCCTGGGCCTTCTCCTGCCAGGAGGTTAGCCCCATTAGGGCCCCGGATTTGAATTCGGGAGCCGTGGCCCAGGTGGTGTCGCGGGGCTCTATGGTGTAGAACCACAATTTTTGCCACCCCTTGACGGTCTCCACGAAGGTGCCTTTGGGCCACGGGACATTGGACATCTTGCTCACCATGGCACATCCGCACCCCACGTGCTTGCCGCCCACTACCTTGAGCTTCACATTGAAGGTCTTCAGCCACAGTCCAAAGTGGGGGGCGGGGACGCGGAGGAAAGCGTCACACACGACAATGAACACAGAGATAGTGAGGAAGGAATTTGGGGCCAGATCATGGAAATCTAGCCCATAGTAGAACATGAGTCCTCGGACAAAGGGGTGGAGTGGAAATCCTAGCCCGCGGACAAGGTGGGGGATGAAAACTACCCTCTCATGGGGCTCTAGGGTAGGGATGACCTGTCCCTCGTTCGGAAGCCGATGGACGACCTCCTTGGCCAAATATCCAGCCTCCCAAATTTGGGTGATTTCCTTCTTCTTAACGGTGGAAGCCATCCACTTGCCATGCACTCCAGACATGGTTGGAGTGCTTTCTTGGGGTAGGAAAGATGAGAGCTTGTGCGTTGGAGCTCGAGAGTGGGTAGGCGAAAAGTGAGAAGGCGTGGGTGGAAGAGATGAATCCTTATCTCCTTATAAAGGCAGTGAATATCAAGCGCCTCCCCACTCACCTTAAAACTTGCCTGTTCCCAAGGGCTGTGCAAATGGAACGGTTGGATTACCCACGCCCGTATTGAAGAGAATCCCATAATAAGGGGACACGATCTCTGCTTTGACAATACGTGCCAATGAGACTGCATCTCAAAGTGGCAGGCCGAAAAACAGTTTGAAATTATGACCGGGTGATGACGTGGTGTCACATTATCAGAAATTCTCAGCAGATTTGACTCGTGAAATATTGTACTCTTTGCACCGGTGGAGTAGTGCGCGGTGGAGGCTGGATGAACAGGAGCCTGTGGAGGCTGGAGGAGGTCGGCGGTGGAGATGCATAGTATCCCGTGGAGTCCCGTTTTGCGGTACGCCACACCCCTCCTGATGAACAGGACCCCCGTTTCGACTGTAGCGCTCCAACACAAGTCTGTTTCGTCCATTTTGCGATACGCCACACCCACTACAAAAAAATACACTTCCGTGATGATACGTGTTTGTCACAGTAGGTCGCTTTTTTGTCATGCATGTACATCCATGACAAATTTATGACAGAATCAAGATAGTCATACCTATGCTGTCGTAGAAGTGTTCCATGACATTACCAAAATTATCATCATGGAAG
Organism: Triticum urartu; assembly: GCF_056163025.1. Classification (NCBI taxonomy): domain Eukaryota; kingdom Viridiplantae; phylum Streptophyta; class Magnoliopsida; order Poales; family Poaceae; genus Triticum; species Triticum urartu. The sequence goes on along the minus strand of NC_141878.1, from coordinate 188,098,991 downwards.
TGTCCACTTCCGTGACGATAAATCGCGCGTCACAGAAGTGCTTTCGTCAAGGGTGACCGACACGTGGCATCCACCGTAACAGAACGCCGTTAAGCTATCGGGTCGGGTTTTGGATCCGATAACCCGTTAACAGCCCCGACCAATGGGGATTTTCCACGTGTAAAATAATCATTGGCTAGAGGAAACACGTGTCGGCTCACCGTTGGGACAGATGTCAACCACTCATTGGACGGAAGGTGCCTATGATACGTCGACACGTGGCACGGCCCAACAGAGGCCTATTCCTGTGAAAAGGCCGGCCCGTTTGACTTGGTCAAAAGCTGGCGGCCCGGCCCATGGAAAGCCTGTTAACGGCCTGTTCGAATATAGCCCATTTACAGCCCGCTAACCCAAGGCCCGTTACACCCTATCTGAATTAGGCCCAGTAGCGTCATCTGGGCCATCCAATATGATTCTAGCCCGTTTTCACTTCTGGCCCATGTATGGTCCATGACGTCTTTCGGCCCATATGAGGCCCTATGTAACTCTTGGCCTACTAATGGCCTGTGGGGAAACTGGGCCATAATGAACAGTGTATCACTTTACACCCATTAACGCCCCATGGTGAAACTGGCCCGTAATGAATAGTGTATCACTTTATACCCATTAACGGCCTGTTATTCCATTGGGCCGTTTCCAGCCCATGTTATCTTTCGGCCTTCTTAGAGCCCATTTATTCTTGGGATCATTTCCAGCATTCGTTTACTTACGGCCCGTTACTGTCATTTTCTGCTTGTGGGCCAAATTCCACCCGTGGTTACAGTCGGCCCGTTTGTGGTCCGTTAATACATTGGGCCGATTTCATAGCGTCATCAAATATGGCCTATTAACGATGGCCAGTTATGGTCGGCCCATGAACGGACGATTCCATCTCTAGCCCGTTTACGGCCATAATGCGGTCTGTTTGGCCCATGTTTGGCCAATTGATTATACGGCCCGTATAAGGCCCATTGATAATACGGCCTGTAGAAGGCCCATTGTTTCTACGTCCCGTAGAAGGCCCATTGTTTCTACGTCCCGTAGAAGGCCCATTGTTTCTACGGCCCGTAGATGGCCCACTATTTCTACGGCTAGTAGGAGGCCCAGTGTCACTACAGTAAATATTATCCCATGGTTATTGTGGCCTAGTTTTAAAAAATAGGTTATTGCAGCCACTAGCTAACCGTGGAAAAAGAACTGCAATGACTACAAGCAAAAAATAAACAAGACAACAAGGAAATAAATAAGCAAGCAACTAACTCTAGGCTATCACGGCTATTACACATATTACATCCACTGGGCATCAAAGTTCACCACCAGTGCAAATATAGGGAACAAAGCAGCATATCATATACACTGGTTGTCAAAGTTGGTGACCAGCGCAAATAAACGCCGCAACAAAACAAATCCAGAACTGAAACCACTTCAGAAGATCTCAAGAAACAATATCCTGGGTACCCATAATGCTGGCAAGATGGTTAGCAAGCTTATTAACTTTCTCTTGTTTGGCGCTTAAATCCTCCAGTGCTTGCTGTTGCACCAGAAAATATGCATCTGAATTCTGCAGGGACTTCCTCAGTCCTTCAGCTTCCTGTCGCAACACATCTAGTCGATGTCTTTCAACTTGAAGTTGAGACTCAAGAAGACGAACTGATTCAGGCAGCGAGTTCGAAGAGCTTGTGCCAGCAGTAGTGGCCAGTAACTCGAACACTACATCAAGACAGGACTTTTGGGTTCCCTCACTGTCGTCAAGATAGTTCTTATCAGCTTTCTTGGAGACCAACAGGGATGTCTCACTATCTTGAACCTTATCTACATTACTTCCTTTACCATTGGATAGCGCGATACTGTTCTCCAATATTTTGTCCGCATTCTAAAAGAGAAACAAGCAGACACATCACATGTTTACCATGTTGTATATGAAACACATTTTGATAAATGAGTTCGGTAGTAAAGTGGACAGGATAACAGCATGAAACAAACATATATCTATGTACCATGGTCACTTTATGGTCTATACCATTCTAGTTTTTGTTGCCAAATCAAGATAGAGACACAGTTCAAATAATATTTGTTCAAGACAAAGCAGAATAGACAGAATATAAGTGTGGGTAACTATAGAGCAATAACAACACTTGTAATGTGCATGACATGAGAACATAACTATTTATTCAATTGAAACTGAAATCAACATAGAGCAGGTTACAACAGCAAACTAGTTAAAGAAACAGGTTTAAAACATACTTGTTGCACCATTGGAGTTTCAATTCCATCCTTCAAATTTGAAAATAGTTGGTATGAGTAAATACAGTCATGCAAGAGCGAAGGAGTATGAACCATAGCTACAGAACCTGACCTGAGAACAAATCTTCTTCTCCTTTAAGCGTTGAGTTGGGATTTGGAGTGGTGGTCCTCGTGCTTTGGGCACTGCAGTTCCCTTACTAACTGCTCGTGTTTGGGTGCTCTGTGGTGGAGACGGTGATGTGTCAACTGGAACTGGGTTACTATCTACCGGGGTTGGGGTTAGAAGGGGTGTAGCTGGTTCTCTGTCCAACTAGGTAGGGGTACAATCTACGAGAGTCTGGGTTATGTGTGGTGGATCTGGTCCTTGGGCAAGTACAACCGTGGTTCTATCTACATCAACTAGTAGCACTATCTTTTCTAAAGACCGTGTTGTTACTCCCTTAGATACTGCCATCACGCTCTCCAATTCAAATGGCTGATAAATAAGAAAAGTAATCGAAAGTATAGACATTGTATGATAGATAGGTGCAATGGATAGTGGGGAATAAAAGAGGGCATGAAATAATTCATATTTATGTTGTCTAACCAAACAGGATAGCATGACACAATTTCACATATATGATGGCTAACTAAACAGGATAGCATGACACAATTTCACATTATGATGGCTAACTAAAAAAAGATGGAAAGACATAGTTCAAAATATGAGACTATGTAAACATGATGACATGACATAACTATATAATGTGTTTATTAAATAGGTTGGCATGCCATAATTCACATACATTCACAGATAGAATGCCATAATTCAAAATATGATGAATGTAAACACTAAACAGGATGAGATGATATAACTATCTGATGTCTTTATTAAATGGGTTGCCATGCCATAATTCAGATAGATGATGTGTATGTACTATGTAAACATGATGGCATGATATAATTCAAATATATGATTTATATAGTAAGCAAGTAAGCAGATGGCAATCCATATATGATGTAAAAACTAAGCAATGCAAGACAACATGCATGACACAGGTAATATAACCCTGCCAAGTTTGAGCATAGACCTCAGGGGGAAAAATAGGACTGGTCATCAGTCTCTGAATCTTCCTATGAGGAGCTCTCTATAACCAGCAAGATGTCTGCTTCAGCAGGTAGCATTGTCTGCTCTGAATACCTTGTTTTCATTCCATATACTTCCATCACCGCTTCAAATGGCCGATGCACAGGAAGATTAGTTGAATATAGAAACGTTGTCGCCAAATGGAACACGTAATACAAAAAAGATAGCATGATATAATTCACATACATGATGATTGGCTAAACAGCATGGCATTGCATAATTCACATATATAATGCCTTTGCAACAAGATAGCATTGTATAATTCACATATATAATGTCTTGCAACAAGATGGCAATGCATAATTCACATATATGGTAATTAGACACTGAACAGGTGGCATTCACACAAAGCATGTCTAAACTAATCAAATGACATAGCAATGCGAGACACCATACGCACGATATGAGCAACATAACCCTGCCAAGTTAGAGCATACACCTCGGGGGGGGGGGATAGGACTGGTCATCTGTCTCTGAATCCTCCTCTGAGGAGCTATCCATAACCAGCGAGATATGCGCTTCGTCAGATAGCATAGTCTGCTTTGAAGACCTTGTTTTCACTCCAAAATTTGCCATCACCGTGTCAAATGGCTGATGCACACGAAGAGCAGTTGAATGTAATAACATTGTTGACAAATGTAATATGTAACGAAAAAAAGGATGGCCTGATATAATTTACATATAAGATGACTGGCTAAGCAGGATGGCATTGCAAAATTCACATATATGATGCCTGGCTAAACAAGATGGCGTTGCATAATTCACATAAACGATGAATAAACTAAACAGATGGCATTCACACAAAGGATGTCTAAACTAAGAAGATGACATATTTGATGTATAAAGTAAGCAATGCAAGACACCATATGCATGATATAACCAACATCAGCATGCCAAGTTAGAGCGAAGACCTCAGGGGGTAAATAGGTGTTGTCTTCTCCTTCTGAATCCTCCTCAGCATAGATATCTTCCTCTCGATTACAATCCGAAATGTGTGGAGGGGGGCTGCCTTTGCGCCTACCATGAAGCGACGTCTGCATGAAATTTTATTGCCACACAAGGCTCGTCTCTTTTGCTCTACATGTTCAGTTCCATTGTTTACAATAACTGTCATGCATAGGAATAAAACATAGTGAGATTATGTAAGGAGTGCATGCAGAAATCCAGAGTGATGGTAGCAACCTGTGGATAGACCCAAAACCAATAATAGCAGGCAGATAATGGCTTCAGTTAAAAAATATAGATAATGGCTTCTTTACTGTTTGTTTCCCACCCAACATGAAACTCATAGTAGACACCGGAGATTAACCAGATAGTAGATAGATACTATTGATAGCGGCCCCGATATGTACCCCACAACCATTTAAAAACTCAAGTTTGACCATTAGTTTGGAGCTGACTCAGAGTCTAATCGCTGAACAGGATGATAAAGTAGCATGTAATATTAAGCAATGCATAACGTAAGCAGACACGAAAGAGTGTGACCTCTCTTGCGGACCCGTGTAGTCCTCGACGTCATCTGCTCGGTTGATGATGGTAGTGCAGTTTTCATGGCTGCCAGTGGCGGGGAAGAAGATCTGAGGCGGCGAAAGACAGTCTGGAGGCCGGATCCCTGTTGTGCTGGACCCTTCTGTCGTTGGAGCAGCTGAGCTGGGGTGGACGACGGCGCAGCAGGAGCGGGACAAACCACACAAGGTTTTATTTGACAACTATCTGTAAGAGAAGTAATTCTGTAAGGGCTCGTTTTAATTGGAGGATTACAACAATGCAGGCATATGAAATAGACAGGAATAGGATAGGAATGCACGTGCAAAATAGAGAATTTAAAAACACGGGATTTCTGCCAATTTGGGTGTTTGATTCACAACAATTGGAAGATCACAGGATGCAAAGAAGCATGGTGAGATTAAGTCAAACCACAAGAAAATGTATGGTTATAATGCTATTATGCTACTATCTCTTAGTCTTGTGCTTCATGAATAGGAATTTGAAAAGGAGGACAAGTGAAAATTAAAATTCCAATGTTTTTTCTTTCAAGGAGACACTAAAGGAACAAATCCGTGTGCTCAATGGACAATATATATAACATGTAGAGTAAAAAGAGATGCAAGAAGTGTACAACCTCTTTGGCGAAGCCATGTCGATCTCAGCGTGATTGGGTTGGTCAGTGAGGATGCTCCGGCTGACTTGGCTGTCGGAGGAGGGGAAGAAGATCTTAGGCGTCTGGAGATGGAGCCCGAGGTACTGCTCCACTGTGATGGAGGGTTTCGTTGTTGGAGCAGCTCCGGTGAGTTGTACGACGCCAAGGCTGAAGCAGGACAAGAGAGACAACGAACAACGTTAACCTGAGTGGAATTCTAATAGCATCTCCAATACATGATGTAAAATACATAACCACAAAGTTCTAGATGTAAAATACATCAGCCGCTCATCTCTGAACTTAACTGTCGAAACTGAATTTAACTGTCGAAACTGAACTTAACTATCGAAACTGAACTTAACTGTCGAAACTGAATTTTGCTGTCGAAACTGGACGCACTAGCAAGGTGAGGCTACACGTCGGTCGACTGACTTTTTCATCTCTGGTCAGTCGATTTTGCAGCCGTTGGATATGAAATCAAGGGCCTGCGGTTCGTCTTCAACCTCCACCCCCTTGAGCCGGCCATACAGCAGCCCCCCGCCGCCCGCGATGCGCCGCCCCACCCGCCCCTAAAACACTCCCCACTGCCGGTCCGCCGCCGCCTCGGCCATCCCTCGAGCCCCCCCCCACGTGCCGAGCTTTTTCTCCGGCGATCCCCATGCCACCGCCCCGCCACCGCCGGCGACCACCGCCCCCATCCTGAACCCTAAGATAGATAGTGGGGCACCTCTCCAGCGAGCCCCCCTCCCCGCTGCGGCTGGTTCTTCCTTCACCCCAGCAGCATTGGAGTGAAGTGTAGCTAAATCGGAGCAGCATCGCAAGCAAGAGCAAGAGGGAGAGCAGCAGCGCGAGCAAGAGCAATAGCAAGAGCAGACCAGGCAGGGGACCAAGAGCAAGAGCAGAGCAGCAGCGCGAGCGAGAGCTAAAGCAGCAGCATGTCCTACTGATGTGGACGTCACCGCCGAGGGCGCGACGCCATGGAGGAAGTGGCCGGCGACGCCACCGTGGATGGAGCCGCACCGTGTCGGCTCGGGACCGAGCACTGGCAGCACCGTGAGATCGAATGAAGAAGAAAATGCGGCGATTAGTGTACAACCTCTTTGGTGGCGCCGATTAGGCCGCAGCTTCATCCGAGGAAACGGTGATGATGATGCTCTTCCGGTGGTGCAGGTGAAGACGGCGGTGTGGGAATGGAGGTGGCGCGAAAGACGAGGGGAACGTCAGGGCAACTCCTTGGAGGTGGAGGACGGTGTGGCTGAACCGGCGGGACGATGAGATCGACGACGGATCCTCATCTGGTACAGTGGATGAGGGACATCGAGGTGTTGCTGTGGACGACGTCGTCAGGGAAGAGGCTTCGGCTGGGTGGCAGACGGAGCAGGGTGTGGGGTTTCGTCACGGGTTTTCGCGGCCTCGGTGTACGAATGGGTGGGTGGATGGGATGGCAGTGGGGAACCATGGCTTAGAGACGCGCTTGTCCGAAATGTGGGGTAAGTTACGAAAGTACCCCCACTGATTTGAGGCGGTTCTTTCGGTTCAGGGGTACCACGGGCATTTCACGTGTCGGGATTTCACATGAGGTGGGAGTCTTCACGCGCGTTGTAATTTCGGAATAGCAAGGCACGGGTTGAGATGGAGGGAGTTGTCGGAGCACAACGAGACAAAGATATATCTTAAATATTTCGGGTTAACAAGGCGCGGGTTGAAATTTCCGGACAAGCCTAATGTGTACTGTACCAAATCAATGCGCCCTACAAATGTCATTCAAAACTTTGTATTCATGTTATGTTCAATTAAAATATTTCGCTACGTGTATAATGCATGCAACCTACTTCTCAAATGAACGTATTAGTGCATTCTAAACATATATACTACCGCTTCAATATGAACTAAATTTGAATTTGTTTCTCTATTTGAATAAGATCTACAGTAATGATTGTTGTGAAGTCAAAGCATTTGAATTTGTTTCTCTGTTTTAATAAGATCTACAAGCATCATTATTGTCAAGTTAAACCATCGTTTGTGTATTATCTTCACAGCACACCACATGATTAGTCTCGAGTTACATATGAACTATGTGTACTAAGTTGAGGAGACGAAGGGCTTTGTCAACTTAGTCAATATGAAGGATTCTAGCTCCAGTGACCGTACGATGTCCATCCAACGGCCGTAGTGCTTCTTCAACCTCTGGTCTTCTTGCTCCAGCCGCCCAACGCAGCGTCGGTCGTGCCGCATGCTCCTGCCTCCCGTGGCCGGTTGTGCTGCCTCAGAGGCCTCACCGCCCCCTACTATTCCCACCGCTGGCCAGGCCCTGCGGCGACGGCAGCCTCACACTGCAGCCGAACCAGTGAACCCTCGTAGTCCTCCCCGCGCGGGCTTCCACTGCTGCGTCGTCCCCTTCCTAGGCCTCGCCGTCGTCCACCGCCGTGGTGCTCTCCGTGCGGCGTGGTCAACGTGACTTCCATCGGAAGAGTATTGTACATGGAGAGGCTGACAGCTGGGTCCACGGCCACAGCACAATTTTTTTGTGATTTGCCAAGTAAGTGGCTTTGTCGGGCCTGTTGGGTTGCAAATCTTTCAAGACGGGGAGAGCTTTCATTCGGCTGGCCAAGAAAATGGCCTATCAATAATGAGAAATGGGCTATACATTTTTAAAACACATCAAATCGGCAATTAGTTTCAAATATCTTTTTTTTCATTTCAAGATTTTAAATTACATTAATTTTTATGCATGGATTTTTTTGGAGGATTTTATATTGATATACATTTATTTTTAAAATCAGTTTGAATGTGAGTCGAAATTTCGGGATTAAAAACAGTTCGGACCACACCGAAATATGCAAAATTTCATATAATTTTTTAACCATTGCCACAATATGGGCTGTAATGCTAACAAAAAGAATATGGGCTCCAAAAAAACCTTAAGAATTAGCAAATGGGCTGTAAATTATTAGAAATAATGGCAGATGGGCTGTATGCTGTTTTCCACAGATTTGAGATTTTCCTAAAAAAAAGGTTGACGCACAAGCACTGACCGTTGGATACGGCCGTCGTACTCCCATCGCTGGCCTCGCCATCCCTCTACTCACCCACACCTGCTGTTATTCTCCAGCGACGGCAGACGAACCAGTAAACCCTCGTACAATCGTACTCCCCTCCGCGTGGGAAACAACTGCCGAGTCTTCCCTGCCTCCGTGTCGTCTCCTTCCTAGGCCTCACCGTCGTCCACCGCCCTGGTGCTCTCGGCGCGGCGTGGTCAACATGGTCAAGGAACGACTTCCATCGGACGTGGACTGTACGTGGAGAGGCTGACAGCTGGGTCCACGGCCACAGCAAGGAAGTGCCTCCTTATTACACGGAAAATAATGATTCCTCCACCTGACAGCTGGGACCCATCGGACGGGCCACTGTATTTCGTGAAAAAACGTTTCCCCCTGACTTCTTGGACCCACCAGCTACATCTTCGCACACAAGGAAGTGTGTCCGAGCAAAAAAACGATTCGCCCCCTGACTGCAGGAACCCACCAGCTACATCTTCGCAGGCAAGGAAGTGCCTGACAGTCGGGACCCACCTGGTCGAAGCATACGTAGCGTTGTCATTCTGGTCGCGAACGTGTACGTACATACTGGTCGATGTAGAGGCGCGCACGTATCGTAGTAGAGGCGCGCACGTTTCGTAGTAGAGGGGCGCACGTAGCATGTACACGTACGTACAGCGGCCAAGGTGCAAGAAAGAAAATACGGCCACGTATTTTTACATATGGGCGGGATCTCGAACGCCTACTCGCGCATACGTACGGCCAGGGCTCGTGTACATTGCTGGGTCGGAACGGACAAATAGCGTCGTCGTCGTCGTCGTGTTCATGGGGAGGCAATGGAATGCGTCGTGTTCATCGGGAGGGCTTGGACGGAATAGGAGATGGAAACGAGGCCTGGCGTACCGCAGAACGGAGGAAACGGCCTTGTGTTCGACCGGCCACGTTCGAAATGGGATCCTGTTCATTGGGAGGGGTCTGGCGTACCGCAAAACGGAGGAAACGGACCTCCTACGGTCGAAACGGGGGTCCTATTGATCGGGAGGGGTGTGGCGTACCGCAAAACGGACGAAACGGACTTGTGTTGGAGCGCTACGGTCGAAACGGGGGTCCTGTTCATCGGGAGGGGTGTGGCGTACCGCAAAACGGGACTCCACGGGATACTGTTCATCTCCACCGTCGACCCCCTCCAGCCTCCACGAGCTACTGTTCATCCACCGTCAACCTCCTCCAGCCTCCACCTGCGACTGTTCATCCACGGGCTCCTGTTCATCCAGCCTCCACCGCGCGCTACTCCACCTGCTACTGTTCAACCACCCCTCGCCACAGGCTCCTGTTCAACCACCCCTCCACGGGCTACTGTTCATCCTGCCCTCCACCATCTACTGTTCATCCTGCCCTCCACGGGGTGGTCCTGTTCATCCATCCCTCCACGGGGTCCTGTTCATCCAGCCCCAACCGGCTCGATCAATCGGGATCATGTTCATCCAGAGGCAACACCACGGGTCCTATTCATCCACCCCCACTGGGAACTGTTCATCCACCCCCCCCCCCCCGCAACGCTCACTGTTCATCCAGAGGCAGCATCGATCGGCTTCAGTTAGCAGCAGTAGCGAAGGAATCGCTCGATCGGGTTCAGTTAACAGCCATCGATCGATCGCTCGGGTTCAGTAACGCGTAGCCTGCAGTGCAATCGCTCGGGTTCAGTTAGAGCCCAACGCCTTGCTCGGGTTCAGTTAGAGCCAACGCCTCACACACACATGCGTACGTGTACGAGAGAAACGCGCATCGCTCGGCCCCCGACCTCCCACCGTAACCGGGAACTCCCCGAAATTTTCCTCCCCCTCGCTTCTACCACGGTTTTTTCCGTGATGGACGGCCCAAAGAATGTCATGCAGCCGCGTCTCTGGCCCTCCAAGGACGAAAAGCCCATTTTCTGTCATGATTTTTTTGTCATAGAAGTAGGAGCCCACCACATCTATGATGATACCGGGTTTTGTCACAATTATCGTCATAGAAGTGTCATATGTTTGACAGAAAAAAAATTTGTTCGGCCCAAAAATTCACGGATGTGTCTTTTTTTGTAGTGACCCCTCTTGATCAACAGGACCCCCGTTTCGACCGTAGGAGGTCCGTTTCGTCCGTTTTGCGGTACGCCACACCCCTCCTGATCAACAGGACCCCCGTTTCGACCATAGGTGGTCCGTTTCCTCCGTTTTGCGGTACGCCAGACCCCTCCCGAGCAACAGGACCCCGTTCCGAACATAGGAGGTCCGTTTCCTCCTTGTGAAGTACTCCAGGCCTCGTTTCCATTGTCTGTTTCGTCCAAGCCCTCCCGATGAACACGACCACGCATTCCGTTCTGACCTAGCCGGTTGGCTCCCACGCGTTCCGTTCCTCCTGATGAACACGATGCATTCTGTTGCCTCCCCATGAACACGACGCATTCCGTTGCCTCCCCATGAACACGACGACGTTGTTTCTCCGTTCCGACCTAGCCATGTACACAAGCCCTGACCGTACGTATGCGCGAGGAGGCGTTTGAGACCCCGCCCGTATGTACACATACGTGATCTTTCTTTCTTGCACCCTGGCCGTTGTACGTACGTGTACATGCTACGTGCACTCCTCTACTACGACACGTACGCGCCTCTACTACGACACGTGCACGCATCTACATCCACCAGTATATATGTACGTACACATTCGCGACCAAAATGACAACGCTATGTACGCTTCGACCAGGTGGGTCCCGACTGTCAGGCACTTCCTTGCCTGCGAAGATGTAGCTGGTGGGTCCCAGCAGTCAGGGGGGCGAATCGTTTTTTTGCCCGGACGCACTTCCTTGCGTGTGAAGATGTAGCTGGTGGGTCCTCGCAGTCAGGGGAAACGTTTTTTCGCGAAATATAGTGGCCCGTCCGGTGGGTCCCAGCTGTCAGGTGGAGGAGTCATTATTTCCGCGTAATAAGGAGGCACTTCCTTGCTGTGGCCATGGACCCAGCTGTCAGCCTCTCCATGTACAGTCCACGTCCGATGGAAGTCGTTCCTTGACCACGTTGACCACACCACGCTGAGAGCACCAGGGCGGTGGACGACGGTGAGGCCTAGGAAGGGGACGATGGGGAGCCGGGGAAGACGCGGCAGCGGAAGCCCGCACGGAGAGGAGTATGAGGGTTCACTGGTTCAGCTGTGGTGTGAGGCTGCCGTCGCCACAGGGCCTGGACAGTGGTGGGAATAGTAGGGGGGCGGTGAGGCCTCCGCGGTAGCCCAGCAGGCCACGGGAGGCAGGCGCTTGCGGCACGACCGGCGCTGCTTTGGGCGGCTGGAGCAAGAAGACCAGAGGTTGAAGAAGCACTACGGCCGTTGGATGGACATCGTACGGTCACTGAGGCTAGAATCGTTCATATTGACTAAAGTTGACAAAGGCCCCCGTCCCAGTCAACTTAGTAGGCCCACAAGTCAGCCTCCCACCATTTTGGGTCCCAGCTAGCAGGGGGAGTATTCATTTTTTTGTGCGTAATAAGGAGGCACTTCCGGTGGGTCCGAGCTGACAGCGGGGGGAACGTTTTTTCGCGAAATATGCTGGCCCGTCCGGTGGGTCCCAGCAGTCAGGGGGGAAACATTTTTTTGCGAAATAAGGTGGCCCGTCCGGTGGGTCCCTGCTGTCAGGTGGAGGAATAATTATGTTGCGCGTAATAAGGAGGCACTTCCTTGCGGCCGCCTGGACCGAGCTGTCAGCCTCTCCACATACAGTACTCTTCCGATGGAAGTCGGTCGTTGACCACGTTGACCACGCCACACCGAGAGCACCAGGGCGGTGGTTTGGATGACGGCGAGGCCTAGGAAGGGACGACGCGGAGCCGGGGAAGACGCAGAAGTGGAAGCCTGCGCGGAGAGGGGTACGAGGGTTCACTGGTTCGGCTGCGGTGTGAGGCTGCCGTTGCCACAGAATAACAGGGGGTGTGGGTGAGTAGAGGGATGGCTTGGCCAGCCGTGGGAGTAGTACGGGGCGGTGAGGCCTTCGCGGCATCACAGCCGGCCATGGGAGGCAGGAGCATGCGACACGATCGACGCTGCTTTGGACGGCTGGAGCAAGTAGACCAGAGGTTGAAGAAGCACTACGACCGTTAGATGGACATCGTACGATCACTGCAGCTAGAATCATTTATATTTACTAAGTTGACAAAGCCCTTGGTACGCGTCAACTTAGTGGGCCCACTGCTCGGATTTGGCAGAGAGCATATAGCCCATTTGCGATTTGTAAGAATGTACAGCCCATTTTTTAATTTAATGGAATTTACTACGGCCCATTTACAGTTTGTTAAAAGTACAGCCCAACTTCTAGCTAGGACAACAATTAATAATTTCAAACAACCGCTCAAAACAGAATTCAAAAAAATTCCCACATTTTGATTGGATCCGAAATATTTTTATCTGAAATTTCTAGTTAGGTTAAATATAATTTCAAAATAAAGTTGTGTTACGTTAAAATCCAACGAAATATTGCGCGCGCAACAAGTAATGAAATTAAAATTTTCAAATTACAAAAATAATATATTTTTCAAACTAATTATGTGTTTGGTGCATAGTAACTGTCCAGTTATTATAATTACATCCCATTTATTATTTCTTAAAGTCCATTTTCTTGTTAAGCCTAATGCATACCTCCTAGGAAAGTTCGCAGCCCAGCGGGTGGAGAATAACAAGTTGACCCGGATACTGTGTACAACTGTCGGCACAGTTGCATTGCTGATGTTGAAAAAAGGCCTGTGTAGTACAGTACAACTTAACATGGTTACTCAGCCCACATTCAGCGACGCCAAAAAGGCCCAAACAAGGCTTCTGTACAACTTTTTGAAGTAACTGAGCTCAATTAATAACTTAAGAAAAAGTTAGATTACAGTGAAACCTAATTAAAAGTTGTCACGAGCAAATAAATAATTCAATGGGTCCCACTTGTGCGTGTGCGCGTGTGTGTGCGTGTGTGTGTGAGAGAGAGATATATATATAGAGAGACCCATCGGTCGATGCTCGTAAATACATCTTTCAGCCATATGCATTGTTGATGCTCAGTAAAAACTTATATAGTTGACACAATCATATAGAACATCATAGCACACTGTCGTGGATTTGTCACGGCAGATGTCCGTAGTGTGAGGACTTAGTCGCGAGGCCAATGCATCTATGTGGTAGCTTGAGAGGGGTTGAGCGGAATCGAGAGATGCAACACAAGACAAGGGTTTAGACAGCTTCGGGCCCCGGGAAACATCATCCGGTAACAACCCTACATGCTGTTTGAGGCTAGATCTCATTATCATCACGAGGGAGTCGCCGTAAACCGGCTCTCCTCTAGTTGTGTCTAGCCCTAGAGATTGTTTCTTTCTTCCTTGTCCCTCTTTGGGGAGCCCTACCCCTCCTTATATATGTTGAAGAGGCGGGTTACATGTAGAGTCCAACTCAGACATAAGACTTAACTATTCTAACTTATCTTCATGGGCTTCTTAACATCTTGGGCTTCATAACATCTCGGGCTTCATAACCCCTGACAACCCAGTTATCACTGTTTGCCGGTTTAACATTGTCTGCCGGTTTAACATTGTCTGCCGGTTTAACATTGTATGCCGGTTTAACATTGTCAGCCGGTTTAACATTGTCTGTCGGGTTATGACTGCCTGCCGGTGCTACCATCTGTCTTAACTCTGCCGGTTTAACACTCGCCGGTTTACCGTCTGTCTTAGCCATCTGTCTTAACTGTCCGCCGGTTTACCAAGTCCCGGTCGGGTTACGACTCCGGCCGGGTAAATACATCTTTCAGCCATATGCATTGCTGATGCTTAGTAAAAACTTATATAGTTGACACAATCATATAGAACATCATAGCACACTGAACTTGTATACAAAAATTTCACGCAGGCGGCACAATCAGGATGGAAGCAGTGGATCGCTACAGGAAGGGCTATGTTGAAACCAACAAAGTCGTACATAATGGTTCATCGTCTTTATCAATGACGGGGAAATATCTTGAATGTTGTGCAAAGAAAACAGACAGACAACACAATAAGTTCTGCTAGCACATTAAGTTGACGTACAACCCTTTCTAAAAAAAGTTCAGGTACAAAATTAGAACAAGTCACTATCAAATGTACTGGCATATCAGTGCTTCACACCGGCGACATGATAGTGCGCTTGAGTACAGGGAGTACAGGAGGGGGATTTGGGGGAACTGGAGTAGGAATCGAGATTCCAGAGGTGGGGGAGGGGCGGGAGTCTGGGGATGAAAAGGTAGCATGAATTTCAAGCACGCGCCAATATGCTCTCAGCGTGCAAGCGCACGAAAACACCGATGGTGCCCACATGTCGGCCTAAGAGTCCTTATTCTTTCTTTTTTGGAGAGCCCGGCCTTTTTTTCAGGATCTTTTGAGAGCCCGGCCTGAGAGTCATAATTGACCTATTTGGCATTGCGTTACTACTCGGCCCATATTCAACGACACCTCACTGGCCCAAACAAGTGTACATCATCGAAAAGACACTGAGCTCAAATTATATAACTTGAAAAAAGGAGATATACTCTGAACACTGGAGAATTGTGATGCCCTAATTTAGCCCACCAGTAGTTCGAGACAATAAACAGTTCGAAACAATGATATATACAACATTCAAACACTGACTAGTGACTACTACTGACATAAATAGCAAGACATGATAGTTCATAAGAAGTCTTGCTACACCACCAAAACGCACCCATCTGCAGCGCTCAGACTCTCATGATCCAGATGAGAATGACATTCTAAACAGAAGCAACTATTACATAGTAAGAGTGACATAGACGAGGATGACCAAATGACAAGGAATATGCATAACAAAAGAAAGAACTACCCATCCAGAACCAGCAGCGAAGACAACAAAGTCATTCGAAGAGATGATCCAACACCATCATAATTTGCAGCCCCGCTTCAGCGACCAGTGATCCGGAGACACCAGTACTCCACCCTTTCGATGCAACAGCCCAATTACCTATCAACCTGAAGGCTTGAACCACATCACTGTCTGTCATAATTGAGACATCCAAGGATCAAAGTTAATCTGGATGCCTTTGTCATTCTCACCTTCTTTTGGCTGTAGGCTGTATCGTTGACAATCAGGGGAGTTTGCTCCCGAACTCCTAGGGCTCGCTGTGTAGACACAATTTTCCATAGCAAACAGAGCCTCTCTGCCATCAAGGTCCTTGCCAACGGTGATCTCCTGGTTAATAGGATAATTGAGTCCGAGAAACAGAGAGTGTGAACCAAGGCTGTTTACCCGCCTCCAACTAAAAAATACTAAAGGCCCCAACAAGCTGGTATCCTGCTCATAGACGTAACAGCCACTGTCCGGATACTCACGTATTACACAGTGCTTGTATACAGTGGTGTTTTTGCAATATAAATTTTCCGGCTCATGTGTCCGAATGATCATCAGTCTTTTGCCGTTGTCTGATCGAGCGAGGAACCGGTTGTGCTTCCCTGTTTTTGGCAATGGCGGTGTGATTACAAAGGGCAGTAACTGTAGGGACACTGCATCATATCAAAAAGGACATGCATTGTTAATGTAAGATCAGCATTGTTCAGAGTATGAGTAGGATAATGCAAGAAACAGCATTGATATGTCCATGTTGGAAGTAGGAGGAAAATGCAGGGAAATGTATACTAGGTTCAAAAATATAGAAGTTCCATGCATGGTTATACTCATGTTATCTCGCAATCGATTCTTCACAGGAAACTACCATGTCATACATGTTATGTAATCATGTTATGTCCTCACAAACAAATTCTTCAACGTAACTAACAAACCATGCATTGTTTACTCGTGTTCTGTGGGCAAACATTTTGTGAGGATATTATTCTAGCCATTGATTGCTGAAGAGCGAATATAGATATGTACACATGGTAAGCATTGCAGGATTTCACTACTTCCATATATAGACTTCTCAGTATGCACATTTACTTCCCTAATGTGTGGTTAGATGAAACCAACAGTGTGGTGCATGTTTCTACAATCTTCTGCAAAACAAGGTCCATCCAACTGACATAGTAATCTAGATGACTTGGACCACGATGGTAATACTCTATATAATCCAACGGAGGAAGGATAATCTCATGGGAGGTTTGGAAGTTCATGAGCACCAACTTTTTATCTTCTTCTCTGAAGGCAGCCATCCAGTGGGAGTTCATGCCGACCCAGTACATACCTGCCAAGAAGTTTTGGGCGATGGTGATCGGATCAATGTCGAGGGAAATGATGTACGGCGACCCAGTACATACCTGTTGGGGATATAATTATTTATGTAAGCCGCCCAGGAGGGGCCGGGTTACGCAAAGATAAGCCCATCTGAAGCCCAAGACCAAGATGTGAAGATGGCGGTTCAATAAAGGGTCTAAAGGCCCACAGATGATTTAGGGCCCATGGTGATAAACCGCCATGAGGGCGCGACTTGTATTGTAAGGTAGAAATAACTAGTCACCGAACCGGACACTGTTTATGAGCCGGCCGGGACACTATAAGCCGTAGGGCGTCGACCCATGTATATAATGGGACAACCCGCTGGCGGCTTAGAGACAGAAGAAACGAGAGAGATCGAGAACCGGGCATAGCGTATCTCGCTCCCTGGTCATCGAAACCTCAAGCAATTCCAACCCAACTAGACGTAGGCCTTCCTTCACCGTAAGGGGCTGAACTAGTATAAACCTTGCGTGTCCTTTGTCCCGATTAACCCCTTTAAGCTTCCTAGTTGCGATGGCTCCACGATCAAGTCCTTGTAAGAGGACATCTGCCGTGAAAATTCCACGACAGTTGGCACCCACCGTGGGGCCAGCGCATGGTGGATTTGAGTTCTTGAAGGGCAGCTTCGAAGGGCTCAAGGGATACGCAGTTGGCCGGATGACCAAGAGTCGTCGTGGCAAGATCTACATCAACGACGAAGGTTGGGGCCCCGACGCCGGCTCAATTGAGTACGGCTACCGGGTCCCCTTTGGCGGAATTCACGTCTTCATCGGCCGGATTGGTGAGCCGGGCCCTGAGCCAGACAGCTACACCGACCTCGTCGAGACGGCTCAGCGTGCGAAACCCGCCCGAGCTCAACCCGTTGTGAAGCATGCCTTTGTGGGTTGCATCCATGGAGGTGAACTTCCTGAAGGATCTGAAGGTGATGGTGAGCCGGCCGTCCTCTCTGACGGTGATTCATCCGCCGGCTCAACAGATTCGCTGTATCAAGTTCAAGATGGTGTGCTTGGGGGCTATTCCGATGGCAGCACTATTCCGGACCTCTCAGAGTCGCCAAACTGGGCAGGAGTCTTCATGGCTGGTACTCAACCCGGCCAAAATTCTACGGCCTCAGCGGCGATAACATCGGGGTTAGGAGCAGCCGGGGCAGGAGGCCCCGTGCGCTCACCGGCTCAGGTGCTGATGGATCTCATGGATAAGCTTACGGCTTTGTTAACTGTTACAGTCACCCCTGCGAACCAATCTGAGCATGAGGCAGAGGTGGCACAGGTTCGCGACGAGATCACCCGAGTCAAGGAAACCTTAGCAGTTGAGGATGCTAGATTAGCAGCAGAGCGGGCGGCTTTGGACATACGGGCGCAACAACTTCAGGCAGAGGCCTTGCAGCTCACGTTGAGCTTAAACGCATCTAATGAGGTAATGAGGAGGAGACATCAGAAAACTCAGTCCCGCTTACCTCAGAATTATGATCCTCGGAATCTCTTTGCTACACCCGGGGCCGGCCCAAGTAACCCGCCAGGTGCGAATCAGCTTATTACATCCGGAGCGGGAGGTCCAGTCCAGCCTCAGGGGATGGCACCTCCTCACGGCAATATGGCACCGCCCAATTACGTACCAATACCACAGGGTCACTTCTGCAACCCCATGGAGAACTTAATCGCAACATCAGCATGTTTGGCAGCTCTCCCAGTAGATGGGGACGATCCAACAGCGGTGGAAACCCGGAAGATCAGAGAACTTGTCCAAACAGCCCTGGTTCAGCAAGAGACCTACTCCTACAGCCGGGATAGGATTCACTCGACTCCTCCGCCCTGGTTAGCCCCGCCTCGTCAAAATCAGAGCCCGAGTTACAATAGACACATGGAGTCAGAGGCCTTGTCAAGTAACGCTCAGCGCCGCAACCAGCCCGGCGGGTATAACCCAGTTCAGGATCGGATACGTCAGGAGGACAAGCGGGCGGCTCAGCTAGCGGCTCAGCTAGCAGCCCAACAGAACTCACCGGCTTACCCGACGACTTCCGTTGAGGCGGGAGTTGCTACTAGAACCGGAGGAGTTCCTTGTCTGGTACCGGCTCTACGTAATGTACGTCTGCCCAAGGATTTCAAGGGACCTCGGAAGGTGCCGAATTATACGGCCGATTTACAGCCTGGGGCATGGATTGAAAGTTACGAGATGGCTATGGAGCTGCTTGAGGATAGTGATGAAGCGATGGTTAAATATTTCACCATGATGTTGGACGGAACGGCCCGTTCTTGGTTAAAGGGTTTGCCACCCAACTCCATTAGTTCATGGGCAGAGCTAAAGGCCCGTTTCATCCAGAACTTCAAGGATACTTGCAAGCAGTCTATGTCAATTGTGGATCTGACAAATTGTAAGCAGGAAGAAGGTGAATCTACGACTCATTGGGTGCGCCGGGTCAAAGATATAATATATTCGTCTGAAAAGATGGATGCCGGCTCAGCAGTTCTCATGCTGGAGAAGAATTGCCGCTTTGAGCCTCTGAGACAGAAGCTGGGGCGCCTTAAGCTTGATTGCAACGATATGGGGACGCTGATGGCGGCTTTAGTCAAGTATGCCGATTCTGATAGTACCAAGGACCCCGCGTCTGATGATGAGAAGACGGGGAAGGGAAAGAAGAACGGTAATGGAAAGGGTCAGCAGCATAACTCGGCAAGTCAAGGAGGCAATAAGCGCAAGGCGGACGGTAACCCGGAATTTGTGGCCAATGCACAGGGTAACAATCAGAAGCGCAAAGGGAAGCCACCCCGGTTTGGTGGGTCAGGACCGTCTCTTGAGCAACTACTCAATGAGCCCTGCCCGAAACACGGCACCCGGGAACGACCAGCGACTCATTTATGGAAGGATTGCGCAATCATGAAAGCTTTCAAGAATTCTAATACGTTTGATGGCAATCAAGGCCCAAGCGGCGGCTCAGGAGCCGGCGGCTTTCATGGCCCGGGCGGTGGTTCAGGATCCGGTTTTTAGGGAAACCAGGGTGGTTATAATCAACAGTAGTCTGGTCAAGGAGGTCAGCAGCAGCAACAGTCGGGTTATCAAAGCCATCCAAAATAGTTAAACAGTGGGCAGTATCACGTATTCACCACAAGTTTGTGTAAACGTGATCAGAAAGTTCATAAGAGGGCTGTGAATTCTGTTGAACCGGCTGTCCCTCGTTACTTGAGGTGGTCGGAACAGCCTATTGTCTGGAGCAGGGAGGATCACCCTCCCCAGGTTGATAATCCGGATCAACTGGCCCTAGTGGTGGCACCGCAGGTTGGTGGGTCTAAATTTACTAAGGTGCTCATGGATGGAGGTAGCAGCATCAACATCCTCTATTATGAGACCTTTCGGCGCATGGGCTTAACTGACAAGAATTTAAAGACTTCCAACACCGTCTTCCATGGAGTGGTGCCCGGTAAGTCAGTGTATCCTGTGGGAAAGATTGAGCTAGAGGTGGCCTTCGGAGACGAGCATGATTCTAGGGTGGAAAAGTTAACTTTTGAAGTGGTTAAAATCAAGAGTCCATATCACGCTTTGTTCGGGCGGCCGGCCTATGCCAAGTTCATGGCACGGCCGTGTTATGTTTATCTACAGCTCAAGATGCCGGGTTACAAGGGTACCATCACTGTGCATGGAAGCTGAAAGGTCGCCCTGGAGTGTGAATAAGGCGATGCGGCTTACGCCGAGTCTGTCTGTGCAGCAGAGGAGCTCAAATTTTATCAAGATAACGTTGACCCGGCGGATATGACTTCTCTCAAGAAGCCGACTATGGAGCATGACCCGGCCATGAAGTTTAAATCGGCTGCAGAGACTAAGCTTGTTGATTTTACTCCGGGCGATTCATCTAAGCAATTCAGCATCAGTACCAACTTGGATCCTAAATAGGAAAGCGCGCTCATCGAGTTCATCCATGAGAACCGGGACATCTTTGCATGGAAACCTTCTGACATGCCAGGTGTACCGAGAGGACTCGCTGAGCACACTCTTAATATTGATCCGAAGTATAAGCCGGTCAGGCAGTTTCTGCGGCGATTCAATGAAGAGCGACAAAAAGCTATAGGAGAAGAGGTCGCCCGGCTCTTGGCGGCTGAGTTTATTGTCGAAGTTTTTCACCCGGAGTGGTTGGCTAACCCGGTACTCATACTCAAGAAAAATGGCACCTGGTGGATGTGTGTGGATTACACGGACTTAAATAAGGCTTGTCCGGCTGATCCTTTTGCCCTCCCCCGTATTGATCAAATCATTGATGCTACGGCAGGTTGTGCGCGCTTGAGCTTTTTGGATGCTTATTCTGGTTATCATCAGATCAAAATGGCAGTTAAGGACCAGGAGAAGACGGCTTTCATCACCCCGTTTGGAGCCTTCTTCTATGTGTCTATGCCTTTTGGGCTCAAGAGTGCCCAGGCAACTTATCAACGATGTGTACAAAATTGTCTCCACAATCAGATTGGGCGCAATGTTCATGCCTATGTGGATGACATAGTAGTGAAATCCAGAGAGGCGGAAACCTTGATATCTGATCTCAGAGAAACCTTTGACAATCTCCGGGTTTACAAAATGATGCTTAACCCGGAGAAGTGCGTATTTGGTGTGCCTGTAGGCAAGCTTTTGGGATTCTTGGTCTCGAACAGGGGCATCGAGGCTAATCCGGAGAAGATTAAGGCAATCACTTCTTTGGCTAAACCGGCATGTATTAATGATGTTCAGCGATTGGCGGGTCATGTTGCCGCTTTAAGCCGGTTCATAAGCCGGTTAGGTGAGAAGGCCCTACCCCTATACCAATTAATGAAGAAGGCAGACACCTTTGTCTGGATTGATGCTGCTAATGCTGCTTTGGAGGATTTGAAGAGGCAGTTATCTGAGCTGCCAGTTCTTGCGGCTCCCATTGACAAAGAGCCTTTGCTATTATATGTGGCTGCTAATTCACGAGCCGTCAGTGTGGCAATTGTGGTAGAGCGCAAGGAGGCTGGTAAGGAACATCCAGTTCAACGGCCGGTTTATTATGTCAGTGAGGTACTCATCGAGTCAAAACAAAGATATCCTCATTGGCAGAAACTTGTTTACGGGGTGTTCATGGCAAGCCGGAAGCTAAAGCAGTACTTCCAAGGTCACCCTATCACTGTGGTAAGTTCGGCCCCCTTGGGAGACATTATTCAGAACAGAGAGGCTACAGGACGAGTCGCCAAATGGGGCGGATGGCCAAAGAGATGAACTTGAGCCGGGTAAGATGATTAGGAGACTCAGACCTTGTGGCTCGAGACGTGTCAGGCAAGTGGGACTCTAAAGATCCCCTCATGGCGGCTTACCGTCGTGAAGTCGATGTTGTGGCTGGATATTTCAAGGGTTACGTAGTGGAACACATTGATCGAAGAAAGAATGAGGCGGCTGATGCCTTAAGCCGGCTGGGTTCTCAGCATAAGCCGGTGCCGCCTAACACCTTTCTTGATGTTTTGCATAATCCTTCTGTTAAGTTACCTATAGAAGAAGATCTGGCAATACCAGACCCAAAGGCACAGCTGGTGGTGGCTATCCACATTATCCCGGATTGGACAGTTCCTTATTTGGCTTACATGACCTGGGGAGAGTTGCCTGAAGACGAGGCCTTGGCAAGACAGATCGTCCGGCGGTCTAAGTCCATGACAATTGTCAATGGCGAGTTACATCATTACAGTGTCACTGGCGCGATTCAATGTTGTGTGTCACCTGCAGAGGGTCAGGAGATCCTTCGTGAGATTCATGAAGGCGATTGTGGTCATCACGTCGGCTCAAAATCTCTTGTGGCCAAAGCTTTCCGTCATGGGTTTTATTGGCTGACAGCTCATGCTGATGCAGAAGACCTGGTCAGTAAATGTGACGGATGTCAAAAATTCTCACAACGAGCCCATGTGCCGGCTCAAGAATTGAGGATGATTCCAATTACCTGGCCATTTGCAGTCTGGGGGCTTGATATGATCGGCCCTTTCAAGAGATCTAAGGATAAAAAGACTCACCTCTTGGTGGCTGTTGACAAGTTCACAAAGTGGGTGGAGGCGGAGTCAGTGAGTAAGTGTGATGCAGCCATAGCAGTCCAGTTTATGAAAAAGGTGATTTTTCGCTTTGGTTTTCCACACAGCATCATAACTGATAATGGTACTAACCTTTCCAAAGGAGCTATGGAAGAGTTCTGTCAACGAGGGCATATTCGGCTTGATGTTTCAGCTGTAGCTCACACTCAATCAAATGGTCAAGCAGAACGAGCCAATCAAGAAATCTTGAAGGGTATCAAGCCCCGGCTCTTGGTCCCCTTACAGCAGACGCCGGGTTGTTGGGTGGAGGAGTTACCTTCTGTACTCTGGAGCATCAATACTACACCTAAAGATCTACGGGTTACACGCCTTTCTTTATGGTGTATGGAGCAGAGGCGGTCCTGCCAAGTGACATCCGTCACGATTCACCCCGTGTGGCGGCTTATGTTGAGGAAGACAATGAAAAAGCTTGGCAAGATGCACTTGACCTGTTGGATGAAGAGCGAGACTTGGCAATAGCCCGTTCGGCAATTTACCAGCAAGCCCTGCGCCGCTACCACAGCCGCCGGGTTAAGTCCAGAACCTTTCAGGAAGGCGGCTTAGTGCTCCGATTCATCCAGGATCAATCTAACATGCACAAGATATCTCCTCCTTGGCAAGGACCCTTTGTGGTCAGCAAGAATCTGAACAATGGATCATACTACCTTATCGACGTTCGGGAACACAAAGACTCACGTAAGTCGGAGGAGGAGACCCGTCGGCCATGGAATATCGCTCATCTTCGGCCTTATTATACTTGAGCCGTCAGCTCTAATGTGTATATACTTATACTATTTATATTATATAAAGCAGTAAAGCAGGACCTCTGTCCTTTTTTCCACTCCCAAAAAGGTTTATGTGTTTTCCTTGTCAGGTGGTGGAGATGACCAAGGAGAAGCGGATCATATCTGAATCCGGCTTTCCTTTGGTCCGGCTTATGATCATATATGAATCTAGCCGTGATCACTTGGGGGCTTCCTGTTCAAACATAGGTCGTATTCGAACCAAAGAGAACATAGCTGTCGATACCCACTTGATCAGCATACTGCCAAACCCACTTGGGGGCTTCTCGATCATATCTGAATCATAGCTTAACTCCTTTTGGGTCTGACGTGGATCGTATTCGAATCAGCGTCATTAAACAACTCTTACGGTCACTTGGGGGCTTCCTGTTCAAACATAGGTCGTATTCGAACCAAAGAGAACATAGCTGTCGATACCCACTTGATCGGCATCGCCACAGCCACTGGGGGCTAACAGATCGTATCCGAATCTTAGCTCAACCCCTTTGGAACGGGTCACTGATCGTATTCGAATCAAAAACCGTTGAATTTTGTTCGTCATAATTTACAAGTGCCAACATTAGATATCTTGTGACCCTCTTGAAGGTACAATGGAATACATTACAATCTTCCAGAATTAATATTAGTTACATCATGTTGTTAAGAACTAGGTGAACTTGTATGTGCCAATTTTTAGGAGTTAAGTTTACCCTCAGGGGTTGGTTTATATAAGCCGGAAAAACAGCTGTAAGCACTACAGGGCAATGCAAGGTATTTCTGCAAAGGGCATAACAAATTCATATAAAGTATATAGTGACGGCAGCTTATGCAAGTACTAAAGGCCATAAGCATACGCAAAGGCATAGCAAAACTCAAGGTATTTTTTACTCTATTACAAGACTCTCCGAGTCTGAATGATGCGGCATTGTTTTTCTACAACTACATAAGCAGGTGGCGCCTGATAAACTACTCTTGTGGTTGATTTGAAGCCTCCGGGTTATCCTTCTCCGCCTCTCCGCCGGCTGCTTTGTCCTGGAAGGGTGATGAGGCCCAGTCAATGCCACTCAAGGCCTCAAACTCAGCTTCATCATCTATTAAACCGGTTGGGTCGACTTCAGGAGCAAAGGTGTGCTTACGGGTTGGAGGGATCAAGTTGACGTCGTCATAATGCGGCGTGGGGATACTCCGATTCTCCTTGTCATAACCCGGCTGACACTTGGAGAGGTCAGTGTCGTTCCCAATAAGAGTAGCCACCGGACATATATCTTTCACACAGGCGGTGAAATCTTTATCATTAAACACGGTGCCATCTTCCTTTAAACTTGGATACCCAAGAGCAATATCAGCAAGGTCTAGTTCTGGAAGCCACGCCTTGGCCCGGCTCAATGCGGCTATAGCACTGGCTCTTGCAGGTGCTCGTCTTAACTCTTGGATCTGCTGAGGTAGCACAGCAAGCCGCTTCAGCACATCTTGCAGGAGATAGGGAACATCATTTGATAAAGACACAATGGCCAGGGCACGTTGTGACCCGGTGTAGAGCTGTTCCACCAGAGTATAAACCGCCTTCAGCTTGATCACCATGTTCTGCTTGAGATTTGTGCTCCTGGGGCCTGCGTTATTAAGCATAAGGTGAGTCAGAGGAAAAAACCGAAATGGTCATTCAAGGAGTTTTGCAGTGTTTAAGATTTGAGTAAGTCACTCACCAAAGATTGCTGAGACCATTCGAGACATCTGGCACTTTAAGTCGGACAGTTCGGCCGTTGCTTCCGCCAGCGATGCCTCTGCTGTCTCGGCCCGGGTCACCAGTGCGGCCTTTTCATCAGCCCAAATTTTCTTCTCCGATTCAAAATTTTGCTTCAGCTTCTCTTGTCCAGAGACGCTGAATTCAAATTTGGAGTTAGCCTTTTGAGTTTCAGTCTCCTGGGCTGGCACGTGGTTCTTCAGGTCAACAATTTCCGATTCAAATTGACTTATCATGACCTGCATTGCACCAGATAACACTCAAGATTACGGTAAATAGTGTTAAGTCCCAAGCACTTTGCAAGCAAAGGTATTTGGCACTTGGGGGCTAATGTATCCTGAAGAATTTTCAATTACTACTCCGGTTCATGGAAATTAAAGTCCCAAACACTTTGCAAGCAAAGATGTTTAGCACTTGGTGGCCAATGTGTATCGCAAGTGTTACCGGGTTAAAAGTCTTTTTCCTAAGCCGGATAAGCAGTGCTAGGCAATTTTCAAAAGTCTACAGCATATTTACTTATAAGCAATAGACTTGGGGGCTGGTACAGTAAGTATGGTTAAAGAAAGCTAGCATAAGTCATACTTCAGATTTCTGTTGTATCTGCTTGACCATGTTAATTTCTAGGTCACGGCTGCTATGTACTTGATTGATATAGCCGGAGACGATCTCTCTGATACTCAAATGAGTATAGTCAGTGACGTCCAGCTTGGCCTTTCAGCGCTCTACCAACTCCTCTTTAGAACACTTGGCAAGTACAGATGGCTGTGCTGGTTCAACAAACTGAGTTTTGAGGATCTCAACTTCCGGATCACTTGCTTTGGCGGGGCTAGGAGCCTCTGGGTTACCAGACTTGTTGAAGATTTGCTCAGTAGGCGGGTCAGAGGAAGATATAGGAGCGTCATGAGATGGTTGAGGTGGCGGCTCGTGAGCAGGGGCATCAGGAGCGGCTGTGCCCAGCTCTGGTTCAGTCACAACCGACTCTTGGGGCGGCTTATTCTTTTTTGCCCTTTTGCTGGGCTTTACTTGCACACTACGGAAAAAGTAGACAGGTTAAAAACGAAAAGTATGAGTAAAATAAAGGCATAAGGTACAACAAGTTTATATTACCCGGGAGCATTTTTGAAGGCTGGCATGTTGGACTGCATAGACTCACCAGAGGAAGGTGAAATATCCTGATAACTGGAGTCAGAAGAATTGAGAGGATAATGAATGAAACCCGCCAAAGGAAAAAGAAGGTGTGAATCGGAGGTAACCTCAGCCTGGCGTTTCCTGGTCACATCAGGTAAGCCGGAGGAGAGTTCCGCGTCTTTGCTGGTCCAGGTCTGCCTCCGGCTCTCATAAATCTGTCGCTTCAAAAGAAAGTCAGGATCTTGGTAAGCCAAAGGATGTGAAAATCTTACTTTCCGGGTTACTCTTCGAATTTTCTGATGCGGCTGAAGCTCAGAGTCAGAGGAGATTATAATTACCTCTTCCTCGACGGGTTGGCTGTTGCCCATGTCTTCCTGAAAGAAGGTCAGTATCAGTAAGGTAGTGATAAAGGAGAAAGGGAAATTCAGAGGTTACCTCTTTCTCATTATCATCAGTATCATCAAGCTGAAATAGCTCAGAGGCGCTTGGCTTCCTCTTCCTTGAGGTGGTGGGCTTGGTGGTTTTCTTTTCGGCTCTCTTGGCCGCCCTGGCTTTCTTGGCTGCCTCATGATCATATTGGGTTTTCCAGAAGTTATCATTTGCCTGTAAAAGGTTATAACGGGTTATGCGTAAGAATACAGCCTAACATGATAAAAAAAGAGATAATAATAACCCGACGGCTGGAAACTTACTGCAGGGGCCGGGTTCTTCTGGCAAAAAGGTAGTAAGCCGAAGGCGTTACTATTCATTGTGCCCTCCTTCAACAAGGACTGAGTTGTAGCTTCCTCTACGTCATCTGGTAAGTCGTCAGGGCTATGACACCGAGGGTCATCTTTTTCGCCTGAATAATTACACATTAAGCCGGGGCGGCGGCTTAATGGAATTATTCTCCAAGCAACCCAGACTCGGACCATGTCAATGCCATCTAAGCCGTTCCCTAAAAGAGCTTTTATCTTCTTGATTTTGGGGGTGAGTGGTAGACGTTCAGTAGCTGTCAACTTATCCGGCAGCGGGTGAGTAGGTTCAAGGAGAAATGCATGGAAGCCGAGCAGCGGGCTTTCACCAGCCGGAGAAGTGTCCTGGCAGTAGAACCACGTTTGGTTCCAGTCCTTTGGATGACTCGGCAGTTCAGCATAAGGGAAAAGGCAGTCTCTTCATCGCTGAATCGAGATGCCACCAAGTTCTAGACTGGGTCCGTTGGCGCGTTCATTCTGCCGGTTCAAATAGAACAACTCCCTGAACAAAAGTAGGTTGGGTTCTTCTCCAAGGTAGACCTCACAGAAAACTTGAAAGTTCCAGATATTTGACACCGAATTGGGCCCGATGTCTTGAGGTCTTAAGTCAAAGAAGTGCAAAACGTCTTTAAAGAATTTTGAACCGGGAGGAGCAAATCCCCGGCTCATGTGATTGGTGAAAATGATCACCTCCCCTTCCTTGGGTTGAGGTTTCTCTTCAGACGGGTCAGGAGCGCGATAAGACATGACATCCTTCTTGGGCAGATGGCCAGACTTTACAAACTCGGACAGTTTTCTCTCTGTAACAATGGATGGGACCCAGTTGCAGGTAATCGGAGGCTTAACAGCTTTGGGTGCCATTGGATAAATTGAAGCCTACAACAAGATAAGGAAATTTTCCGGTTCATTATAACCCGGAGAATAAGCATTATTGGGTTATCTGAGATGGCAGCTTAAGAAGGGGCCTAATGACATACAGGTAACTATGTGATAATGATTAGCAGCTGCAAGTACTAAAGATAATTAAGGTTTTCTTAAGTCGCCATAAGCAAGCGGTGCTGACAATCGGTATTATTTTAAACCGGTCACATGAATTATTATGGCTGAAGCAGAGTCAACAGATGCGGTTTTTTGGTTAAGTGTGGAACAAACAGGTTTCACAAGTTGCAATCATTATTTTGGATCAAACGAGGTTTTGAGAAAGAAAATATTTCTAGACCTAAAAACAGTACAGAGAAGTTCATATACTCGCGGAGGGTTTCCAAAACAAGGGAAATGAGATCTGTTCTTATACAAGATAAGCACGAATATTTTCTGCAGCAGTTTTATGTTGTTTCTATAATCTAAACAAAGGCATTGGGGGTGAAATTAATGGAGGTCTGCGTCGGGCGGTGATGAACACCGACGAACTCAAGACGATTTGAAGACAGATCTGAGAAAGGGGAAAAGAGGAACTCACAGATGCGGAAGAGTTGCGGAGGGTCGCCGTCGTTTTCTGGTCGGAATCAGGGTGATGCAGCGGCCTGAGTCGGTGAAGACGAGGAGTTCGACGGCGGCGACGGCGGAGCTTGAACAGCAAAGGAAGAAGTGTGAGGAGGAAGACGACTGAAGGAAATGGAGAAGGCCTAGGTCTCATCTATTTATAAGGAGGGGCCGACCAAGACGGCGCAAGAAACGAGGGGACCAAAGCATCATTATCCAGCGGCCCCGACGCCTCGATTCTCGGGATGGTCAGTAAAGGCAAAGATTCGTTGGAGGAGATGACGGATTAAAATATGAATTTTATTGAAGATGACGTCACAGAAATTTGACCCGAATCCGGATGATGACATCACGCGGGTTAGAATTTCCGCGCAAAACAGAAGACTAAGGGCTAGTTTATAAGGTTTTTAAAGATTGACATGAACCGGTTCAAATCAATCTGGGGCCTAATGTTGGGGATATAATTATTTACGTAAGCCGCCCAGGAGGGGCCGGGTTACGCAAAGAGAAGCCCATCTGAAGCCCAAGACCAAGATGTGAAGATGGCGGTTCAGTAAAGGGTCTAAAGGCCCACAAACGATTTAGGGCCCATGGTGATAAACCGCCATGAGGGCGCGACTTGTATTGTAAGGTAGAAATAACTAGTCACCGAGCCGGACACTGTTTATGAGTCGGCCGGGACTTTGTAAGCCGTAGGGCGTCGACCCGTGTATATAAGGGGACGACCCGCTGGCGGCTTAGGGACAGAAGAAACAAGAGAGATCGAGAAACGGGCATAGCGTATCTCGCTCCCTGGTCATCGAAACCTCAAGCAATTCCAACCCAACTAGACGTAGGCCTTCCTTCACCGTAAGGGGTGAACTAGTATAAACTTCGCGTGTCCTTTGTCCAGATTAAACCCTTTAAGCTTCCTAGTTGCGATGGCTCCACGATCAAGTTCTTGCAAGAGGACATCTGTCGTGACAATTCCACGACAATACTCGCAAAGAAGTTTCGGCTAATGGAGATCGGATTGAAGTCGAGGGGCATCATGCATGCCTCCGTATCATGGTGAGCCAATCTCGCAAGACCAAATAGCAGCAAGAAGGGTGTCTTGAAAAGCTTAGGCCTCGCTTCGATGATGGCCGTGTGCATGTCCCTCGAGCATGCAGCCAGCCGCAGGGTGCTCAACATATCCATACATGAACAACAGAGGTCGAGGATGTCACTGGGGAGATTGCTCCAATCGCGGCTCATATGGATGCTGCGCGGTTCGCGTTCGGCCATGGTGGAGTTTGGAAGGGGGCTTGATTTACGGGGGAGAAGGATGTCGGTGCTGGAGCGGCTAGCGAGGGAATAGTTGTACTCGGGAGGTGAGTGAGGCGACGGTACACGGGGGCACAGTGAGATGGAGAAGGAGATGGAGACAGAGACGGAGAAGGAGATGGAGATGGAGTGGTGCTATGGGAGCGAAGAGGGAGACTAGGTGAGGCACCAATGTGCTATACAGCGGTGGTGACAGACTGCACAGTGCACAGGGTGAGGCTGACTTTGGTAACCCGAACACGCCGCCTGGACTAGTGTCAGGCGCAGGGTGTTGTCACTTCACTGTGAGGACCGGATGAATAGTATTTTGACTATCAAGTGTACCACAGTTGTACTACTACTACTAGCAGGAAGTTAATGCTCCACGCCTAAAGGTTTTGGGAAAAAATGATTGTCATAAGGTGACTTATACTCACCTAAACGGAGGGAGTATTCCTTAACCAGAGAATGTTGTGTCTCCCACTCACGCGCTCAAAAAAAACTATGACACATTTTTTATATGTTTGCATAGGTCCCACCTACCAGGAAGGATGGGCACGTACACGAACATGTACGACTCATTAGTCTACCCGCATAGCCTTTTCGTTTAGTCTACCTAGCCTTCTAATCATCCACCTGCACGCCACTTCTCCCATTTACTTCTCCATCGGGAACCGATTCTCCTCGGCTTCTTCACCTCCCCTTCGTCTTCATTTGCATCCAAACCCCACTGCGTTCACATTGTTTTAACCTCTTTAAATAATCATCTACTACTTCAGTTAAATTAGCCATCTAATCCTAATTCTCCAAACCTCTTTAAATAATCATCTACTACTTCAGTTAGACTAGCCATCTAATCCTATCACTGCCTTGCCCTGCCTTTCCTTCGCTGACAGGTGGGACCCACGCTTATGGGTCCCACATGTCAGTGATAGAATGATAGGATTGTTCGCGTCAGGGGATCCTCATCCCCCCGACGTGCCCCTCATCCCTCTCGGCCCCACCCCTCCTCTGCCTTTGTGTGCATGACATGCGAGCCAGCTGAACTACGACGACCATCAACTTTCTACCACAGACACACCCGATTGGACGCGGTTTGCCTGCTCCACTGCTATGCTCCGATCCGTACTCCCGCTCGAATTTTCAACCAGCGGCTGTGACACATTTCGTCCCGGGCATCAATCCTCAGCTGGAGTACTTATGTACTACAGGTAGTACCCGCCGGTGTGGCCATCTACGCCTCGTAACGCCCCGACGCCCCGTTGTGGCACCCTCGCCACGGCCACGCCACCACCGGCCGGTTCATCTCGAATGAGCGAGTCGCGAACCATGCCAACACCATGAGAATGACATGTGGGCCAGCCGCATTTAAGGTCCGCATGTCATTGACTCATAGGCCGGGCACTAAGCCACTGAAGTTCGGTCAAGTGGGCCCCGAGAGGGAAATGTAACTCCTGCGGCAGGCCTTGTGGTGCTCCCGCAGTACGAGCTCATGCCAAAACTGGAATTTGTTTCTTACTACTACCAACTAGTACGAGTAAGGTACACGTGCATTGCACGCATGAGATTCTGGTGGTTTGTGCATTATGCTTCTACATGTGGAGCTTTCTGGATTCTAACATGTGGCAAACTCTGGTGGAATGTAAGGTTAGGCAAGTTTGATTAACTTAGGTGAGTGTTTGGTTCAAGCCACACCTTAGGTAAGCCACACTAAGGCCCCACATGACATACACACAAAACATATGGCAAGATTCCCTTAGGCTTGCCAACTTGTGGCTCTCATTTTAAAGAACTAATAACTTTGCCTAAGCTTAGTTGTGGCAAAGTTAGTCATGAATTAAGTTCAACCATGGAGACTTCTAGATTATACATGTGGCAGAATCTGGTGGATGATATCCAACGGCCAATAGTGCTCGGATTTGCCATCTTTGTACCATCGGATTGGCTTCATCCAACGACCAACTTTCAAAAAAATTCACACACTATATAGGGGGTATAGATATAGATGTGTCGGTCCGTTGCAATGGATCCAAAGTATATCTATTTAGTGGAGTGCACTCTAAACACATTATCTATTTATTTTTCTCTAACCTTCCGTAGCCATCCAACCAAGACACATAAGCTTCATGGGTGCCCCTCACATCATATTATTCATACTACGTTGATTGAAAAAAAGATAAATCACCCAAAACAAGATCTTCCCGTTTTTTGTTCCTACGATGTTGTGTCGTGCACGTACCTACTAGTTGTATAGCAATAGTACTAGTAATATAGTATTAGGAGTACAAACTTGGTACTAGTAGGAGTAGTACTAGTACGGAATGCTCCTACTCTATCAACGAGCCCCGTCTGACACCAAATTTCTTGGCTTCCGTGCTACAGCTAGATCTTCCCCTCGTTTCTGTTTTCCAACCCGGCGGCGGTTGGGGTGTCGGTTTGCTCAACGGCGGTCCCACAAGAAAGTGAAAATGCTAGGCAACATGCCTTCCCTAAGCTATGTGTCGTGCCGGACGGGCCGTGTTGTACTCCCGATTCCCGGGCGTGTGGGGGTGCGACGTGAATGCAACAGGCCTTTTCCTTTTACCAGCAATGTGCCTGTGCATTGCGACGGATCCAAAGTAGTAGAATAGTAGTATTTGTTCACAAACTTGAAAGAAATCACTATTGTTTTGATATATTCCTAATATATTACTCCCTCCGTACCTAAATATTTGTCTTTTTTGAGATTTCAAATGGACTATCACATACGGATTATATAGAAATATTCTAGTGTTTCTAGCAAGATGCCCGCGTGTTGCATGAAGTTGATGGAAAAGGTAAGCACAACTTATAAATTGACGGATGGAGTACTAGTTACAGTGATGCATATAATTAAGCAAAGGGATCGCACATGTCGGTATTGACTGGAACGAGAATGCAACAACACAATAAGAGTTAAGCCCATGATGATGCGATCATAGTGGTGGTTATAGAAGGCAAGAAGAAAGATGGATCCATGAACGTACGACCTCCTCCTCCTCAACTTAGTGCGCCGGGCCACCGATCGACGGCTAAGGAGCGGCAGCTTTTGTGGCGAGGTCGAGGTGCTTCTCAACAAAGGCATCCAAGACTTCCAGCCGGTTGAGGAAGGCCAACGTCATAGCGTCCTCACTGGCCTTGTAGATACCTATGCACACGATTTCCTCGTACACGTGGATGTGTTGGTCGACGAATTCTTGCAGGGCGAGGCGCCTCGCGGCGAGCGCGAACTCCAGGTGGACATTCTTCGTGCCGTCGGCGGGCAGTCGCAGGGCCACCAGTGCTTGAAAGAGGTTCCGGCCATGGAGGCCGATTAGGGTGGCAGGCAATGAGGAGCATGGGCGCGCGGGCTGGAGGAGTACGGCGATGTCGTCCGCGAGCTTCTTGAGGACGGTGAACTTGTTGCTGGTGGCAATGATCATCTGGTCCAACTGAGAGTCGTAGTTGGCGTTGACGGCGGCCATCCACCAGCCGGTCTCCAACACCATCTGGAGTCGATCCTCGACGCCATGCCGCAGGCCGACATCGTGGACCATCTGGCGCAGCCGCTGGCCGCTCACGCGCGTCGCCGCCATGGGTCTGGAGTCAGCTCTTTTGCGCTTAGTGTAGGTGCTTAGGCAAATGCTTAGGTGCGTATGATGTGGTAGATGCATTGGAATGGAGGGGCACCTTTATATGAGGGCAGTGAGGGCAAACTGCGTTGCATTCACATTGTGCAGCCTATTTTCCTGGACCTCCTCCCATTACTTCCCTCATGCATTAATTGAAGGAGGATGCATTGGTCGTTCAACATATAGGGAACCGCTACTCCCTCCCTCGTCTGCATTAAAGCCGTATCGGGAACTGCGCTGCCCGCTGTCAAATCGAATACTCCCTCCGTTTAGGTGAGTATTAAGTCATCTTACGAAAACCAAATAGTAAACACAAAGGCGTGGTGCATTAACTCTCACGTTGTTTCTTATTTTTTGACATAAATAGAGGAATCAACCAAGAAGAGATGTGGGGCTTGTATGCTTTTAATGACTTGAGACTATCAAACATGACATGCAGTGGTCAGTTCGTTGCACAAGAACAAATACAACCCACGTCAGCACACACGCATCTTATATAGCATCACATCCAATGGCTATAAAAGATGAATGAGACCAAATTATATCTCATCTAGATGAGTTCTAGCAAAATTGTATTAATAATACTTAGTACTCCTGCGCCATGCATCATATATTAGTATAATTTAGTACTTTATTTATTTATTAGGTATCCAGATGGCACTGCACCCCAAGAAAAGAGGGTAACATCAAAATTATGGACTACTTTTTTGAGTATGTTGGTAAGGTCCGGTCATAGTCACTTGTTGAAATCTCTAAAAAGACAAATACTCCCTCTGTCCGAAAATACTTGTCATCAAAATGGATAAAAGGAAATGTATCTAGACGTATTTTAGTTTCAGATACATCTCTTTTTATCCATTTTGATGACAAGTATTTTCGTACGGAGGGAGTAGAAAACAGAGTTGGTGATGATGGTGTGCGTGCCATCTTATAATATAGGCCGTTGGATTTATATCTAACGGATAGGAAATAAACTATGGCAATTTTCCAAAAATATACCCACATGTCTCTCCATGTGCGCAAATAAGGCCTTCCCTCGTTCAACCTTTTCTCTCACAAGATAAACTACTCATACAGGAGGTACGTGGGTATATATAGGAGGAAGAAGTATGTCGGTGGAGCAATAGGGGGCCCACGAGGGTGGGGGCGTGCCTGGGGGGTAGGGCGCGCCCCCTACCTCGTGGCCTCCTGTTACGTGCCTTGACGTAGGGTCCAAGTCTCCTTAGTTGTATTTGGTGAGAAAATCACGTTGCCGAAGGTTTCATTTCATTTGGACTCCGTTTGATATTCCTTTTCTTCGAAACCCTAAAACAGGCAAAAAACAGCAATTCTGGGCTGGGCCTTCGGTTAATAGGTTAGTCCCAAAAATAATATAAAAGTGGATAATAAAGCCCAATAATGTCCAAAACAGTACATAATATAGCATGGAGCAGTCAAAAATTATAGATACGTTGGAGATGTATCAAGCATCCCCAAGCTTAATTCCTGCTCGTCCTCGAGTAGGTAAATGATAAAAACAGAATTTTTGATGCGGAGTGCTACTTGGCATAATTTCAATGTAAATCTTCTTAATTGTGGTATGAATATTCAGATTCAAAAGATTCAAGACAAGAGTTCATGTTGACATAAAAATAATAATACTTCAAGCATACTAACAAAGCAATTATGTCTTCTCAAAATAACATGGCCAAAGAAAGCTATCCCTACAAAATCATATAGTCTGGCTATGCTCTATCTTCACCACACAAAGTATTTAAATCATGCACAACTCCGATGACAAGCCAAGCAACTGTTTCATACTTTTGACATTTTCAAAACTTTTTCGATCTTCACGCAATACATGAGCGTGAGCCATGGATATAGCACTATAGGTGGAATAGAATGGTGGTTGTGGAGAGGACAAAAAGGGAGAAGATAGTCTCACATCAACTAGGTGTATCAACGGGCTATGGAGATGCCCATCGATAGATATCAATGTGAGTGAGTAGGGATTGCCATGCAATGGATGCACTAGAGCTATAAGTATATGAAAGCTCAACAAAAAGAAACTAAGTGGGTGTGCATCCAACTCGCTTGCTCCCGAAGACCTAGGGCATTTTGAGGAAGCCCATCATTGGAATATACAAGCCAAGTTCTACAATGAAAAATTCCCACTAGTATATGAAAGTGACAAAATGAGAGACTCTCTATCATGAAGATCATGGTGCTACTTTGAAGCACAAGTGTGGTAAAAGGATAGTAACATTGTCCCTTCTCTCTTTTTCTCTCATCATTTTTTTGTTTGGGCCTTCTCTTTTTTTATATGGCCTCTTTTTTTCGTCCGGAGTCTCATCCCGACTTGTGGGGGAATCATAGTCTCCATCATCCTTTCCTCACTTGGGACAATGCTCTAAAAATGATGATCATCACACTTTTATTTTTCTTACAACTCAACTACAACTCGATACTTAGAACAAAATATGACTCTATATGAATGCCTCCAGCGGTGTACCGGGATATGCAATGAATCAAGAGTGACATTTTTGAAAGAATTATGAATGGTGGCTTTGCCACAAATACGATGTCAACTACATGATCATGCTAGCAATATGACAATGATGGAGCGTGTCATAATGAACAGAACTGTGGAAAGTTGCATGGCAATATATCTCGGAATGGCTATGGAAATGCCATGATAGGTAGGTATGGTGGCTGTTTTGAGGAAGGTATTTGGTGGGTGTATGATACCGGTGAAAAGTGTGCGGTATTAGAGAGGCTAGCAATGGTGGAGGGAAGGAAAGTGCGTATAATCCATGGACTCAACATTAGTCATAAAGAACTCATATACTTATTGCAAAAATCTAGAAGTTATCAAAGCAAAGTATTACGCGCATGCTCCTAGGGGGGTAGATTGGTAGGAAAAGACCATCGCTCGTCCCCGACCGCCACTCATAAGGAAGACAATCAATAAACAAATCATGCTCCGACTTCATCACATAACGGTTCACCATACGTGCATGCTACGGGAATCACAAACTTCAACACAAGCATTTCTCAAATTCACAACTACTCAACTATCATGACTCTAATATCACCATCCTCATATCTCAAAACCAAGCATCAATTTCTTTCTTAGTATTCAATGCACTCAAAAGAAAGTTTTTCAAATCTTGAATACCAAGCATATTATTATTAAGCAAATTGCCATGCTATTAAGACTCTCAAAATAATCTAAGTGAAGCATGAGAGATCAATAGTTTCTATAAAACAAATCCACCACCGTGCTCTAAAAGATATAAGTGAAGCACTAGAGCAAAATTATATAACTCAAAAGATATAAGTGAAGCACTAGAGTAAAACTATAGAGCTCAAAAGATATAAGTGAAGCACAAAGAGTATTCTATCAAATTCCAAATTATGTATGGCTCTCTCAAAAGGTGTGTACAGCAAGGATGATTGTGGTAGACTAACAAGCAAAGACTCAAATATTAAAAGACGCTCCAAGCAAAACACATATCATGTGGTGAATAAAAATATAGCTCCAAGTAAAGTTACCGATAGAAGTAGATGAAAGAGGGGATGCCTTCCGGGGCATCCCCAAGCTTTGGCTTTTAGGTGTACTTAGATTATCTTGGGGTGCCATGGGCATACCCAAGCTTAGGATCTTGCCACTCCTTGTTCCATAATCCATCAAATCTTTACCCAAAACTAGAAAACTTCACAACACAAAACTTAAAGTAGAAAATCTCGTGAGGTCCGTTAGCGAAAGAAAACAAAAGACCACTTCAAGGTACTGTAATGAACTCATTGTTTATTTATATGGGTGTTATACCTACTGTATTCCAACTTCTCTATGGATTATAAACTATTTTACTAGCCATAGATTCATCAAAATAAGCAAACAACACACGCAAAACAGAATCTGTCAAAAACAGAACAGTCTGTAGTAATCTGAAGCTAGCGCAAGGTCTGGAACCCCAAAAATTCTAAAATAAATTTCTGGACGTGAGAAATTTATCTATTAATCATCTTCAAAAATAATAACTAAATATAAATTTCCAAATAAAAATGACAGCAGTTCTCGTGAGCGCTAAAGTTTCTGTTTTTTACAGCAAGTTCAACAAGACTTTCCCCAAGTCTTCCCAACGGTTCTACTTGGCACAAACACTAATTAAACACAAAAAACACAACCAAAACAGAGGCTAAATAATTTATTTATTACTAAACAGGAGCAAAAAGCAAGGAATAAATATGAAATTGGGTTGATTCCCAACAAGCGCTATCGTTTAACGCCCCTAGCTAGGCATAACAAGCAAGAATAGATCTAGGTATTGCCATCTTTGGTAGGAAATCCATAAGTGTCTCTCATGATAGATTCATATGGTAATTTTATTTTCTTTCTAGGAAAGTGTTCCATGCCCTTTTTTAATCGAAATTGAAATCTAATATTCCCTTCATTCATATCAATAATTGCACCAACCGTTCTAAGGAAAGGTCTACCGAGAATAATAGGGCAAGAAGGATTGCAATCTATATCAAGAACGATAAAATCTACGGGCACATAATTCCTATTTGCAACAATAAGAACATCATTAGTTCTTCCCATAGGTTTCTTAATAGTGTAATCCACAAGATGCAAGTTTAGAGAGCAATCATCAAAATCACGGAAATCTAGCAAATCACACAAAGTTTTGGGAATAGTAGAGACACTAGCACCCAAATCACACAAAGCATAAAACTCATATTTTTAATTTTAATTTTAATAGTTGGTTCCCCTCATCATAGAGTTTTCTAGGGATAGAAACTTTCAATTCAAGTTTTTCTTCATAAGATTGCATCAAGGCATCAACGATATGTTTAGTAAACACTTTATTTTGACTATAAGCGTGAGGAGATTTTAGCAAGGATTGCAACAAGGAAATACAATCAATCAAAGAGCAATTTTCATAGTTAAATTCCTTGAAATCCATAATAGTGGGTTTAGCAACATCTGGGGTTTTAATTTCTTCAATCCCACTTTTATCAAATTTAGCATCAAGGTTAACAAATTCAGAATTATTGGAACGCCTTCTAGGTAAAGTTGGATCATATTCAGTCCCATCATTATCAAGATTCATATTTAAAAACAAAGATTTAATAGGGGACACATCAATAACTTTTAGATCTTCATCATTATTTTCATAGGAACTAGAAGAACACGCTTTAATAAAGGCATCTTTCTTAGCACGCATCCTAGCGGTTCTTTCTTTGCACTCGTCAATGGAAATTCTCATGGATTTGAGAGACTCATTGATATCATGCTTAGGTGGAATAGATCTAAGTTTCAAATAATCAACATCAAGAGCAATTCTATCAACGTTCCTAGCCAAATCATCAATCTTAAGCAATTTTTCTTCAATCATAGCATTAAAATTCTTTTGGAAAGAAATAAATTGTTTAATATTAGATTCAAAATCAGAGGGCATCTTATTATAATTTCCATAAGAA
Organism: Triticum urartu; assembly: GCF_056163025.1. Taxonomy (NCBI): domain Eukaryota; kingdom Viridiplantae; phylum Streptophyta; class Magnoliopsida; order Poales; family Poaceae; genus Triticum; species Triticum urartu. Next base: position 188,059,879 of record NC_141878.1, on the reverse strand, counting down.
TTGTTGTAGGCATTACCATAATTATTAGAGGGATTACTAGGATAAGGCCTAGGGTTGAAATTTCCACTATACGCGTTGTTACCAAAATTGTTCCTACCAACAAAATTCACATCTATAGATTCATTATTATTCTCCATCAAAGTAGACAAGGGCACATCATTAGGATCAGAAGAAACACTCTTATTAGCAAATAATTTCATAAGTTCATCCATCTTTCCACTCAAAACATTAATTTCTTCTATCGCATGCACCTTTTTAGTAGATCTTTCAGTATGCCATTGAGAATAATTAACCATAATATTATCTAGGAATTTAGTAGCTTCTCCTAAAGTGATTTCCATAAAAGTGCCTCCCGTGGCCGAATCTAAAAGATTTCTAGAAGCAAAATTCAATCCGGCATAAAAATTCTGAACAATCATCCACAAATTTAAACCATGAGTAGGGCAATTACGTATCATTAATTTCATTCTATCCCAAGCTTGTGCAACATGTTCATGATCAAGTTGTTTAAAATTCATAATATCATTTCTAAGAGAGATGATCTTAGCGGGAGTAAAATACTTAGAGATAAAAGCATCTTTGCACTTGTTCCAAGAATCAATACTATTTTTAGGCAAAGACGAAAACCAAGCTTTAGCACGATCTCTAAGCAAAAAAGGAAATAGCTTCAATTTAAAAATATCATTATTGACATCTTTCTTATTTTGCATGTCACACAAATCAACGAAGATATTAAGATGGGTAGCGACATCTTCACTAGGAAGGCCGGAGAACGGATCTTTCATGACAAGATTCAACAAGGCAGAATTAATTTCACAAGATTCAGCATCGATAAGAGGAGCAATCGGAGTGCTAAGGAAATCATTATTATTGGTATTGGTGAAGTCACACAATTTAGTATTATCTTGAGCCATCGCGATAAACAAGCAATCCAACACACGAGCAAACAAAAGGCAAACGGAGAAAGAGAGGGAGGATAGAGAGAGAGAGGGCGAATAAAACGGCAAGGATGAATTGGGGGGAGAGGAAAACGAGGGGCAAATGGCAAATAATGTAATGCGGGAGATAGGGATTGTGATGGGTACTTGGTATGTTGACTTTTGCGCAGACTGCCCGGCAACGGCGCCAGAAATCCTTCTTGCTACCTCTTGAGCACTGCGTTGGATTTCCCCGAAGAGGAAGGGATGATGTAGCAAAGTGGCGTAATTATTTCCCTCAGTTTTTGAGAACCAAGGTATCAATCCAGTAGGAGGCTACGCTCGAGTCCCTCGTACCTACACAAAAACAATAGCTCAACGCAACCAACGCTCTTAGGGGTTGTCAATCCCTTCATGGTCACTTACGAAAGTGAGATCTGATAGAGATGATAAATAATATTTTTGGTATTTTTGGTATGGAGATGCAAAGTAAAACGTAAAAGTAAAGTAAAAGCAAAGCAATAATAAAGTGAGGGAGATTGATATGATGAGAAAGAGACCCGGGGGCCATAGGTTTCCCTAGTGGCTTCTCTCAAGAGCATAAGTATTCTACGGTGGGTGAACAAATTACTGTTGAGCAATTGACAGAATTGAGCATAGTTATGAGAATATCTAGGTATGATCATGTATATAGGCATCACGTCCGAGACAAGTAGACCGAAACGATTCTGCATCTACTACTATTACTCCACTCACCGACCGCTATCCAGCATTCATCTAGAGTATTAAGTTAAAAACATAGTAACGCCTTAAGCAAGATGACATGATGTAGAGGGATAGTTTCATGCAATATGATAAAAAACATCTTGTTATCCTCAATGGCAACGATACAATACGTGCCTTGCTGCCCCTTCTGTCACTGGGAAAGGACACCGCAAGATCGAACCCAAAGCTAAACACTTCTCCCATGGCAAGAACAACCAAATTAGTAGGACAAACCAAACTGATAATTCGAAGAGACTTGCAAAGATAACCAATCATACATAAAAGAATTTAGAGAAGATTCAAATATTATTCATAGATAGACTTGATCATAAACCCACAATTCATCGGTCTCAACAAACACACCGCAAAAAGAAGATAACATCGAATAGATCTCCACGAGAGAGGGGTAGAACATTGTATTGAGATCCAAAAAGAGATAAGAAGCCATCTAGCTACTAGCTATGGACTCGTAGGTCTGAAGTAAACTACTCACACTTCATCGGAGGGGCTTGGATGATGATTTAGAAGCCCTCCGTGATCGATGCCCCCTCCGGCGGAGCTTTAGAACAGGCCCCAAGATGGGATCTCGTGGATACAAAAAGTTGCGGCGGTGTAATTAGGTTTTTTTGCTCCGTATTCGATCGTTTGGGGGTACGTGGGTATATATAGGAGGAAGAAGTACGTCGATGGAGCAACAGGGGGCCCACGAGGGTGGGGGCACGCCTGGGGGTAGGGCGCGCCCCCTACCTCATGGCCTCCTGTTGCGTGCCTTGATGTAGGGTCCAAGTCTCCTGAGTTGCATTTGGTGAGAAATCACGTTCCCGAAGGTTTCATTCCGTTTGGACTCCATTTGATATTCCTTTTCTTCGAAACCCTAAAACAGGCAAAAAAACAGCAATTCGGGCTGGGCCTCCGGTTAATAGGTTAGCACCAAAAATAATATAAAAATGGATAATAAAGCCCAATAATGTCCAAAACAGTAGATAATATAGCATGGAGCAATCAAAAATTATAGATACATTGGAGACGTATCAGGGAGGAGTGTGTGAGTACGAGAACGATGAATAGAGTGGTGGGAGTGAGGCATGGATGGTGACAAGAGAAGAGGGGAAGCTTGTGTTCGTGCTAGGCACACCTGGCTAGAGAGGCATATTGATCGATGTGTGCTGAAAAGAAGGAGCTGGGGGGCCTACACACACCGTGGGTGAACGACCTAAAGTGAAAAGATGAATTTGCGCAATGGAGCTAGAGAGTGCTGAGGGAGGGTGAGAGGGATGCGGGCGTGTGCATGCACAAGAGAAAGTTAGCGCTAGCTACAAAGATAAGAGGGTTGTGTTGGTGTAAAAGACGAATAGAGATCATATATACTTCATTATAAAAAGCGAATTCGGATATTTGAAGAATTTACCATAGTGTTTCAAACCGACGCATGTGTGAATATATATAACGTTGATACACATGATGTGGTTATGAACATGTTATACTACATTTAATATATTTTATCTCTACTCTTATAAAAAATGGAGTTGTTGATGATGGTGTGCCTGCCATCCTGCATTATAGGCCGTCCGATTTATATCTGGCGGATAGCAAGGAAACTATGATGGTTGAAGTTGGCAACAATCATGATTGTAGATTCTTATTGAAATAGAGAAACAAATTCAAATTTAGTTCGAATTGCAGCGATAGTATAGACATTTGGAATGCACTAAAATGTTGGTATGAGTAGGTTAGATGCATTATACAGCAAGCGAAAAAATTTAATCGGACATAACATGGATTCATACTCCCTCCTTCCATCTATATAGGGCGTAATGAGATTTTTAAGACAGCCTTTGACTATTGACAAGATTAATATTACATGACATGCACAATGTGAAAATTATATCATTGAAAGAACCTTTCACAAACGAATTTAATGGTGTGCTTTGTGTAAGTTGCATGTCATATATCATTGCTCTAACATTTTGTCAAAGTTAGCATCGAAAAACGCATTAGGCCCTATATAGATGGAAGGAGGGAGTAGCTTTGAATAGCATTTGTATAGTAAAACAGGGCAAGACTCTCTCTTTGTGTGGTGTGAATAGTTTTATTTTTTTCGTTTTCTTTTTGGTTGAGGGAAGTGCGAGTTGATTTGGTACGTACAAGTACAATATTACTACATGTTTGGATTGTCCCTAAAATTCAACCCGCGTCTTGTTATATCCCGAAAATTCAGATATCGTGCTCCCAAAACTGGCGCCTTCACAACCTGCGCCTTGCTATCCCGAAATTACAACGCGCGAGAAAACTCCCTCCAGCTGCCAAATCCCGACACGCGAAATCCCCCTTCTAACCCTGAGCCAAAAGGGCCGCTAGTTCAAATCGGTGGGGGGTACTTTTGTAACACACCCTACATTTTGGACAAGCGCGTCCCTAAGTCATGCTTCACCCCCTCCCATCGCCCCCTTTTCACCATTTGAAATCCCAGGCCGCCATAACCTCTCCGCTCCAGCCGCGAAACCCCACCCTCCTTCGTCCGCCATGTCACCGCTGCCCAGCCGGAGCCTCCTCCCCGACGATGTCATCCACCGCAATAGCTTGATGTCCCTCGTCCACCTCCCCGGATGAGGATCCGTCGTCCATCTCGCCGTCCCGCCGGTTCAGCCGCCCCGTCCTCCACCTCTAAGGAGCTGCTCCGATGATCGCCTCGTCTATCGTGGCTGCTCCATCCCCACAACGCCGCCTTAACCTGCTCCATCGGAACCGCAGCATCCTCGCCGACTCCTCAAACGAAGCCGAGGCCTACTCGGCGCCACCAAAGAGGTTCTACACTCATCGCATCGCACCTTCTCCTTAACTCGACCTCCCGGCGCCAACGGTGCTCCATCCCGCACCCCGATGGAGCGGCTACCTTGAAGCTGGCGCCGCGGGCGACATCTCCATGGCGGCTCTCCACCAGTGCGAGGCCCCTTTGGCAGCGGCGTCCATACCATCCGGATCTGCTTCTGTTGTTCCGTCTCTCGCTCGCTCGCGCTGCTGCTGCTCCGGCTCTCGCTCGATCGCTCGCTCGCCCAGCTGCTCCTGCTGCTCTCCTCCTCGCTTGTGCTACTGCTCTGCTCCGATTAAGCCACACTTCAGTCGACTGAATCGACTTTTGGGTCAGTCGATTTTCAGGGGTTGGGGGGCTCGCCGGAGTTAAGGAAGAACCACCTGCAGCGGGGACGGTGGCTCGCCGGAGAGGTACCCCACTATCTATCTTAGGGTTCAGGGTGGGGCGTGGGGCCTAGAGGGCTCGCCGGGGTGGCGGTGGTGAGTTGTTTCGGGGTGGCGAGGCGGAGCTGGGGCCGGTGGTTCGGCCGGTGGTGGCTGGCGGCTCAAGGGGGTGCAGGTTGAAGATGAACTGTAGGCCCTCCCTAAACTAAATGTCAAGTGCCTCTTTGCTACCATTGCGTTCAGTTTTGACAGTAGCATTCAGATTCCACTGTAAATTTCAGTTTCGACAGTTAAGTTCAGAGTGAACAGTTTTTACCTCATCTATTGTAGTCAGATGGTTTTTGGTGATGTTAATTTTACATCCATTTTACATCATCTATTAGAGATGCTATTAGAATCCCACTTGAGATTGACGATGTCTGTCTTGTGCTGCTTCAGCCTTGACGTCTTAGGGCTCACCGGAGCTGCTCCAACGATAGAGCGATCCATCACAATAGAGCAGTGCCCTGGACACCGTCTACAGATTCCTCAAATCTTCCTCCACACCTCCGACAGCCACCTCTGCCTCAACTACTTCAGTGACCAACCCAATGATGCTGAGGTCGACACGGCTACGGCAAAGAGGTTGTACACTTGTTGCATCACTTATTACTATACATCATGTCGATCCATTAGGGCTATTTTGGTTCAACGGAAAAACGTCGATCCACTGCTTGTTACCATCACTCTAAATTTCTGCATGCTCTCCTTACATAATCTCACCATATTGTTTTTGTATGCATGTCAGATATTGTACACAGTCATGCTGAACATGTAGAGAAAAAGAGAAGAGTTTTGTGCGGCAATACAATGTCATGCAGACATTGCTCCATGGTGGGTTCAATGGCAAACCCTCCCCACCCCTCTCCAGATTGTAATCCAGAGGAAGATATATGTTCTGAGGCGGATTCAGACGCCGCTGACCACTCCTATTTACCCCCCAAGGTGTTTGCTCTACCTTGGCATGATGATGTTAGTCATATCATGCATATGTTGCCTTGCAGTGCCTACTTTTGACATCATATATGTCATCTGCTTAGTTTAGACATGTTCTGTAATGCCACCTGTTTAGCATAATATATGTCTTTTAGCCAGCCATAATATATGTGAAATGTGCAATGCCATCCTGTTTAACCAGGCATCATATATTTGAATGATATATTGCCCATCCTTTTCTTCATTACATTTCCATTTATCGACAATGTTTGTACATTAAACTACTCTTCCTGTGAATCAGCCATTTGGGTGGGAGATGGAAAAATCTGGAGTGAACACAAGGCCTTCAGTGCAGACAGTGCTACCTGTCGAAGTAGATCTCTTGTTGGGTCCCGATAGCTCCTCAGAGATGGATTCAGAGATAGATGACCAGTCCTATTCCCCCACTAAGGTGTATGCTCTAACTTGGCACGGTTATACTGCTCATATCATGCATACGGTGTCTTTCATTGCATAGTTTAGACATCATATACACAATATTCAACACCATGTTCTTAGTTCAGACATCATATCGAATGCCCTCCGTTTAGCATATAAATCACATATGTGAATTAAATGATGCGATCCTGATTACTTAGATAACATGTAGGTGAATTATGTCATGCGATCCTGTTTAGTTATTCATCATATCTTTGAATTACGTTATGCTATGCTATCCAGTTTAGATAGACATCATATGTGAAATTATGTCATGCTATCCGTTTTAGTTAAACAATATACATGTCAACTATTTCATGCCCTCTTTTTTCCACACTATCTACTGCATCTGTCTCTCATACAATGTATGTACATTCATCTATGTTTCCTGTTTATCAGCCATTTGAATTGGAGCGGGTGATGCCAGTATCTAGCAGACTAAAAACACGGTCTTCAAATAAAACAGTGCTACCTCTTGGTGGAGATAGCACCCCGGTTGTACATGCACAAGAACCAACCCTACCACACATAACCCAAACTGTCGTAGATTGTACACCTACTGCGATGGACAGAGAACTAGCTTCACCCAATCTAACCCCAACCCCAGCCGATAGTAACCTAGTTCCTGTTGACACAGCACCATCTCCACCATAGAGCTCCCAAACAAGAGCAGTTAGTAAGGCAGCTCTAGTGCCCAAAGGGCCAGTAATATCACGGCGAACCCCAACTCCACCAGTTAGTATGCCTATTCCTGTAGAGGAAGCACAACCAGCTAGTCGTAGTTTAGCATCTATCGCATTTGATGTTGTTAAATCGTATGTGCGTATCTTCCCATCTTGGAAATATTATACTGAAGATGAAGGAAAATGCCAGTTGCAGGTGTTTGTCCAGGAGTTATGTGTAAGTAATATTATTCATGGAAATTACTTTCCCTCGTCCCATACATCCTACCTCCATGATGGTTATAATACAGCAAATTTTCCCATTTTTCTATCTAGAGAGGGACCGATTTGGAAACTCAGGATGAGGTAACATGTGCTAATACCTCTGCTATCTTCAAGAATGCTTGGTGGCAGTATCGGAATTACCTGAAGAAAACGTACTTCACCGGCAAAGAAACTCATCAAATTCCCTTACGTTCTCCTGAGACACATTTACTGGACAATGACTGGGAACGCCTTGTTCAGTACTGATCCCGAACCAAGAATGTGGTAAGGTCTATGAGCTCATTTTCTATTTTTAAGTATTATATTCTTGCATCTTACTGTACTCTGTTCATGTAGAACAAGTGCCTAAACCTGAAGAACAACTATTCTAATTTAAGATTCCATTGCTATCATAGTTCAAAAAAGCGCTAGGCGTTAATTGTGCGTTTTGCCACCGCCTTGTGCTTTACTGACCAAAGCGCATGCTTATGTGCAGTTATGCATAGATTATGCGTAGTTATGCGCAATGCGTTTTGCCAATGCCTAGAGCCTAGGCGCGCTTAAGCGCTCGCTTAGGCGTGCCTTTTTTTAACTATGATTGCTTTGCTCTTGTATCACTGTATTTACTCATACAAACTTATTTTTAAATTGAAGGATCCAATCGAAACTCCAATGGCACAGCAGGTATGTTCACGCATGTTTCTTGAACAGGTTTGCTCTTATCAATAGCTCTGTTGATTTCAATTTCAATTGTGTATACAGTTGACTTTCATATCATTCATGTTACTAGCATCACAATAGAGCCAACAGTGTTGTTGTACATGTAGACCCGTGGTACCCATCTGAAATCTTGTTGTGCCGTGTAGTTTCCCACGCTTTGTATTCTTTCACTACTGCTTTGTCTTGAACTGATATGATTTGAACCGTGTCTGTATTTTGATTTGGCAAGACAATGCAGTGACCATAGGACATAGATATATGTTTGTTTGATGCTTTTATTATGTACTAGTACTTGGCAATAGAAGTCTTGGTAGTTTAATCCTGTCCACCTTACTAATGAACTGGTTCACCAAAATGAGTTTCATATACCAGTTATGTGTCTGCTTGTTTCTTCTTTTAGAATGCTGATAGAATATTGGGGAAGAGTGCCTTATTAAGCAATGGTAAATGAAGTAATGCAGATAAGGTTCAGGATAGTGACACATCCTTGTTGGTCTCCAACAAAGCTGATAAAACAGCTAAGGAAAACTATCTTGAAGACAGCGAGACAACCCCAAAGTCCTGTCTTGGTTTAGTGTTCGAGTTACTGGCCACTACCGCTTGCACAAGCTATTCAAACTCACTGTCTGAATCAGTTCGGTTTCTTGAGTCTCAACTACAAGCTGAAAGACATCGATCAGTTGTGCTGCGACAAGAAGCGGAAGGACTGTGGAAGTCCCTGGAGCATTCAGATGCATATTTTCTGGTGCAAGAGCAAGCGTTGGAGGATTTTAGCGCCAAACAGGACAAAGCTAATCAGCTTGCTAAGCTTATTGCCAGCATGGTCGATACCCAGGATTACGTTTCTTGAGCTCTTCTGAAGTTGTTTTAGTTATGCTCTTGTTTTGCTGCCGCGTTTATTTGCACTGGTGGCCAATTTTTACGGCCAGTGTATGTAATGTGCTGCTTTGTTCCCTATATTTGCACCGGTGGCGAACTTTGATGCCCAGTGGATGTAATATGTGTAATAGCGGTAATAGGCTAGCGTTAATTGCTTGCTTATTTATTTCCTTATTGTCTTGTTTAGTTGTTTGCTTGTAGTCACTGCAGTTCTTTTTCTGTTTTTTTATAGTGGCCACAATAGCCTATTTTTGGTAACTAGGCCAAAATAATCATGGCAACACACGGACTGTTGTAACCATGGGCCTCCTGCAGGCCGTATGATCCATGGGCCTTCGTCCGGCCATAGGATCCATCGGCCTTCTATACAGGCCTTAGGGTCCATGGGCCTTCTACGGGTCGTACGATCCATGGGCCTTCTACGGGTCGTACTATCCATGGGCCTCATACGGGTCGTAGGATCCACGGGCCTTTTGGGGCGTATCATCATTTCTCCAATCATGGGCCATACTATTCATGGACCATAACGGGTCGTTAATAGGCCGTATTTGATAACTCTATGAAAACAGCCCAACGGGTTTTTTGACATGAAAACGGCCCAACGTATTAACAGTCCGCAAACGGACCGACTGTAACGATGGGCTGAATTTGGCCCACAAGCAGAAAATGACAGTAACGGGCCGTATGTAACCGGATGCTGCAAATGAGCCCAAGAATCAATGGGCCCTGAGAAGGCCGAGATAACTTGGGCTGGAAACGACCCAATGGAATAACAGGCCGTTAATTGGTATAAAGTGATACACTGTTCATTACGGGCCAGTTTCACCACGGGCCGTTAATGGGCCAAGAGTTACAAAGGTCCTCATATGGGCCGAAAGAAGTCATGGGCCACACATGGGCCGGAAGTTAAAACGGGCTGAGTCATATTGGACGGCCCAGATGACGCTACTGGGCCTAATTCGGATAGGGCGTAACCGGCCCTGGGTTAGCGGGCTGTAAATGGGCTATATGCAAACAGGCCGTTAACAAGCTTTCTGTGGGCCGGCCTGCCACCTTTTGACCAAGTCAAACGGGCCGGCCTTTTCACAGGAATGGGCCTTTGTTGGGCCGTGCCACGTGTCGCCGTATCATAGGCGCCTTCGGTCCAATGAGCGGATGACATCTGTCCCAATGGTGAGCCGACACGTGTTTCCTCTAGCCAATGATGATTTTACACATGGAAAATCCCCATTGGTCGGGGCTGTTAACGGGTTATCGGATCCAAAACCCGACCCAATAGCTTAACTGCGTTCCGTTACGGTGGATGCCACGTGTCGGACACCCTTGATGAAAGCACTTCTGTGACGCGCGATTTCCCCTGCTGTCACTAGCAAAGGACACTGCAAGATTGAACCCAAAGCTAAGCACTTCTCCCATTGCAAGAAAGATCAATCTAGTAGGCCAAACCAAACTGATAATTCGAAGAGACTTTCAAAGATAACCAATCATACATAAAAGATTTCAGAGAAGAATCAAATATTGTTCATAGATAATCTTGATCATAAACCCACAATTCATCGGATCTCGACAAACACACCGCAGAAAAGAATTACATCAAATAGATCTCCAAGAAGATCGAGGAGAACTTTGTATTGAGATCTAAAGAGAGAGAAGAAGCCATCTTGCTAATAACTATGGACCCAAAGGTCTGTGGCAAACTACTCACACATCATCGGAGAGGCTATGGTGTTGATGTAGAAGCCCTCCGTGATCGATTCCCCCTCCGAAGGAGCTCCGGAAAAGGCTCCAAGATGGGATCTCTTGGGTACAGAAGGTTGCTCCTGGATGTTTAGTGGTTCTCCTGGATGTTTTCGGGGTATATGGATATATATAGGAGGAAGAAGTAGGTCGGTGGAGCTGCAAGGGGCCCACGAGGGTGGGGGCGCGCCCAGGGGGGCAGGCGCACCTCCATGCCTCGTGGCTTCCTCGCTTCTTTCTTGACATCTACTCCAAGTCCCCTGGATCACGTTTGTTCCAAAAATAACTCTCCCGAAGGTTTCATTCCGTTTGGATTCCGTTTGATATTTCTTTTCTGTGAAACACTGAAATAGGCAAAAAAACAGCAATTTGCACTAGGCCTTAGGTTAGTAGGTTAGTCCCAAAAATAATATAAAAGTGTATAATAAATCCCATTAAACATCCAAAACAGATAATATAATAGCATGGAACAATCAAAAATTATAGATACGTTGGAGACGTATCAAGCATCCCCAAGCTTAATTCATGCTCGTCCTCAAGTAGGTAAATGATAAAAACAGAATTTTTGATGTGGAATGCTACCTAGCATAATTCTTAATGTAATTTTCTTTATTGTGGCATGAATATTCAGATCCGAAAGATTCAAGACAAAAGTTTAATATTGACATAAAAATAATAATACTTCAAGCATACTAACTAAGCAATCATGTCTTCTCAAAATAACATGGCAAAAGAAAGTTCATCCCTACAAAATCATATAGTTTGGTCATGCTCCATTTTTGTCACACAAGAATGCTCTCATCTTGCACAACCCCGATGGCAAGCGAAGCAATTGTTTCATACTTTAGCAATCTCAAACCTTTTTTCAACTTTCACACAATACATGAGCATGAGCCATGGATATAGCACTATGGGTGGAATATAATATAATGATGGGGGTTATGTGGAGAAGACAAAAAAGGAGAAAATCTCACATCGACGCGGCTAATCAACGGGCTAGGGAGATGCCCATCAATTGATGTCAATGCAAGGAGTAGGGATTGCCATGCAACAGATGCACTAGAGCTATAAATGTATGGAAGCTCAACAAAAGAAACTAAGTGGGTGTGCATCCAACTTGCTTGCTCACGAAGACCTGGGGCATTTAAGGAAGCCCATTGTTGGAATACACAAGCCAAGTTCTATAATGAAAAATTCCCACTAGTGTATGAAAGTGACAAAACAAGAGACTCTCTATCATAAAGTTCATGGTGCTACTTTGAAGCACATGTGTGGAAAAAAGAGGATAGTAGCATTGTCCCTTTTTATTTCTTTTTTTCTTTTTTGGTCCTTTCCTTTTTTTATTTGGCTTTTTTTTATTTGGGACAATTCTCTATTAATGATGATCATCACACTTCTATTTATTTACAACTCAATGATTACAACTCAATACTAGAACAAAATATGACTCTATATGAATGCCTCCGGCGGTGTACCGAGAAGGGCAATCAATCAAGAGTGACATGTATGATAAATTATGTATGGTGGCTTTGCCACAAATACGATGTCGACTACATGATCATGCAAGGCAATATGACAATGATGAAGCGTGTCATAAATGAAATGGTGGAAAGTTGCATGGAAATGCCATAATAGGTAGGTATGGTCAGTCTTTTGAGGAAGATATAAGGAGGTTTATGTGTGATAGAGCATATGATATCACGGGGTTTGGATGCACCGGCGTAATTTGCACCAACTCTCAAGGTGAGAAAGGGCAATGTACGGTACCGAAGAGGCTAGCAATGATGGAAAGGTGAGAGTGTGTATAATCCATGGACTCAACATTAGTCATAAAGAACTCACATACTTATTGCAAAAATATACAAGTCATCAAAAACCAAGCATTACGCGCATGCTCCTAGGGGATAGATTGGTAGGAAAAGACCATTGCTTGTCCCCGACCACCACTCATAAGGAAGATAATCAAAGAACACCTCATGTTTGAAATTTGTTACACAACGGTTACCATACGTGCATGCTACGGGACTTGCAATCTTCAACACAAGTATTTCTCAAATTCACAACTACTCAACTAGAACAACTTTAATACCACCATCTTTATCTCTCAAAACAATTATCAAGTATCAAACTTCACATAGTACTCAATGCACTTTTTATGATAGTTTTTATTATACCCATCCTAGATGCCTATCATATTTGGACTACTTTTATAAATAGAAAAAATTACCATGTTGTTTTAAAGGACTCTCAAAATAATATAAGTGAAGAATGATAGATCAATAATTTCTATAAAATAAAACCACCACCGTGCTCTAAAAGATATAAGTGAAGCACTATAGCAAAATTATCTAGCTCAAAAGATATAAGTGAAGCACATAGAGTATTCTAATAAATTCTAATTCATGTGTGTCTCTCCCAAAAGGTGTGTACACAAAGGATGATTGTGGTAAACTAAAAAGAGAAGACTCAAATCATGCAAGACGCTCCAAGCAAAACACATATCATGTGGTGAATAAAAATATAGCATCAAGTAAAGTTACCGATGGACGAAGATGAAAGAGGGGATGCCCTCCGGGACATCCACAAGCTTAGGATTTTGGTTGTCCTTTAATTTTACCTTGGGGTGCCTTGGGAATCCCCAAGCTTAGGCACTTGCCATTCCTTATTCCATAATCCATCAAATCTTTACCCAAAACTTGAAAACTTCACAACACAAAACTCAATACAAAATCTCATGAGCTCTGTTAGTATAAGAAAACAAACCACCACTTAAGGTACTGTAATGAACTCATTCTTTATTTATATTGGTGTTAAACCTACTGTATTCCAACTTCTCTATGGCTCATACCCTCCGATACTAGCCATAGATTCATCAAAATAAGCAAACAACACACGAAAAATAGAATCTGTCAAAAATAGAACAGTCTGTAGTAATCTGTAGTTTTCGGATACTTCTGTAACCCCACAAATTCGGAAATAAAATTTTGGACGTGAGGAATTTGTCTATTAATCACCTGCAAAAATAATCAACCTAATCGCACTCTCCAGTAAAAAAATGGCAGCAAATCTCGTGAGCGCTAAAGTTTCTGTTTTTTACAGCATGATTGCAAAAACTTCCCCCAAGTCTTCCCAAAGGTTCTACTTGGCACAAACACTAATTAAAAGCATAAAACTACATCCAAACAGAGGCTTGATCAATTATTTATTACTAAACAGAACCAAAAAGCAAGAACAAAATTAAAATTGGGTTGCCTCCCAACAAGCGCTATCGTTTAACGCCCCTAGCTAGGCATAAAAGCAAGGATAGATCTAGGTATTATCATCTTTGGTAGGGAATCCATAAGTGGCTCTCATAATAGATTCATATGGTTATTTAATTTTATTTCTAGGAAAGTGTTCCATCCCTTTCCTTAACAGAAATTGGAATCTAAAATTCCCTTCTTTCATATCAATAATTGCACCAATCGTTCTAAGGAAAGGTCTACCAAGAATAATGGGACATGTAGGATTGCAATCAATGTCAAGAACAATGAAATCTATGGGCACATAATTCCTATTTGCAACAAAAAGAACATCATTAATCCTTCCCATGGGTTTCTTAATAGTGGAATCCGCAAGATGCAAGTTTAAAGAACAATCATCAAATTCACGGAAACCTAACACCTCACACAAAGTTTTTGGAATCGTGGGAACGCTAGCACCCGAATCACATAAAAGCATAGCATTCATGATCTTTAATTTTAAATTTAGTAGGTTCCCACTCATCATGGAGTTTTCTAGGGATAGAAACTTCTAATTCAAGCTTTTCTTCATAAGATTGCATTAAAGCATCAACGATATGTCTGGTAAAAGCTTTATTTTGACTATAAGCATGGGGATAATTTAGCACGAATTGCAACAAGGAAATACAATCTATCAAAGAGCAATTATCATAATTAAATTCCTTGAAATCCAAAATAGTGGGATCATTGCTATGTAAAGTTTTGACCTCTCCAATCCCACTTTTACCAATTTTTGCATCAAGATCTAAAAACTCCGAATCACTGGGATGCCTTTTAACTAAAGTTGACTCATCTCCAGTCCCATCATTAGCAAGATTCATATTGGAAAACAAAGATTTAATAGGATACACATCAATCACTTTTAGATCTTCACCCTTATTATCATCAAAACTAGAAGAACACGCTTTTATAAAGCAATCTTTTTTAGCGCGCATCCTAGCGATTCTTTCTTTGCACTCATCAATGGAAATTCTCATGGCTTTGAGAGACTCATTGATATCATGCTTAGGTGGGATGGATCTAAGTTTCAAAGAATCAACATCAAGAGAAATTCTATCCACGTTCCTAGCCAACTCATCAATCTTAGTCAATTTTTCTACAATCAAAGCATTGAAACTCTTTTGCGAACAAATAAATTCTTTAATACTAGATTCAATATCAGAGGGCATCTTATTATTATTTCCATAAGAATTGTTGTAGGAATTGCCATAATTATTAGAGGAATTACTAGGATACGGCCTAGGATTAAAGTTTCCTCTATATGTGTTTTTACCAAAATTGTTCCTACCAACAAAATTCACATCCATAGATTCATTATTATTCTCAATCAAGGTAGACAAAGGCATATAATTAGGATAAAAAGAAACAATCTTATTAGCAAACAATTTCATACGTTCATCCATCTTTTCACTCAAAACATTAATTTCTTCTATAGCATGAACCTTTTTACTACTAGATCTTTCAGTGTGCCATTGAGAATAATTAACCATAATATTATCTAGGAGTTTGGTAGCTTCTCCTAAAGTGATTTACATAAAAGTGCCTCCCGTGGCCGAATATAAAACATTTCTAGAAGCAAAATTCAATCTAGCATAAAAATTTTGTATGATCATCCATAAATTCAAACCATGAGTAGGGCAATTGCGAATCATTAATTTCATCCTCTCCCAAGATTGTGCAACATGTTCATGATCTAGTTGCTTAAAGTTCATAATATTGTTTCTAAGAGAGATGATCTTAGCGGGAGGAAAATACTTAGAGATAAAAGAATCTTTGCACTTATTCCAAGAATCAATACTATTTTTAGGCAAAGAAGAAAACCAAGTTTTAGTACAATCTCTAAGCGAAAATGGGAATAGCTTCAATTTAACAATATCATTATCCACATCTTTCTTCTTTTCCATATCACACAAATCAACAAAGTTGTTTAGATGGGTAGCGGCATCTTCACTAGGAAGGCCAGAAAACGGATCTTTCATGAAAAGATTCAGCAAAGCAGTATTAATTTCACAAGATTCGGCATCGGTAAGTGGAGCAATCGGAGTGCTAATAAAATCATTATTATTGGTATTAGAAAAATTACACAATTTAGTATTATCTTGAGCCATTGTGACAAACAATCCAACACACAAGCACACAAGAAGCGAACGAAAAAGAGGCGAAAGGCAAAAGAGGGCAAATAAAACGGCAAGGGTGAAGTGGGGGAGGGGAAAATGAGAGGCAAATGGCAAATAATGTAATGCGAGGGATAAGAGTTTGTGATGGGTACTTGGTATGTCTTGACTTGTGAGTAGATCTCCCCGGCAATGGCACCAGAAATCCTTCTTGCTACCTCTTGAGCACTGCGTTGGTTTTCCCTTGAAGAGGAAAGGGTGATGCAGCAACGTAGCGTGAGTATTTCCCTCAGTTTTTGAGAACGAAGGTATCAATCCAGTAGGAGACTACATGCAAATCACCTCGCACCTACACAAACAAATAAGAACCTCACAACCAACGCAAAAGGGGTTGTCAATCCCTTCACGGTCACTTACGAGAGTGAGATCTGATAGATATAATAAGATAAATATTTTTGGTATTTTTATATATAGATTGGAAAATAAGGATTGCAAAATAAAATAGAATGGAAACTTATATGATAAAAGATAGACCCCGGGGCATAGGTTTCACTAGTGGCTTCTCTCAAGATAGCATAACTATTACGGTGGGTGAACAAATTACTGTCGAGCAATTGATAGAAAAGCGCATAATTATGAGAATATCTAGGCATGATCATGTATATAGGCATCACGTCTGTGACAAGTAGACCGAAATGATTCTGCATCTACTACTATTACTCCACACATTGACCGCTATCCAGCATGCATCTAGAGTATTAAGTTCATAAGAACAGAGTAATGCATTAGGCAAGATGACATGATGTAGAGGGATAAACTCAAGCAATATGATATAAACCCCATCTTTTTATCCTCGATGGCAACTGTCAGTGTCAAAACCGGCGGATCTCGGGTAGGGGGTCACGAACTGTGCGTCTAAGGCGGATGGTAACAGGAGGCAGGGGGCATGATGTTTTACCCAGGTTCAGGCCCTCTTGATGGAGGTAAAACCCTACGTCCTGCTTGATTATTCTTGATAATATGAATAGTACAAGAGTTGATCTACCACGAGATCGGAGAGGCTAAACCCTAGAAGCTAGCCTATGGTATGATTGTATGTTGTCCTACGGACTAAAACCCTCCGGTTTATATAGACACCGGAGGGGGCTAGGGTTACACAAGGTCGGTTACAAAGGAGGAGATATACATATCCGTATTGCCTAGCTTGCCTTCCACGCCAAGTAGAGTCCCATCTGGACATGGGACAAAGTCTTCAATCTTGTATCTTCATAGTCCAACAACCCGGCCAAAGGATATAGTCCGGTTGTCTAGAGACCCCCTAATCCAGGACTCCCTCAGTAGCCCGTGAACCAGGCTTCAATGACGATGAGTCTGACGTGCAGTGTTGTCTTCAGCATTGCAAGGCGGGTTCCTCCTCTGAATACACCACAGAAGAGTTTGAATACAAGGATAGTGTACGACCCTGCAAAATAAGTTCCACATACCACCGTAGAGAGAATAATATTTCCACAAATCCAATCTGCTGACACGTCTTGGCAGCATGACATCATGCCATTGCCCGGTAATTATTCGAACCATTTTTCCTTAACCAGCCCCGCACATAACGCGAGGCAGTTTCTTGACACGTCTTGTCAAAGCAGAGATTGCGTTCCCCTTATTACGGGATTCTCATTATTACAGACATGGGTAACCCAACCGTGCCTAGGACTCCTTGATTTTAGGCAAGTCCCAAACGGCCACGAGGAGGACGCTTGATATTCACCCTCTTTATAAAGGGACAGGGCTTTTACTTCTTCCCTCCCGTGCTCAATCGAATCCTTCCCCCGCCTCGAGTTCTAACACCCAAAGCCCAGGTCAGGTGCTTCGTACCTTCAATAATGTCCGGATCCAGCCTTCAAGGCCGGTGGATGCCCTCCTCCATCACGAAGGAGGATATCAAGAAGTTGAGGGAGGCCAGATACCTGACCGCCGAAATTTCGCATAGCTTGCCCGCCAGAGGGCAGGTCATCCCTACTCCCGAACCCAACGAGAGCGTTGTGTTCGTCTCCCACTTCCTACAAGGACTAGGCCTCGCTCTGGATCCTTTTGTTAGGGGTCTTCTGTTCTGTTAGGGGCAGGATTTTCACGACCTAGCCCCAGATTCCCTCCTTCACATCTCGTCATTTATTGTCATTTGTGAGGCCTTCCTCCGCATTACCCCTCACTTCGGCATGTGGCTCAAGACCTTCCATGTGAAGCCGAAGATGGTCGAGGGGCAGTACGCAGCGTGCGGAGGTGCTCTAATAAGCAATATTGCTGGCGCTCCATGGCCGAAGGGCTCCTTTCCAGAGGTGTCCGGACTGTGGCAACGGGCGTGGTTTTACGTCACAGCTCCCCGAAGTGCCAAGTGGGTAGCCGCCCCCACCTTCCGCTCGGGCCCTCCACCACAACTGATGTCATGGATCAGCAGGGAGCTGAGCTGGGGCCCAGCCAAGGACATGCGCATAATGCAGAGCCGCATCCGAGATCTCTTCGAGGGAGATTTCAGTCTGGTTATGGTGATGCAAGTCATGCTAGTTCGTCGAGTCCAGCCTTGCAAACGCCGGCCCCTCCGCATGTGGGAATTCAACCCAGAAGGACCGCGCACTATTCAGAATTTCCTCAGCCTGACACACGAGGAGATGTACAAATTGTTCTTCGGACCCCAAATAGAGTGACCGGACACTACTGAGGATGTGGGCCTGAGTAGCAACCGCACCGCGGCCCAAGTAAGTAATCCCATGGCCGAACAAACTGTCCTTTTCTTTATCTTGACATCATTATGAAGAATCACTCTTTGACCAGGACTAGATAACAAAGGCGAAGATGATCCGGTGTTCGGTCCCCCTTCCTGAAGGCTTGGACAATCCGGTTCTAGGAAATATGCTCGAGCCAGCACCTTGCCTGGTGCCCTCAAAGGAAGATGAAGGGGGGAATAAAGAGGGCGAAAGAGGGCCTCCACCGCTACCTATTCCAACCGAGGGAATGAGCGTCTCCGTGAGGGCGGACAACCCAGGGGAAGAATCTGACATTCTCTCGCCCCGGGGAAGGAAGAGGACTACCTCTGAAGATCCGTAAACCAAGGTTTCCAAACGGGAGAAGAAATCTCCACCAAAAGGCCCTACCTCGGAAGGTGCTCTTGCCGCACAATGTCTGCGTGGGGATCAGCCCTCTAACGAGCTGTAAGTAATCAAAAATTACTTAATAATGAAGATATCCTACCTTACTTCTAAGGAAAATAACTGAAGCGCTTATCTTGCAGTTCGGATCTTAGCCCTTCTCAGCAGAGCTCGTCTTCGGGGGATCTTCTTCCGGAAATGATGGAGAGCAAAACGCCTCCCCCGAACTCCCCAGCTCAAGAAGCGGGCGACCTTGAAGTGTCGTCGCGGAGGGTCTCTCCAGATCCGGCAAGGCCAGAAGACAATCCTATGGCCACCCGAAGTCCCAAGTATCCGGCTCTTGAAGAGAGCAACCAAAAGAGTCCGGCACTGTCTGGTATGCGGTCGGACGTACTGAGGGATCTGCTAGAGTGAGCGACTATCTCATAAGAGCACAGTGCGTTGATGGGTACGGTGGTCGAAAGGATTTCGTCTGGCGAAAGAGGGTTGCATGAAGCCTTTATGAGTCTATAGACGGGTTTTGAGGTACGTGAAATGATGTACATTTTTTACAGTACCGTACATTTTAAGGTGTGCCTTGTGTAGATAGTTGCCCCTGAGACTCTCGTTGTCGTCGAGAACGGCGGCAAACAGAGGATCGTAGTCCCAGGTAATAACCGAACCGCCTTTATGTGCAGGTGGTTGAAGCTCCGGTGGCTAGCCAGACTGATGGGTTTGTCGGACTAAAGCGGCAACTGGATGCGGCAGATGCCGACATTGTGCTTGTCAACAAGCGGCTTGACGAAGCTTAGGGTGAGTGATTTTTCTGGTGATCGTCACATAATAAGAGCAGCATGATGCCAATATCTTTAATATGTTGTGACTGCAGATGGAGCTGCCACCGTGGAGGCCCTTCGGGCGAAGCTTGCCCGAGCCAAGGAGCAAGTAAGGAGTAGTAATGCGACCGCTTTAAAGGCAGCCGAAGAGTTAAGAGCCGAAAAGGCCGCGCATTGCGAGAGCAAAGATAAAATGGCCAAGATGGCTGTAAAGTTAAAAGACACTGCCGACCGTTACCAGCTTCTTGAAGAAGAAAACTGGGCGAAGGCGACGTACCTGGAAAAAGCAACGATAGCGACCAAAGACACCCGCTCTGCGATGAGAGCGAAGAAGGAGGAGCTGCGTCAAGCCGGGGATATCGCAGCTGGGAAACCCTTCATGCTGTGGAGGAAGTTTGGAGATCCTCAGTATGCCCCTTTGGACCGGCTGTGGAGTTCGGCAGACGCATATCTGGACTTGGCGGCGAGTGTTGTCGATGCGGCAGAATACTTCCGAGATCAAACAGATCGTGAAGTGGACAAGCTATTCTGGTCACAATTTAATGTTCCAGAGCATCCGCTTCCATTGACTGATCGGCTTGCCGAATGGGCCGAGCTGAATAGATTGTCCGGACTCGCCATGAGGTCTGTTGTGGATCATCTGTGGCCGGAAAGGCCAAAGCCGAACAACTATTTTAGTTTGGTGCAGCAGTTCCTTGGTGCGGTGCCGCGCATTAATGTGATGAAGAGGTCGGCATGCATAGAAGGCTCGCGGATGGCCCTTGCCCATGTCAAAACATACTGGGCGGAGATGGATGCCACCACTTTCGCGGCGCAGGGTTCGGCCATAGGCCGAGTGGCTGCCGAGCACTATTTTGAAGAAGTTCTTGAAGGCGCTCGTTCGATAGAGGCCCAATGCTCGAAGAATATTATGTTTGAATGGCATGTATTCTCGTTGTAAAAACAATGTTTTATTAAGTTTATCAAGGCTCTATTTATACTTTTGCCCGAAAGTATTATGATGACTCATGTGCGGCCGTTTATGTATATATGTATATAACCTGAAAGATTGCAGTCGTCGGCTTCATCCCCCACGCATATAATGCGGGGGTGTTCACAGAAGACGCATGTTCAACCTTGATCCAACGTCTTGGTCCATTAACACTACTAGGGAAAACCCTAGCAGTAGCGCTGGTTTTGTGCTCACTAGTAGCACGGGTAGGCGCGCTACTAATAAGGCGCTACAGCTATTGCTTAGTAGAAACGCGTGCCGCACGCGCTACTGCTAGGACAAATAGCTGCAGCGCTTGTTCACTCCCACGCTGCTGCTAATGTAACTACTGGCAGCGTGTTTTCTTTCCATCGCTACTAGTATTGTTTTTTTTTTATTTTTTTATTTTTAGTGTATTTATGCGCCATCGTACAAATATTGGTACAATACCAGGTATGAGGTTTACATCATTATGTCCATAACAGTGTGTCAAATGAAGGTGGATTAGGTTCAAGTGGAGGCAATATGTGGTGCATGTCAAAAGTATACTACTAATCCAAACTTGATCTAGTTTGGACTAGTAGTACTTTCGATGTGCACCACATGTTGCCTCCACTTGAATCTAATCCGCCAGCACAAGCTATTTAATCATCATCATAATCATTAGCACCAACAATATTTATTTAATCACCACTAACACTAGCTAATAATAATCATCAGTCATTACCACCAACACTAGCTATTTTATCATCATAGTAATAGTGTAGCACATCATCATCCTCAAACTCATTTCTAGCTAATCACTCCTGCTGCTCTCTCTTAGGTAAAACAACATAAAACATGTGTAGCTCTCCTCCTTGATCAAGTTGGAGCATGCAGATGAACCTGTCTCCTAATTTTGGGTAGCACATCTGTTTGCTGCCCCCTAGTACTTGTCTGCACTCCCCCATCACATATCTGGTCCAGTCTTGCACTATTAAGCATTCATCGCTGATCTTGAATGCACTAAAGTAACATGTAGGATATCTTGGCCGTAAGCTAATAATACTCATGGTACCTTTAGTCTCGATCCCATAAGGCACAACATTCATCGGGAGTCCCACTTGAAGAACATTGTATGGTCACATACTTAGCAATGAAGTTTAGCTTCACAAATAATGTATGGAAAAGATGCACTGAAGACAAATAGTAAAAATCTTACCATCCTTCCTAAATAGATGTGACCGTAGTTGATGACGAACACTATTGGTCGCACGTTTTCAGTACTAAGATTTCTAAGTCCAGGAAGAAAATTTGTCTTGACGGTATCAAGATCCTCAAGCCATGAAACATAATGACTTAGCTCCTCGCAGTTTAGTTCAGCCCCGGGACAGTAGTAGGTCCTATCTACCAAGCGCTGGACATGTTTGCTTGCACCGAAATAAGATGACAATACAAATTAGTTGTCAACTATTTTTGAATAAACAATATCAAAGACATAAATATGGTTGAGAAACTTACATTTTGGTGTAACTGGAGGCGTCTGCACATCGACCCAGATGTCGGTATTACCTTCAATATCAACTTCCGGACGAATATCAAAGGTGATAACCATATCAGGCTGAAATGCATAAGTCTTGCATAGTGCTCGCCATGTTTTGCATCCAAAATAGGTGTAGTCGTCTGAATTGTATAATTTTGCGTGGAAAATATAACCATGCTCGGTCTTCAAATAAACTTTCTTTACCTCCATAGTATGACTGAAACCTATCTTATCCAATACAAAAACTCTTGCATGGCAGGGGATACGCTAGTAGAATAGTAAAAAAAATATAAGTTGAAGCAAATGAAGCAGATGTCATGCTTAATTACGAAAAAAGACTTGTCGTTGTGACTTACTATATCCACTTCGAAGTTCTCGTCCAGCTTGATGCTGAAGCGCCTATCATCATCTAGGAAGATTCCGTCGCACAGGCCGCGCTCGTCTTTGTAGTATTTGCAAATACCGAAATCCTTTTTGTCGTCAGACATTTCCTATGTTCATAGTTAAAACATTAATTGAAAATCGATAGAAGACAACTACCAGGATACACAACACACAAATCCGGGGCACTCGATATTTCCTACATATTCTGGCAAAAGTCATGCCAAAATTCATAGAAAAATCCGGCCTGACCTTTGCTAAAATAGGATATATCGAGCGCCTGAAATTTGCCAGAACGGAAATGAATCAACACTCCGGCAAAACATAGGCCACTCGGAGGTGTAACCTGCAAACATGACCAGCCACTTGGATATTGAGCAACATAAGATATACATTTCAAAATATCTTATAAGACTCAAATTAGCATGCATTCAATAAGCAAAAGTAAATCATCTCATGCGTCCGTACATCGTCGAATATTATCACTAATACATCCCGAATAGTGTCATACATATAACATCACTAGTACAACTAAAACCCTAGCACACGACGGGTATCGGCGCGGGCGGTGGACACCCACAGAGAAGGAACCATCACGGGATCATAGCTCCAGTGAGATCCCTGGAGAACCTGCCAAGTATTGGAGAACCTATGCTCCAACGCAAACAAGTAGCGATGGACGTGCGCGTCCTCCACACTGACAAAGTGACGCACCACCTCCGCGGAGTCCTCGAGCCTCTGGACCGTCACTGGCCCACGCGACCACCACCAACGAAGGTTCGGGTCAACGACAGGCTGGCTCCTCACCAACCTGTGCCCCCTGGTAGGTAGCGCCTCCCAGTACCACCCCGGCGGAGCCCAGTCCCGGACATGGCCCATCTGGTCAAGCAGGTGTCGTCCTCCGCCGACTCGACGACGAGGATGCGGGATAGGCATCGTCCACGTCGATGCGGGAAAATTGCTTTAACTAAAAAAATAGCAACAAGTTCTTACTAACTAGTTCTATTAATTCAACTAGTTCTTACTAAAAATAAACTTAGTATAAATAAAAATATTCTAGTACCTAATTAGTACCTAGTTCTTACTAACTAATTAGTACCTAAGAACTACTGCCCTAATTACCATCTAATTTGATGAACCTATAGGGGTGGAAAGTGGTAGCGGATATTCCAATTATCCAACTATAAAGTGAAATAAGTGGTCAAATTTTACTCGTTTTATGATTCATCTTAGAAATTTGATTCGTTTCCACCCTTACATGAACCCTAACTCATTTGAACCGCATCCGCATCCGATTCGTTTCCACCCTAACTAATTTGATGGAGGTAGAAACCCTAGGCAGAGGAAGGGGAGAGGGAGGAGCAGGCGTGCTCACCTCGGGTGCCTGCGACGAGGGAGGGGCAGGCGGTGTCGAGGTCGTGGTCGGGGCTCCGGGGCGGCGTTGAGGTCGGGGGGGCGGGGCCGGCGTTGAGGTCGGGGTCGGGGGCGGCGTCCCGGGCGGCGTTGAGGTCGGGGGCGGGGCCGGCGTTGAATCTGGGGTCGGGGGCGGCGTGGGGAGAGCGTGCGGCGACCGAGGGGCGACGGCGGCGACGAGAGTGGAGTTGATTTGGGGGATGAAGTGGCCATGGGGAAGGACGAACTGCGTGGTTAAGTCAGAAGTACCAGTAGCGCGTTCCAGAAAGGGCGCTGCTGCTACGTTAGCTACAACGCGTTCTGGAATACACGCTGCAGCTATAGCGATTAGCAGTAGCGCTGGGCCATTATACGCGCTACTGCTAGGTTGGGCTAGCCATGTGCGCCCAGTTCAAACATAGCAGCAGCGCTTTTCGCTAGTACGCGCTACTGCTAAAGTCATAGCAGTAGCGCAGTTTATTTACGCGCGCTGCTACTAAGTAGCAGCAGTGCTTGATTTTGTACAGCGCTACTTGTAAAATTCTGTGTATAGGCTTTTCCCTAGTACTGGGAGGTGATAGCGCAGCGAACTAGGCAACTGGACTATAATGCTTTACCACTTTCACTTAGCCAGAGGAGTTTGACAGTGGGGCTACTATATAGCCCTTGGTGGCTCTGCACTCATCCGAATTCGGGGTGCGTACATGCCTGACCGGGAAACGGCCCTTCGTTAAGGCGGAGGAATCCCGAAGATTCTGGTAGGTCATTGAGTGGTTGACCAGTCTCACGCTATATCATGATAGTCAGTTTTCGGCTTTCTCTACTGAGGTGCTCATCCGGATGAACCAGGGCACAATTGCAGTAGTTATCCTGGTGCCGCCTTAGCCGATAGAGCGGAACGTAAGGCAGCGAAACACAGGAGCCGGGCAAACCCAAAATTTGACCAAAGACATGATTCGGAGCTGATGCATATAAGGCCAAACTCGCGACGCCGAACACTCCCTAAGGTATTCGGTCTTTATGGTGTAAACCGGGCCTAAACAGTGCCCTTTGTAATAAGCCCCTGGTGTCCAGGTACGTGCAATATTCTGACGTGGCCATATGCCAATACTCAGCATCCTTCTCAATTGTACTGAGAATCCGGGGGATGTGTATCAACAAGAGACAGTAAAAAAGGTTTACGTAGGGTCTTAATCTAAAAAGAATCCTTGGAACGGGTCCCTGCTGCACGTATGTGCCTGTGTCTCTGTTGTGCCGTATCCTAGATAGGTGTAGCACGATGGTCATCTGTAAAAGAGAGGAACTTAGTTGAAAAGTTGTCGTGCAAAAAGGTAGGTTGTACTAAATAAAATATGTACAGTTCAATATGAGTAAAGTTGAGCCTAATTGCCACTTGTTTGCGCGCGTTGGGCCCCTTATATTGTAATAGGGGTATAGCCATCAAACCTGTATCAATTACATATAACTGCGCCGGACTCGTCCAACCGTGTACGTGGTCTTAACGACCTGTCAGATGCTTTAGTTAGTGAGGCCGTTCAGTGTGCGGCTGCCAAGGCAGCCGCACGGTCTTCCGCGCATAAGGAGCGCTCAATATTTCCATTTACTATAATGATGCCGCTGGACCGCGCATCTTAAGCATGAGGGATGCGTAATGCGGTATTGCGTTAAAGCGAGCAAAAGCTTTGCGTCCGAGTAGTGCTTGATAGCCGCTTTGGAACGGAGCGATGTGGAAGGTTAATTTTTCGCTGCGGAAGTTATCGGGGAAGCCGAATATAACCTCTAGTAGCAGGGAGCCCGTGCAATGGGCTTCTGGGCTTGGCGTTACTCCTTTAAAGGTAGTGTTGCTATGGCTAATTTTTTCTGGGTCTATCCCCATGTTGCGGACTGTGTCTTGATATATCGGGTTTAGACTGCTGCTGCCGTCCATCAGGACTCGTGTGAAGTGGTATCTGTCAATTATAGGGTCTAATACCAAGGCAGCCCATCCTGCACACCGGACACTTGCTGAGTAATCCCGATGGTCAAAAGTGATCGGTTGGGACGACCAGTGGCAGAACTCTGCGGTGATAGGCCCTAGGGCATGTGTCTCTGGGAGTGCCGCTTTGTTTCTCCCCTTTATCACGTATAACACGTTGACTGTTTTGACTTTTGGTGGGAATTTCTTCTGTTCCCTAGTGCTTTGCTTGCGAGGCTCGTCCTCGTCTTCGCTTGGTGTATCCTACCCCTTATGTTCGGCGTTGAGCTTGCCGGACTGCTTGAAGACCCAACATTCTCTATGCGTATGATTTGCAGGTTTGTCGGGGGTACTATGGATCTGACATATTTGGTCCAGAATCTTGTTTAGGCTGGACAGTTCGTCTCTGTTGCCTTTGGAGGGCGGCTTTTGTTGACCTGGCCGAGAGCTTCCGAATCCGGCGTTTATCGCTGTTCTCTTCGCGCTATCTTCTTTATTCCGGCGCTTGTTTTTGCTGCGTCGTGATTTCCCATTTCCGTCCCTGACTTCGGATGTACTTGGGTCGCTGGTGCTGCATTGGGCTAACCAGCTATCCTCGCCCGCGCAAAAGCGGGTCATGAGGCTTGTTAATGCTACCATTGTTCTCGGCTTTTCTTGGCCAAGGTGTCTGGCGAGCCATTCGTATCGAACGCTGTGCTTAAAAGATGCTAAGGCTTCGGCGTCCGGACAGTCTACTATTTGGTTCTTCTTAGTGAGGAACTTATTCCAAAGCCTTCGGGCTGACTCTCCGGGCTGTTGAGTTATATGACTTAAACCGTCTGCATCCGGTGGTCGGACATAGGTCCATTGAAAATTTGCCCGAAAGGCGTCTTCGAGCTCTTCCCAGCTTCCAATGGAGTTTTCGGGGAGGCTTTTAAGCCAGTGCCGAGCTGGCCCTTTGAGCTTGAGGGGTAAGTACTTGATGGCGTGGAGATCGTCTCCTCGAGCCATGTGGATATGGAGGATATAGTCCTCAATCCAGACCCCAGGGTCTGTTGTTCCGTCGTACGCTTCTATGTTTACGGGTTTGAATCCCTCTGGAAATTCATGGTCCAGCACCTCATCGGTGAAACATAGGGGGTGTGCAGCACCCCTGTATTTGGGTGTACCGTGGTGTTTGGATGTTTGTTGTGTTGTACTGCATACTGGAGCGTGCTTGCATGGCCCGTATATGGATCTGGTTGCGCCGTCCTTTTGATGCGAGCCCTCACGTGGATCGCCTACTGGCTTATGTGCGGCGTCGTTTTCTGCTCTATATTCGCCGTGAGGTCGTCTATCTGACCGGATGGCCATTTTATTTTCTAATTGCGGGGGATCTAAGGCCTCCTCGTCGAATTCAGGTAGCAACTTTCTCTTCGGGTAGCTCTTGGTGTGGCGATTACCGCCGTACTTCGCTGCAGTGTTGAGTACTTCACTCCATTTGATTCTGAGTGTGTCTTGCGTGGCCCTGACCCTTTGCTTCTGCTTCTTCAGACTCCTCGCAGTGGCAACAAGCCTTTGATGGGCAGTCTGTTGCTCCGGGCGCCTGTCCGGTGTGATATCGTCCGGACTATTATCTTCGACGGAGTCGGGTTGTTCGGTTTGATTCTTCGTGTTGCCCTGGTCGGGCGATGGTTCACCCTGCTCTATCGCTGGGTCTATGTGACCGCTGTTTCTGCCAAGGCGGGATTTGGAGCGGCGCTTATGCCGCCTCTTTGACTGCTTCTCGAGGGAACAGCCCTTCGTTGCGTCCTTCCATTCCTCGTCGTCGTTTTCTTTGGGTGTGTCCACCATGTATACATCATATGATGGGGTGGGCGTCCAGTGCCCTATGGGCAGTGGTTCCTGTTCGTCTCCTACATCGTCGTCCATACCGTCGATGTCTTCGGAGTCGAGGTCGAGCATGTCGGTCAAATCGTCGACAGTGGCTACTAAGTGGGCGGCGAATTTCTTCATCATCCGCGCCCCAATCTTGCCGGACATAGTTCGGCCAGGACTCTCCTGATAAGGAGAGAGACCTTAATGAGTTCAGTATGTCGCCAAAGGGCGAGTGCTGAAAGATATCCGCGGAGGTAAACTCCATGATCAGTGCCCAATCGGATTCAATAGGCATGGGCACAGGCAGTTCGGAGTCCGTGGCCGGGGAAGGATCCGACAGAGTGGCATCATGGCTCTCGTGAAGGGTAAGGTCGATATTCTGCTTGATCGCCGCTGAGGATACGACCTCCGTGGCGGGGTCTATCTACCCGCCCATGGATGGCGCAGCTGACTCCGAATTGAGGGTCGGAGCGGTTGCCGGCGCGATCTCCTGGACACTGTCCAATGGCAGAGCTAAATCATGCTCATCGTGACCGTGTGGCGCACTAGGCAGGGGCTCAAATCCGTCAAAGATCAAGTCTCCGCGGATATCTGCCATGTGGTTTAAGCTTCCAAACCTAACCGGATGGCCAGGGGCGTAACGCTTGATCTGCTCCAGATGGCCAAGCGAGTTGGCCCACAATGCGAAGCCGCCAAATACAAAGATCTGTCCGGGGAGAAAAGTCTCACCCTGGACTGCATCGCTATCGATGATCGTTGGAGCCATCAAGCCTAACAGCGAAGACACAGAGGAACTCTCAATGAAAGCACCAATGTCGGTGTCAAAATCGGCAGATCTCGGGTAGGGGGTCCCGAAATGTGCGTCTAAGGTGGATGGTAACAGGAGTGTCGGTGGGAACGACACCTATGGGATCACAAGAATCCCTACTGTGCTTAGCGCGGCACGGGGTTGTGAGAAGAGCGGATCAAACAGATAGCACACGGTTCGTTTATCCAGGTTCGGGCCATGAGGATGCGTAAAACCCTACTCCTGCTTTGGTGGATTGTATATCTGTGTTCTTGAGCTAGCTATGGGGCATTAGGAGCTCCAAAAAGGCGAATCCCTCCTCTGGTCGCCTCGGGCCTCCTTTTATAGAAAAAGGGGTTGCCACAGTGGCACACAGGAGGTGGAAAGGGTATAGTGATGCGAGGTTATCCCTCGCATTACATGACAAGGTGCATTTAATGCGTCTTGCTTAGGTGTCCTTGCTTTATCGGGGACGGGGGAGAGATCTGTCTCATCTGTCGCCGCTCCTTCTTGCGTCGACACGCGCCCTGGCCAGCGATGCCTGAGATGCCATGTAGGTAGGCAAGCAGCTGAGGTGGCGCAGTGGTGGGTCTTCACGAAGATCTGCATGCCGCCACGCGGGTGCCTGCCCAGCTGGTTGGGTCGGCAGCTGCATGCATGCGGTGGTGGAGTTGGCGTGGGCCTGATGGTGGCCCTGCGGGTGTCCTCGGCAAGGGTCTTGCCGAGGCGCCTATTGTCATCCCCGGCAAGGCGCTTGCCGGGGGCCTTGTGGTCTTCCTCGGCTAGGATCCCGCCAAGGGTTGTCGTCTCCTTAGTACGTATCTGATCTTGAATGTCTTCACAAAGATCTGCATGCCGCCACAGGGATGTCTCCCGAATCCTTGCCCTTTGGGGGCGGTGGACTCAAGGGTGATTTGCTCCGTAGGCGCGGGACAAGTCGCCGCGGCAAGGGTCTTGCCTGGGCTGCTAGAACTGTCTCCCGGCAAGGATCTTGCTGGGGGAGTCCGCTTCGTCCCCTTTGCTCTTCATGGTCTTGGCCTTGGCGTCGTTCTAGTTCTCTTGAGCTTCGGTCTTACCCTGGCTCACCTCCCTTGCCTTGCTTGGTGTGGTGGTATCCGCGGCTCAGACTGCCCGTGCACAGTTATAGGGGTACAAAAAGTGTACCCCTCTTTTTGCAAACCGACAGGAGCCCCCGGGCCTGGGCCACACATAAGCGCAACGCGTTGTTGGGCTAGGCCTTAAAACGGTGCGCGGGCAGGCGGGACGGTTTTTACCGCGGTAAGATTCTTTGCGCGTTGCGCTTCCCACGATTCCCGCGCGTGGCGCGGCGTGGGGAGGTGCATGTGACGTGGGCAGCATGCGTGGGGTTGGTTCCCGCGGGCATGCGTCACACCACACTTAATGTGAAAGGAGGCGGCCCGTGTTTTCCCCCATAAAAAAGGAATAACCGCGGGCGCGCTGCTCACTTTCTCCTCTTTCCTCATGCCTTTTCCAATCTCAGAGCCGCCATTTCCTCTCTTCCTTCCTTCCTAAGCTTCCGCCGTCGCCCGCCGTTGTTGCTTCGCCATCCCCCTTCCTCAGCCCTCTAAACTTCTTGGCCGCCATGGCGCCCAAATCCGTCAAGGGCAAGGGGGTGGCTAAGGGCGCTGGGACTGTGGAGCTGCCGGAGAGCGCGCTGTCGGGGGACCGGACGAAGTCCGCCCTTTTCTTCCCCTCGACGGTTGATGTTCATGAGCTCCAGGCCTCCTTCAGGCCCCTATGGGGAGCGAAGACGGGGGAGAGAATTCGGGACACCCAGCGACACGCGTCATTCCTGCTGCTTGCGCCGATCCTGCTCCAAATCCGTATCCCTTTTTCGTCGATTATCTTTCTTGCGGGTTATGCCCCTCTTTCTCCGATTTCTTCTGCGACATTATGCAAACCTTCGGCTTTCGCCTCTTGGATTTTACTCTGAATGCGGTGGCGTGCATGGCTTTCTTCGCGCATCTTTGCGAAGGCTTTGCCGGGGTGCAGCCCAACACGGCGCTCTTCCGCCATTATTTCTTCCCTCGGATCCAGCCAGGAGGTGCCGTCTCAGGTTGCGTCAACTGGATCCCAAGATCCAAGGGGGCGTACTCAAACGGTGCCGTGAAGGAGAGGTGGGAGGAATGGCGTGGCTGGTGGTGCTGGATTGAGGATGAAGACCCGCCGGAATTCTGCAAGGTCCGCCGAGTGTTGCCGGTCCATGGCAGCGATTGGAGCGATGTCGATGCCACCGATGGGAGGCTCACTGTTGCCACTACTAGGATTCTCCGGCTCACCCGGGCCGGACTCACCCTTGAGATGATCGGGGCGGACTTCATTCGCCGCCGGATTGCCCCGTTGCATAACAAGGGGAGGCCAGCTTAGCTCTTTACGAATCCGGCTGACATTATGCGACTCCGCCCCGGCCTCGATCACAACTTCACAGTGATGGCGCATGCCCACTTGTGCCAACGGCTTTTCCAGCTTGATGTGGGTCGCGATGGCGAGGTCGAACGGACCGGCAAGGCCGCGAGGGCTACCACAAAGGTTGGCAAGGCCCTCAAGGGGCCGTTTTTCAAGCTGCCAGCGGGGGTGGTCCCATTGTGCAACAATTCACATCGGTCCGAGATCATCGCCATGATGCCGGACTGTAATGCGCACGGCCCTGTCCCGAGCTAGAAGGAGCCGAAGGACGCGGATGTGCAGCAATTCTTTGACACCCTGATTGAGGTACATGTCCATGCTGACGCCGAGCGGTGGCTTGTCATGGACACTACCCAGGCAGAGCTGGACTACATCGCCACTAGGGCGAGGGAGGCGCAGCTCGCCATGGAGGCCGGCAGTGCCGGGGGCGTGGAGGACAAGGCTACAACGGCTACGGAGGAAGAGCAGCTCACCCGGTGGGCGGCGGCCACCGAGGAGGTCAGTAGCGCCGACACTGGAGCTCCGCTTGTCGAAGACGCGGCCGACGAGTCGTCGTCGGAGGAGGACGTGGCGGCGGGCTCGACGCCAACCAAGGGAAGAGGGCGAGTCCTGTGGCGGGCTGGCTCCAGCGAGCCGGTCCGGCCCGGCAGGGCTACGCGGCCTCAATTGACCCTGGAGGGGTCTGGGCATCACACGAGGGCCACGGCAGCCAAGAGGCTGACGAAGTCCGCTGAGAAGAAGAAGACAACAGCCCCTTCCTCATCTGGGCGCGCACAAACCCCGCCGTCTTCGCCTTCTCTGGCAGATGTCGACTCGGATGTTGACGCGGAGCTCCCTTTTGATCTTGGGCCCCTCAGCCCGAAGAGGAAAAGGGGAGTGGTGGAAGAGGAGGAGATGGATGACGAGTAAGTACTCCGTCGCTTACTGCCATTTCCATTCCCCTAAATTAAGTCACTTATCTTGATCCGTTTTTGCTTTTGCAGGGATGCAGAGACGTTGGCCCAGAGGGTGAAGAGGGCCAAGGCATTGGCGGACGGCCAGCCCCCGGCCAGTGCTTCAAAGTCGCCACTGGTGGTGCTGAGCAGCCCGGACAGCAGCCCCCAGCACAGCCCCCAGCGTAAGTTCGTCACCCTCCTCTTATCGACACGTGGTAGGCGTTCGATGCTATGGTGTTGACCTTGTCGGGTTTGCAGGAGGGGAGCGGCAGCAGGAGGAGCCACAGAGGGCTACCCCAACACACCACCCCCATCGACTACGCCGCCGCGAGGGGCGTCCCCGGCAAGGGCATCAAGCACGGAGCCCACACCCATGGAGGAAGAGGGGAACTTGGGCGCTGGTGACTCTGCCACGGCACCGAATGCTGGTTGGGAGGGGACTTCTGCTTCACAGCCTGGCACTGGTGAGTCACCTTTCCTCCGTCTCTGTTTTTCCCTTATTCTTTTTCTTGGCTTCAATGCTCCCATTACTACCCAGGCCCTCCTTCAATAGGTATGGAGGACGTGGATACTGTTGTTGGGAATATTGCTGAGGAGGCTGCGGCGGAGGCCGACAGGATTGCCGCCGAGCAGGCCGCCAGGGATACTGACGAGGCCGCCGCTCATGAGGCCGCCAAGGATGCTACCGAGGACACCGCTGCGGGGGCCGCCAAGGCGACCGGCGAGGCTTCTGCCGAGGGCGCCAACGGTGGGCCTACCGGGGAAGCCGGCAAGGCCACTGCCGAGGAAGAGGTGGTTGATGATCAGCCTCCCTCCTCCTCAACCTCGGGCCTCGGCAGATATCTGAAGGTGGGCGACGATCTTTTCGTCCATCTCCCAGGGGCGTCAAGTTCCCGAGCGCCCGCCGAAGGGGAAGTCTTTGACGGCGAGGTGCTTGCCGCCACCGGGCTCGAGATTGTCGATGAGCTGGGCGTCGGCGCTGATGGTTCTCTAGAAGAGCAGCTTTTCCGTGCTATGGGGGCCAACTTCCGAAAACTCCAGGCGCTCTACCGTGTCCGTCTGCACAAGGTTAAGTCCAGGACGGCAACGGTGGACCAGGCGGAGGTGGATTTCAAGGCGCGCGTTGCTGAGATGCAGACCTGGTTCCACCAGACTTGCGAGGAGCAGAGGGCCTTTCAGGAGGAATTGGCCAAGCGCAATGTCGAGCTCACCATGAAGATGGCTGACATCGAGAAGGCCCAGGAAAAGGCGGCGAACTTGGCTGCCGCGGCCGAGGCCGTCTGGAACCAGCATCAAGCCGCACTGGATTCCCAGGAAGAGGACCTCACCATGTGTGAGGCGAAGCTTGCCGCAGCGCTCCGTGGCAAGGATGAGGAGCTCGAGGCCCTTGTCGCGCGGCAGACTCGCGAGCTGGAGAAGAGGCACAAGGAGGCACTCGATGCCCAGGCTCTGGCCCATGCCGGCAAAGTAAGGGAGTTGGAGGTGGAGCGGGATGAGCTGAAGGAGCAGGCCCTCAAGCTGTCCAACGAGAAGAGCACACTCAACAGCGCCTTGGCAGAGGCGCAAGGAGCGGTCATCAGCAGGACTGGGGAGCTCTCCGAAGCGCAAAACTCCATCAGAGATCTCAAGCTGAAGCTGGAGAATCTCGAGAAGATGTTGTCGGAGAGCACGGCTCAGGAGGAGACCTTGACCAGGAGCCTGGAGGAGGAGAAGCAGCTGCGGGCGAACAAGGCCGCCTACCACCAAGAATATGTGGCGGGCAAGAACAGATGGATCAGCCGTCTGGAGGACGTCGCCGGCAGGGTCACCTCGCAGTTGGCCACCATGGGGATGCCAAACGTGAGGTATGCCCCTGAGCGCAGCGGGACCGTCAACGCCAAGCTGACCCAGTTCTTCGAGGGCGTCCTTGGAGCCTTGGCTTATCTTCACTCCAGCAGAGCGGCCACGTTGGCCGGGGAGGCCCGGCGACTTTGCCAGAGGGTCGCGACCAAGGTACTCACCAAGATGGCGTACTGGAATCCCGACCTTGACTTCGAGGCCGCGATGGATAGCTTGCCGGATGGTACTGACCTCACGGTGCTCAAGGAGCGCATCAAGCCCATCATCGACTGCATCGACAAAATCAAGAGGGTGGAAGGCCAGCGCTGGGATTAGGCATCCGGTTCTTCTTCGCCGCTGCGGGTTCCCGACCAAGACAAATTTTATCTTTAGTTAGAACCGCAGCAATGATGTGATGTAACATAACTTTTGCAGTACTCTTAATTTCATGCACATTATTTCCCCGTTCAATTCCTCTTTGTATGCGCGCCCTACGTCGATTGGGTAGGCTCGCCGGCGCGGAAGCCCCTAGCGGCGTTTTGGGGACGGATCCCCATGGGCCTGCTGGGTATGCGTGCTGCCGGACGAGCCACCTTTCCGTTCTGAACGCGGCCGCTCGAAATGTCGAGCTTGACTCGAGTCAGAATCGAGGGCGTTGTTGATCGCGGAAGGCTACTCTGCCATTCTCGATGCAGCCGCTTGAGCTGTTGAGCAGACTCGAAACAGGGCAAGGGAGTTGCCGATCGTGGGAGAGCCCCCTGGCGTGCAGGTTTCTCATACAAAGGCATGACATCTCCGGGGGGAATAACCTCATATAAGAAGGATAGAACAAATAAGGGTTCAGTGCAACTTAGCTTCTGTTTGCAATCACTCGAGTGCCGATCTTCTGGCCTCCTATCTTCTCCAAGGGTCACGAAGATGAAGGAGTGCCGGGCTAACTACTAAAGCCGATTCTCACAACTGCGTCCCCCTACCTGGCGCGCCAAAGATGTCGGTGGGAACGACACCTATGGGATCACAAGAATCCCTACTGTGGTTAGTGGGGCGCGGGGTCGTGAGAAGAGCGGATCAAACATATAGCACACGGTTCGTTTATCCAGGTTCGGGCCGCGAGGATGCGTAAAACCCTACTCCTGCTTTGGTGGATCGTATATCTGTGTTCTTGACCTAGCTATGGGGCATGAGGAGCTCCAAAAAGCCGAATCCCTCCTCTGGTCGCCTCGGGCCTCCTTTTATAGAAAAAGGGTTGCCACAGTGGCACACAGGAGGTGGAAAGGGTACAGTGATGCGAGGTTATCCCTCGCATTACATGACAAGGCGCATTTAATGCATCTTGCTTAGGTGTCCATGCTTTATCGGGGACGGGGGAGAGATCCGTCTCATCCGTTGCCGCTCCTTCTTGCGTCGACACGCGCCCTGGACAGCGATACCTGATATGCCTTGTAGGTAGGCAGGCAGCTGAGGTGGCGCAGTGGTGGGTCTTCACGAAGATCTGCATGCCGCCACGTGGGTGCCTGCCCATCTGGTTGGGTCGGCAGCTGCATGCATGCGGTGGTGGAGGTTTAGTCGGCGTGGGCCTGATGGTGGCCCTGTGGGTGTCCTCAGCAAGGGCCTTGCCGGGGCCCCGGCAAGGGTCTTGCCGAGGCGCCTGCTATCATCCCCGGCAAGGCGCTTGCCGGGGGCCTTGTGGTCTTCCTCGGCTGGGATCCCGCCAAGGGTTGTCGTCTCCTTAGTGCGTATCTGATCTTGAATGTCTTCACAAAGATCTGCATGCCGCCACGGGGATTTCTCCCGAATCCTTGCCCTTTGGGGGCAGTGGACTCAAGGGTGATTTGCTCCGTAGGCGCGGGATGAGTCGCCGCGGCAAGGGTCTTGTCGGGGCTGCTAGAACTGTCTTCCAGCAAGGATCTTGCCGGGGGAGTCCGCTTCGTCCCCTTTGCTCTTCGTGGTCTTGGCCTTGGCGTCGTTCTAGTTCTCTTGAGCTTCGGTCTTACCCTGGCTCACCGCCCTTGCCTTGCTTGGTGTGGTGGTATCCGCTGCTCAGACTGCCCGTGCACAGTTATAGGGGTACAAAAAGTGTACCCCTCTTTTTGTACACCGACAAGGAGGCAGGGGACACGATGTTTTACCCAGGTTCGAGCCCTCTTGATGGAGGTAAAACCCTACGTCCTGCTTGATTATTGTTGATAATATGAGTAGTACAAGAGTTGATCTACCACGAGATTGGAGAGGCTAAACCCTAGAAGCTAGCCTATGGTATGATTGTATGTTGTCCTACGGACTAAAACCCTCCAGTTTATATAGACACCGGAGGGGGCTAGGGTTACACAAGGTCGGTTACAACGGAGGAGATATACATATCCGTATTGCCTAGCTTGCCTTCCGCGCCAAGTAGAGTCCCATCCGGACACGGGATGAAGTCTTCAATCTTGTATCTTCATAGTCCAACAGTCCGGCCAAAGGATATAGTCCGGCTGTCCGGAGACCCCCTAATCCAGGACTCCCTCAGCAACAATACAATACGTGCCTTGCTGCCCCTGGTGTCACTGGGAAAGGACACCACAAGATTGAACCTGAAGCTAAGCACTTCTCCCATTGCAAGAAAGATCAATCTAGTAGGCCAAACCAAACTTATAATTTGAAGAGACTTGCAAAGATAACCAATCATACATAAAAGATTTCAGAGAAAAATCAAATACTGTTCATAGATAATCTTGATCATAAACCCCACAATTCATCGGATCTCGACAAACACGCCGCAAAAAGAATTACATCGAATAGATCTCTAAGAAGATCGAGGAGAACTTTGTATTGAGATCCAAAGAGAGAGAGAGAGAGAGAGAAGAAGCCATCTAGCTAATAACTATGGACCAGAAGGTCTATGGTAAACAACTCACACATCATCGGAGAGGCTATGGTGTTGATGTAAAAGCCCGCCGTGATTGATTCCCCCTCTGGCGGAGGTCCAGAAATGGCCCCAAGATGGGATTTCTTGGGTACAGAAGGTTGCGGAGGTGTAAATAGGGTTTCGTGGTGCTCCTGGATGTTTTCAGGGTATATGGATATATATAGGAGGAAGAAGTAGGTCGGTGGAGCTGCGAGGGGCCCACGAGGGTGGGGGCACACCCAGGGGGGCAGGCACGCCTCCCTGCCCGTGGTGTCCTCGCTTCTTTCTTCACGTCTACTCTAAGTCCCCTGGATCATGTTTGTTCCAAAAATAACTCTCCCGGAGGTTTCATTCCGTTTGGATTCTGTGGGAGATATGACTATCAGATATGACCCGCCCAGAAGGGGCCGGGTCAACCACAATGCTTGTTCACCTGTATGAAGCCCAAGAGTATACAAGGTGGCGGTTCACAGTTAGGCTTATGATAGGCCCAGGCCCAGAGGCACCTTAAGGCCCGTAAGTATAAACCGCCATGTATGAATAGACTTGTAATGTAAGGCATGTAAGATACGTCACCGAGCCGGACACGTTGTATGAGCCGGCCGGGACTCTATAGGCCGCAGGGCGTCAACCCGTGTATATAAGGGGACGACCCAGTGGTGGCTTAGGGAAAGAAACAACAGATCGAGAGCCAGGTTAAGCGTATTAGCTCCCTGGTCATCGAAACCCTAGCAATATCACCTCAAACTTGACTAGGCCTTTACCTTCACCGCAAGGGGCCGAACCAGTATAAACTCATCATGTCCTTTGTCCCATTTAACCCCTTTAAGCTTCCAAGTTTCGAGGGCTCCACGATTAAGTCCTTTCACTAGGACATTGGTTATGACAATTCCACGACAGTTGGCGCCCACCATGGGCCCTACGCACGATGGATTTGAGTTCTTGAAGGGCAACTTCGAAGGGCTCAAGGCATACATTGTGGGCCGGATGACCAAGAGTCATCACGGCAATCTCTACATCGACGATGCCGGCTCAATTGAGTACGGGTACCGGGTCCCCTTCGGCAGAATCCACATCTTCATCGCCAAATCGGCGAGCCGGGCCTTGAGCCAGACATCTACACTGACATCATCGAGACGGCTCAGCGTGCAAGACCCGCCCGGACTCAGCCCGCCATGAAGCGTGCCTTCGTGGGATGCATCCATGGAGGAGAGTTCTCTGAAGGATCGATTTCTGCTGATGAGACGGCCATCTGTTCGGACGGTGGATTGTCCACAGGCGAGACGGATTCGTTGTATCAATTGCAAGACAGTGGGCTTGGAGGCTGTTCCGATGGCAGCAGTATTCCGGACCCCTTTGAGCAGCCGAGCAGGGCAGGGATCTTCATGACTGGCACACAGCCCGTTCAAAACTCTACGGCTGCGGTGGCAATAACCTCCGGATCAGCAGGGGCCGGGGCAGGAGGCCCTGCGCGCCCGCTGGCTCAGGTACTGATGGAGCTCATGGACAGGATGACAGCCCTGTTAACTGCCGTGGTTAACCCGGTGGATCAGGCCCAGCATGATGCGGAAGTGGCACGGTTACGTGATGAGGTGGCACAAGCCAAGGAGAACCTAGCAGCAGAGGACGTCGGGATGGCCGCAGAGCAGGCGGCTTTAGATGCTCGAGCTCAGCAGATTCTATCAGAAGCTTTCTAGCTTACGATGGATCGGAACGCATCAAATGAAGTCATGAGTAGAAAACACCAGAAGGCTCAATCCCGTCTACCTCTGATTATGATCCTAGAAACCTTTTCCGCACACCCGGGGCGGCCCCCAGTAACCCGCCAAAGGTAAACCGGGTTGCAACGCCCGGGGCTGGGGCGCCGGTTCAGTCACGGGTGATGGAACCTCCTCTTGTGAATACTACTACACCTCATTATGTACCAACAGCACCAGGTCATTATTCTAACCCTTTGGAGAACATGATCGCTGCGGCGGCGCGATTGGCGGCTCTCCCAGCGGAGGGTGACTCTCCGACTGCGATTGAAACCCGAAGGGTCAGAGAACTTCTTCAGACGGCTCTGGCTCAACAGGAGGCTTATTCTTATAGTCGAGACATCATTCATTCAACCCCTCGCCCAAGCCGGTGTAGGGGAACGTAGTAATTTCAAAAATTTCCTACGCACACGCAAGATCATGGTGATGTATAGCAACAAGATGGGAGAGTGTTGTCTATGTACCCACGCAGACCGACTGCGGAAGCATTGACGCAACGTAGAGGAAGTAGTCGTACGTCTTCCCGATCCGACCGATCCAAGCACCGTTACTCCGGCACCTCCGAGTTCTTAGCACACGTACAGCTCGATGACGATCCCCGGGCTCCGATCCAGCAAAGCGTCGGGGAGGAGTTCTGTCAGCACAACGGCGTGGTGACGATCTTGATGTTCTACCATCGCAGGGCTTCGCCTAAGCACTGCAACAATATGACCGAGGTGGAATATGGTGGAGGGGGCACTGCACACGGCTAAGGAACGATCACGAGGATCAACTTGTGTGTCTATGGGGTGCCCTCTGCCCCCGTATATAAAGGAGTGGAGGAGGGGAGGGCCGGCCCTCTCTATGGCGCGCCCTAGGGGAGTCCTACTCCCACCGGGAATAGGATTCCCCCTTTCCTAGTCCAACTAGGAGTCCTTCCATGTATTAGGAGTAGGAGTCAAGGCAAGGGAAAAGAGGAGAGAAGGAAGGAGGGGGCGCAGCCCTTCCTCCTAGTCCAATTCGGACTAGGCCTTGGGGGGGCGCCCAACCTCTCCTATCTCTTTCCCCTAAAGCCCAATAAGGCCCATATACTCCCCGGCGAATTCCCGTAACTCTCCGGTACTCCGAAAAATACTCGGATCACTCGGAACCTTTCCGATGTCCGAATATAGTCGTCCAATATATCGATTTTTACGTCTCGACCATTTCGAGACTCCTCGTCATGTCCCCGATCTCATCTGGGACTCCGAACTCCTTCGGTACATCAAAACTCATAAACTCATAATATAACTCTCATCAAAACCTTAAGCGTGCAGACCCTACGGTTCGAGAACAATGTAGACATGACCGAGACACGTCTCCGGCCAATAACCAATAGTGGGACCTGGATGCCCATATTGGCTCCTACATATTCTACGAAGATCTTTATCGGTCAGACCGCATAACAACATACGTTGTTCCCTTTGTCATTGGTATGTTACTTGCCCGAGATTCGATCGTCGGCATCCAATACCTAGTTCAATCTCGTTACCGGCAAGTCTCTTTACTCGTTTCGTAATACATCATCTCGCAACTAACTCATTAGTTGCAATGCTTGCAAGGCTTATGTGATGTGCATTACCGAGAGGGCCCAAAGATACCTCTCCGACAATCGGAGTGACAAATCCTAATCTCGAAATACGCCAACCCAACATCTACCTTTGGAGACACCTGTAATGCTCCATTATAATCACCCAGTTACGTTGTGACGTTTGGTAGCACCCAAAGTGTTCCTCCGGCAAACGGGAGTTGCATAATCTCATAGTCATAGGAACATGTATAAGTCATGAAGAAAGCAATAGCAACATACTAAACGATCGGGTGCTAAGCTAATGGAATGGGTCATGTCAATCAGATCATTCAACTAATGATGTGACCTCGTTAATCAAATAACAACTCTTTGTCTATGGTTAGGAAACATAACCATCTTTGATTAACGAGCTAGTCAAGTAGAGGCATACTAGTGACACTCTGTTTGTCTATGTATTCACACATGTATTATGTTTCCGGTTAATACAATTCTAGCATGAATAATAAACATTTATCATGAAATAAGGAAATAAATAATAACTTTATTATTGCCTCTAGGGCATATTTCCTTCAGTCTCCCACTTGCACTAGAGTCAATAATCCAGATCACATCACCATGTGATTAACATCGATAGTTCACATCATCATGTGATTAACACCCATAGTTCACATCGCCATGTGACCAACACCCAAAGGGTTTACTAGATTCAT
The DNA here is from genome assembly GCF_056163025.1 of Triticum urartu. Lineage (NCBI taxonomy): Eukaryota > Viridiplantae > Streptophyta > Magnoliopsida > Poales > Poaceae > Triticum > Triticum urartu. Next base: position 188,019,016 of record NC_141878.1, on the reverse strand, counting down.
TAATCTAGTTCACATCGCTATGTGATTAACAACCAAGGAGTACTAAGGTGTGATCATGTTTTGCTTGTGAGAGAATCTTAGTCAACGGGTCTGCCACATTCAGATCCGCATGTATTTTGCAAATTTCTATGTCAACAATGCTCTACATGGAGCTACTCTAGCTAATTGCTCCCACTTTCAATATGTATCTAGACTGAGACTTAGAGTCATCTAGATTAGTGTCAAAACTTGCATCGGCGTAACCCTTTACGACGAACCTTTTTTTTCACTTCCATAATCGAGAAACATATCCTTATTCCACTAAGAATAATTTTGACCGCTGTCCAGTGATGTACTCCTAGATCACTATCGTACTCCCTTGCCAAACTCAGTGGTAGGGCATACAATAGATCTGGTATACAGCATGGCATACTTTATAGAACCTATGACTGAGGCATAGGGAATGACTTTCATTCTCTTTCTATCTTCTTCCGTGGTCGGGCTTTGAGTCTTACTCAACTTCACACCTTGTAATACAGGCAAGAATTCTTTCTTTGACTGCTCCATTTTGAACTACTTCAAAATCTTGTCAAGGTATGTACTCATTGAAAAAACTTATCAAGCGTCTTGATCTATCTCTATAGATCTTGAAGCTCAATATGTAAGCAGCTTCACTGAAGTCTTTCTTTGAAAAACTCCTTTCAAACACTCCTTTATGCTTTGCAGAATAATTCTACATTATTTCCGATCAACAATATGTCATTCACATATACTTATCAGAAATGCTGTAGTGCTCCCACTCACTTTCTTGTAAATACAGGCTTCACCGCAAGTTTGTATAAAACTATATGCTTTGATCAACTTATCAAAGCGTATATTCCAACTCCGAGATTCTTGCACCAGTCCATAGATGGATCGCTGGAGCTTGCATATTTAGTTAACACCTTTAGGATCGACAAAACCTTCTAGTTGCATCGTATACAACTCTTCTTTAGTAAATCCATTAAGGAATGCAGGTTTGTTTATCCATTTGCCAGATTTCATAAAACGCGGCAATTGCTAACATGATTCAGACAGACTTAAGCATAGATACGAGTGAGAAACTCTCATCGTAGTCAATACCTTAAACTTGTCGAAAACCTTTTGCGACAATTCTAGCTTTGTAGATAGTAACACTACTATCAGCGTCCGTCTTCCTCTTGAAGATCCATTTATTTTCTATGGCTTGCCGATCATCGGGAAAATCCATCAAAGTCCATACTTTGTTCTCATACATGGATCATATCTTAGATTTCATGGCCTCAAACCATTTCGCGGAATCTGGGCTCATCATCGCTTCCTCATAGTTCGTAGGTTCATTATGATCTAGTAGCATGACTTCCAGAAAAGGATTACCGTACCACTCTGGCGCGGATCTTACTCTGGTTGATCTACAAGGTTCAGTAGTATCTTGTTCTGAAGTTTCATGATCATCATCATTAGCTTCCTCACTAACTGGTGTAGGTGTCACAGAAACAGTTTTCTGTGATATACTACTTTCCAATAAGGGAGCAGGTACAGTTACCTCGTCAATTTCTACTTTCCTCCCACTCACTTCTTTCGAGAGAAACTCCTTCTCCAGAAAGTTTCCGAATTTAGCAACAAAAGTCTTGCCTTCGGATCTGTGATAGAAGGTGTATCCAACAGTTTCCTTTGGATATCCTATGAAGACGCACTTCTCCGATTAGAGTTTGAGCTTATCAGGATGAAACTTTTTCATATAAGCATCGCAACCCCAAACTTTAAGAAACGACAGCTTAGGTTTCTTGCCAAACCATAGTTCACATGGTGTCATCTCAACGGATTTAGATGGTGCCCTATTTAACGTGAATGCAGCTGTCTCTAATACATAACCCCAAAACGATAGTGGTAGATCGGTAAGAGACATCATAGATTGCACTATATCCAATAAAGTACGATTATGACGTTCGGACACACCATTATGTTGTGGTGTTCCATGTGGCATGAGTTTGTGAAACTATTTCACATTTTTTTAATTGAAGACCAAACTCGTAACTCAAATATTTTACCTCTACGATCATATCGTAGAAATTTTTATTTTCTTGTCACGATGATTTTCCACTTCACTCTGAAATTCTTTGAACTGTTCAAATGTTTCAGACTTATGTTTCATCAAGTAGATATCCCCATATCTGCTCAAATCATCTGTGAAGGTCAGAAAATAATGATACCTGCTGCAAGCCTTAATATTCATCGGACCACATACATCAGTATGTATGATCTCCAACAAATCTGTTGCTTGCTTCATTGTTCCGGAGAACGGCGTTTTAGTCATCTTGCCCAAAAGGCATGGTTCGCAAGCATCAAGTGATTTATAATCAAGTGATTCCAAAATCCCATCAGCATGGAGTTTCTTCATGCGCTTTACACCAATATGACCTAAACGGCAGTGCTACAAATAAGTTGCACTATCATTATTAACTTTGCATCTTTTGGTTTCAATATTATGATTATGTGTATCACTACGATCGAGATCCAACGAACTATTTTCATTGGGTGTGTAACCATATAAGGTTTTATTCATGTAAACAGAACAACAATTTATTCTCTTACTTAAATGAATAACCGTATTACAATAAACATGATCAAATCATATTCATGCTCAACGCAAACACCAAATAACACTTATTCAGGTTCAACACTAATCCCGAAAGTATAGGGAGTGTGCGATGATGATCATATCAATCTTGGAACCACTTCCAACACACATCGTCACTTCACCCTTAACTAGTCTCTGTTTATTCTGCAACTCCCGTTTCGAGTTACTAATCTTAGCAACTGAACTAGTATCAAATACTGAGGGGTTGCTATAAACACTAGTAAAGTACACATCAATAACATGTATATCAAATATACTTATGTTCACTTTGCCATCCTTCTTATCTGCCAATCACTTGGGGTGGTTCCGCTTCCAGTGACCAGTCCCTTTGCAGTAGAAACACTTAGTCTCAGGCTTAGGACCAGACTTGGGCTTCTTCACTTGAGCAGCAACTTGCTTGCTGTTCTTCTTGAAGTTCCCCTTCTTCCCTCTGCCCTTTTCTTAAAACTAGTGGTCTTGTCTACCATCAACACTTGATGTTTTTCTCGATTTCTACCTTCGTCAATTTCCGCATTACGAAGAGCTTGGGAATCGTTTCCGTTATCCCTTACATATCATAGTTCATCACGAAGTTCTACTAACTTGGTGATGGTGACTAGAGAATTCTGTCAATCACTATCTTATCTGGAAGATTAACTCCCACTTGATTCAAGCGATTGTAGTACTCAGACAATCTGGGCACATGCTCACTATTTGAGCGATTCTCCTCCATCTTTTAGCTATAGAACTTGTTGGAGACTTCATATCTCTCAACTCGGGTATTTGCTTGAAATATTAACTTCAATTCCTGGAACATCTCATATGGTCCATGACGTTCAAAACGTCTTTGAAGTCCCGATTCTAAGCCGTTAAGCATGGTGCACTAAACTATCAAGTAGTCATCATTTTGAGCTAGCCAAACGTTCATAACGTCTGTATCTGCTCCTGCAATAGGTCTGTCACCTAGCGGTGCATCAAGGACATAATTCTTCTGTGCAACAATGAGGATAAACCTCAGATCACAGATCCAATCCGCATCATTGCTACTAACATCTTTCAACACAATTTTTCTCTAGGAACATATCAAAATAAACATATGAAAGCAACAACGCAAGCTATTGATCTACAACATAATTTGCAAAATACTACCAGGACTAAGTTCATGATAAATTTAAGTTCAATTAATCAGATTACTTAAGAACTCCCACTTAGATAGACATCCCTCTAATCCTCTAAGTGATCACGTGATCCAAATCAACTAAACCATAACCGATCATCACGTGAGATGGAGTAGTTTTCAATGGTGAACATCGTTATGTTGATCATATCTACTATATGATTCATGCTCGACCTTTCGGTCTCCGTGTTCCGAGGCCATATCTGCATATGCTAGGCTCATCAAGTTTAACCTGAGTATTCCGCGTGTGCAAAACTGGCTTGCACCCGTTGTAGATGGACGTAGAGCTTATCACACCCGATCATCACGTGGTGTCTGGGCACGACGAACTTTGGCAACGGTGCATACTCAGGGAGAACACTTCTTGATAATTAGTGAGAGATCATCTTAAAATGCTGCCATCAAACTAAGCAAAATAAGATGTATAAAAGATAAACATCATATGCAATCAAAATATGTGGCATGATATGGTCATCATCATCTTGCGCCTTTGATCTCCATCTCCAAAGTACTGTCATGATCTCTATCGTCACCGGCATGACACCATGATCTCCATCATCTTGATCTATATCAATGTGTCGTCACACGGTCGTGTCGCCAACTATTGCTCTTGCAACTATTGCTATCGCATAGCGATAAAGTAAAGCAATTATTTGGCGCTTGCATCTTATGCAATATAGAGACAACCATAAGGCTTTTGCCAGTTGCCGATAACAAAACATGATCATCTCACACAACAACTTATATCTCATCACGTTTTAACCATATCACATCACAACATGCCCTGCAAAAAAAAGTTAGATGTCCTCTACTTTGTTGTTGCATGTTTTACGTGGCTGCTACGGGCTTAAGCAAGAACCAATCTTACCTACGCATCAAAACCACAATGATAGTTCGTCAAATAGACTCCGTTTTAACCTTCGCAAGGACCGGGCGTAGCCACACTCGGTTCAACTAAAGTTGGAGAAACTGTCACCCGCTAGCCACCTTTGTGCAAAGCACGTCGGGAGAACCGGTCTCGCGTAAGCGTACGCGTAATGTCGGTCCGGGCCGCTTCATCCAACAATACCGCCGAACCAAAGTATGACATGCTGGTAGGCAGTATGACTTATATCGCCCACAACTCACTTGTGTTCTTCTCGTGCAAATAACATCAAACCATAAAAAGCTAGGCTCGGATGCCACTGTAGGGGAACGTAGTAATTTCAAAAATTTCCTACGCAAACGCAAGATCATGGTGATGTATAGCAACAAGATGGGAGAGTGTTGTCTATGTACCCACGCAGACTGACTGCGGAAGCGTTGACGCAACGTAGAGGAAGTAGTCGTACGTCTTCCCGATCCGACCGATCCAAGCACCGTTACTACGGCACCTCCGAGTTCTTAGCACACGTACAGCTCGATGACGATCCCCGGGCTCCGATCCAGCAAAGCGTCGGGGAGGAGTTCTGTCAGCACGACGGCGTGGTGACGATCTTTATGTTCTACCATCGCAGGGCTTCGCCTAAGCACTGCAACAATATGACCGAGGTGGAATATGGTGGAGGGGGGCACCGCACACGGCTAAGGAACGATCACGAGGATCAACTTGTGTGTCTATGGGGTGCCCCCTGCCCCCGTATATAAAGGAGTGGAGGAGGGGAGGGCCGGCCCTCTCTATGGCGCACCCTAGGGGAGTCCTACTCCCACCGGGAGTAGGATTCCCCCTTTCCTAGTCCAACTAGGAGTCCTTCCATGTATTAGGAGTAGGAGTCAAGGCAAGGGAAAAGAGGAGAGAAGGAAGGAGGGGGCGCAGCCCTTCCTCCTAGTCCAATTCGGACTAGGCCTTGGGGGGGGGGGGGCGCCCAACCTCTCCTATCTCTTTCCCCTAAAGCCCAATAAGGCCCATATACTCGCCAGCGAATTCCCGTAACTCTCCGGTACTCCGAAAAATACTCGGATCACTCGGAACCTTTCCGATGTCCGAATATAGTCGTCCAATATATTGATTTTTATGTCTCAACCATTTCGAGACTCCTCGTCATGTCCCCGATCTCATCTGGGACTCCGAACTCCTTCGGTACATCAAAAATCATAAACTCATAATATAACTCTCATCGAAACCTTAAGCGTGCGGACCCTACGGTTTGAGAACAATGTAGACATGACCGAGACACGTCTCCGGTCAATAACCAATAGCGGGACTTGGATGCCCATATTGGCTCCTACATATTCTACGAAGATCTTTATCGGTCAGACCGCATAACAACATACGTTGTTCCCTTTGTCATCGGTATGTTACTTGCCCGAGATTCGATCGTCGGCATCCAATACCTAGTTCAATCTCGTTACCGGCAAGTCTCTTTACTCGTTTCGTAATACATCATCTCGCAACTAACTCATTAGTTGCAATGCTTGCAAGGCTTATGTGATGTGCATTACCGAGAGGGCCCAAAGATACCTCTCCGACAATCGGAGTGACAAATCCTAATCTCGAAATACGCCGACCCAACATCTACCTTTGGAGACACCTGTAATGCTCCTTTATAATCACCCAGTTACGTTGTGACGTTTGGTAGCACCCAAAGTGTTCCTCCGGCAAACGGGAGTTGCATAATCTCATAGTCATAGGAACATGTATAAGTCATGAAGAAAGCAATAGCAACATACTAAACGATCGGGTGCTAAGCTAATGGAATGGGTCATGTCAATCAGATCATTCAACTAATGATGTGACCTCGTTAATCAAATAACAACTCTTTGTCTATGGTTAGGAAACATAACCATCTTTAATTAACGAGCTAGTCAAGTAGAGGCATACTAGTGACACTCCGTTTGTCTATGTATTCACACATGTATTATGTTTCCGGTTAATACAATTCTAGCATGAATAATAAACATTTATCATGAAATAAGGAAATAAATAATAACTTTATTATTGCCTCTAGGGCATATTTCCTTTAGCTGGAGCCCGAGTTATAGCAGGCATATAGATTCGGCAGCCGTTTCAAGCAACGCTCGGCGCTGTGACCAGCCGCGCGGGCATGACCCGGCACATGATGGAGATCTTAACTTGGTTGACCAGGACAGGATCCGCTGAGAGGTTGAGCAGGCGGCTCAACAGGCAGCTGAGCAGGCGGCTCAGCGGGCGGTTCACCAGTCTTTTCCGGTTCATCTGACGGCCTCTATTGAGGCAGGCGTGGCCACAAGGACTGGAGATGTCCCTTTCTTGGTGTCGGCTCTGCATAATGAGCGTTTGCCCAAGGACTTCAAAGGGCCTCGAAAGGTGCCTAACTACACGGCTGTTTTGCAGCCAGGGGCATGGATTGAAAGCTATGAGATGGCCATGGAGCTACTGGAGGTCAGTGACGTCGCAATGGCCAAATACTTCACCATGATGTTGGATGGAACGACCCGCACTTGGTTGAAGGGGCTGCCACCCAATTCCATTGGTTCATGGGCAGAGTTAAAGGACCGGTTTATTTAGAATTTCAAAGACACATGCAAGCAGCCCATGTCAATTGTGGATTTGACTAATTGTAAGCAAGAGGAAGGTGAGTCGATAACCCATTGGGTGCGCCGGGTTAAAGACATAATAGATTCATCTAATAAGATGGATGTTGGCTCTACAGTCTTAATGTTGGAGAAAAATTGTCGTTTTACGCCTCTGAAATAGAAGCTGGGGTGGCTCAAGCGCAATTGTAATGACATGGGCCAGCTAATGGCGGCTCTAGTCAAGTACGCCGATTCTGATAGTACTAAGGATCCCGAGTCTGACAATGAGAAGACAGGGAAGGGGAAGAAGAACGGCAATGCCAAGGGTCATCAGCATAACGCGGCGAATCAAGAAGGCAATAATAAACGTATGGCTGATGGTAGCTTAGAGTTTGTGGCTAACACCAATGCACAGGGCAATAATCAGTGACGTAAGGGGAGGCCACCTCCTCGGTCCGGTGGGTCAGGTCCCACTCTTGAGCAGCTATTGAACGAGCCCTGTCCGAGGCATGGTAGTCAGCAGAAGCCGGCTACGTACCTATGGAAGGACTGTACGATCATGAAAGCTTTCAAGAACTCTAACATGTTCAATAGCAATCATGGGCCGGGCGGCGGCTCAGGTGGCAACGGTTTTCATGGCCCGGGTGGCGGCTCAAATGCCAACTTTCAAGGCTCTCAAGGAAATCAAGTTGTCTATAATCAACAATCTGGCCAGGGGGGTCAGCAGCGGCAGCAATCCGGATATCAGAGTAATCCAAAGCAGTTGAATAGTGGACATTATCATGTGTTCACCACTACTTTGTGCAGACGGGACCAGAAACTTCATAAGACGGCTCTAAATGCTATTGAGCCGGCGGTCCCTTGCTATTTGCGATGGTCTGAGAAGCCTATTCTATGGAGTAGGGAGGATCACCCTCCCCGGGTTGACAATCCGGGTCACCTGGCCTTGGTGGTGGCACCTCAGGTCAGTGGATATAAATTCACTAAAGTACTCATGGACGGAGGCAGTAGCATCAACATCCTCTATTACGAGACTTTCCGTCACATGGGGTTGACTGACAAAAGTCTTAAGACGACCAACACTGTTTTTCATGGAGTGGTGCCTAGTAAGTCGGCATACCCTTTAGGTAAGATTGAGATGGAGGTAGCCTTTAGAGATGAGCATGATTCCAAGGCCGAGAAATTAACTTTCGAGTTGGTCAAAATCAAGAGCCCGTATCACGCCCTATTTGGACGACCGGCTTATGCCAAGTTCATGGCACGACCATGTTATGTTTATTTGCAACTCAAAATGCCGGATCATAAGGGTACTATCACAGTGCATGGGAGTCGGAATATAGCCTTGGAATGTGAGGAAGGCGATGGTACTTATGCCGAATCTGCTTGTGCAACAGAGGAGTTGAAGTTCTACAAGAATAATGTTGACCCAGCGGACATGACATCTTTGAAAAAGCCAACTACAGAGCATGAGCCGTTGCTGAAGTTTATTCGGCTGATGACACTAAGCTTGTTGATTTTGTTCCAGGTGACTCATCTAAGCAGTTTAGTATCAGTGCTAATCTAGATCCCAAATAGGAAAGCGCGCTCATCGAGTTCATCCGTGAGAACCGGGACATCTTTGCATGGAAACCTTCTGACATGCCGGGTGTACCGAGAGAACTCGCTGAGCACACTCTCAATATTGATCCAAAATTTAAGCCGATCAAGCAGTTTCTTCGGCGGTTCAATGAGGAAAGGCGCAAGGCCATTGGTGAAGAAGTGGCCCGGCTCTTGGCGGCCAGGTTCATTATTGAAGTTTTTCATCCATAGTGGTTGGCTAACCTGGTGCTCGTGCTTAAAAAGAACGGCACCTGGCGTATGTGTGTGGATTACACGGACTTAAACAAGGCTTGTCCGGCTGATCCTTTCGCTCTCCCTCGTATTGATCAAATCATTGATGCTACGGCGGGTTGTGAGTGTTTTAGTTTTTTGGAGGCTTATTCTGGTTATCATCATATCAAGATGGCAGTTAAGGACCAGGAGAAGACGACTTTTATTACTCCATTTGGAGCCTTCTACTATGTGTCTATGCCTTTTGGGCTTAAAAGTGCCCAGGCAACTTATCAGCGATATGTGCAAAACTGTCTTCACAATCAGATTAGGCGCAATGTTCATGCTTATGTGGACCATATAGTGGTGAAGTCCGGAGAGAAGGAGACCTTGATAGATGATCTGAAGGAAACCTTCGATAACCTCTAGGTCTACAAGATGATGCTTAACCCGGCCAAGTTCATTTTTGGAGGGCCGACGGGCAAGCTTTTGGGTTTTTTGGTTTCTAACAGAGGCATCGAGGCTAACTCGGAGAAAATCAAAGCAATTACATCTTTGGCTAAGCCGGCGTGCATCAATGACGTTCAGCGGTTGGCAGGTCATGTTGCTGCTTTAAGCCGGTTCATAAGCCGGTTAGGTGAGAAGGCCATACCGCTGTATCAAATGATGAAGAAGACAGATGATTTTGTCTGGAGTGATGCTGCTAACTCTGCCTTTGAAGATCTGAAGAGATAGCTCGCTGAGCTACCGGTTCTTGCTGCTCCCATTGATAAGCAGTCATTATTGTTATGTGTGGCTGCTAACACACATGCTATCATTGTGTCCATTGTTGTAGGGCGCAAAGAGGTTGGCAAGGAATATCTGGTTCAACGGCCGGTTTACTACGCCAGTGAGGTGCTCATTGAGTCCAAACAGAGATATCCACATTGGCAGAAACTTGTTTATGGCGTGTTCATGGCGAGCCGGAAGCTTAAGCATTATTTTCAGGGTCATCCCATCACTGTGGTTAGCTCTGCTCCTTTAGGGAATATTATTCAAAATAGAGAAGCCACATGACGAGTTCCCAAGTGGGCCATTGAACTTGGGCGTCATGGTTTATAGTATGTGCCACGCACTTCCATCAAATCTCAAGCACTAGTGGACTTCATCAATGATTGGACAAAGCTACAGATGCCTGAAGAGAAGCCGAACAACACATATTGGACTATTCATTTTGATGGGTCCAGGCAATTAGAGGGCTCATGTAACGCCCCGAGGCCGATGTGCCAGGTGTCGTGCAGTTATTCGCTGTTGTTGCCTTGTCATTGCTTGCGTGTCATGCATTGCATATTATGTCATCATGTGCATTGCATTTGCATACATGTTCGTCTCATGCATTCGAGCTTTTTCCCCGTTGTCCGTTTTGCAATCCGGCGCTTCGTTCTCCTCCGGTGGTCATTTCTACCTTTCTTTCATGTGTGGGGATTAAACATTTCCGGATTGGACCGAGACTTGCCAAGCGGCCTTAGTTTACTACCGGTAGACCGCCTGTCAAGTTTCGTATCATTTGGACTTCGTTTGATACTCCAACGGTTAACCGAGGGACCGAAAAGGCCTTGTGTGTGTTGCAGCCCAACACCCCTACAATTTGGCCCAAAACCCACCAAACTCTGCTCCATGTCCTAGAGCGTTCGATCACGATCGCGTGGCCGAAAACCGCACCTCATTTGGACTCTCCTAGCTCCCTCTACCTATAAATATGTGGCTCTCCCTGATTTTTCGCGCAGTCCAACCCTAGATCCAACTCCCTCCGTGCCGCCGGACATGTCCGCCCGCCGGCGGACGCGTCCATCTCGCCGGCCACCTCACTCCAGCCAACCCCGCGCGGCCACGTCACCGCCTCCGCCGCCTCAGCCAACCCCACGCCGCCACCTCAGCCGCGCCGGCCCTCCTCTCTCTCCTCCCCGCCGCCAGGCCCGCGGCCGGCCCGCGCCTCGCCGCTCCGGGCCGCGCGCTTCCCTCCGCCGCCTGGGCGCCCGAGCCGCCGCCCGCGCCCGCGCGCCTTCGCCGCCGGCCGCCGCGCCCCGCCACCTCGCACCTCGCCGTGCCGCCCCGCCTCGACTACCTCCCGCGCCCCCGCCGCCATGCGCCCACAGCGCGCCTCCTCGCCGGAGCCTCCCTGCCGCCTCCTCTCGCCGCTGCAAGCTCCGGCAGCCGCGCCGGCGTGCGCCGCCCCGTCTTCGACCTTGCCGGAGTTCGTCCCTCGCCGGCTGAATCCGGAGAAGAAGGTGGACGAGATCCACCACTCCCTTCATCCAAACGCGCCCGCGCCCGAACGGGATCCCTCCGTCCCGCACCACTTCGTCCCGGGTTGATTTTTCTCGGAGAGGTTGAAATTCCCAGATCCATATGCCCTTATTCGCGGCTCCGTAACTTTGCATCCGTAGCTCCGATTCATGCATATAGCATATAAAAATGTTCATCTCAGAGAGTACATCATTTCATTCCATTGCATCATTTTCATTTGAGTTCATCTTGATGCCCGAAATGCTGTTAGAAGAGGGCTACTTGAGTTAATTGTCAGATCTGTTACTCCGTTTAGCACTTTTGTCATTTTTGCCATGATTAATGTGTGCATGCTATGCCCGTGAGTTCTTCATATGTTTTGTTAAAGGTTTTGTCATCTATCCAGAGGTGCAACCCGTGTATTTTTCGGATGTGTGTGGTGACTTGTGCAAGCTTGCAAAGTGGTGCACTTGCTAATTCTGTTTTCAGGGACTTAGTGATTTCACTAGGTCCTGGGATTGTTTAGTTCATGATGCCATATGTTCATGCTATTTCCTAGTTATCCGTTCCTCGTTTGAGGATGATCAGTAAGGGTGTTTTGTTAATCTTGTAGTGCTCTATCCATCCATGTATTTGTTTGCAATTATGTAGCACCCTAGCTTGAGTCAATCGAGCTCTACTTTTGCTTCGTTGCGAATCTGGGCAGATCATCAACTTGTTTGCGATTTTGCCGATGTTATTGTAGTTGATCCGTGCATGCTATGCCATTGTTCTTGCCATTTCTAACTTGAATTTTGTGCCTTATTTATGGGTGTATGCTTGTCTTTCCATGAATTGCACCGTGGTGAGTGCATCGAGCTCGTAAACATGCCTTCGTGAGTTATGTTTCAGCATGTCCCAGTTTTCACTAAGTCTGAAAACTGATTATGTTTTTGCTATGTTCGTGTGCTTGTTAGTATATTTTGTGATCCCTTTTGGCTCAAGGTCACTAAGTGAATTTTGTTAAGCTTGTTGAGTAGCTCCATGCCATGTCTTTATTTGTCATGTTCAGGTCCTGTAGCATGTTGTTTTGTTGCTCCGAAGAGGGCTATATGATCTGAAATTTCAGACAAGTGTTAATTTCACTAAGTCTGAGATCTGTTTACCATTTGCGTTTTTTCCATGCTTGTTTGAACCTATTAATGTATGAATTGGCTGTAGGTCCGTCCTAGACTTTTGTTAAGCATCTTGTGTGCATCCCTGCTATGTATTTTGTTGTCATGTTTGGGTGCTGTAGCATATTCATCTCGTTGCATTTAGATGCCTACTTGCTGTAAATCGCAGACCGGTGTCATTTTTGAAACGCTTGCCATTTCCAAACCGTAACTCCGAATCCGGCGTTCTTTATATCGTTTTCAAGCGATTTCATCTTATCTTTCCAGTGGCACCCTTGGAATTCCAAGTTGATGCCAGGTTCTTTCATCTCTTGTCAAATCATGCATATACATCGCATACCGCATCCCGCATATCATATCATGCTCATGTGTTGGTTGTTTACTATGTTGTGTACTTCTTTTCCGGTGTTGCTTCTTCGGGTTGGTTCCGATAATGTCGTGTTGTGAGGATTCTCTCGACTACGTCCGTTTGTCTTCGTCATGGACGCGTTCTTCTTCCTTGCGGGATTTCAGGCAAGATGATCATACCCTCGAAATGACTACTATCTTCGCTATGCTAGTTTGCTCGCTCTTTTGCTATGCCATTGCTACGATGCCTACCAATTGCTTGCAAGCCTCCCAAATTGCCATGTCACACCTCTAACCCACCTTGTCTTAGCAAACCATTGATTGGCTATGTTACCGCTTGGCTCAGCCCCCTCTTATAGCGTTGCTAGTTGCAGGTGAAGATTGTAGGCCGTTCCTTGTTGGAACATCTTTTTTTTACTTTTCAGGATATCATTATATTATATTGCTATCTTAATGCATCTATATACTTGGTAAAGGGTGGAAGGCTCGGCCTTATGCCTGGTGTTTTGTTCCACTCTTGCCGCCCTAGTTTGCGTCATATCGGTGTTATGTTCCCGGATTTTGCGTCCCTTACGCGGTTGGGCTATTATGGGAACCCCTTGACAGTTCGCCTTAAGTAAAGCTCTTCCAACAATGCCCAACATTGGTTTTACCATTCGCTGCCTAGCCCTTTTCTTTCCCTTGGGTCGGCCAGCCCAAGGGTCATCTTTATTTTACCCGCCCGGGCCAGTGCTCCTCTGAGTGTTGGTCCAACTGAGCGATGTCCGAGGCTACCAGGGGCAACTCTGGGCTGGCTTACCCGACGTCTGGCTCATCTGAGTGTGCCCTGAGAAAGAGATATGTGCAGCTCCTATCGGGATTTGTCGGCACATTCGGGCGGTGTTGCTGGTTTAGTTTTACCCTGTCGAAATGTCTTGTTGTACCGGGATACCGAGTCTGATCGGAATGTCTCGGGTGGAGGTCTATTCCTTCGTTGACCGTGAGAGCTTGTCATGGGCTAAGTTGGGACACCCCTGCAGGGATTTGAACTTTCGAAAGCCGTGCCCGCGGTTATGGGCAGATGGGAATTTGTTAATGTCCGGTTGTAGATAACTTGAACCTTAACTTAATTAAAATGAATCAACCGCGTGTGTAACCGTGATGGTCTCTTTCCGGCGTTGTCCGGGAAGTGAACACGGTTGTTGGAGTTATGCTTGAGGTAGGTTGTTATAGGATCACTTCTTGATCATAGTTTCTCGACCGAGCCTTGCCTTCTCTTCTCGCTCTCATTTGTGTATGTTAGCCACCATATATGCTAGTCGCTTGCTGCAGCTCCACCTCATACCTTTTACCTTACCCATAAGCTTAAATAGTCTTGATCGCGAGGGTGCGAGATTGTTGAGTCCCCGTGGCTCATAGATACTACCAAAACCAGCTTGCAGGTGCCGATGAGACCGTGCAGTTGACGCAACCAAGCTCAGGAGGAGCTCGATGAAGATCTTGTCCTTTGTGGTGTTTCATTCTAGTTGATCAGTAGTGGAGCCCAGTTGGGGTCGATCGGGGACCTTTGTCGCATTTGGGGTTCTTCTTTTACTTTGGCTCCGTAGTCTGGCCCTGATTGTATTTGGTTGTTGTAATGCTTTATTCATGTAATTGTGTGAAGTGGCGATTGTAAGCCAACTATGTAATCTCTTTCCCTTATTATATTACATGGGTTGTGTGAAGATTACCTCACTTGCGACATATGCCTTCAATGCGATTATGCCTCTAAGTCGTGCCTCGACACGTGGGAGATATAGTCGCATCGAGGGTGTTACAGCTCAGGGGCTGGAGTTGTTTTAGCTTCCCCTCGAGGTGACAAATTTTGTTATGTGCTATGGTTGATGTTTCCCTGAACTAACAACGCAGCTGAGAATGAGGCCTTGCTCCATGGTCTTCAGATGGCTAAAGAGATGAGCTTGAGCCGGGTAAGGTGCTTTGGCGACTCAGATTTGGTGACTCAACAGGTATCAGTCAAGCGGGATTGCAAGGATCCTCTCATGGCGGCTTATCACCGCGAAGTTGATGCCATTGCTGGACACTTCAAGGGTTACCAAGTGGAACACATTGATCGCAGAAAGAATGAAGCGGCTGATGCTTTAAGCCGACTGGGGTCTCAGCGTAAACCGGTGCCACCTAACACTTTCTTAGATGTTCTGCATAACCCTTCTGTCAAGTTGCCTACAGAGGAAGACTTGGCTGTTCCAGACCTAGAAGCACAATTGGTGGCGGCTCTTCACGTCATCCCAGATTGGACAGTGCCATATTTGGCTTATATGACCCGGGGCGAGTTGCCTGAGGATGAGACCTTGGCTAGACAGATAACTGATACGTCTCCAATGTATCTATAATTTTTGATTGCTCCATGCTATATTATGTAGTGTTTTGAATGTTTATGGGCTTTATTATACACTTTTATATCATTTTTGGGACTAACCTATTGACCTAGAGCCCAGTGCCAGTTTCTGTTTTTACCCTGTTTTAGGGTTTCGAAGAAAAGGAAAATCAAACGGAGTCCAATTGAGCTGAAACTTCATGGAACACATTTTTGGAAGGAAAGAAGCCCAGAAGACTTGGAGTGCACGTCGGGGGATCTGCGAGGAGGTCACGAGGCAGGGGGCGCGCCCTCCACCCTCGTGAGCCCCTTGTGGCCCCCCTGACGTACTTCTTCCGCCTATATATCTCCATATACCCTAAAAAAACATCTGTGAGCACAATAGATCGGGAGTTCCGCCGCCAGAAGCCTCCGTAGCCACCGAAAACCAATCTAGACCTGTTCCGGCACCCTGCCGGAGGGGGAATCCTTCTCCGGTGGCCATCTTCATCATCCCGGTGCTCTCCATGACGAGGAGGGAGTAGTTCTCCCTTGGGGCTGAGGGTATGTACCAGTAGCTATGTGTTTGATCTCCCTCTCTCTCTCGTGTTCTTGAGATGATACGATCTTGATGTATCGCGAGCTTTGCTATTATAGTTGGATCTTATGTTTATCCTCCCCCTCTTCTCTCTTGTAATGAATTGAGTTTCCCCTTTGAAGTAATCTTATCGGATTGAGTCTTTAAAGATTTGAGAACACTTGATGTATGTCTTGCCGTGCGTATCTGTGGTGACAATGGGATATCACGTGATTCACTAGATGTATGTTTTGGTGATCAACTTGCGGGTTCCACCCATGAACCTATGCATAGGGGTTGGCACACGTTTTCGTCATGATTCTCCGGTAGAAACTTTGGGGCACTCTTTGAGGTTCTATGTGTTGGTTGAATAGATGAATCCGAGATTGTGTGATGCATATCGTATAATCATACCCACGGATACTTGAGGTGACATTGGAGTATCTAGGTGACATTAGGGTTTTGGTTGATTTGTGTCTTAAGGTGTTATTCTAGTACAAACTCTAGGGCTGTTTGTGACACTTATAGGAATAACCCAACGGATCGATTGGAAAGAATAACTTTGAGGTGGTTTCGTACCCTACCATAATCTCTTCGTTCATTCTCCGCTATTAGTGACTTTGGAGTGACTCTTTGTTGCATGTTGAGGGATAGTTTTATGATCCAATTATGTTAGTATTGTTGAGGGAACTTACACTTGTGAAAGTATGAACCCTAGGCCTTGTTTCCTATCATTGCAATACCGTTAACACTCACTTTTATCATTAGTTACCTCGCTGTTTTTATTATTTAAGATTACAAATACCTTTATCTACTATCCATATACCACTTGTTTCACCATCTCTTCGCCGAACTAGTGCACCTATACAATTTACCATTGTATTGGGTGTGTTGGGGACACAAGAGACTCTTTGTTATTTGGTTGCAGGGTTGCTTGAGAGAGACCATCTTCATCCTACGCCTCCTATGGATTGATAAACCTTAGGTCATCCACTTGAGGGAAATTTGCTACTATCCTACAAACCTCTGCACTTGGAGGCCCAACAACGTCTACAAGAAGAAGGTTGTGTAGTAGACATCAAGCTCTTTTTTGTCACCATTGCCGGGGAGGTTAGCGCTTGAAGGTATATCTTTAGATCTTGCAATCGAGTCTTTTAGTTTCTTGTTTTATCACTAGTTTAGTTTATAAAAGAAAACTATAGAAAAATGGAATTGAGTTTGTCTCATACGCTTCACCTTTTTAATATCTTTCGTGAGTATGATGGAAAGGATAATTGTGCTCAAGTGCTAGAAGAAGAAATCTATAAAATGTTTAGCACTAAATATTTGGATGATGAGCATGATTGCAATGTTGTTAGTATGAGTTCCTTGAATATCTATGATGCTAATGATATGCAAAGCCACAAGCTTGGGGAAGCTACGTTTGATGAAGATGATAATTTTTGTCCCCCAAGTTTGGATGAGCAAATTTATTATGATGAAAGCATGCCTCCTATCTATGATGATTATTATGATGACACGTATGCTTTAAAGAAGGGCCATTTGCATTTCTGTCCCTAACTCGAACCACCTAATCAGATATACCCCTAATTCGAAAGCTTGCTCAAATTTGCCCCTCCGCCGTTAGGTGCCCTTATAGAAATGCCCTTTTGCGCCGTTACCGTCCGGTCAAACAGCTTTGACCATCCTGAAAAAATAGCAAAAAAAATCTAATTTTTTTTGAGATCGAAGATACTCATGTGCCCAAGGTGTGTGCAAATTTTTGTGCTATTTGGACATTCCAGGAGCTCGTGGCGAGGAAAACAGTAAATCTGCATGCTTGTGAACAATAAATTTGAAATAAAATAGCAAACAAATTTAAAAAATATGAAATTTTTTGGCATCAAAGGGGCTTGGGTGCACAAGGTGCTTGGAAGTTTTTGTGATCAAATGACATGCGAGGAGCTCTAGCAAGAAAAAACAAAATAGTCATTTTTTCCCAATTTTTTTCCCGAGCCAAATTTTGTTTTTTTCTCCACAAGCTCCTCCAATGTCCAAACACAACAAAAATTTGCACGCAGCTTGCAGACCCGAGCCTCTTTGATGCTAAAAAATTTCATTTTTTTGAATTTTCTTACTATTTTTTTGAATTTACTGTTCACAGACTTACATATTTATTGTTTTTCCTCTGACACGAGCTCTTGGAATGTACGAACAGCACAAAACTTTGCATGCACCTTGCGAACCTGAGTATCTTTGATCCCACAAATTTTCAGATTTTTTTGAATTTTTTTGCTATTTTTTTCAGGATGGTCAAAGCCCTTTGACCGGCTTTGACCGGATGGTAATGGCACAGAAGGGTATTTCTATAAGTGCACCTAACGGCGGAGGGGCAAATTTGAGCAGGCTTTGAAATTATTGGTAAATTTGAGAGTGGGCGCAAATTAGGGGCATAGATGTAAATGTCCCTAAAGAATAATGATAACCATGAAACTTGTCATCTTGACCTTAATTTTCAATCACATGATAGTTATTTTGTTGAGTTTTCTCCCACTATTTTGACTGAGAAGAAATTTGCTTATGTGAAGATTTTTGCTTATGTGGAGAGTAATAAAATTTCTATGCTTGTCATCTTCACCTTTTTAATATCTTTCACCAGTTAGTAAGTGTGATGCAGCCACGGCGGTTCAATTCATGAAAAAGGTGATCTTTCGTTTTGGCTTTCCACACATCATTATAACTGACAATGGTACTAATCTGTCCAATGGTGCTATGGAGGAATTCTGCCAACGTGAGCACATCCAGCTTGATGTTTCATCAGTAGCTTACCCCCAATCTAATGGTCAAGCTGAATGAGCCAATCAGGAAATCTTGAAAGGTCTCAAGCCCCGGCTTATGGTTCCTTTACAACGAACGCCGGGTTGTTGGGTGGAGGAGTTACCCTTTGTGATATGGAGAATCAATACTACACCTAACAGGTATACGAGTTATACACCTTTCTTCATGGTTTACGGAGCAGAGGCAGTCTTTCCTAGTGACATTCGTCATGACTCACACCGCGTGGCGGCTTACGTTGAAGTTGATAACGAACGAGCCCGTCAGGATGCACTTGACCTGTTATATGAAGAGCATGACTTAGCAGCAGCCCGCTCGGCGATTTACCAACAGGACCTGCGCCGTTATCACAGCCACCGAGTTAAGTCCAGAACCTTTCAAGAAGGTGACTTGGTACTCTGGCTCATCCAGGATCAAACTGATGCACACAAATTATCCCCACCTTGGGAGGGACCTTTTGTGGTCAGCAGGAACTTGAACAATGGGTCATACTACATCATCGATGTTCGAGAGCACAAAGACTCACGCAAGTCGGAGGAAGAGACCGCCGGCCGTGGAATATCGCTCATCTTCGGCCTTACTATACTTAAGCCACCGGCTCTCATGATGTACACACTTTGACGTTGTATATATTATGATAAGAAATAAAGCAGGACCTCTGTCCTTTTCATTCTCAATAATCACATGTCTTCATCATTATAATTTCAAAATGACTAATTGGGGGGCTGATTGTGTTCAAATCTAGCTTAACCCTTTGGTCCGGCTCATGCCTGTATTCGAATCTAGCTGTTAAACCTTATGATCACTAGGGGGCTTCCTGTTCAAACATAGGTCGTATTCGAACCGAAGAGAACATAGCTGCCGGTACCCTCTTGATTGGTGCAATGCCAAACTCACTAAGGGGCTTCTTGATTGTATTTGAATCATAGCATAACCACTTTTGGGTCTAACTTTGGTCGTATTCGAATCAGAGTCGTTAAAAAATTCTCAAGGTCAGTTGGGGGCTTCCTGTTCAAACATAGGTCGTATTCGAACCAAAGAGAACATAGTTGTCGGTACCCTCTTGATCGGCGCAACGCCAAAGCCACTGGGGGCTACATGATCGTATTTGAATCCTAGCTTAACCCCTTTGGTACAGTTTACTGATCCTATTCGAATCAGAAGCCTCCAAAAAATTTCTTTGAGTTTGACTTACGTTTTTTGAAAGACAATCTTTGTTTTTTGTGGTTTTTTCGTCTAGATCTAAGTATAAGTATGGTTTCAATTTAACCCGGCTTGGTTTTTCGACGATAAATCGCCAGTGTATGACAGTCATCATACATATGGAAGTGTTGGCTTCTAAAGATTGGGTTATCACCCTTACTATTTGGGTCACATATGTCGGCGTTCTGGGAACGGGGGTCCCCAGACTTGCCTGCCTGCTGCCCGCGGCGTGGCTAAGCCAGCAGGCCGTACGACCCATCTTCACCAACAAAGCATCCAAGACCCTCGCGAGGGGCCAAGCCTCGCAAGGCGGACGACACAAGACCTCCTCTGGAGTGGCCTAACTAGGCAGGCTCATGAGGAGCGGAGATTTCAAGGCGAGGCGAACCTCATGAGGCTCTCGTGACGTGAGCCATGACGATCGACACCAGGCGGGTGCCAGCGTGCGCAGCATCCTTGTTTCCCCTTTGGTGCAAAGGAGGCAAGCGCAGTCGCGGAGTACCGAGGCCTCAGGCAAAGGTTGCCATTTTGGTGCAACAAGACCAAGACCATGGACTGCAAGACGGAGGTCATCGTGGAGCCCAAGAGGGCGTCACCACCAGAGCTTTGTGCAGGTGAAGACCGCTTTTGTCAGGATAGCTTGTACTAGCTGTCCCCTTTCAAATTAGCCCGCCATTGTTGGCTCCCTTCCAGCTCGATATTTGGGAAGAGGACCAGGGCCTCTATAAATAGGACTAGCCACCACAGTAGAGAGGAAAAGAAATAAGGGGGAGGGATCTGATTAGATCCACAAAGATCTCACCTTAGCTTGAGAGAGACACAACTCCGAAAGCACAAGAACACCTCAACCTTAGGAGGCTGTTCTTCCCTTGTGTTATTCATCATCAGCCCAAGAGGCAATCCACCACCACCACACTGGAGTAGGGTATTACACCAGAACGGTGGCCCGAACCAGTATAAACCCCGTGTCTTTCTATGTTGCTAGTTCGTCGAGTTCGTCCACAAGATCTAGCGAGCTAGAGCGTTGATCGGCAGGAGGGAAAGACTTCGCGCGCACCCTGTGTTCGAACCTTAAGGGTTAGACGGAGCCCCACATCCGACATTTGGCGCGCCAGGTAGGGGTGCGCTGCAGCTTCCTTTCCGTTGCTCCATCGCTCCGTCGCTCCGTCGTCTCCATGTCGGACGCTCGCCGTGCTCGAGCTGAGCGTCGGGCTGCCCTCGCCGCCCGCGTCACTCAGATGGCTCCCGTCGGTGGGCCGCCTTGTCGTTCTCAGTCCCCCGCCACCAACGCTGCCACCGGCCCGGTGGGGAACAAGCAGCAGGCGTCCTCGCAGCATCCTTCGGTGCGGCAGGACGGCCGCACCGCTACTCCATCACTCACCCCTGCTGGTTCTTCGCCCCACGCGCACCGCGCTCCCATGGAGGCACGGGCCGCGCTCATCGCGGTGAACGAGCTCCTGCATTACCGCCCCGTCGACGACCTCTATGAGGAGTGGCTCGACCGTGTCGCCGAGCTCGTCCGTGCCGCAGGGGGATCTCCGGTGCCGTCCCACTCTCTGCCTCCACCTCAACCAGTTGCGGGCGACGGGGCTCATGGCATGCCTCCATCGCCTCGACCCCAAGACGTTGCCTTGGCACCAAGACGCGCGCCTCCGCGGCGTGATCCACCGCGCCCGGCGCCCGCGCGTGAAGAAAGGAGCTACCAAGAAATCCCGCGGCCGCGAGAAGCTGCACCAGCGCTCCCCGCGCCACCTCACCAAGATCGCGTGCCGCCTGTAGTGGCGCAGCGCGGACCTCGCCAATACCAAGCTCCGCTTCGGAAGCAGGCCCCGGCGACCACGGCTAGATGCCGTGCCTTCACCCCCGAACTACGTAGCATCGCCTGGCCAGGCAAGTTCAAGCCAGATCTACCTCCTCGATACGACGGCACCGCCGACCCCGTGGAGATTCTACAGCTCTATGAGCTGAGCATCGAAGCGGCCAACGGCGACGAAAAAGTCATGCCGAACTGGTTTCCCATGGCTCTCAAGGATGGGGCCCGCTCCTGGCTCCTGAACCTGCAGCACAGCTTGATCTCCTCCTGGGACGAGATGCGCGACCGCTTCGTCGCCAACTTCTAGGGCACTCGCGACCGCCCACTGGCCGCGGGTGATCTACGCCGCATCAAGCAACAAGCAGGAGAGACCCTCCATAAGTACATCCAGCGCTTCAACAACACCCGCCTCAAGATCCCCAAGGTCACGGACGAAGCCATCATCTCCGCGTTCTCAGACGACGTCCGTGACGTCAAGATGAAGGAAGAGCTGGCTATCCATGAGGAGCTTTGCACATCTCAGGAGCTGTTCAACCTGGTGAACAGGTGCGCAAGAGCTAAGGAGGGGCGCCTCTCTCTCCTTGAGCTGCCAGCTTCAGGAGTGGAGGAAAAGAAGGCCAAGGCCAAGGACGTGAAGCGCAAAGAGGCGGTGGTGCTCGCAGCGGAGCCCGACACCAAGCGAGGCAGAGATCAGCCCGAGTCATCCAAGAACGGTCGTCCATTTTGCGTCTTCCACAACCTGAACACCCACAACACCAGCGACTGTCAAGAGCTCAGAGCCATACGGGAAGGACGCTTCGGTCGACGCCCCGAGCGCAACGACCGGGGCTACGGCCGCGGAGGAGGATGCGGACGCTGGGACGACCGTGGCCCGCGCCAGGAGTGGCGCGACCGGCCTCGTGAGGACCACTGGCAGGACCAACCTCGTGAGGGCTCCTGGAGGGACCCGCCTCGTGAGGATCGCCCCCAGGGCAACGCCGGTCTTCCCCCGTTGCCGCCACCAAGAAGGAACAACAACCACCACTAGGACGAGGGGGCTGGGGGCTTCCAGGAGCCACGTGCAATCGCTTGCATCTTGGGCGGTGCTCAGGCCCCAGCCTCTCGGCGTATCTTCAAACAGTTCGCTCGCGAGGTGAACGCGGCGCTCCCCAAGCTCGAGGCCACGTGACCGCTAAGGTGGTCCCAATGCGCCATCACCTTCAACTCGGCCGACCAGCTCAAGGTGCGCAGCCACCTCTGGCACGCTCCCTATGTTGTGCTTCCCAGTCATCAGCAATGTGCAAGTCACCAAGAGTCTCATCGACAGCAGCGCAGGGCTCAACGTCCTATCCGTCGACACGTTCGACAACCTCCAAGTGCCCTATGAGCAGCTCCAGCCAACCAAGCCTTTCTCAGGAGTGACTGACAGTTCCACCACACCGATAGGGCAAGTCCGTCTGCCTGTCACCTTTGGGGAGCGCAAGAACTACCGCACCGAGCTCATCGACTTTGACGGCGTGCACATCCGCCTACCGTACAATGCCATCCTCGGGTATCCAGCCCCGGCCAAGTTCATGGCAGTCACTCACCATGGCTACAACGTCCTCAAGATGCCAAGAAGCGAGGGAATTATCATGGTCCCATGTTAAGAAAGGGATGCGGTGTGCTCCCTTGAGCGCGCCTTCCCAGCCGCAGCGATCGACAACCCTGACAGCAGAAGTGAAGTCCCTCCGGAGACCATCCCCAAGAAGAAGTTGCCGCGTCGCGCAGGACCCCAAGAAGATGGCGTCGCGTCAGGAGCCTCGTTAGGATCAGCGCCCGCTCCAGGGGCACCTCCCTCCATCACATAGGAAAGCGCGCCCCGTGCCCTCCTCGGGCAGGGCTTGGGGGCTCTCTTCTGGAGAGCCTTAGACCTTGCCAATCTCACGAGGGAGGTGCTTGGGCACCACTTGTAAGTGTGCTTCACGGCATGCTTTCCTCAGGAGAGCACAGGGCAAGGAGTGCCCACCACCCAAGAGTTCATCACCAAGACCACCCAAGAGCTACAAGACGCGAGAGCCATGCGCGGCAACAGCCGCTCACGGAGTGTGGCTCACCATCCAGGCAAGGGTGTTGAACTGCGTGCCTGCGTCGACATCCCAGGGCTCAACAGGGCCGCATCTCAGGAACGCTTCTGGCCATCATGTGCGGGCCGTTGTGAGGGTCCACCACACAGTTGTGTTCGCATGCCCTTCGGCTTGCCGAGCGTGGCGTCGGCCTATCAGCGGAACATGCGGCAAGTCCTGACGGCTCAGGAGGCCAGGTTCCACGCCGTTCTAGAGGAGATGGCGATGGTCTTCAGGGAACCTCCTGAGCCCCCAGAGCCTCCTGAGGCTCAGGGTCCCGGTGGCTCATGAGGGGCCGTTCCTTCAGTGCATGGCTTTAGCTGCACCAACTCTACTTCGTCTATAGAACCAGGTGAAATCTTCCAAGTTCATTTAAGCTGGGAGCGCCCCTCGGGCTGCATTATTCCCAGGCCACGTGGGTCCGTCCCTGTGGCATGTATCCCTTCTGATTATGTCTCTAGCTTACCTTGTTGGGGGCACCCCTCGGGCTGCATCATCCCCACGCCGCTCGGGCCAGACCCAGCGGCATGTATCTTCATGCATTTATCCCGGTCAATCTGCTCTTCATGATTCACCTGCCAACTGCAATCACCTTCTCGATCATCGCCTCCCTCAGGGCCTCTACATAGGCACGGCGCTGGTTCATGGGTCCGTCCCTGCCACGACCGACAAATCTGAGTGGTCGAGCTCTGGCTCACGGCACGCGCCGTGCACGTCACCTCACTAGGCCCTCAGTGCCTTCACTTCATCCGGACCAACCAGCGGCAGGCAGGCGGCAGTAACGGCAAACCATGTTTCTTCTTGTGACTGTCCATAGGGACCCTGCGGGAAGGAGAGCAGGCGGCACCGTGAGTCCCCTTTTCTCTCGTGCGATTCGCTTGCACGTTAAAAGGGGTGCTCCTGAGCATCGCGACTCAGGAGCTCTTACTGGCTCTCCAACCGTCACCCCCTGGCCTTGACCACGGCATCGCGACCTGGCATACCAGTGGCGGCTGAGCTCGCTCGAGGGCGGGACCTGAGAACGTAGAGCACTAAGAAGAGCTCGAGAGAAGGAAAACTCGTACGGACCGGACTAGCTACGTCGCGTAATTTGGCGTGCAGCCCTAGCGCAACATCAAGAATCACCATGAAGTTAGCAAGATAAGTCTCGCCCTCGGATCGGCTAAATATTTGGGCCTAATAGTTGCTGACACCATGCCGCAACCCCGTTGCGGCCAAGTCATCTTCCTTTCTTTCCTTACCATGGCCACTTGGGCGCTAATGGGGGCCTCCTGAGCATCGCGCCTCAGGGGCTCTTACTGGACCTCGAGCCACGCACCTCCTGGCCTTGACCACGGCATCGCGACCTGGCATACCAGCGACGACTGTAGCCACCTTGGGACCGGGACCTGTCAGCGTAGAGCAACAAGCTATCACGAGGAAAGAAAGGGGAGACCGAGCCTTAATGGGACACGCGTTCATCAAATCTTCATAACAAGGAAAATAAGTACAAAGGCATTGCAGATCCTTACATGCCCCCATGGGGTGATTCGTGATTCTTCGCAAGAAACAAAAGCTGATGCTAAGGGGAATCCTATCTACACCCTCCCATGGCATACACCATCATCAATAGTGGGCCATGGGAGGCCGGCACCAACCCCATCTAGATTAGCGACGGCGACGGCCGGACGCCGTAGCCCTGCTCCGAGCGCAGCGAGAACTCGGGAGCACGTAACTGTCGTCGCTCATCTCCGGAGTCTCGTAGAGCTCATGAGAGCTGCTGGATTCCCAAGGGCTGCTGCTGCTGGAGTGGTCACGAGCGGAGCGCGCATCAGCCTCGCGATCCTCTCCGGAGCAGCACTCCAGGCGGCGGCCCTCGGCGTCGAAGACCTTGAAGGAGAACGTGGAGGCGCCTCGTACTCGAAGTGGATCGCGAGGGCGCCCCTCGCATGACAAACCCGTGTGACCTCGCCCCAGCCACGAGTCATGAAGATCTTGCCAATGGGGACCGCTTAGATCTTCGCTCCGATCGCCGGAGCGCCGCAATCGGCATGCTGCAGCCAGAGCTCGAGAGGCCCCCTCGGCGGCATCGCGTCGGAGAAGAACCGCGGGAAGCGGATCCAGGAGCTCGGAGGCATCGGCACCCACAACACCAACTCGTGCGAGGAGTCCGCAGCATGGACGGCACGCGTCGCCCTGGCGCGGCGACCCCGGATGCGGCATGGGCGGCGCTGCTCATCACTTCGTCCTTCCGAGCCCATAGCTTGGGCATACAGGGGTAGCGGGTACCCCGTTGGAGTCCGCTCGCACAGAGGCCTCGCCACCACTTGCATCGCCGCTTCGTCACGGCGGTGGATTAGCCTCTTCTTCGGCGGAAGAGGCACCGGATCGTCCCCGGGGGCTTTCCCCTTCTCTTCGGCGGAGAACCTTCTGATGGGCGCCATTGGAGCAAGCAGTAGAGAAAGGAGGAAGAAGCAACCAAGCGAGGAAGACATGGGCAGCGGGGGATCCGCCCCCTCCCCATTTATAGCAAGAGAAGGCCAACCGGCGTCTCCCACGATCACAGGTAATGATGGTTTCCCTTGCATGTCGCAAGGACTTGACAGGTCGTACAGTCATCGAGGCAGCGTGGGGAAGCGGAGACGCCCACATCCAATCAACTGCCACGCGTCAACCGAGGCCGCACGCTTTTGGGGCCCGCCGTGCTCCAAACTTGACCCTTGGCTTTGCCGCGAAGCCAAGCCCGAGCACACCTTGGGCTCGGGGGCTACTGTCGGCATTCTGGGAATGGGGGTCCCCAGACTTGCCTGCCTACGACCCGCAGCGTGGCTAAGCCAGCAGGCCGTATGGCCCATCTTCACCAACAAAGCATCCAAGACCCTCGCGCGGGGCCAAGCCTCACGAGGCGGATGACGCAAGACCTCCTCTAGAGTGTCCTAGCTAGGTAGGCTCACGAGGAGCGGAGATATCAAGGCGAGGCAAACCTCATGAGGCTCTCATGACGTGAGCCATGACAATCGACACCAGGCAGGCGCCAGCGCGCGCAGCGTCCTTGTTTCCCCTTTGGTGCAAAGGAGGCAAGCGCAGCCGCGGAGTACCGAGGCCTCAGGCAAAGGTTGCCATTTCAGTGCAACAAGACCAAGACCATGGACTGCAAGACGGAGGTCATCGTGGAACCCAAGACGGCGTCACCACCAGAGCTTTGTGTAGGCGAAGACCGCTTTTGTCAGGATAGCTTCTACTAGCTGTCCCCCTTCAAATTAGCCCGCCATTGTTGGATCCCTTCCCGCTCGATATTTGGGAAGAGGACCAGGGCCTCTATAAATAGGACTAGCCACCATAGTAGAGAGGAAAAGAAAGAAGGGGAGAGGGATCTGATCAGAACCAGAAAGATCTCACCTTAGCTTGAGAGACACACAAGTCCGAAAGCACAAGAACACCTCAACCTCAGGAGCCTGTTCTTCCCTTGTATTATTCATCATCATCCCAAGAGGCAATCCACCACCACCACACTGGAGTAGGGTATTACACCACAACGGTGGCCCGAACCAGTATAAACCCCGTTTCTTTCTGTGTTGCTAGTTCGTCGAGTTCGTCTGCAAGATCTAGCGGGCTAGAGCGTTGATCGGCAGGAGGGAAAGACTTCGCACGCACCCCAGTGTTCGAACCTTAAGGGTTAGCCAGAGCCCCACATCCGACAACATAAGCTGGCAGTTCAGATTCAGGATCACAGGTATGATATTGCCGTTGTGTTTCAAAGTTAAAATTCATAACAGGCTTATCTGTGTCTCTTCAATCAGAGGTTTTACAGCCTTAATTATCCTTACATCCAGCCTTAATTATACAGTTATGTTGGTTTCCATGGTTGTGTACTGGGCGTTTTGACCCGTCCGGCAATAAACCGCCAGGACAATTTTCATATCTTACATGCACGAACAGATTCAAACACTACTGATATTGTAAAGGATGTAAGGCATATCTTCACATGACGAATAAAAGTGTTGTACGCAGCACAATATGCATGATGGCATAAGCAGAACATGAAGTTTTAAGCTAGCCTATTACAAGGCGCTTGGAGCCCAAAAGGATAATGTTGTTTTTAAACTCTCATAGAAGATGATAAACTAAAGACAATTCATCAATCCTGCCCGGGTTGATTGGATGGTTAAGACTCATCCCTTGCCGGTTCATCCTCCACCGTTTGGAAATTGGGCTTGGACCAATCAAAGCCATGAAGGGTGACGAACTCAGCCTCATTATCAATCAGATCAGACGGGTCAATTTCCGTGGCAAAAGTGTGCTGGCGAACTGGCTGGATAGATCCGTCACTTTATAGGAAGGAGTCGCCATCTTTTTATTTTCTGCATCAAAACCCAGCTGATACTTGGTAAGATTGGTTTCTTCGGCAATGATGGCGGCATGAGGACGAATCTCTTTTACACAAGTAGCAAAGTCTTCTTAGTCGAAGGGACTCCCATCTTCCTTAAAGCTGGGGTACCCCTTGGCTACGTCCGCCAGGTCTAGCTCCGGTACCCAGGCTTTGGAGCGGCTTAAAGTAGTTACGGCTCCGGCTCTCGCACGGGAACGCTTGACTTCTTGAAACCTGGTGGGTAAGATGGATAGCTTCTTCAAGACATCACTCAATAAGTTTGGTCCTTGGTTAGCTAGGGAAATAATGACAAGAGCCCGTTGAGCTCCAGTATACAGTTGCTCCACAAGAGAGTAAACCGCCTTGAGCTTTATCGAGCTATTTTGACTCAGATTGCTGCTCTGGGGACCTGTGAAGTTTTCCCAATGGGTTAAGTAGGCGGCTTACATTATGGTCATAAATATAGACTTTGAGAAGTAAGAATGATTTACCAAAGATTGCAGAAACCATCTGAGACACACGGTTCTTTAAACCGGTGAGTTCAGCGGTAACTTATTTCAGAGCCGCCTCGGCCGTTTCAGCATGCTGTGTCAGGGCAGTTTTCTCATCGGCCCAAGCAATTTCCTCTTCATTAAAACTGGTCTTCAGTTTCTATGCTTCAGACACACTCAACTGGAGTTTGGATTCAGTTTTCTTTGTATGAGTTTCCTGAGTCGACAGCCGGGTCTTGGCTTCAGATAATTGGGTTTCTAGTTCTGCGGTTGCAGCCTGTATACAGAATAAGATTGTTAAGTTTCATGGCAGATTATAAAAGCAAGTCCCAAGTGCTTTGCAAGCAATAACACTTGGCACTTGGGGGCTAATGTCTGCCAGCGCAATTTTCTTGTCAAAGGAATTGGATTATTTCAGAAGTCCCAAGTGCTTTGCAAGCAATAACACTTGGCACTTGGGGGCTAATGCATATTGCTGTTTTTTCCTACCTAAGGTAAGCCGGATGTGTTATTCATAGCTTCAGCCGGCTCATAAGGATATCTAGTCAAAGTATTCGTCTATTACATATTGGCTAGAAGAACCGGTTCATTCATACTGATTAAACCGGCCCTTGGGGACTACAAATGCATCAATTATGCTATCATAAGAATCCGGGTTTATAGTATATAAACCGGACTTGGAGGGAGTCTAGGACAGAAGCTTCTAAACATTTCAAAGTCTACATATTATTCAAGTTTTTTCACAATCAGAAGACTTGGGGGCTGACAGGATGTATATATAAGCCAGATGACATACCTCATATTTCTGATACAACTGTTTGACCATTTCAATTTCTGAGTGACGGCTGGAGTTGACTTGGCTAAGATAGCCAGATAGTACTTCGCCAATACTCAGATGGGTGTAGTGGGAGACATCAACCCTCAATTTCTGCCTCTCCATGACCTCTTGCTTGGCGGAGTGTCTTGCCAGTACAGTTGGATTACCCGGTTCAACGAATCTGCTACCAGTGATTAAAACATCATTGTCGTAAGTCTCCAGCGGGTTAGCTGAGCTTGACGGCTCAGCAGTGGATGGATTGAGAACGGTTTCATCAACAGATGGCCCAGGAAGATCTGATTGAACGTTGACAGCGGGTGTCGGATGTGGGGTTCCGGCAAACCCTTAAGGTTCGAACACAAGGGTGCACGCGAAGTCTTTTCCTCCCACCGATCTACGCCCTAGCTCGCTAAGATCTCGCGGACGAACTCGACGAACTCGCAACACAGAAAAACACAAGATTTATACTGGTTCGGTGGTGTAATACCCTACTCCAG
Organism: Triticum urartu; assembly: GCF_056163025.1. Classification (NCBI taxonomy): domain Eukaryota; kingdom Viridiplantae; phylum Streptophyta; class Magnoliopsida; order Poales; family Poaceae; genus Triticum; species Triticum urartu. The sequence goes on along the minus strand of NC_141878.1, from coordinate 187,989,196 downwards.
TGTGGTAGTGGTGGATTGCCTCTTGGGCTGATGATGAACAATACAAGGGGGAGAACAACCTCCTGAGGTTGAGGTGTTCTTGTGCTTGGCTAAATTGTGTGGCTGGGGATGATCCAAGAACGGTTACCCTCTCTCTCTATCTCTCTCTTTTTCGTCGTCCTATGGTGGTGGCTAGCTCTACTTATATAGGCTCTGGTCCTCTTCCCAAATATTGAGCGGGAAGGGAGCCAACAACGGCAGGCATTTTATAAGGGGGCAGCTAGTACAAGCCATCCTGACAAAAGGTGGTCTGCACCTGCGAAAGGCTCTGGTGGTGACGCCGTCTTGGGCTCCATGATGACCTCCGTCTTGCCGTCCTTCTAGTCCTGGTCTTGTTGCACCAAAATGGCAACCTTTGCCTGATGCATCGATACTCCTCGCCTGCACTGCTTTCCTTAGCACCAAAGAGGAAACAAGGATGCTGCGCGTGCTGGCGCTCGCCTGGTGTCGATCGTCATGGCTCACATCACGAGAGCCACGTGAAGTTTGCCTCGCCTTGACATCTCCGCTCCTCGTGAACCTGCCTGACAAGGCCACTCTAGAGGAGGTCTTGCGTCGTCCGCCTTGCGAGGCTTGGCCCCTCGCGAGGGTCTTGGATGCCTTGTTGATGAAGATGGGTCATACGGCCTACTGGCTTAGCCACGCAGTGGGCCGAAGGCAGGTAAGTCTGGGGACCCCCATCCCTAGAACGCCGACAGTAGCCCTCGGGCCCAAGGTGCGGTCGGGCTTGGCTTCGCGGTGAAGCCAAGGGTCAAGCACGGAGCACCGCGGGCCCCAAAAGCATGCGGCCTCGGTTGACGCGTGGCGGTTGATTGGTCGTGGGCGCCTCCGCTTCCCCACGCTGCCTCGGCAACTGCTCGACCTGACAAAAGGCTGGCATAGGTAGCACTTGCCTTCATTGCTTCTTCCTCGCCTTGCTCCAGATCCCCTTCCTTGCTCTCCGCCATCGCTATCTCCAGATCCGCTCCAATCTCATCCCATAGCTGCGATCCATGGCACCGCGCAAGGCCAAGGATTCATCAGCGCTGGCTTGGTATGAGCCGGCCCTTGAGGCGCCCACCATCACGGAGAAGAGCCTCGCCTCTGTGCGCCTGCTGACGGCGGGCGAGAGCAATGAGTGGGGGAAGACCGAGCTCCGCTTGCCTCCGACGCGCCGGAGCCCGAGGAAAGCACCTTCTTCCTCTTCTTCTCGAGCAACATCGCCATCGGGTTGTGTCGGGGGTTGGGTGCGACATATGCCAACGGATGGCTTATCATGGTGGGGGCGAGTAGAACGTCGTGGGTGCCTGGAAACAGGATGAGGCGAAGACATGCACGCCGGCGAATCTTACCCAGCTTCGGGGCTCTCCGGGGAGATAATACCCCTACTGCTGCTCTGCGGGGTCTCCGCATGATCACTATGGTCAAGTGTTTACACGGTTGCTCCTTGAGCTGTGTCTGGTGGTAGGAGAGGGCAAGGCTAGCTCTCTCCTTCTATCTAGTATGGTATAGAACTACTGGGATCCAACCCTTTGCATGGGTGCCCTGGGGGTTTATATAGGCCTACCCCCCAGGGGTACAATGGTAATTGGACTGGGCGCGGGCCCAGCCGTCAGTGCCTCCGACCTCCGACTTCTTTGCCGACTGCTGGGGCCCGCCGACTGGTGGGCCCCGCCGACTGGTCTGGTACGGAGCCGACAGGCCGCGTCCGCCGCGGGCGGGTCTTGCCGGCTGCTGATTACTGTAGCCGTGCTCCTGAGGACGCAAGCTTGGTCATGGAGTCGTGGCAATAGCCCCGCCGCCTGGCGGGCGATCACTGTGGCCACTCCCCATCTCTTCTTGATTAATGGCGCGTGGGCCCGGGGGAGGGCTCGGCCGACTTCCCCGGGCCGACTCCCGATGGGTCCGACTGGCGGTTCTTCCGCTGTCTCCCGAGGTCTCGCTGACTGGTGGGCCCCGCTGCCTCCAGGCCGTACAGACAAGCCTTCGTGGGCGCAGGACCCGGTGCAGTGGTGCTGATGTCAGGGCCGGCCGGGCAACAGTGCCACGCCGCGGGGAGATCTTCCCAAGTACGGTGTGTTGTAGCCATGCCTGCCCTTGGTAAGGGGCGGGTAGTGGGCTTCATTGTAGCCACGCCCCTACCCCGTCCCCTTCGATGAGGTCATGGTTCGTTGGAGTCGCCGGCCGACTCCCCAAAGCCGGCTTCTCTGGAAGTCGCCCCTTGGACTCGGCCGTGAGCGGGCAGTCGGCCGCCTTGCCGTAGACTCCCCAGGAGGCGGCTCTTCGCCCTGTGGTCTTGAGGGGCGCAGCCTGCCCCGATGTCTTGAAAGGTTATGGGGCTCGGGTTGTCCTACCCGTGCCCCATTACTCCGACAGTAGTCCCCTAAGCTGGTGAGGCGTCGTGGACGATCGGCCAAGAAGCCTCAGCAGTTTCTCTCTCCGGGTGCTCTACACATGGTCTTGATTGACTTCTGCCGGGCTGACTAGAAGGAGTTGGGCTCGCCCAACTCGGACTCACTCAATTCCGACTTGCTCAGTAGTTCGAACGTCGCGGCGGGATTTCAAGTGGTGTGCTAGCTAAGCTTCCAGGACGCCGCCCGTTCTTGGCCTGTCACGCGAGGGCACGTGGCCAGGCCGTCCTGCCAGCCCATGCGCGCGACGAGACAGGCCCGTAGGCGGGGCCCGCCACTACTGCGCCTCGGCGCCCGAGCGGATCCGCTGCGACCCCGGTGGACGGTTGGGATTCCCGTGAAGTTACTGCATGCAGTAACTTTACGTGGATCATGGGGGTCGTGGGGTTGCGGACGCAGTAAATCCCCACGTCCGCCCCCTCAGCTTCGCAGCCCACGGGGCTATAAGTAGAGGGAAGAGGGGGGCACGCGCGCCCCTCCTTCCCACTACCCATTGCTTTCTTCCTCCTCGCAGCTCCTCGCTCTCCTGCTTCCTCTTCTCTCCTTCGCTCTACCGCACGCCCAGGCTCTGGCGAATGCTACGGTGACAGCTTCGCGATGAGTTCTTCCTCTGCTGCCGTGCCTCCCCCAGTGTGCTCCGGCACCTGGGACGGCTCTGAAGTCCACGAAGACCATATCGAGTTCCTCCGCTGGACCCGTCGGCTTCCCGGCAAAGATCGCGTGAAGGTGTGTCTCGCGCCGGAGGGGGAGATTTCCCCCGCCCCGCAGGAGGGCAAGCGGGTCATCTTCTGCTCGCACTGCCTGCGTGGGCTGGGGCTGTCCGCGAGTAGCTTCTTCCGGTCGTTCATGGAGTAATACGGCCTCCAGCCGCACCACCTCACCCCCAACACAGTGGTGCTGCTGTCCGCCTTCGTGGCTCTGTGCGAAGGGTTCCTCGGAGTCCTCCCCACCCTCGAGCTCTGGGGGGAGTTCTTCTTCTCCAATCTCGGCACCCGGGCCGCGGGCGTGCCGGCTCAGTGGGGCGCCTTCATCGCCGTGCGAAGGACAGGAGCCGACAACCACTTCCCCTCCATCTCGCTGCTGAAGTCGGTGAAGATGTGGCAGAGGTCCTACTTCTACGTCAGGAACGTCGCCACGAGGGGTGACTGGGTCAATCTGCCGGCTTTCGAAGCCGGCCCACCGGCTGGCAGACTGCACCACTGGTCGTACCGGGCCAGGTCACTGACGCCTGCGGGTGTCGGCGCCATCACGCGACTCCGAGTGCTGACGCGGTCGGAGGGTCTGACTGGTCCAGACCTGCTGGCCGCCTTCGTCTCGCGCCGAGTTCTCCCACTCCAAGGCCGCCCTCACCTGATATGCCAGATGAGCGGGGGCCGCGACCCAAGTCGGATGTGCACCAAAGACATGCCTCACGGAGAGGTGGCCCTTATGGTGAACTATCTCTCGGACAGCAGGCTCCCGGAGGACTGGTGATTCGGCAAGGAGCCATACTCCCGCGCCAACCCCCCGCCCGTGGTGAGTCCCCTTTCTTTTCTTTCTTTGGATTGTCTTCTTCTTGCCGAGTTTTGTTCTGATCAGTCGGCTTTGGTTAGAATCCCCTTCTTCACCCACCAGCCGGCACCTCGGGGCCGGCCCGTGAGTTCGCCGCCGACCGGGCGGAGAGCGACGCCGACGACCCCGATCTGGGGGCGGCGGCCCTGGAAGACGACGCCGAGGGAGGAGGAGGGACGACAGGCGACTTCAGGCCCTCGGCTACCTTCACCGACTGGCCTGAAGACGACGCCGAGGGAGGAGTCGCCCCTCGCCATCGGCCAGGAGCCAGCCAGCCGGGCGCGGGCTCTTCTACCGCGTCGGGTGCTCCAGGCGGCGGGAAGAAGCGCCGTGCTGCGCCGACTTTGTTCAGCAGCCGGCCGAAGAAGCCCAAGGGCTCGGCCGCGGTGACCCGGCGGGACGAGGCGGCCGCGAAGGCCATCCGCTTCCGTAAGGAAGTGAAGAAGCCGTCGTTGGTCTCTGCGTAAGTATTCTGTCCTCATAGTTTATTCTTTCTTCGTGTTTTGTCTGAGTCTCTGCTCGCCCCTCTTTCTTCAGGGCTCCCCTCTCTCTTGAGCGGGTCGCCGCCGCCTCCGTCATGGGGTCAGTGGAGACGCCCGCCACCACTCGACGGATAGACCCCGCTGCCGACCTCCGGGAGGCGATGGAGCGGAATGCGGAGGAGAAGCGCAACGAAGAAGAAGCCCTCCGCCTGGAGAAGGCGGAGACTGACAGGGCGGAGGCCTCCGCTAAGAAAATACTAGCGGAGGCCGAGGCTGCCGCCGCGGTGAAGCAGCAGGCTGAGGAAGCCGCACGCCGCCAGTCGGCCTTGCTTGTTACCCCGCTGAACTCTGCATCGCCGCCCCCGGAGTTCACGGGGTAGACTGGAGAAGCCAGCGGGGAGAACCTCGTCGACGAGAGGGAAGGCGGCGAGCCCTCTACTCCGGGCGTGAACGTTTCGCCGCCGCCTCCGCCGCCGTCCAAAGGTGTGTAAGGTGAGCAGCCAGCGGACCCTCCGATGTCGCCGACCGAAGACGAGGCTATGGCGAGGCTACTCCTCCAGGTCGGCTCGCCAGCGCGCCGTCATCTGGAGAAGGCGACTTCGGCACCACGCCCCCTGGCAGCCGGCACCGCCAGCTCGGCGGCTCCAGAAGCCGAAGCGACGAGCGCCGCACCTGTTGGGTGGATGCAAGGAGGCGGCACATGGCCGCTGAACCGAGTGCTCCTGGACTTCCAGGCGAAGCTCCGCGCTGAGGGCGACGCCCTCCAGAGTTGCACCAAGGCGTTCCTAGCGTCACGGGCAGCCGTCCGGGTATGTTTTTTCTTTGAGCCTTGTTTTTCTTGTTCCTCTCTATGGGGGCGCGCCAGCGCACCCACTGGGTGTAGTCCCCGAGTTTCGGGCCGGCTGCTGAGTAGGCGGCCCGAAACTCCAATTGATGAACTTCTGGGTACTAACTTTGTCTGAAATGCTTGTTGTAGGATTACCACAACCTCCGCGTCACTGCCTTCTACCGTAATGTTGAAGAGCTGGGCAAGTGGACCGCCGACTTGGCGGAGAGCCGGAGTAAGTCCTTCCCTCTTTTTTCTTCTCTGCGGGGGCGCGCTAGCGCACCCGCGGGCTGTAGTCCCCGAGATTCGGGCCGACTGCTGAGCAGTTGGGCCGGATCTCCCCGGCAACCTACTTTATTGACGACTATTGTCTTTCTTCCTTTCCTTCAGGAGCCAACGCCGCACTTCAACAGCAGTTGAGCGAGGCCAACTCCGCCCTGCTCGCCAAAGGGGAGGAGTGCAGCAGGCTCGCCATAGAGCGCGATCTGCTGGCCACTCAGTTGGCGGAGTAGAAGGACCTGCTTGCGAAGTCGCAGCAGGAGGCGGAGGAGACGGAAACCGCCCTCTTGGCCGAGTTCGCGAGCGAGCGCTCCTCCTGGTCTGACAAGGAGGCGCTGCTCTCCTCCGGCTTCCACGAGATTGAAGACATCGTTGATGGTGAGTCTCTTTATTTTCTTTCTTCGAGCTGCCGACTTAGATCGTGCCGACTCCTGGTTTTTGACTTGCTTCTTCGTTTCTTCGTCTCTTTTGCAGACTTCTTCCCTGGGCAGTCGCAGGCCGCTATCCAAGCCATCAAGGCCGATCACGAAACTCGGAGGGCGGAGGGCGCGGAGATCGCCACCGATGCCCCCTGAACTCTTGATGAGCACATCTTGAGCATCGAGGCTCGCCTCCGGCCGGCTCACCGGATGCTGCGCCGGCTTCAGCGCGTCGGTGCCTAGGCGATTTCTGCCCTTTGGCCGGATATGCAGGCTCCTCGCACCCCCAGCCTAACAGCCAACTGGTTGGAGGTCGCGGCTGGTCGCCTCGAGGCCTGGAAGGGCTCTTCGGCCCGGGCTGGAGCGCTCTGGGCCTTGGAGTTTGTCAAGGCATGGTCCCGGGGCTAGATCTAGACCGTTGGCCATGCTTCGGTCAGAGGCCCAGCCGGAGCTGGCGGCTGCGGAAGACGCCCTCGTCAAGCGTGCTGCGGCGATCGCCGAGTACACCGACACGAGCATCTTCGTCCCCGAGTGGTCTGAAGACGGCGAGGAGGTACCGCCGGAGTGGTTTGGGATGAACCCAGATTACGACGAAGACTCAGCGGAGGTGATTGGCTCCAGCGTCGAGGAGGAGGACGAGGCGGAGGATGAGGGCGAGGCGGAGGCACCAGAAGACGGAGCAGACGGCCAGCCTCAGCCCGACCGCGCTTCCAGCAACGAGCCGCGTGCGACCGACCCGACTGCTGCCGGAGGTGATCAAGCCGAGACTAGCCGGCCGACCGCCCCGATGCCTGACGCTGGCGCCTCCTCCGACCCCCCGAATCTGTCTGCCGCCTCCTAAGCTGCCGTTGTGTCTTTTGTTTTATCTGCTTCAGTAGTCTTTTGAAGAACTTGTTAATTCGCACAATTCCACCCGCAGGGTGTATTTTGAACCTCTACTCGTCAATTCGGCCAAGGGCATATGTTATATATATATATATATATATCTACCTTTTCTTGCTCATTGTTCTTTTGGCTGTTTTCCTTTGCTGCTTTCTCTTAGTTGCCTGCCTTGCCAATCGGCCAGCCGCTCTGCGGACTGTTGCTGGATCAAGTGCTAGGCTACTTTGGGAAAGCAAGTACTTAGCCGATTTCAAGATTGTTTGAGCAAGTTGGATAGAAAATGACAATTCGACTGTCCGAGAGTCGGTTTGCGAGAAAAGCTGGAAGCCGTCTTGAGCTATGTTTTACGCTTTGAGTCCTTAGCCATTTTTCGTGCGGGCACCCATTCTACCTTACCTCTGCCCACCGTACAGTTGCTCTGCGAGCTGCGGCTTCTGACAGAAGACGGCTTAGGTGTTACACACTACTTGTCCGGCTGCAAGAAGCATTTCATAGTGCAAGGCGACAAGTCCCCGGGCCGACTTGTCGAGCCCGGTGCCAACCGGCATGACAAAGAGTAACATACTTGTCGGCATAACTTTTATCATACAGACAAAAGAGCGCAGTCCCCGAGCTCGTCTCGGGGGGGCCAAAGTCTTGGTACTTTAATACAAAAGGTTGCGTGGTACATACTGCATCAATTGTAAAATCTTCGGAGAAGATTTGCATTCCAATGCCGCTCTGTCTCCTTGCCGGAGTCGTCCCTCTTGCGTGCTCGGGGCTTCTTAGCGTCGATCAGGTAGTAGGAATTGTTGCCTAGTACTTTGCTGATGATGAAAGGGCTTTCCCAAGGCGGCGACAGCTTGTGCTGGCCGGCTGTTCGCTGGATCAGCCAGAGCACAAGGTCGCCTTCTTGGACAGATCTTGGCCTGACCTTCCTGTTGTGGTAACGGCGCAGGCTCTGCTGGTAGATGCTGGACCGACTGAGTGCCAACAGCCGGCCTTCTTCCAGCAAATCGACGCCATCTTGTCGTGCTTCTTCTACTTCCTCCTCGGTGTACATGGTGACTCGTGGGGAGTCGAACTCTATGTCCGTTGGCATGACGGCTTCGGCACCGTAGACGAGGAAGAAGGACGTGAAGCCAGTTGACTTGTTTGGAGTCGTGCGCAGACTCCAGAGGACGGCTGGCAGCTCGTCGAGCCAGCAGCCAGCTGAGCGCTCCAGAGGCTCGATTAACCGAGGCTTGATGCCGGACAGGATGAGGCTGTTTGCTCGCTCCACTTGGCCGTTTGACTGCGGGTGGGCGTCGGACGCTAGGTCCAATCGGATGCCCTGTGTCGCGCAGAAACGGGCCAAGGCACCTTTGGCAAAATTTGTGCCATTGTCGGTGATGATGCTGTGTGGTATGCCGTACCGAATTGTGATATCGGTGATGAAGGTCACGGTAGTCAGACCGTTCAGTTTCTTAATTGGCTTCACTTCCACCCACTGGGTGAACTTGTCCACTGCGACAAGTAGGTGAGTTAGACCACCTCGTGCTTTCTTGAATGGTCCCACCATGTCTAGACCCCAAACTGCGAAAGGCCAAGCAATGGGGATGGTCTTAAGCGTGGAAGCCGGCTGGTGCGGCTTGGAGCTGAACTTCTGGCACCCTTTGCATTTTTGGACCAACTCCTTGGCCTCTTCCAAGGTAGTTGGCCAAAAGAAACCGTGCCGAAAAGCTTTGGCGACGAGTGCTCTTGAAGCCGCATGGTGGCCGCATTCGCCTTGATGGATGTCTTTGAGGATCGCATGGCCTTGCTCTGGCTCTACGCAGCACTGGTAGACACCAGTGACGCTGCGCCTGACCAGCTCTCTGTTGATTATGGTACAGGATGCCGCCCGGCGTTGTACTTGCCGAGCTGAGGTCTCATCAGTTGGTCGCTCTTTGTTCACCAGGAATTTGAGGATGGGCTGGGCCCATGAGGGTGCTGCTACTTCTTCGACTACCAGAACCGCGACTTGGACGAGGGCGGCTGGGCTGGGAGGCGGCGGGCTGGAGTCAACAGCCGCTTGCTGGGCTGATGAAGTCCCCAAGCCAACTGGCATGGTCCTTGGGCCGAGTTCTGGAATCTTCGAGTCCGTCACCACAGTCCCCGGGCCGGGCTCGACTGTGGCAGTTTTGGAGTCGCCTGCCAAAGTCCCTGTTCCGACTGCCGGAGCTCTGGAGTCGGATCCGCTGTCTTCGGGAGGAGCCGACACAAAAATGGAGTCTGATTCTGGTGAAGGCTTGACAGACGGCTTGAGGAGGCGTTGAAGGGCGACGCCAGATGGTATTGCTTGGCGGGTAGAGCCGATTCATGCCAAGGTGTCTGCTTGGTCGTTGTCGTTTCTTGGCACGTGGAGGAACTTGCACCCTTTGAAATACCTGCTGAGTTGTTGCACGAGGAAACGGTAGCTCGCCATGTTTGCGTCTTTCGCGTCCCAGTCGCCAGATGACTGCTGGACCACTAAGTCCGAGTCGCCATAACACAAGATCCGGCAGATGCCAAGTTCTTTGGCAAGCCGGAGCCCGTGAATGAGCGCCTCGTACTCGGCCACGTTGTTGGAGGTGGTGAAATGGATTTGCAGTGTATATTTGAGCTTGTCGCCTTTGGGAGAGGTGAGGACGACACCGGCTCCCGAGCCGGTGCGCATCTTGGAGCCGTCGAAGTGCATCCGCCAATGGGTTGGGTCAGGTGCTGGAGGCAGGTACTGGGTCTCGGCCCAGTCGACGAGGAAGTCGGACAGTGCTTGTGATTTGATAGCGGTGCGGGGCTGGTAGTAGATGGTGTAAGTAGCCAGCTCTATGGCCCACTTGGCCACTCGACCAGAGGCATCTCGGCTACCGATGATCTCGGCAAGTGGAGCCATGCAGACCACTGTGATTGGATGCTCTTGAAACTAAGGCTTCAATTTCTTGGCGGCAAAGTGCACGCCATAGCACATCTTCTGGTAGTGAGGGTAGTTCTGCTTGGAGGTCGACAGTACCTCGCTCAGGTAATATACTGGTCTTTGGACAGGTAGTACCTTGCCTTCCTCCTTGCGCTCTACTACAATGACTGTGTTGACTACTCGGCTGGTGGTGGCGATGTACAGGAGCATAGGTTCCTTGGGAGTCGGAGCCGTCAGGACGGGTGGAGTAGTCAGCATTTTCTTCAACTGGTGGAAAGCTTCGTCCGCCTTATGGTTCCACTCGAAAAAGTGGTCTTCTTCATGAGTTGGTATAAGGGGAGAGCCTTCTCGCCCAGCCGACTGATGAATCAGCTGATGGACGCCAAACAGCCGGTGAACTTCTGCACATCCAGTAGTCGGCTGGGTACCTCCATTCTCTCGATGGCCTTGATTTTTACTGGGTTGCATTCTATGCCGCGTTCAGAGACCAGGAAACCTAGCAGCTGGCCGGCTGGTACTCCGAAGACACACTTCTCGGGGTTGAGCTTGATCTGGAATCGGCGCAGGTTCTCAAAGGTCTCCTTGAGGTCTTCCAGCAGTGTTCCACGCTTTTCCGTCTTCACCACCACGTCGTCTACGTAGACGTGGGCGTTCCTACCGAGCTGCTTGAGGAGGCACTTCTGCATGCAATGCTGAAAGGTGGCGTCAGCATTCCTTAAGCCGAACGTCATGGTGAGGTAGCAGAAGGCTCCAAACGGCGTGATGAAGGCGGTCTTCAGTCTGTCAGCCGGGTTCAGCTTGATCTGGTGATATCCTGAGTATGCATCCAAAAAACTCAACAGCTCGCATCCGGCTGTGGAGTCTATCACCTGGTCAATTCTTGGTAGAGCAAACGGGTCCTTGGGGCAGGCCTTGTTGAGGCTCGTGTAGTCAATACACATTCGCCATTGCTTGTTTTTCTTTAGCACCAGGACCGGATTTGCCAGCCACTCCGGGAAGAAAACTTCCATAATGAAGCCGGCTGCTAGGAGTCGGGCTATCTCTTCTCCGACAACTCTTCTCTTCTCTTCTGATAAGCGGCGCAGGGGCTGCCTGACCGGCTTTGCATCAGATCGGACGTGTAGCTTGTGCTCGGCGAAATCCGTCGGTACACCTGGCATGTCCTTGGGAGACCATGCGAAGATGTCCCGATTCTCACGGAGGAAATCGACGAGCTCGCCTTCCTATTTACTGTCGAGGTTTGCACCTACGACGGCGTACCTCTCTGGGTGCTCCGGATCCAAGGGTATCTTCTTTGTCTCTTTCGCCGGCTTGAACGAACCTGCAGCTTCCGACTCCTTCGGGTCGGGCGATATCTCCGGCTGCTTGCCGGCCATCGCCACAACTCGCTCAAGGAGTCGCTTCTCGGCTGCAATCACCAGGGACTCGGCCAGCCGACTGCTCTCGGCCGCGCAAGCGGACGACTTCTGGTAGTCACCGGCCACAATCAGAATTCCCCTGGAACTGGGCATCTTCATCTTGAGGTAGGTGTAGTGGGGGACCGCCATGAACTTGGCCAAGGCGGGCTGGCCAAGTAGTGCATGGTATGGGCTCTCAAGGTCCACTACCTCAAACCAAACAGACTCTCTTCGGAAGTGATCTTTGTCCCCAAAGAGGACGTCAATCAGGATCTTGCCAATTGGTGAGCAGGAAAGCCCGGGAACAATGCCGTGGAACACAGTCCGACTGTTCTGAAGCTGTCTCCGCTTGATTCCTAACTTCTCCATGGTGTCGTTGTACAAGATGTTGATGCTGCTGCCCCCATCTATCAGGACTCGCGAGAAACGCGCGGCCCGTTTGTCCGTGGCAAAGGTGGCATCTAGGACCAAGGCGTAGGAGACCAGACTTGGCATCACTTCTGGGTGGTCAACCCTGCTCTAGCTGATGGGCCTCTCAGACCAGTGCATGAACTCTGGCGTCTCTGAGGCTACTGCGTTCACCTCTTGTCGCTGCAGCCGCCTGCTGTGTCGATCGTCAGCCACACCGGTGAACACCATGTAGGCTCCGTGCTCTTCAAGGTATTTGTCTTGTACTACGCCGACTGGCCTGACTGTCGGCTGCTGGGGCGGAGGCGGAGGCGGCTGCCCAGCAGGTGGGGGTGGCAGGAGGCCGTCTCCCTTGGCGATCCTGGTGAGCCAGTGGCACTTCCGGGTGGTGTGATTCAATGGCTTCGCGCCGCTATGGAACTTGCAAGGTCCATCCAAGGTCTGCTCATAGGAGAAGGCCGGCAACTAGTTCGGCTTGCCGCCTTTCTGTCGCTTGGGCAGTGGCTGCTCTTCTGGCTGCTGGGCTTCAACGGTCGCGACCTGCCGGCTGCTGGAAGCCAGCTGCAGGGCCTTGCGCTTGTTGTCGCCCTGCTGTTGTCGCCGGCCGGCGTCTGCCGCCGGAGTTCTTGGATCCTGAGGAGCAACTTTGCCAGTCGTGCTGATTTGAATTTCCGTCTTCATGGAGGAGTCGGCCGTAGCGTACTTGTCCGCTATGATTAGCAGCTCGTCAAGGGTTTCTGGCTCATCGCAGAGGAGCTTGTGCTTGAGGAGGGTGCCTTCTCGGCACCCAGCTGTGAAGTACTCGATGGCCTGCACCTCGTGCACGCCCTCGCAGGAGTTCCGGAGCTCAGCCCAACGCGTGAGGTAGTCGCGAGTCGACTCGTCAGGACCTTGCACGCACAAGGAGAGCTGACGAGGCTTGGGAGGACGCTTGTATGTGCTGGTGAAGTTGCGGACGAATGCCTCGGTGAAGTCGACCCAGCTGTTGATATTGCGGGGCTTTAGGCTGTTCAGCCATGTCCGGGCTGTGCCCTGGAGCATGAGCGGAACGTACTTTACGGCGACACGCTTGTTGCCGTTTGCTATGCTGACAGCCGTGGAGTAGTCGACTAGCCAGTCTTCCGGCTTCACGGAGCCGGTATACTTGGGCGTGTCTCTTGGGAGCGTGAACCCTCTGGGAAAGGGCTCGTCCCGAATGCGGGGCCCGAAACAAGGCGGACCCAGCTCGTCTTCTTCTTCCAGCGCCAGGGACCGGTGAAGTCGGTCGATCCGGTGGCGGGCGTCATTCTCTCCAACTCCCTCTCGGCGGCCAAGGTGGTCATCGAGAGTCGGATGGTCAACAGGCGGCGGGGAGACTCGCCTCTCCTTGCGGGGAGTGGGAGGCGGACCGTCGTCCCGCCGTTCCACTGCTCTCTGGCGGCCATCTCGGTCACGCTCTATGGTAATCCGAGTCCGACTGTGGCTGACAGCCGGCTCCTTGTCCTTTCTTCCTCGGGCACTGCCAGTCGGCGTCCGAGACATCGCGCCTTGATCTCGGTGCGAGTCGTCATTTGGCCATTGCGGCGCCTCCGTGCGGCAGCCGGCCTCGTTCTGCGCGGCAGCCGCGTCGAGGAGCCGCTGGACTCACTCCATCATGAGGCGGTGCTCTTCGCCCTCGAAATTGTCCAGCTCATCCGCCGCTGCCTGGGCGGCTCGGATGTTCTCCGCTGGCGTGGCATATACGGGGCGGCTAGCCCCAAACAGGCTGGCGATGGCTACGCCGCGCTGCTGAAACGCTCCAAGGAGGCTGGGCCCTGCCGGGGCCGGCGAGCCGCCAACAGCGCGATCCATCTCCCGCTGGTAAGCTTCTGACAAGCGTCTCATGCTGGCCAGCTTCTTCGTGCCTTCAACAAGCTGAAGGCGGCGCACTGCTAACATCTCTGTGTCAGCATCTTCCGGAATGGGCGCAACTAGGTCTTGCAGCGCCGCGCCGAGTGAGTCAGCCCCCCCCCCCCCCCCCCCGCGCGCGCCAGGGAACTCGTCATGAATGATGACCAGCACCTCACTGACGGTGCTTCCGTCGCTCTCCGCGTGGGGGAGGTTCGTCGTAGACCACCACGTTGGTGTGGAACGCGTCGACTGACACGGTGTCGGAGTCAACCAGCATCGGGTCGGTGGAGCCTACGGACTCCAAGTCTACGGCAGGCTCGCCGGAAACATGGAGTTGATCGAGGAGGCCCGCGAGGAGGTTTTCGGGGCCGCCTGCGCCTGCGTCAGACGCAGGTTCGCCGGAGAGGCAGACCTCGCCGACAAGTTCGGCCAAGGAGCTGGCGGCGCAGGCGATCTCAATGCCGCGTAGCGCGTCGACGCAAACTTCGTCTGGCGTGCCTGGTTGGCTGCGCTCGCCAGGGAGGAAAAGGGTTCCCGTCCAGAACAGATCTCCGGACGGCGGTGCACCATGCCCCATGGTGGGCGCCAAATGTCGGGGGTTGGGTGTGACATATGCCAACGGATGGCTTATGATGGTGGGGGCAAGTAGAACGTCGCCGGTGCCTGGAAACGGGATGAGGCAAAGACATGCACGCCGGCGAATCTTACCCAGCTTCGAGGCTCTCCGGGGAGATAATACCCCTACTGCTGCTCTGCGGTGTCTCCGCATGATCACTATGGTCAAGTGTTTACACGGTTGCTCCTTGAGCTGTGTCTGGTGGTAGGAGAGGGCAAGGCTAGCTCTCTCCTTCTATCTAGTATGGTATAGAACTACTGGGATCCAACCCTTTGCATGGGTACCCTGGGGGGTTTATATAGGCCTACCCCCAGGGGTACAATGGTAATTCGACTGGGCGCGGGCCCAGCCGTCAGTGCCTCCGACCTCCGACTTCTTTGCCGACTGCTGGGGCCCGCCGACGGGTGGGCCCCGCCGACTGGTCTGGTACGGAGCCGACAGGCCGCGTCCGCCTCGGGCGGGTCTTGCCGGCTGCTGATTACTGTAGTCGTGCTCCTGATGACGCAAGCTTGGTCATGGGGTCGTGGCAATAGCCCCGCCGCCTGGCGGGCGATCACTGTGGCCACTCCCCATCTCTTCTTGATTAATGGCACGTGGGTCCGGGGAAGGGCTTGGCCGACTTCCCCGGGCTGACTCCCGATGGGTCCGACTGGCGGTTCTCCCGCCGTCTCCCGAGGTCTCGCTGACTGGTGGGCCCCGCTGCCTCCAGGCCGTACAGACAAGCCGTCGTGGGCGCAAGACCTGGTACAGTGGTGCTGATGTCAGGGCCGGCCGGGCAACAATGCCACGCCGCGGGGAGATCTTCCCAAGTACGGCATGCTGTAGCCATGCCTGCCCTTGGTAAGGGGCGGGGAGTGGGCTTCATTGTAGCCACACCCCTACCTCGTCCCCTTCGATGAGGTCACGGTTCGTTGGAGTCGCCGGCCGACTCCCCAAAGCCGGCTTCTCTGGAAGTCACCCCTAGGACTCGGCCATGAGCGGGCAGTCGGCTGCCTTGCCGTAGACTCCCCAGGAGGCGGCTCTTCGCCCTATGGTCTTGAGGGGCGCAGCCTGCCCCAATGTCTTGAAAGCTTATGGGGCTCGGGTTGGCCTACCCGTGGCCCATTACTCCGACAGGTTGGTTCCTCCCTTCTCCGATTTCTTTTACGAAGTCCTCGACCACTACGGGCTGCAGGCGTTGCATCTCCATCCCAACTCTGTTCTCCTCCTACTATGAGGCGTACCTGGGCGTGATGCCGTCCGTGGCGCTCCTACGCCACTTCTTCTTCCTCTGTGTCAGCAAGGGTAACATCTCTGGATGCGCTAACTTCGTTGCATCCGGCAAGGCCAACTCGATCTCGAGCACCGGGAAGAGGGCCGACAACATTCGATCCAAGTGGGTCATGATGGACGCCAAGTGCGCCGATCCGCGTCTAGCGCTGCCCACGGCGGAGCCCTCTTTCCACGGGGGATGGCCCAGGGCGGAGCTTGCTAATGAGCAGGCCTCGTTAGTGTTGGGGAAGATGGTGACCGACCTGAAGTTGGGCTACGCGAGGGCAGCGGAAGGTGACGGGGGTCATGCTTCTGAGGGAGTACTTGACCCTGCGAATAGCTCCACTCCAGGCGCGTGCACGCCCCCTGTGGGAGCTTGAAGAAGAGGGGAACATGACCCGCTTGAGGCCAGGGGCCCTGCCTGACGATGAGTTGGCCGCTGTCCTGCGCCTCATAGTTGGGGACAACCAAGAGTACCCACCAAGCGCCTTCGTCCCCTTGTTTCAACGCAAGGATCGGGAGGAATTCATCACCTCCAGGCCGACCTTTGATGTGCATGGATTGGTGCCGCCGGTGCTCCTGGGAGCCCCCGCGGCATCGAAGCCGGTGGAGGTGTCTTCTGACGAGCCACGCAGGGAGGGGGAAGAGGAGGTGGACCCAAAGAAGACTCTGGAAGAGGTGGGGGAGACTTCCCCTGTGAGCAAGGCCGAGATCCTCCGCGCCCTTCTTGACGATGCCGAGGCCGACATCCGCCAAAGGAGCAGCCCCCCATCCCGACGAGGGGTAGGTCGTCGTTGGTGCCTCGCGATGCCGCCTCCGTCCCGATGCTGTCAGGCATCAGGCTTCCTAAGCGGAAGTATGTCGCGATGGATCAGTAAGTGTCTCAAGCTTTGCCTTGTCCCTGTTTGCACTCTTCATTTCCTGATGCTGGCCCTTGGTTGATCAGGCCGTCGTCTTCTGCGAAGAAGATGAAGGAGGATGCGGTGTTCGTGCCTCCTTCCTCAGAGAAAGGGGGAAGCAGCGCCCGCGTCTCCCCATCCCAGTCGTCCTCGCGGGGCCAAGAGGAGCATCGCCACGTGGAACCAGCCCCCATGGCCCTGGTAACTCCGGACGTGCCGGCGCCTCGCGCGGCTGATGGGGTCCCAGCTGCTCTAGAGGTCGCGGTCTCCCAGGCCCTGGTGATGATCTCGCCTCCTCCCACTGTTGCACCTCCACTCCCAGGATCTTCTACTCCTGCTGCTACCCTGGAGCGTGCTCTCTCGGAGATGACCCAGCTGCAGGCGGATCTCCTGGGCGCAGACCCAGGCCTTGTGGCCAGGCGCCTGGAGCTGGCCTTAGGCTGGCTCCATTCCGACTTGGTGGTTCGCGCGGCGCTGGGCCAGGCCGCTGCGGCTTCTGAGAAGGAGAAGTAGAGTGCCACCAACACCGCAACCGGTCGCGAGATGGCGTTGAAAGACGCCGAGGTCGCCCGTGACCGCTGCCAGGCGCTGGAGGACGAATTGCAGGGCCTGCGCGCCAAGCTTGCCAAAGAAGCGCGCTGCCACCAAGCGAAGGAGGGGGAAATGAAGGCCCGGTTGGATGCCGTCAAGAATCGTGATGCCGATCTGGCGGAGTTGGGGCGGACGCAGGCCGTCGAGCGCAACCGGTTGGAAGAGCTGGAGCGGGAGGCGAAGGCAAGGGAGGCTGAGCTCGATGCCAAGGCGCGAGTCCTGACCGAAGATCGTGCGGCCTTTGCCGATCTTGAGAAGAGGTCCCGCAAGGTGCTGAAGACGCTTTATGAGCACGACCTGGATAGGTCGCTAGTCACCGACGAGGACGGCCCTGCCCAGCTGCTTCCTCTCTTGGTGCAGACGCTCGAGGAAGTCGTTGACGGCGTTGGTCCTATGGCGGAGGCAGAGGCTCGCGTCCTGTTTTCAGCTGGATTGACTCGCGTCTTCAGCCACCTGTACCTTCGCGACCCCGATGCTTGCCATGACGAGCTGCTGGAGCCTGTGGCTGAAGACCAATACGAGGCTGCCGCCGCAGATGTGCAAGGTCAGGTGGAGGCCTTGTTGGAGAAGTTTTGCGGCTTTGTCTCCGCTCCTTTGTTCGGCGATGTCGCCGATCCTGCAGCTGGTGGTGAAGGCGAAGACAACGTTGCTCACGAGGTAGCGCCTTCCGCAGGTGATGGCGGCGTCCAAGGGTGACCTACGGCTACTCTCCTGTTTCGTTCCTGCAACATGCATTAGGCCTCGAGGAGGCGTTTAGACTTTTCATTTGGTATCGTGAGGACAATATGTTTGTAATATTTTCTTCGAGATTTTGCGATTTCCTTCCTATTTGCTTTGCGTTCTGCATCGGCAGAGCCCGGCCCCGCGCATGCCTCAACCGCCATTGGGCCGACCGGAAACCAGGACGGACCAAGGAGTGAGGGGCTACGTGACCAGTTAGGCTCCTGAGTCACGATGCTTAGGAGTCCCCCTTGACGCGCAAACGGCTTATAGGGAGAGTTCGCGAGGATAGACTGATGTTCTACGTCGGCAGGGCCCGGCCCCGCGCATACCTCAACCGCCATTGGGCCAGCCGGAGACCAGGACGGACCAAGGAGTGAGGGGCTACGTGACCAGATAGGCTCATGAGTCACGATGCTCAGGTGTCCCCCTTGACGCGCAAACAATTCTCATACATGCCCTCGCTGAGGCCTCGGGAGGGGCGCGCGACGCCCGGGTCTGGGAGACCTGGTTGGGTGGCGCGCGCTTGGGTGTGGCCTAAGAGCAGCCCCCATGCCTAGCCCCCTCACGCGGCTCTCCCGAGTGGAGGCGTTGCGGTGAGGCCCGACGCTGAGCTCTGGGCTCCCTGAGGTTGGTACGACCGTGGGGCCACCCTCAGTTGTTTATCAGCAGTGCGGAGCATAGTGCTTCCGCTTGTGCACGAGCATAGCCGCTCCTCGGCAGTGTTGACAACCAGCGCGGAGCATGGTGCTTCCACTTGTGCGTGGGATGGGGGGCCCTCTGGGAGGAGCCCCCGGGGCGTGTACAGCCCCGCCCTGACATGTGGCTTGCACGGTAGGGCTGCGAGGTGTATCTGGGCACTCGTGAGCCAGCGCAGGACTCACGAGGCCCTACCACAAGGCAGGTTGCGCCTGGTCTTGAGTCTTGGTGATTGTGTGTTCCTGCAAGGCGGTCAGGTGCAAGCACTCTATGTCCTCAGGTCCCGGCCCACGAGCGAGCTCAGCCGCCGCTGGTATGCCAGGTCGCGATGCCGTGGTCAAGGCCAGGGGGTGAGGGCTAGAGAGCCAGTAAGAGCTCCTGAGTCGCGATGCTCAGGAGCCCCCTTTTAACACGCAAGCGAATTGCATGGGGTGAATGTATCCGCGACGGGTGGCAATCGAGCAGGCGATAATCGTAGGCAGGTTAAGCAGGGAAGGCAAATCAGCTTGGGTAAATGCAGGAAGATACATGCCACTGGGTCCGGCCCGAGCGGCTTGGGGATGATGCAGCCCGAGGGGTGCCCCCAGCAAGGTAAGCTAAAGACATGAGCAAAAGGGATACATGCCGTAGGGACGGACCCACACGGCCTGGGAATAATGCAACCCAAGGGGTGCTCCCAGCTTAACGAGCTTGGAAGATGTCACCTGGTTCTGTAGACGAAGCAGAGTTGGTGCAGCTGAAGGCGCACGTCGAAGAAAGGTGATGTAGGGTAGAACCCTAATCGCCCAATCTTTCAGGAAAGGAGGGGATCCCGCGAAGAACACGAGAAACACAAAGAGGGAAACGAGGGAAAACGGGGGAAACACAAGGGGAAACACCAGAGGAACACTCAAACTAACAAGAACAAGTCACAGATGTTCTAGATCCTCGGATACATAGAACGATACATGAATCCACGGACAACTAAGGACGATACAAGGGTAGCCGGTCTTCTCCATGAGGAGGTCTTGAAGTTCTTCTCCGAAAGGAGGTCTTGAATCCAAAGGGATCTCCTCCAAAGAGGCCGCGGTCTCTCACGACGAGTAGATCCGATGTGGATGAGCGAAGCTCTATCTCTAAGTATGAGCTAAACCAACGCTAACCCTAGAAAGTTGTATGTGATAGAGTATATATAGTCTAGGGGGAGAAGGGGATACACGGGCCTCGGCCCTTTACTGTGCGTAGACAGGGAGGCCGAACGTCCGGGCGTCGGGCCGGATGTCCGGGTTGGAGCAGTGACATTTGTTGCTCTCGGGTTCGGAGGGGCCGGATTTCCGGGCCAGTGGCCGGATGTCCGGGTGCTCTGGAGGGGCCGGATGTCCGGGCTGCCGGGGCCGGATGTCCGGGGCCTGTAGCCTTCTACGGCTGGGTTGCTATAGAGGAAGGCGCTCCAGGGGCCGGATGTCCGGGGCCTTGGCCGGAGTCCGGGGCCTGGGAGATGCTCTTGGCTCCTTCCGTTGGTTCTCCTCATCCATGGACTTGGGGACTTGTACATCTTCATGCGCATCTTCGGGAGGACCCTCTTGGTACCTAATCATGCACAACACCTCGGACTTAGGTAGTAGCAATGTCTCATGCATATAAAGTGGAAGTTCGGAGAGGAGTGAGTTCACCTTATCTTTGATATCTTTGGCTCGGGCTCGTGTCATTGGTCCAAGTGGTGCAGTTGGAGGTGTGGGTGCATCCATGGGGATGATCTTGGGATGCTCCGCATTATCTCCCCTCCCTTGGAGAAGATCCGTCCTCGGATCGAAATCCTCATCACCATGATAGGGCGAGAGATCTTTGATGTTGAAGATGTCGCTCACAGAGTACTTGTCACGAGGAATGTCGATCTTGTAAGCGTTGTTGTTGTTGTAGCGTGCAAGCACCTTGAATGGTCCATCCGCGCGTGGTCGAAGTTTGGACTTGCGTTCTTGGGGAAGACGGTCCTTGCGAAGGTGTAGCCACATGAGGTCTCCAATGTTGAATATCGTAGGGTGCTTGTTGACGTTGAGCTTGGTCGCAAGGCGTTGTACTTGGCGCTCGATGGTGTTTCTAGTATCTTCATGCACCTTCTTGATATGGGTCGCTCTTGCACTTGCGTCCAAATTGATTCGCTCTTGGAGTGGTAGAGGTAGAATATCCAATGGTGACAAAGGATTGAATCCATAGACGACCTCGAAAGGGGACTTGGCGGTTGTTGAGTGTCTTGCTCGGTTGTAGGCGAACTCGGCATTGGGTTGACACTCCTACCACTCCTTGATGTTCTTCTTGATGAGTACTCGAAGTAGAGCAGAGAGTGTGCGGTTTGTCACCTCCGTTTGGCCGTCGGTTTGAGGATGGTACGCCGTGGAGAAGAGTAGCTTGATTCCGAGCTTGGCACATAGGGTCTTCCAAAAGTAGCTAAGGAACTTGACATCGCGGTCCGAGACGATGGTTTTTGGCACACCATGGAGACGCAAAATTTCCCTACAAAAGAGATTAGCAACATGTGAAGCATCGTCTATCTTGTGGCAAGGAATAAAATGTGCCATTTTTGAGAAACGGTCCACAACGACAAATATGGAATCTTTCCCATTTCGAGTTCTAGGCAAACCAGGTACAAAGTCCATGCTAATGTCTTCCCATGGTTGGTATGGAATTGGTAAAGGCATATAGAGACCATGAGATTGAGCTTTGGACTTAGCTTTGCGACATGTAGAGCATCGGTTGGTGAAGCGATTGACGTCCCGAAACATCTTTGGCCAAAAGTAGCTCTTCGAGAGCGTGGCGAACGTCTTGTCGCGTCCGAAGTGTCCCATTAAGCCTCCTCCATGCGATTCCTGCAAAAGCAACAAACGAAGAGACGACTCAGGGATGCAAAGTTTGTTAGCTCTCATAAGATAGCCGCCTTTGATGTAATAGCGTTCCCAAGATGTATTCGACAAACACTTGGCATAAGGAGTAGCAAAAGTTGCATCATGCTCATACAAGTCTTTGATATGCTCGAAGCCAATGACATCTAACTCAAGTTGCGTGACAAGCATGCATATGCGAGAAAGAGCATCCGCTACTATGTTTTCTTTACCCTTGATGTACTTGATGACATAGGGAAAAGACTCAATATATTCACTCCATTTAGCATGACGCTTGTTCGACTTCATTTGTCCCTTAAGATACTTAAGAGTCTCATGATCGGTATGAATGATAAACTCATGGGGACGAAGGTAATGTTCCCATTCACGCAAAACGCGGACTAAAGCATATAGCTCTTTGTCATAGATGGGATAATTGAGTTGCGCTCCGGAAAGTTTCTCACTGAAGTAAGCTATGGGGCGCTTCTCTTGCGTTAACACACCTCATATGCCATTACCACTAGCATCACAATGAATTTCAAAAGGCTTGTCAAAGTTGGGTAAAGCAAGCACAGGAGCATGAGTAAGCAAATTCTTAAGCTCATTGAATGCAGTATCTTGGGATGGTCCCCAAACAAAAGGCGCATTCTTCTTGCTCAAAGCATGCAAAGGCGAAGCAATGGTGCTAAAATCCTTCACAAAGCGACGACAGAAACCCGCAAGGCCAAGAAAACTACGCATTTGATGCAAGTTGGTTGGTTGCGGCCAAGTCTTAATAGCATTAATCTTGGACTCATCAACTTGAACACCCTTAGAAGAAACAACAAAACCCAAGAAAACGAGCTTATCAACACCAAAAAGGCATTTCTCTATATTAGCATAGAGGCGCTCTTTTCTAAGAGTTTGCAAAACGGTGCGGACATGGGTGACATGCTCTTTAATAGATTTGCTAAACACAAGAATATCATCAAAGTAGACCACAACAAATATACCAATGTAAGGGCGAAAGACATGATTCATGAGGCGCATAAAAGTGCCCGGTGCTTCCGAAAGACCCATAGGCATGACTAGCCACTCATACAAACCAAACTTGGTTTTGAAGGCGGTTTTCCATTCATCACCCTCTTGTATGCAGATTTGATAGTAACCACTCTTAAGATCAATTTTGGAAAATATAGTGGCACCGCTAAGCTCATCAAGCCTATCATCTAGGCGTGGAATGGGATACCTATAGCGAATGGTGATAGCATTGATAGGTCTACAATCGGAGCACATGCGAAAACTACCATCACGTTTTGGCACAAGAATGACAGGAACGGCACAAGGGCTCAAACTTTCACGCACATGTCCATGGTCTATGAGATGCTTTACTTGCCTTTGTATTTCTTTTGTTTCGTCGGGGTTAACACGGTATGGAGCTTTGTTCGGAAGAGGTGCTCCTGGGATGAGGTTGATTCGGTGCTCAATGCCTCGTAGAGGAGGTAGACCCGGAGGTAGCTCATCGGGAAAAACATCTTGAAATTCCTGCAAAAGAGAAGACAACACTAGAGGAAGAGTGTGAGAAGTGTTAGTTTGTGATGCATTGTCCTTGCACACGAGGACGTAGTGTAGGACACTAGATGGGTTCTCACACACTTCTCTCATCTCACGTTTGGTGGCAAATAGAACTAGGTTCTTGTTTTCACTCATTGTGGAGGCACTCAATTTTTGCTTGTGGCGCTCACTCTCGTTTTGGTGGCTCGCTCTCTCGCTATGATCTCCACGATGGGTGGCTTGCTTGTCGGCGATCACTTGACTTGGCGACATTGGACAAAGGACGTACTCCTTGCCCTTCATCTTGAAGATGTAGTGGTTCATTCGGCCGTTGTGTACGACTCCTCTATCGAATTTCCATGGCCGACCAAGGAGAAGATGACAAACGGTCATTGGAACGACGTCGCACTCCAAGGTGTCTTTGTAGGCGCCGAT
The DNA here is from genome assembly GCF_056163025.1 of Triticum urartu. NCBI lineage: Eukaryota > Viridiplantae > Streptophyta > Magnoliopsida > Poales > Poaceae > Triticum > Triticum urartu. Next base: position 187,966,162 of record NC_141878.1, on the reverse strand, counting down.
CTTGAAGGAGACTTGTACTCGGTGCTCGACTTGGATAGTGCCGGAGTCACTAAGCCATTGCACTTTATATGGATGTGGATGCTTCGTCTTGGGCAATTGGAGCTTGGAGCAAAGTTCTTCACTTGCGAGATTATGACAACTCCCTCCATCGATGATGACCTGGACGGATCGTCCATTAATTCCTGCCTTGGTGTGGAATATGTGGCATCGTTGGTCTTCTTCTTGGTGAGGTTGGAGAGTCAACACTTTGGAGACAACAAGTGCGGGACTTGAGTCTTCATCACAAAAGACTTGTTCTTCTTCATTGTTCACTTGGCGGTGCATGGTGACTTGCTCGAGGGCTTCCATTTCGCCTTCGCTCAGGGAGTCATAAGTGCCAACATCGTTGAAGACCATGGTTCGCTTGTTGGTGCACTCGTAGGACTTGTGGCATCAGCCTCCGCAAGTGAAACACTTAAAGGAACTCGTCTTGACGGTCTGATCGGTTGGGGTTCATGATGATGAAGCCCTCATCTCAAAGTTGCTCGTAGGAGGATGGCTTGTAGTTGACGAAGCTTTCTTGGAAGTCGACTTGTCGATGTTGGAAGTAGAAGGTCTTATAGTCGTTGTTGGAGTCGTTGAAGCTTGGTCATTGGAGAAGCCGTAGGGCTTCGATGAGAACTTGGCATACTTGAAATCATCTTGCACTTGGCGTTCCGCTTTGGTAGCTTGGTGCACTAGCTCGATGAGATTTGAGTATGGTTGGAAGTCGGCGATCTTCTTGATAGGGTGATTGAGTCTATTAAAGAAACGTGCCATTGTTTGCTCATCATCTTCCGTGACATTGGCTCTTATCATTGCAATCTCCATCTCCTTGTAGTATTCTTCAACGCTCTTTATTCCTTGCTTGAGTTGTTGGAGTTTCTTGAAGAGGTCGCGGTTGTAGTAGGTAGGTACGAAGCGTGCTCTCATGACATCCTTCATTTGCGCCCAAGTAGTGATGGGTGGTTCACCTCTTGCCTCTCGGTGCTCTATGATTTGTTCCCACCAAATGAGGACATAATCTTGGAACTCAAGGAATGCCATCGCGATCTTCTTCTCTTCTTCAAAATTGTGCAAACGGAAGATCTTGTCAACCTTCAATTCCCATGAAAGGTATTCTTCGGGATCGTTGCTTCCGTTGAACTTGGGCATGGTGAACTTGAGCTTACCGTAGCGTTGCTCTTCATTGTGTTGGGGTCGGGGATGATGACGCCCTTGTTGTAGATGATTGTTCAACTCGTGGTGCTCTTGGCATGGAGGGTTGTTATCCTCATGTTGCTCTTGTCGTGGAGGATTTCCATTGTCTTCATGCTCTCGATGAACTTGATGGTGTTGGCGAGCTTGTGGAGGATCTTCGCGAGATCGAAGAGGAACTTGACGATGCACGCGAGCGTGAAATCTTTGTTCTTGAATTTCTTCGCGATGTGCTTCCTCTTGTTCACGGGCTTGTCGGCTTTGGTTGGCAACGGCTCGACTTGAATCGCGTAGAGCTTGTTGCGCCGCAAGTTCTTGAGCGTCACGGAGTTGTTGTTCTTGACGTTGTGCCTCGGCATCTTGGGCATTTTGGTGTAGCCGCGCTCGCTCTTCCTCTTCATGTTGGCGTTGTCGTTGCCGTTCTCGTGCTAGCGCAAAGGCCTCTTGAGTTTGACGTTGTCGGTGTTCTTGAGAGTCGGTGTCTCGTAGGGGATTGAGGCTTGCTTGACGGTCGGTGTGCGTGGCTCGACAAAGAGTGTTCGACGTCGGTGTACTTGAGCCGGAGAGGGTGAAGTCAGAGTGGCGGGTTGAACGGCTCCTTCTTGAAGTGGAAGACGAGCGGTTGAGCAACAAAGCACGAATTTCGTCCATCCTTGCATCATTCTCTTGCTTGTGATCATCGAGCTTGTGGTCGAACTAGTCCCTTGTACGTTGCTCGGAAAGTCGCAAGTCGACGGCAAGGTTGTCTATGCGTTCACTCATAGCTTGTTGCTCTTGATGCAAAGCACGTTGTGCACCAAAGAGGTGACTCTTGGTGACGAAGGAGTTCATGTCGTTGCCTTGCTCCATGAAGAGTGGGTTGGTAGAAGTACTTGGCCTATCCATCATTCCAAGACAAATTTGAGTGGTAGAAAGAGAAGAACGAGTACCAAATGTACCTTGACCGAAGTTGAAAGTGGATCGAGGATCACTCCAATGTAGGACAAGGAAATAGCACAATTGGTACGAGTTCTTGTTGGTTTCTCACACCTACACAAGTAAAAGCTTTTGGTGGAGCTTGGTTAGGATGGTGGCACAAAATTTGATGAATTGTAAGTGAGCATCAGTAATGTTGGAAAATATTCGCAAGATGCAATGTAACAAGTAGACCAAACATATGAGGTACATGGAAACACACACGCAAAAAGATAAGTGGGGTTGTGCAACCAAGGGTGAGCCAAAATGTGGAATCCACAAAAATGCTCTTGTTGCACAACACTAGAGAGACGCTAGCACGATTGCAATAGGCGGATACAAGAACTTGTGCACAACCTACTTAGCAAAAATGCAATGACTACTATCCCACATATGTTCTATGCAAGGTGTTGCTATGATATGATCCAAGATGATCGAGTATGATAATCTTAATGTTGTAGGATGCTATGGTTCTTGCTTAAAAGCTCTTTGCTTATCTTTCTCTTTGCTTAAAAGCTTGTTTGGCTCTTTGATGTTTGAGCTCTTTTCGCATGCAATGCTTGACGAACCAAGATAGCAAATGAGTATGCGATGACAACTCTGTGACACAAGAGATGATACCAAGATATGCAACAATGATGTCTGTATGCTATGGGAAGTATGATCACTAATGTGCACAAGTCTCGTTGCCGGCAATACTCACTGGCTAGTCTCGATGGGTAAGCAACGCAAAGGAGTAAGGCTATGATGGCTATCAATGTAATGGCAAGAGTGATATGTCCAATAGCAAGATGAGGTTACCGGTCTTGCTTCCGGTATGGTGTCAAAATGGTGGCACGAATACCAAGTCGTAGTCGAGGTGGTCCTTGTTGATGACGCGTTCATGGCGAAGATGAGCGGCGGTGATGTCGATGTCGAACCGTACCTAGATAGCCGAAACACAAAAGGATATGGTATCGCAACTCAAATTCTCAAACCTCGAAGTAGCAATTGTGTTGGAGAGCGAAACGGTCCAAAAATGGTTGGGTTATGCGGAAGTGATGGAGGTATGCGGAAGTATATATGGTATAAGGTGGGCACCGGAACAAAATTTGTTGGAAATTGGGCGGAAAACGGGGCGGTGGATGAAGAAGTTGCTGCCAGGGGCCGGATGTCCGGGTGGAAGGCCGGATATCCGGGTTGGGGCCGGATGTCCGGGCTCTGCGGGCCGGATGTCCGGGCTCTGGATCCGGGGATGAACGGGATGAACACCGCGTGGGGAGGTTTAATCCGGACGAAATTCGGAGGAATTTGTGGATGGAAATTGGGGGGGGGAGGATTGGAAGCTAGGATTTCCTATCTGATCCAAGGGAAGGAAGGGAGGTGGAAAGTGTTGCTGTGTCAAATCGAGATTGTGTGGGTGTCCGCTCATCCACTCAAAACAAAGCAAATCCACGGATCCAAACCAACAAAATCTCAACACACCAACAAATCACAAAAAACAATTGGGGCTATTTTTGGTGGGGAATTTTCGAATTAGGACAAAAAACAACAAAACAAGGCTAGAAACACAACGGGGAGGCTCCGAAATCGTGATCAACGTGGCTCTAGATACCAAGATGATGTAGGGTAGAACCCTAATCGCCCGATCTTTCATGAAAGGAGCGGATCCCGCAAAGAACATGAGGAACACAAAGACGGAAACGAGGGAAAACGGGGGAAAACACAAGGGGAAACACAAGAGGAACACTCAAACTAACAAGAACAAGTGACACATGTGCTAGATCCTCGGATACATAGAACGATACATGAATCCACGGACAACTAAGGACGATACAAGGGTAGCCGGTATTCTCCGTGAGGAGGTCTTGAAGTTCTTCTCCGAAAGGAGGTCTTGAATACAAAGGGATCTTCTCCGAAGAGGCCGCGGTCTCTCACGAGGAGTAGATCCGATGTGGATGAGCGAAGCTCTAGCTCAAAGTATGAGCTAAGCCAACACTAACCCTAGAAAGTTGTACGGGATAGAGTATATATAGTCTAGGGGGAGAAGTGCATACACGGGCCTCGGCCCTTTACTGTGCGCAGACAGGGAGGCCGGACGTCCGGGCGTCGGGCCGGATGTCCAGGCGTTCAGGCGACGCCGGATGTCCGGGCTGGGGGGGGCGGATGTCCGGGCTGGAGCGGTGACATTTGTGCTCTCGGGTTCGGAGGGGCCGGATTTCCGGGCCGGTGGCCGGATGTCCGGGTGCTCTGGAGGGGCCGGATGTCCGGGCTGCCGGGGCCGGATGTCCGGGGCCTGTAGCCTTCTGCGGCTGGGTTGCTGTGGAGGAAGGCGCTCCAGGGGCCGGATGTCCGGGGCCTTGGCCGGATGTCCGAGGCCTGGGTGATGCTCTTGGCTCCTTCCGTTGGTTCTCCTCATCCGTGGACATGGGGACTTGTACATCTTCATGCGCATCTTCGGGAGGACCCTCTTGGTACCTAATCATGCACAACACCTCGGACTTAGGTAGTAGCCATGTCTCATGCATATAAAGTGGAAGTTCGGAGAGGAGTGAGTTCACCTTATCTTTGATGTCTTTGCCTCGGGCTCGTGTCATTGGTCCAAGTGGTGCCGTTGGAGGTGTGGGTGCATCCATGGGGATGATCTTGGGATGCTCCGCATCAAAAGGACTCCTCATGAGCCACCGGAGCCTTGAGCCTCGGGAGGCTCTGGGGGCTCAGGAGTCTCCTTGAAGACCGTATCCATTCCCTCCAGGACGACGCGGTACCTGGCCTCTTGAGCCGCCAGGTCACGCCGCATGTTGCACTGATAGGCCGACACCACGCTCGGCAAGCCGAGGGGCATGCGAACGTAGCTGTGTGGTGGGCCCTTGCAACGGCCCACACGCGAAGGCCAGAAGCGCTCCTGAGACGCGGCCCTGTTGAGCCCTGGGATGTCGATGTAGACACGCAGCTCAGCACGCTCGCCTGGGTGCTGAGCCGCCCTGCGAGTGGTTGTCGCCGCTCATGGCTCTTGCGTCTTGCAGTTCTAGTGTGGTCTTGGCGATGAACTCCTGAGTGGTGGGCACCCCTTGCCCTATGTTCTCCTGAGGAAAACGTGCCGTGTAGCACGCCTCCAAGTGGTTCCCAAGCGCCTCCCTCGTTAGGTTGGCAAGGCCCGAGGCCCTCCAAAAGAGAGCCCCCGAGCCCTGCCCGAGGAGGGCGCTGGGCGTGCCTTCCTATGCGATGGAGGGAGGCGCCCCTAGGACGGACGCTGATCCTGATGAGGCTCCTGCCGCGATGCCATCCTCCTGGGGTTCTGCGTGGCGCAGCTGCTTCTTCTTGGGGATGGCCTCCGGAGGGACCTCACTTCTGCTGTCGGGGTCATCGCTTGCTGCGGCTTGGAAGGCGCACTTGAGGGAGCACACCGCATCCCTTTCTTCACACGGGACCGTGATGACCCCGCCACTTCCAGGCATCTTGAGGACGTTGTAACCGTGGTGGGTGACCGCCATGAACTTTGCCAGGGCCGGATGCCCGAGGATGGCGTTGTACAGCAGGCAGATGTGCGCGACATCGAAGACGATCAGCTCGGTGTGGTAGTTGTCGCGTGTGCCGAAGGTGACAGGTAGGCGGACCTGCCCTATCGGTGTGGTGGAGCCGTCGGTTACTCCTGAGAAAGGTTTGGTAGGCTGGAGCTGCTCATATGGCACTTGGAGGTTGTCAAAGGTGTTGACAGACAGGACGTTAAGCCCTGCACCGCTGTCAATGAGGCTCTTGGTAACCTGCACATTGCTGATGACTGGGGAACACAACATCGGGAGGACGCCGGCGGTGGCCGCGCACTTGAGCTGATCTACCGAGTCGAAAGTGATGGCGCATTGGGACCACTTGAGTGGGTCACACAGCCTCAATCTTGGGGAGCGCCGCGTTGACCTCGCGAGCGAACCATTTGAGGATGCGCTGAGAGGCTGGGGCCTGGGCGCCGCCCAAGATGCAGGCGATTGCATGTGGCTCCTGGAATCCCGCAGCCCCCTCGTCCTCATGATGGTCGTCGTTCCTTCTTGGTGGCAGCAGTGGAGGAAGACCGACGTTGCTTTGGGGGCGATCCTCACGAGGCTGGTCCCTCTAGGCCCCCTCGCGATTATGGTCTTGCCAGCGGTCCTCACGAGGCCTGTCGTGCCATTCTTGGCGCAGGCCATGGTCTTCCCAGCGTCCGCCTCCACGTCCTCCTCCGCGGCCGTAGCCCCGGTCGCTGCGCTCGGGGCGTCGACCGTAGCGTCCATCTCGTATGGCTCTGAGCTCTTGGCAGTCGCTGCTATTGTGGGTGCTCAGGTTATGGAAGGCGCAGAATGGTCGGCTATTCTTGGATGACTCGGGCTGATCTCTGCCCCGTTTGGTGTTGGGCTTTGCAGCTAGCACTGCCGCTTCCTTGCACTTCACGTCCTTGGCCTTGGCTTTCTTCTCCTTTGTGCCCGCGGCTGGCAGCTCAAGGAGAGAGAGGCGCCCCTCCTCAGCTCTTGCGCACTTGGTCGCCAGGTTGAACAGCTCCTGAGACGTGCAGAGCTCCTCGTGGATAGTGAGCTCTTCCTTCATCTTGACATCACGGACACCGTCGGAGAACGCGGAGATGATGGCCTCGTTCGTGATCTTGGGGATCTTGAGGCGGGTGTTGTTGAAGCGTTGGATGTACTTCTGGATGGTCTCACCTGGTTGTTGCTTGATGCGGCGCAGGTCGCCCGCGTCCGGCGGGCGGTCGCAGTGCCCTGGAAGTTGGCGACGAAGCGCTCGTGCATCTCGTCCCAGGAGGAGATCGAGTTGTGCTGCAGGTTCAGGAGCCAGGAGCGGGCCCCATCCTTGAGAGCCATGGGAAACCAGTTCGCCATGACTTTCTCGTCGCCGTTGGCTGCTTCGATTCTCAACTCGTAGAGCTGCAGGAACTCCGCAGGGTCGGCGGTGCCGTCGTAGTGAGGAGGCAGATCCGGTTTGAACTTGCCTGGCCAGGCGACACTGCGCAGCTCGGGGGTGAAGGCGCGGCAGTCGGCCGTGGTTACTGGGGCCTGCCTTGGAGGTGGAGCTTGGTCTTGACGAGGTCCGCGCGGCACCGCTGCGAGCAGCGCACGGTCTTGACGAGGCGGCGCTTGAAGCGCGGGTGCAGCTTCTCGCGGCCGTGGGATTTCTTGGCAGCTTATATCTTCACGTGCGGGCACCGGGCGTGGCGGATCACGCCGAGGCCGCGTGCCTTGGTGCCAAGGCGCCGTCTTTGGGCTGGGGTGGTGGAGGCGCACCTCGGGCCTCGTCGCCCATGGCCGGCTGAGGGTGAGGCAGAGAGACAGATAGCGCCGGGGAGCCCCCTGCGGCGTGGACGAGCTCGGCGACGCGATTGAGCCACTCTTCATAGAGGTCGTCGACTGGGCGGTAGCACAGGAGCTCGTTTGCGGCGAGGAGTGAGGCCCGCGCCTCCATGGGAGCGCGGTGTGCATGAGATGAAGAACCGGCCGGGGTCAGCGATGGAGTGGCGGTGCGGCCGTCCTGCCGCACCGAAGGATGCAGCAAAGAAGCTTGCTGCTCGTTCCCCACCGGGCCGGTGGCAGCGTTGGCGGCGGGAGATGGAGAACTATGTGGTGGCCCGCCGATGGGAGCCGTCTGAGCAACACGGGCGGTGAGGGCAGCCCGACGCTCAGCTCGAGCACGGCGAGCGTCCGCCATGGAGACGATGGGGCGACGGAGTGACGAACTAATGGAAGGGAAGCTACGGCGCACCCCTACCTGGCGTGCCAAATGTCAGATGTGGGGTTCTGGCAAACCCTTAAGGTTCGAACACTGGGGTGCGCACGAAGTCTTTTCCTCCCACCGATCTACGCCCTAGCTCGCTAAGATCTCGTGGACGAACGCGACGAACTCGCAACACAGAAAGACACAAGATTTATACTGGTTCGGACCACCGTTGTGGTGTAATACCCTACTCAAGTGTGGTGGTAGTGGATTGCCTCTTGGGCTGATGATGAATAATACAAGGGGGAGAACAACCTCCTGAGGTTGAGGTGTTCTTGTGCTTGGCTAACTTGTGTGGCTGGGGATGATCCAAGAACGGTTCCCTCTCTTTCTATCTCTCTCTTTTTCATCGTCCTATGGTGGTGGCTAGCTCTACTTATATAGGCCCTGGTCCTCTTCCCAAATATTGAGCGGGAAGGGAGCCAACAACGGCGGGCAAATTTGAAGGGGGGCAGCTAGTACATGCCATCCTGACAAAAGGTGGTCTACACCTATGAAAGGCTCTGGTGGTGACGCCGTCTTGGGCTCCACGATGACCTCCATCTTGCCGTCCTTCTGGTCCTGGTCTTGTTGCACCAAAATGGCAACCTTTGCCTGATGCCTCGGTACTCCTCGCCTGCGCTGGTTTCCTTAGCACAAAAGAGGAAACAAGGACGCTGTGCGCGCTGGCGCCCGCCTGGTGTCAATCGTCATGGCTCACATCACGAGAGCCTCATGAGGTTTGCCTCGCCTTGAAATCTCCGCTCCTCGTGAGCCTTCCTGACTAGGCCACTCTAGAGGAGGTCTTGCATCATCCGCCTCATGAGGCTTGGCCCCTCGCGAGGGTCTTGGATGCCTTGTTGATGAAGATGGGTCGTACGGCCTGCTGGCTTAGCCACGCAGCGGGCCGCAGGCAGGCAAGTCTGGGAACCCCCGTCCCCAGAATGCCGATAGTGGGGTCTTCCGGTGCTTCGGTTGTTCCGAGGCAAGATTTGGCTGCGCCGGTTCAGCGACTTTTAGGTCTTCAGCTGGTTTGGCCACCTTGGCCTTCTTGTGCTTTTCTTGTCCACTAAGAAGAATTTAAAGAGTCGGTATAACGATACCGGCATAAAGGTGCAGAAGAAGGATAATTATCTTTACCCGAGGGCAGTCTTAAAAGTTGGCAGCTGAGTTTGGGAGGAATCACCAGAGGAGGAACGAGCAATCTCCTGCAAAAAATGGAATTATGGTTGAGTGATTTATAAAAGTGACTCGTTCATTAGAGTTAAGATGTAAAAGAACCTCATTTTGGCGTTTCCGAGGAGTTTTCGGTAAGCCAGAGGGTAACTCATCATCTCCACTAGTCCGGGTCTGACGGTGGTCTGACGCCCTCAATTCAATCGTACACTAATCATACACGCAAATGTGTACGATCAAGATCAAGGACTCATGGGAAGATATCACAACACAACTCTAGACACAAATCAAAATAACACAAGCTTTATATTACAAGCCAGGGACCTCGAGGGCTCGAATACATAAGCTTGAATACACAAGAGTCAGCGGTAACAACAATATCTGAGTACAGACATTAGTTAAACAAGGTTGCCTTAAGAAGGCTAGCACAAAAGCAGCAACGATCGAAAAGGCAAGGCCTCCTGCCTGGGAGCCTCCTAACTACTCCTAGTCGTCTGCAGTCTTCATGTAGTAGTAGGCATCCTCCGGGTAGTAGTAGTCATCAGTGGTGTCGTCTGGCTCCTGGGATCCGTCATCTGGTCGCAACAATCGGGTATGGGGGAAAAGAAGTAGCAAAGCAACCGTGAGTACTCATCCAAAGTACTCGCAAGACTTACATCAGATCTAAACTAAGTATGCATCTGTAACAAAGGAAAGGGGTGTATCTATGGACTAAACTGCAGAATGCCAGAAGAGAAGGGGAAAGCCTAGCCTATCAAAGACTAGCATCTTCTGGAAACCACCATCTTGCAGCCACAGGAGGGAGTAGAGTAGCATAAAGTAAAGTAGTAGAAGTGGTATCAACCTCGGCCAGAGATCCTTTCTCGACTCCCTGCGAGAAATAAATCCCAGAGCCATACTATCCAGTTATCATCACAATCCAATTCTCATCACCATCCAATTCTCATCACAAGTATGCAGTTCTAGTTGAATCGATCGAGATATAACTCCAAGTGTCCGTTACCGTAGGACAGGCTATCGATAGATGTTTTCTTCCCTGCAGGGGTGCACCAACTTACCCCCCATGCTCGATTAACTCCGGCCGGACACACTTTCCTAGGTCATGCCCGGCCTTGGCCAAACAATATGCCGCAACCCGGCCTAGGCTTAATAGAGAGGCCAGCACGCCGGACTAAACCTATGCCCCCAGGGGTCATGGGCCATCTCCCAGGGAACTCCTACACGTTGCGTACGCGGCCGGTGAGCAGACCTAGCTACCTCCTTCAACAGGGCAGGAGCTTACGCAGTCTAACCCGACGCGCGTCGCTCAGTCCATGACGTTTATTAAGCTTCGGCTGATGTATACGACGCAGAACGCCCATACTATGCCCACGTCATGGTTAGTGCTATCAGGACAGAGGCCCCTCGGATCAAATATCCAAATCGTAGTGGATTAGGAACACGCGGTAACGAGCAGAGACTCACGATCGATGTGACCCCGTCACCTCGTCTCGAGTACTTGCGACAAGGGCTAAGAATGCCCGGCCACGCCTCGTAAGTATCTCGCGGGCACCTTCCAGGTCAACCCGACTCCACATCACTCGCTATTAAGCTCGCGCGGGTACCCCTCAGGGCCTACCCGTCTTTAGTAACATGGTTCAGTTGTAAAGTCATAGTAACCATAGTAACTGTGTGTCTAACACCAAGGGGAAAACCAGAGGAATCACCCTCGGTGAATTCCACTCGATGTAATCATCAAGGTGAACGTAAGAGGATTCACCCTCGAGGTTCACACTTGAGGGGTTGCACGACAGAGCCGTATCGGAAGTAGCTAAGGAGGAAATCACCCTCGATGATCACGACCGAATAGCTACACTACAGAGATCTCATCAGGAGTGATGTATGAGGTTCACCCTCGGCACTCGATAGTAACTCTGTAGTGTCGTACAACTAGGGGGTGATGTGTGGTGTCGGGGCCTGGACGTCAATCACGTTGATCGAGTCATCGAACAAAAAGCGAGGCAACTGGGACAAGGTGGGGTCACTGATGGATCTCTAACCAACCTATACTAAGCAGTTTAGGATAAGCAGGTAAGGTATGAAAGCAGGTAACAACAACAGGCTATGCATCAGAGTAGGATCATACAAAAAGCAGTAGCAGTTCTAATGCAAGCATGAGAGGGAAAGAAATGGGCGATATCAGAACGCTCAGGGGGGGGGGTTTGCTTGCCTGGTTGCTCAGACAAGAAGGAGGGGTCGTCGATGACGTAGTCGATCACAGCGGCATCATTGGTCTCGGGGTCTACCGGAGAGAAGAGGGGGAAGAAACAGTAAATACAGAGAGAACAATGCATCACAAGGCATAACATAACGATGGGCAGAGCTAGGGTTGCCCTAACGTAGTACTACACGTTGCAGACGGAGGGGATAAACATCCGAGGATGAATTCCCGGCGCTAGGCGGATTCCGGACAGATGAAACGGAGGGGGACGGTGGAAGGTTTGCTATGCTAGGGATGTGTGGTGGACGAACGGGTTGCGTATCCAAGTTCGTGTCGTCGTCCTGAGCCACTTTCATGTACAAAGCTTTTCCATCCGAGCTACGGTTTATTTTATATTAATTTTAAAAGATTTAAATCATTTTAGGGATTTATTTAACTAATTTAATCAACATTGTCCAGAATAGTGTTTGCTGACGTCAGCATGACGTCAGCATGACATCAGCAGTCAACGTTGACCGTTGACCTAATCAACCTGACGTGTGGTCCCCGTGGGACCCACCTATCATTCTCTGTTTTAGGTTAATTAAGGTTTAGGTTAATTAAACAGGATTAATTAGGTTAATTAATTTAGTTTAATTAATCATAATTAATTAATTTAATTAACTCTTTTTTAAATTAATTAAGTAATTAATTAATTTTATTATTTGATTTATTTATTTATTTTATTTTTTTAACAAAAACGTTTTTGGGCGGCCCCACGTGTCAGTGGCTTTGGGGGAGCCTAACGGGCGACGGGCGGGCGCTAACGGGCGAACCCGAGCGCGGCGTCGGGCGGACGGACGCGCACAGGGGGCTCGCGGTGGCCGCCGGCGAGGCCAGCAGCAGCGCAGGGCAGTAGGGACTAGGTGAGGCCATGGCCGAAGAGAGCACCAGCAGGGGAGCCGGGCGCGCGGCGGTGCGGGAGGCGAGCGTGGGAGGCGGATGGCGTGCGCGGCAGCAGGTGCGGCGGTCGGAGCAGCACCGGGCGGAGGGCGCGACCGGTAGCAGCGCTGGGGCGCGCGAGAAGCGCGGCAGGGGAGTGGGGCGGCCAGGAGGTGAGCGGGAGCGCATGCGTGCGGGGAAGGGCGCGGTGACCGCGGAGCCGGCGACCGCGGCGCAGGGATACGGCGGGTGGCGTGGAGCAGAGCGGCCAGGGCGCGGCCGGAGCACGAGGAACCGTGAGCAGAGGAGAGAAGGGGGAGGACGCGGCCTCACCGTCCGATGCAAGGGGATGGAGCGGGCGCGAGGAGGAGGCCGAGGACGAAGGAGCTCGACGTCGGGGCGGCGGTCCGGCGAGGGTAGTTCCAAGCGGCGACTATCCGGTGACGGAGCCCGGCGCGTCGAGGCGGCGGGCTGCGGCCGCGGCGGGGCGGCGTTAGGGAGGGGCGCTGGCGTCAGGGGCGCTAGGTCGCGCGGGATCGAGCGATGCCGCGCGGGAGGAGAGGGGGCGCGGGGTTGAGGTGGTGGCGAGGGGGCGACGGTGATGGGGTCGGGGTGGTTCTCCGATCCCGATCCAGATCGGGTCGGGTTGGGGAGAGGAGCGAGGGGGATCGAGGGGGATCGAGGGGATCGTGCGGGAGTGGGAGTGGGGGTGGATCGGTTAGGGTTTGCGGGTGGTGGGGGATAAGGGAGGCGGCTGGGCCGGCCAGCTGGGTTGATCCGGCTTGGGTGGGCCAAGGCCCAAGGAAGGCAGGGGGCGCGCTCTCTCTCTCTCTCTCAACTCTTCTTTTACTTTTTTTTAAAAACAACTTTTCTGTTTTCTTTTATTTTCAGAAAGAAAAATAGTTTTATAAAAACTAATCTTGCACCTAAAATACCATTTTAACTTAGGCCACTGCCATAATTAACTTGGCGCAAAATTAAAGTAGTTTAGTATTTTTACCAATTAGAAAGGCAATAAAATTATCGACTAGGACACTGTTTTATTTAGTTTAGGGCAGTGAAACACCTTATAAAAATGTTGATTCACCACCAATAGTAACCAATGATTATTTGCCACAAGAAGAACATTTTAGCTCTCATGTTTGTGAAATTTTGAATTTCACTTAGTAATTGAATTTGAATTCAAGTGGAATTTGAAATGAGATAGGCTCAAAGATGATCATGCATTGTTTAGCCAAAAAGATTAGATTAAACCCAGGGGGTTACTATAGCACGATACTCGGGGTGTTACAGGCGGGTCTCATGTTGCTGCTTTTTCAAAAGAAAATGAGGATCTAAATAAGCCAAGGGGTGTGAAAACCTTAATTTCCGGGTTACCCGCCGAGGTTTCTGCCTTGGCAAAGGTTCTGAGTCGGAGGAAATAATACTTACCTCTTCTTCTACTGCCTGGATGGCCCCCGTAACATCCCGGTAATAGTCAATGTCAATAAGGTTGTTAAAAAGCAGGCCAAGAGAGTCAAGGGCTACCTCCGACTCAGAGACATCATCCAACTTGAACAAGTCAGAAGTAGTTGGTTTCTTCTTAGATTTTCTAGTTGTCTTCTTGGCAGCTATTGCGGCGGCTCTAGCTTTTTTGGCAGCCTCATGATCATATTTGGCCTTCCAAAAGTCAAATTTAGCCTGTAGAAAAATAACAGGTTGAAACTCATGCAAATACTTAACTGCTAAAGAAAAAGGAGTCAAGAGGATTTACCTCTGGTGCCGAGTTAAGTTTGCAGAAAGGATTCAATCCTACTTTGCCGCAGTCTTCATATTTGCTGTTGACGAGGGTGGTAGACATTTCAACAATGGCTTCTTCAGTCAGACGTAGGGAGCTATAATGTAATGGATCGTCTGCTCCTCTGGTATAGTTGTACATCAAGTCAGATCGGCGGCTCAGAGGGATGATCCGCCATGCGATCCAACAGCGGATCAAGTCAACTCTAGTTAAGCCGTTTCCTAGCAAGGCTTGAAGCCTTTTGATGGTTGGGATAAGTTTCTTACGTTCAACGGTAGAAAGCTTATCAGGGAGTGAATATTTTGCGTCAAGACGCTCAGCGTGATAACCCGCCATTGGTTTTTCATCAGCTGGCGACGTGTCTTTGCAATAGAACCAAGTTTGGTTCCAGTCCTTGGGATGGCTTGGCAAGACTACTAGAGGAAAGACAGCATCCCGTCTGCGCTGAATTGAAATCCCACCAAGTTCCAAGCTGGGGCCGTTGGAGTATCCATTCTGGCGGTTCAAATAGAAATACTCTCTAAAGAGTTCAACAGTAGGTTCTTCTTGAAGATAAACCTCGCAGAGAACTTGGAAATTACAGATGTTTGATATGGAATTGGGTCCAATGTCTTGCGGATGAAGCTTGAAAAAATGTAGGACCTCTTTGAAGAATTTTGAGCCGGGCGGTGAAAAAACCTGGTTCATATGATCAGTGAAGACGATGATTTCACCATCTTTTGGTTGAGGCTTTTCTTCAGCCGGGTCAGGGGCGCGGTAAGACATGACGCTCTTCTCTGGTAAATACCCAACGGTGACAAAATCCTTCAGAGTGTCCTCAGTTACTGTGGAAGGGAACCGGTTGTGAACTGTCGTCGTATTTGGCAGTATGGCGAAAATACAAGCTAAAAAGGAAGTAATTTGCCGGTTCAAATTAATTGGTGGAATTACAAGTTATTGATTGCAATACAGATGTGTAATGGCGGCTTAAATAAGGGCTAATGGTATATGAAGGAAAAATAAGCCGGCATGGTAAGCCGCCATGACTAAGGATATTCAAAAGTTGCCAGCAACAAAATTTGGTTAAGTACTGAGGTAAACAAATTTCACATACTGCAGATATTATTTTGGATCAATGGCTATTCAGAAAAGAAAAATAAATCTAGACCTAAAAGTCAATACAGATGAGTTCATGAGCTTGCACAAGATTTTTCTTCCAAGAAAGGGGATCTATTGATACTGAAAGTGGAAATAAAACAACTACCGCATCAGTTTAACGTTGTTCTCAGATCAAAGAGGCTTGTGGTATAGTCTGGAGGGTGAACTATGACGAACTCCGATGAACTAAGAAGAACACGAAGAAGGTCGCAAACCCTAGTGCGGATCTAAGGCATGAAAAGGCAGAAACTTACAGCGACCGATCTGCTGTGGAGGGTCGCCGCTGTTATCTGGATCGACTCAGGCTGATGCAGCGGCCGAGGTTGAGGAAGACGAAGTGCTCTGCGGCGGTGGTGGAGCTCGAGCGGCTGAGGGGTTGCGAGAGGAGGAATAAAGAGAAAAATGTGAGATGGCTTCGGATCCTATTTATAAGGAAAGGGGCGATAGGCAGGCGCGAAAGACGAGGAGGCCAAAATGATGATTATCCAGCTAATTAGACGCCTCGATTTTCGGAAAGACGTTTAAGATAAAGATCCGTTAAGATGACATCGTGGCGGGTTTCCAAAATTCTTGGAGATGACATCATGGCGGGTTACAAGATTTTCACAGGAGTTGTAGATGGATTTTTTCTAAGTATTGAAGATTGACATGAGCAAAGTTCAAATCAACCTGGGGCCTAATGTTGGGGATATGACTATCAGATATGACCCGCCCAGAAGGGGCCGGGTCAACCACAATGACGGTTCACCTGTATGAAGCCCAAGAGTATACAAGGTGGCGGTTCACAGTTAGGCTTATGATAGGCCCAGGCCCAGAGGCAGCTTAAGGCCCGTAAGTATAAACCGCCATGTATGAATAGACTTGTAATGTAAGGCGTGTAAGATACGTCACCGAGCCGGACATGTTGTATGAGCCGGCCGGGACTCAACAGGCCGCAGGGCGTCTACCCGTGTATATAAGGGGACGACCCGGCGGCGGCTTAGGGCAAGAAACAACAAATCGAGAGCCAGGTTAAGCATATTAGCTCCCTGGTCATCGAAGCCCTAGCAATATCATGTCAAACTTGACTAGGCCTTTACCTTCACGGCAAGGGGCCGAACCAGTATAAACTCCTCGTGTCCTTTGTCCCATTTAACCCCTTTAAGCTTCCTAGTTGCGATGGCTCCACGATTAAGTCCTTTCACTAGGACATCTGTCGTGAGAATTCCATGACAGTTGGCGCTCACCGTGGGGCCTATGCACGGTGGATTTGAGTTCTTGAAGGACAACTTCAAAGGGCTCAAGGGATACGTTGTGGGCCGGATGACCAAGAGTCGTCACGGCAAGCTCTACATCTACGACACTGGCTGGGGCCCCGACGCCGGTTCAATTGAGTACAGGTATCGGGTCCCCTTCGGCGGAATCCACGTCTTCATCGGCCAGATTGGCGAGCCGGGCCCTGAGCCAGACATCTGCACCGACATCATCAAGACGGCTCAGCGCGCAAGACCCGCCCGGACTCAGCCCGCCATGAAGCGTGCCTTTGTGGGATGCATCCATGGAGGAGAGTTCTCTGAAGGATCGGTGTCTGCGGATGAGACGGCCATCTGTTCAGGCGGTGGATCGTCCACAGGTGAGATGGATTTGTTGTATCAATTGCAACACAATGGGCTTGGAGGCTGTTCCGATCACAACAGTATTCCGGACCCCTTTGAGCCGCCGAGCAGGGCAGGGATCTTCATGACTGGCACGCAGCCCATTCAAAACTCTACAGTTGTGGCGGCAATAACCTCCGGATCAGCAGCGGCCGGGGCAGGAGGCCATGCGCGCCCGCTGGCTCAGGTACTGATGGATCTCATGGACAGGATGACAGCCCTGTTAACTTCCGTGGTTAACCCAGCGGATCAGGCTCAGCATGATGCAGAAGTGGCACGGTTACGTGAGGAGGTGGCACAAACCAAGGAAAACCTAGCAGTAGAGGACGTCAGGATGGCCATAGAGCGGGCGGCTTTAGATGCTAGAGCTCAGCAGATTCAGTCAGAAGCTTTCCATCTTATGATGGATCGGAACGCATCAAATGAAGTCATGAGGAGAAGACACCCGAAGGCTCAATCCCGTCTGCCTCTGATTTATGATCCTAGAAACCTCTTCCGCACACCCGGGGCGGGCCCCAGTAACCCGCCGGAGGTAAACCGGGTTGTAATGCCCGGGGCTAGGGCGCCGGTTTAGTCACGGGTGATGGAACCTCCTCGTGTGAATACAACTACACCTCATTATGTACTAACACCACCGGATCATTATTCTAACCCTTTGGAGAACATGCTCGCTACGGCGGCGCAATTGGCGGCTCTCCCAGCGGAGGGTGACTCCCCGACGATGATTGAAACCCGAAGGGTCAGAGAAGTTCTTCAGACGGCTTTGACGCAACAGGTGGCTTATTCTTATAGTTGAGACAGGATTCATTCGACCCCTCGCCCAAGCTGGAGCCCGAGTTATAGCAGGCATATATATTCGGCAGCCGTTCAAGCAACGCCCGGCGCCGTGACCAGCCGCGCGGGCATGACCCGACGCGTGATGGAGATCTTAACTTGGTTGACCAGGACAAGATCCGCCGAGAGGTTGAGCAGGCGGCTCAACAGGCAGCTGAGCAGGCGGCTCAGCGGGCGGTTCACCAGTCTTTTCCGGTTCATCCTTCACTTGACGCCTCGGTACTCTTCATGTGCTCGTGCCTCCTTAGCACCATAGAGGAAACAAGAACACGGTGCACGCTAGCGCCCGCCTGGTCTTGATCGTCATGGCTCACGTTATTGGAACCTGGCGAGGTTTTCCTGGCCTCGATCTCTACGCCCCTCGCGAGCCAGCCCGGTGAGGCCGCTCCCAAGGAGGTCTTGTGGCATCCGCCTCGCGAGGCTTGGCACCTCGCGAGGGTCTTGAGTCCTTGCTGGTGAAGATGGGCCATACGGCCTGCTCGTAGAGCCACGCTATGGGCCACAAACAGGCAAGTCTGGGGACCTCCGTTCCCAGAACGCCGATAGTAGTCCCCAGGCCCAAGGTGTGCTTGGGCTTGGCTTTGAGGCGAAGCCAAAGGTCAAGTGCGGAGCGCCTCGGGTCCCAATAGCATGTGGCCTTGGTCGACGCATGGAGGTTAATTGGACGTGGGTGTCTTCGCTTCCCCATGCTGCCTTGATACCCACCTGGCTAGGCGGCCACCACAGTCTACACGGTTTCCCTCCCGTTGTTGCCGCGCACTCTCCAATTCTTCCACTTCCTCATAGCTCAACCTCTCCCCCCGATCCGATCTAAGCTCAATCCTCCCATCACCATGGCACTGGACCAGTCGAAGAAAGGGAAGAGTCCCCTGTCCTCCGCCGAGCTGTGCCCGGTCACTGAGCCTGCCATTGGCAGGTCGCTGGTGCTCAACTAGGAAGCCATGGACAAGGTGCATCCCATGCTCGCCTCAAGCTTCAATGAGTGGGGAAGGATGGTGACCTGGCCTGCATCTCATGCTCGCGTCGACCGGACAGCCACCAAGGTTCCATTCTTCATAGACGCCCACTGGGCTGGCTTGGTTCCTCCTTTCTCCGCTTTCTTCAACGATGTGCGTGTGCATTATCAGATCCACATGTTGCACCTTGATCCCCAATCCATGACCCTTCTTGCCGTCTTCGCCTTTGTTTGCGAGGCCATGGTAGGCATTTCCCCTTCAGTGGCCCTTCTCCGCCACTTCTTCTCGCTGCATCTGATTGATCCCCGACAGAGCTCAGGATGCCTGACCTTTCAGGCCGTGGCGGCGACAGCCGGCACGGGGATTGACTTTGAGCTCCCACCATCCACGAGCGGGTTTCGGGCATGGTGGGTATTTGTTGATGTCGGAGTGCTAAGCCCCCTGCTCTCTTCTCCGTCAGCGCCTGCTATTCCCAACTCCGGTTGGTGCCACCAAAGGCTCGCCGATTCGCGCCTTGCCCCTATCTGGCTCAGGCTCAAGTGGCTCAAGGACCTTGATGTGACTGCGCCTATGGTGGTGAAGGAGTTCGTGTGGCGCCGAATCGCTCCGTTTTAGTGCCACTCACGACCGATGTGGACCTTGCTCAATAGCAAGGACCACATGAGACTTCAGGAGTCCGGGGTCCCCCTTGAGGCGCGGCGAACGGTGCTTGAGGTCCTGACGGGTGTCCCGTTGCCAGATGACATGCCAAGGAAGAGTTTCCTTCTGTACCGCTGCTTGAACAAGGCGACATTCGCTAAGCAGATGCCCTCCTTCGATGAGTGGGGGCTGTGTCCAGTCAGCCTCGTGGGGCCCCGTGAGAACCCCATCGTCGTGGTTCCTCTCCCTATCGTTGGCATCGAGCTCTCCCCAAGTGTGGATGCAGGGGGGCGAGCACCGCTGGGGGCCGATGGTGAAGGCGCCGAGATGCTGATGCCGCCCAGGGCTCCCGAGGCGTCGTCCTCGGGGACTCGCGACTCTTTCCCTGGGGCGGCGGTTGAGGGGGCGACGCAGCCCGCATCTCCCGAGGCCGGGGCTCCTGAGGCCTCGGCAGGTCGCCGCGAGACAGGGCCTGAAAGCTCCCCTCAGCTTGGCACTCCTGGGGCTGTCCCCTTCGAGTGCTTCTCCGGCTGTGCCTCGTGTCGGCCACCATGTCCAGCGCTTCATCCGGCTTTGTGTGGACTTCGAAGAGCTCCGCTAGAGGAGGTGTCCCCAAGCAGCGGCACCTTCGGTCCATTAAAACGGAAAAAGTACATCGCCGTTGACGAGTAAGTACCTTATCTTGGTGATTCTCTGCTTGCTGCTTCCCTTCCTGACGATGTCTCTTCAGGATCCCTTCCGCCAAGGCCGCGAAATCTCCTGAGAAGCAACCTCCTCTCCCCGTTTCTCTCGCTGGACTCGAGCGCTGCAAGCCCGCGCGCTGCTCATGGCGTGGAGTCGACTGGGGAAGCCAGCCTGTCGACAAGGCGTCTTGAGCTCGCGCCTTCGGTATCTCTCCTTCGCGGCCTTGCTTGGAGTACAACAAGCGTGCCAAGGGTTCCTCCCTTGGTCGTGGATGGCATCTGGATGGCTTCGGTCTTGTGTTCCTCTTCAAGCAGCGGGCCTCCACTTGTTCAGGCTCCTCGCAAGGCATGGCCCGCAACTGGGCGAGCGCCAACCCCGAGCCCCTCACTGAAAGGGGCGAGCCGCTTCGGGCCCCATCCACGGTCCCCGCGGCGGAGGACGGAGTCAGTAGCATGCTCAAGTCGGCGCAAGAAAGGAGCGTCGTCCGCCACGAGCTCCTTCAGGAGGCGATGGGCGCGATGAACCGGCTTGGTGAAGAGCTCGTGGATGTGGATGCGCGCCTCGTGGCCGATGGTCTTCGGCTGGTGGAGGAGGGGAATAAGCTGAAGGTGGCGATCAACCTCGGGTGCCACTAGCGCGAGCTCGATTATGCGAAGGCCGAGGCTTCCCTCGCAGCCTCCCGTGAGGCCTGCTCCCGAGCTCTGGAAGAGGCTCGGGAAGCTGACCATCGTCATGAGGTCACGGAGAAGCGCGTGTGGGAGCTCCAAGCCTGGAGCGTCGTCTTGGATAAGCAAGTGGAGGCGCGTAGAGCCGCCCTGGCGTCGTTGAGGGGGACGCCAGCTCAAGAGGAAGAGATCCGGAAGCGCGAGGAGGCGCGGGTGCTGGAAGCCGTGGAGCATAGCCTTGAGCTCGAACGACTGGAGACGAGGGAGCGTCAAATTCCCCAGGCAGAGGATGTCGTCGGCCCGTGCGAGGCCAGGGCCCATGAGGAGGTCGATCGCTGGGTGGCCGAGCCTCGCGCGGGTCTTGAGGGTAGGCTTGACCTGAAGTTGAAGCTCGTGGAAGCTGAGGCCATTGGTAGGACTGCTGCCCTCAAGTCTAGGTTGGCCGAGGTGGAGCGACGCGAGGAGGCCACCCAGCCGCCCTGGCCTCGGCGCAAGCCAAACTGGCCTCCACCCACGCCGAGCTGCTCCCTCTTCAGCAACGGGTCACTGATGCTGAGTCCGTCGTGCGGCAGAACAGGGAGGAAGTGCTTCAGCGATGGACGCTGGAGAGCGTGTACGCCCCCATGCTCTAGGACCTCAGGAACAGGGCCAACATCGCCCTGGACCACATCTGTGATGAGAATGCTCCTCATCCCCACGCGAACGACTACGCCAGCCACCTCCGCTTCTTCACCGACGTGGTCACACGCCTAGAGAACCGTTCCGAGAGGGCTCACCAACTTGTTGAAGAGAGGAGCCGCGGACTGCTCGGGCGTGCGTTCTCCCGCGTCTTCATCCATCTCCAGAACGTCGACCCCAACTTCGATTTTGAAGCCGCCATCGCTCCTGTACCCGAGGCCATCTAGGGCGACCTGTCGCGATGGGTGGAAGACAATGTGGACGCGCTGGTCAGGGCCTTCACTTCCGATGACGATGGGGTGGTGGTCACGGAGGACGCGGGTGACGTGGTCGACGATGGTGATGGCAGCGCTGGTGAAGGTGATGGTGATGCCAGCGATGGTGGCAGTGATGCGAGCGGCGTAACTAAGGGAAATCCGAGGGACGCGGCGAGCGACATGTCTGACTGATCCCATGTTTCCCAGCTGTTTGTCCTGCACAGAGAATCTCGGGCGCAACCCTTGAGGTTGTAAGAGCATTTTTGGAGGGGAAGCCCCTCATGTAAATATACTACTGCTTCTATCTTTTTAGGTCGAGTTGGATATCCGTCTTCGTGAACTCACGTATCCTGGGGCAAGGTTGTTGTTGCAGTTTACCTTAGCCTGGACGAGCGCAAAACCGGCTCATGAGATTGCGAGTTTCTGGGAAGCTCTTGAGTAACTCGTCGACACGCCTGAGGGGGCGGCGTGATAAGCAAGCGCTAGCCGTGGCGCGTCACGTGCGTGGCGCGTGTGCGCCATGCCCAGCCCCGCTTGCGAGGGGCCCGCGAGGGGGAAGCAACAGGCGCGAAATCCAAAATAACGTAAGAACCAGATAGCAAGAAATCGCTCGAACGAGAAAAGGCACCCCCTGCGCGCATCAATGAAACTTCAACTTCAACTTAAATCCAAATCCAGAAGGCAGGGTTACAAAAAAGAGACCGAAAGAAAATGACCGCGTCCGGCGCCGAGTCTAGTCTTCATGTCTTCTCATCAGCGCGGAGCTAAGTGCTGCCACTAGGACGTGGGAGGGAGCCCCCGAGGCCCGAGGGCGGCACTCCCGAGACTCCGGGGCGTGTACAGCCCCACTCGTTATTACGTGAGAGTGTCACGGGCGGAGACCTTCACGGGCGTGAGCCTTACTTCATATCGCCAGACGAGGGGCCCACCTTGCACCACCCCCTACCACCGTTGGGACGACCGGAGACCAGGACGGCACCAACGAGGGCAGAGGGGACGCCAGTGGCGCCCTCGGCGACCACGGGTCCTCTGTCGGGGGTAGGCTCTGGAGCACCTGCCCGGCAGAGGGCCTACCTCCGGGGGATGCCTTATTCCACGCGGCGCTGGGGTGGACCTTCGTCCCGGCTTCCTTCCTGCAGGCCCCAGCGTGCCCCCCTAGCGGGAGGGAGGCCGACGAGCTGGGACCGCCATCTGCTGGTGCAACCTGATCCCCCTGCGCACCATGGTTAGCGTAAGCCTACTCTTGAGGAATTGGTGGTGCCATGTAGTTGTGGTCACCGGCGCGGTTGGTGAGGCTTCTGGAGCGGTCCTGAAAGGCGCCGGCTTCTAGCGCCTCCTCCTCCCAGTCCGGCTCGAGGAACGAGCCAGGGTCGTCTTCCAGCATGTACTCCTGGTCCACCATGCGGGGCACATAGGCCTCCGAGGCCGCCTCCTCGAAGAGCTCGCCGTAGTGCCCCACACTCCATGTCGGCCGACCTAACGTGCCGCCTCGGGGATGGTAGGGTTGCATCCCGCCCGGACCGTAGGTGGCAGCGCTCGTGCTCGCGCCCAGCAGAGAAGGTGCGGGCGTGAGCGGGCGTGCAGCTCTGTTGGTTGCGCCGGTGTCGATGAAGCCTGGTGGTGCACCTGTAGGCACGCAGGCCTGGCGTGGTCCGCCATGCGACCTGACCGCAGCTTGTGGCGTGAGTAGAGAACAGAAGGGTGGCGCTCCTGAAGTCGCGCGTCCAAGAGCTCGGCAACACACTCTAGCAAAGCATCCCGACCGCTCTCCATTAACCGGCATCGCAGCAGCTCCCGAGCCACCGTGAGCGCGACCCTCATGTTTTCCTACTCTCGCCGGGAGTGTGGCGCCATGGCGGTGGCGTGGCTTGCAGCCCTTGAAGGAGCTCATGCCTGTCACGGGGTGAGGGTGGATGGAGCCTGGCCGCGCCGCCCGCGTCCCGTAGCGTAAGGTGGGGCTCGTGCCGCTTGGAGCGCGGGGTTGAGCTCTTCCTGGGCAGGCGGCGCCGCCCGGGCTGGCCAGGCTGCCCAGCAGTCGACGTTGGTCCTTGAGTCGCCTGACATCGGAGCCACGGAGCGCCGAAGGATCACGAGCGGATCGGCTGGTGGAAGGAGAGCTCCGGTGCACCCCTACCTGGCATGCCAAATGTCGGATCTCGGGTTCTGGCAAAACCCTCAAGGTTCGAACACTGGGGTGCGTGCGAAGCTCTCCCCCTACCGATCCACGTCCTAGCTTCGCTAAGATCTCAAGGGATAACTCGACAAACTCGCAACACAAAGGACACAAGGCTTATACTGGTTTGGGCCACCGCTGTGGTGTAATACCCTACTCCAGTGTGGTGATGGTGGATTGCCTCTTGGGCTGAGGATGAATAGTACCAGGGGAAGAACAGCCTCCTGAGGCGAGGTATTCTTGTGCTTGGTGAACTTGTGGTTGTTAGGATCTCTCCACCCCTCTAATGCGGTGGCTTAGTCCTATTTATAGATGCCCTGGTCCTCTGCCCAAATATTGAGCGGGAAGGGAGCCAACAACGGCCAATTCGAAAGGGGATAGCCAGTACAGCTTATCCTGACAAAAGTAGTCTTCGTCTGCCAAAGGCTCTGGTGGTGACGCTGTCTTGGGCTCCATGGTGACATCTGTCTTGCCGTCCTGCTGGTCTTGGTCTCATTGCACCAATATGGAAACCTTTTCTTGACACCTCGGTACTCTGCGTGTGTGCTTGCCTCCTTAGCACCAAACAGGAAACAAGGACACTGTGCACGCTGGTGCCCGCCTGGTCTCGATCGTCATGGCTCACGTCATATTGGAACCTCACGAGGTTTGCCTGGCCTCGATCTCTCCGCCCCTCGCGAGCCAGCGCAGTGAGGCCGCTCCCGAGGAGGTCTTGTGTCGTCCCCCTCGCGAGGCTTGGCCCCTCGTGAGGGTCTTGAGTCCTTGCTGGTGAAGATGGGTCGTACGGGCCCGCTCGCAGAGCCACGCTGTGGGCCGCAGGCAGGCAAGTCTAGGGACCCCCGTTCCCAGAACGCCGACATTACATACATTGGCCGTCAAAATTGGCCACCAGTGCAAATAAACGTGGCAGCAAAACAAGAGCATAACTGAAACAACTTCAGAAGAGGTCAAGAAACGTTATCCTGGGTATCCACCATGCTGGCAATAAGTTTAGCAAGCTTATTAGCTTTGTCCTGTTTGGCGCTAAAATCCTCCAACACTTGTTGTTGCACCAGAAAGTATGCATCTGAATTCTCTACGGACTTCCATAGTCCTTCCGCTTCTTGTCGCAGCACAGCTGATCGATGTCTTTCAGCTTGTAGTTGAGACTCAAGAAACCGAACTGATTCAGATAGTGAGTTTGAATAGCTTGTGCAAGTGGTAGTGGCTAGTAACTCGAACACTAAACCAAGACAGGACTTTGGGGTTGTCTCACTATCTTCAAGATAGTCTTCCTTAGCTGTTTTATCAGCTTTGTTGGACACCAACAAGGATATCTCACTATCCCGAACCTTATCTGCATTACTTCCTTTACCATTGCTTAATAAGGCACTCTTCCCCTATATTCTGTCAGCATTCTAAAAGAAGAAACAAGCAGACACTTAACAGGTTTAGCATGTACTAGTATACGAAACTCATTTTGGTGAACCAGTTCATTAGTAAGGTGGACAAGATTAAACTACCAAGTCTTCTATTGCCAAGTACTAGTACATAATAAAAGCAACAAACAAACATATATCTATGTCCTATGGTCACTACATTGTCTTGCCAAATCAAAATAGAGACATGGTTCAAATCATATCAGTTCAAGACAAAGCAGCAGTGAAAGAATACAAAGCATGGGAAACTACATGGCACACCAAGATTTTAGATGGGTACGATGGGTCTACATGTACAACAACACTATTGGCTCTGTTGTGACGCTAGTAATGTGTGTGATATGAGAAGTCAACTGTATACACAATTGAAATTGAACTCAACAGAGCTATTGGTAAGAGCAAACCTGTTAAAGAAACATGCGTGAACATACCTACTGGCCATTGGAGTTTCGATTGGATCCTTCAATTTAAGAATAAGTTTGGATGAGTAAATACAGTGATACAAGAGCAAAGCAGTATGCACGATAGCAATGGAATCTTAAATTAGAATAGTTGTTCTTCATGTTTAAGAACTTGTTCTACATGAACAGAGTGCAGTAATACACAAGAATACAATACTTAAAAAATGAGCTCATAGACCTTAACACATTCTTGGTTCGGGACCAATATAGAACAAGGCGTTCCCGGTCATCGTCCAGTGAATGTGTCTCAAGAGAACGTAAGGGAATTTGATGAGTTTCGTTGCCAGTGAAGTATGTTTTCTTCAGGTAATTCCGATACTACCACCAAGCATTCTTGAAGATAGCAGAGGTATTAGCATGGGTTACCTCATCCTGAGTTTCCAAATCGGTCCTTCAATATAGAGAAAAATGGGAAATTTTGCTATATTATAACCATCATGGAGGTAGAATGTATGGGACAAAGCAAAGTAATTGCCATGAATAACATTACTTACACATAACTCCTGGACAAACACCTGCAACTGGCATTTTCCTTCATCTTCAGTATAAAATTTCCAAGATGGGAAGATACACACATAGGATTTAACAACACCAAATGCGATAGCTGCTAAACTACGACTGGCTGGTTGTGCTTCCTCCACAGGAATAGGTGTACTAACTGGTGGAGTTGGGTTTCGCCGTGGTAGTAGTGGCCCTTTGGGCACTGGAGCTGCCTTACTAACTGCTCTTGTTTGGGAGCTCTGTGGTGGAGATGGTGCTGTGTCAACAGGAACTGGGTTACTATCTGATGGGGTTGGGGTTTGATTGGGTGAAGCTGGTTCTCTGACCATCGCAGTAGGGGTACAGTCTGCGAGAGGGTTATGTGTGGTAGGGCTGGTTCTCATGCATGTACAACCGGTGTTCTATCTCCACCAAGAGGTAGCACTGTTTATTTGAAGACCATGTTTTTACTCCGCTAGATACTGGCATCACCCGCTCCAATTCAAATGGCTGATAAATAGGAAACATAGTTGAATGTACATACATTGTGTGAGAGACAGATGCAATAGATAGTGTGGAAAAAAGAGGGCATGAAATAGTTGACATGTATATTGTTTAACTAAAACGGATAGCATGACATAATTTAACATATATGATGTCTATCTAAACTGGATAGCATAGCATAACATAATTCAAAGATATGATGAATAACTAAACATGATCGCATGACATAATTCACATACATGTTATCAGAGTAATCGGGATCACATGATTTAATTCACATATGTGATTTATATGCTAAACAGAGGGAATTCGATATGATGTCTGAACTAAGAACATGGTGTTGAATATTGTGTATATGATGTCTAAACTATGCAATGCAAGACACCATATGCATGATATGAGCAGTATAACCGTGCCAAGTTAGAGCATACACCTCGGTGGGGGAATAGGACTGGTCATCTATCTCTGAATCCATCTCTGAGGAGCTATCGGGACCCAACAAGAGATCTACTTCAATAGGTAGCACTGTTTGCTCTGAAGGCCTAGTTTTCACTCCAGATTTTTCCATCTCCCACCCAAATGGCTGATTCACGGGAAGAGTAGTTTAATGTACAAACATTCTTGACAAATGGTAATGTAATGAAGAAAAGGATGGGCAAGATATAATTCAAATATATGATTCCTGGTTAAATAGGATGGCATTGCACATTTCACATATATTATGGCTGGCTAAAAGACATGAGACTGCATAATTCCCATATATGATATAGAAACTAAACAGGTGGCATTACAGAACATGTCTAAACTAAGCAGATGACATATATGATGTCAAAAGTAGGCACTGCGTTTAAATTCACCTCAGAACAGATATCTTCCTCTAGATTACAATCTGGAGAGGGGGGGTTTGCCATTGAACCCACCATGGAGCGATGTCTGCATGACATTGTATTGCCGCGCAAAACTCTTCTCCTTTTCTCTACATGTTCAGCATGACTATGTACAATATCTGACATGCATACGAAAAAAATATGGTGAGATTATGTAAGGAGAGCATGCAGAAATCTAGAGTGATGGTAACAACCAGTGGATGGATCCAAAAATAATGATAGCAGGCTGATGATTGCTTTAATTTAATAAAAAAGACAGATGATGATTGCTTTACTATTTGTTTCCCACCCATGATGAACAACATAGGCATACCCTAGGTGAACCAGATATTAGATAGGGATACTATTCATTGCTGCCTCGATATGTGCCCCACAACTAATTTAGAGCTCAAGTTTGAACATTAATTTGGACATGACTTGGAGTCTAAGAGGTGAATAGGACGATTAAGTAGCAGGTAATTTTAAGCAATGCATAACATAAGCATAAACAAAAGAGTGCGACCTCTCTTGTGGACCCGTGTACTCCTTAGGTTCATCTGCTGAGTCGATGATGGTGATGCCATTGTGGTGCGTGCCGGCGGCAGGGAAGGAGATCTGAGGCGGCGAAAGACGGTCAGGAGTCGTGATGTCTGGTTTGGTGGATGCTTCTGTCGATGTAGCAGCTCAGGTGAGGTGGACGACATCGCGGCAGGAGCAGGACAAACCACACAAAGTTTCCTTCAACACCTACCTGTAACTGAAGTAATTCTATAATGGCTCATTTGGCTTGCATGGTTCTAAAAACGCAGGGATAGGAAAAACACCGGAATAGGATAGGAATGCACATGGTAAACAGAGCATTTGTAAACACAGGATTTCTGTCAACTTGGGTGTTTGGTTCACAGGAATTGGAAGAGCAGATGAATGCAAAGAAACATGGCCCAAATAAAGTGAAACCATATGAAGCGTGTACAGTTAGAATGTTATTCTGCCACTAATGCACTTGGTCTTGTTTTCATGCATAGGATTTTGAAAAGTAGGTCCAGGTGGATGTTTTGCTCCATTCCTTTCAACAAAATGCATGAATAATTGAATAGTAGAGTGCCATAGGAAAATTTCCTATTGTTATGTTTTCCCGTTGAACCAAAATAGCCCTAATGGATCAAAATGAATGTAGAGTAATAAGTGATGCAACAAGTGTACAACCTCTTTGCCGTAGCCGTGTCGACCTCAGCATCATTGGGTTGGCCGCTGAAGAAGTTGAGGATGAGGTGGCTGTCGGAGGTGTGGAGGAAGATCTGAGGAATCTGTAGGCAGCGTCTAGGGCACTGCTCTATTGTGATGGAACGTTCTATCGTTGGAGCAGCTCCGATGAGCCATAAGACGCCAAGGTTGAAGCAGCATAAGAGAGCCATCGTTAATCTCAAGTGGGATTCTAATAGCATCTCCAATAGATGATGTAAAATAGATGTAAAATTTACATCAGCAAAAACCACCTGAGTACAACAAATGAGGTAAAAACTGTTGACTCTGAACTTAACTGTCGAAACTGAAATTTACTGTGGAATCTGACTATTACTGTCGAAACTGAACGCAATGGTAGCAGAGAGGCACTTGACATGTAGTTTAGGGAGGGCCTGCAGTTCATCTTCAACCTGCAGCCCCTTGAGCTGCCAGCCACCACCGGCCGAACCGCCCCCCCCCCCCCCCCCCCCCGCGCCACCTCGCCGCCCCGAAACAACTCCCCACCGTCGGTCCGCCGCCGCCACGCCGCCCCGAAACAACTCCGCATCGCCGGTCCGCCACCACCCTTGCCAGCCCTCTAGCCCCCCACCCCCGCGCCGAGCTTTTTCTCCGGCGATCCCCATGCCACCGCCCCACCACCGCGCCCCCACCGCCGGCGACCACCGCCCCCCACGCCTAAGATAGATAGTGGGGTACCTCTCCGGCGAGCCCCCTCCTCGCTGCGGGTGGTTCTTCCTTAACTCCGATGAGCCCCCACCCCCTAAAAATCGACTGACCAAAAGTCGATTCAGTCGACTGAAGTGTAGCTAAATCAGAGTAGAGAAGCAGCACAAGCGAGGGGGAGAGCAGCAGCGTGAGCGAGAGCCGGAGCAGCAGCAGCAGCACGAGCGAGCGGGAACCGGAGCAGCAGCAGTTGGGCGAGCGAGTGAGCGAGAGCCGGAGCAGCAGCAGCTGGGTGAGCGAGCGATAGCCGGAGCAGCAGTAGCAGCACAAGCTAGCGAGCGAGAGCCGGAGCAGCAGTAGCAGGTCCGGCTGGTATGGACGCCGTCGCCTAAGGGGCCTCGCACTAGGGGAGAGCCACTGTGGAGATGTCGCCTGTGGCGTCGGCTTCAAGGTAGCTGCTCCATGGAGGTGCGGGATGGAGCACCATCGGTGCCGGGAGGTTGAGTTAAGGAGAAGGTGCGATGCGATGAGTGTACAGCCTCTTTGGTGGCGCCCAGTAGGCCTCGGCTTCGTCCGAGGAGTCGGTGAGGATGATGCGGTTCCGGTGGAGTAGGTTAAGGCGGCGCTGTGGGGATGGAGCAGCCGCGATAGACAAGGCGATCGTCGGAGCAGCTCCTTGGAGGTGGAGGACGGGGCGGCTGAACCGGCGGGACGACGAGATGGACGATGGGTCCTCATCCGGGGAGGTGGATGAGGGACGTCGAGCTGTTGCGGTGGACGACATCGTCGGTGAAGAGGCTCCGGCTGGGCAGCGGTGAGGTGGTAGATGGAGGAGGGTGGGGTTTCGCGGCTGGAGCGGAGAGGTTATGGCGGCCTGGGATTTCGAATGGCAAAAAGGAGGCGATGGGAGGGGGAACCATGACTTAGGAACGCGCTTGTCCAAAATGTAGGGTGTGCTACAAAAGTACCCCCACCAATTTGAACTAGCGGCCCTTTTGGCTCATGTTAGAAGGGGGATTTCGCATGTCGGGATCTGGCAGCTGGAGGGAGTTTTCGCGCGTGTTGTAATTTCGGGATAACAAGGCGCGGGTTGTGAAGGCGCTAATTTTGGGAGCACGGTATCTGAATTTTTGGGATATAACAAGGCACGGGTTGAATTTTAAGGACAAGCCTAACATGTAATATTGTACTTGTACGTACCAAATCAATTTGCACTTCCCTCAGCAAAAAAAGCGAAAAAAATAAAACTATTCACACCACATGAAGAGAGTGTCTTGTCCTGTTTTACTATACAAATGTCCAATTAAATTTTTTCGCTGGCTGTATAGTGCATGTAACCTGCTCATACCAACATTTTGGTGAATTCCAAATGTTTATACTACCGCTACAATTGAAACTGAATTTGAATTCGTTTCTCTATTTCAATAAGAACCTACAATCATGATTGTTGCCAACTTCAACCATCATTCGTGTATTACCTTAACAACACACCACATGATTACTATAGAGATAGATATGAAATATGTGTACTATATGAACTCGAATTCAATTTTGTGAATACACTTGATGTTGATTCCAAATAATAGTACATTTGATGTAGTAACTATATGTTCATAATCGAAACCATGTTCCATACGTACACCATGTTTATCACACACAGTATAGTGCCCCGTCCCCTACATTATAACAAGTATTTAGCCCTGGGCTGTAAAAGCCGCACATTAGCCCAAATTATAATCAATGTTCTATATATTATATGTAGTACTAGCAAGATGCCCATGCATTCTACGGAACATCAACATGATCAAGGGGAGGCCTTATTTACAAATATGGAGAGGGGTGTGGGTATCTTTTTTCAAAATTGCCATAGTTTCCTTCCTATCCGTCAGATATAAATAGGACGGCCTATATTGCACGATGGCAGGCACACCATCATCAACAACTCTGTTTTTTATAGGAGTAGAGATAAAATATATTATATGTAGTATAACATGTTTATAACCACACCATGTGTATCACCATTATATATATTCACGCATGCGTCGGATTAAAACACTATGGTAAATTCTTCAAATATCCGAATTCGCTTTTTATAATGAAGTATATATGATCTCTATTCATCTTTTACACCCACACAGTCCTCTTATCTTTGTAGCTAGCGCTAACTTTCTCTCGTGCATGCACACGCCCGCATCCCTCTCACCCTCCCTCAGCATTCTCTAGCTCCATCGCGCAAATTCTTCTTTTCACTTTAGGTCGTTCACCCATGGTGTGTGTAGGGCCCCCCAGCTCCTTGTTTATGGCATACATTGATCGATATGCCTCTCTAGCCAGGTGTGCCTACCACAAACACAAGCTTCCCCTCTTCTCTTCTCACCATCCATGCCTCACTCCCACCACTCTTTTCATCAATCTCGTACTCGCACACTCCTTCCCCCTCGATATAGTATGCCTCTCGCACCACCTCCTAGATGCATCCATCTCTCTCTATCCTTCTCCCCGGGCCTTATTTGCTTCTAACACATATATGCATGTATACCGATCGATCTCCCTACATATACGAGGTCGTGTACCACGCGTGCATGAAACAAAGTTCGACTTGATGCGTTGGCACGTTATTTTTAAATAAAGTTATATCGCTCAATGGCACGTACACAGAATATAAAACAATTTTTATGGAGAAAAAGGTAGTCCGCTCCACTATATACAATGGAGCATGCCTGCCTGCCTGGGTTTGTCTCTCTTCAGAGTATCTCACACAAGGCGGCGGTGGCCTCTCTCTCTCCCATCATTGGTCACTGATCCGGTCGCATCCCATCCGCCAGTGGAAAGGGAGGATGTGCATCGTTTCTCCGTTCGACGGTGCCGAGGCAGCACGTCCCAATCTGCGGTACCCGCCATTCTCTCTAACCAAGCTCCGGCGCGGTAGGGCCTACGCCACCTGCTCGCTGCCATAGTATGGGCAGACCCCCACCCGCCGCCGCTCACCTAGTTACATCCCGACGACCCCCAGGTATCCCCTCCGGCCTTGCTCCACTGCCCGTCTTCCCACGTCGCTGCATGTGGAAAATCTTGCATGTGGATCTTCCATAGTTCTTTTCCCAAAACGTAGCTCGTCCGGCGTACTTTCCATATTGCAATCTCGTCCTCACACTGTTTTAGACAAACACAACCGTGTTGTTATCTTCCCTTAGGACAAGGAATATGCTTCTTTTTTGTCGGTGTACGTGTCATCAATTGTTATTGGCCAGTAATTGTTTTCTTTCTACCTCTTTTTTGCAAACAGGGCTATCCATTTCACCTCGTTGCTATTACGAACTTTTGGTGAACTGCACAAATCACTTTTTTTCTTAAGAGTGTTTTGTGCAGTTGTACTAAAATGTCACACGGGCAACGTCTCTACATTTCAGTGCGACTTCACAAAAGGGAGATTGGTTTTGCTCTATCCTCCTCATCCAACTCCAAGCCTAATCTTCTCCAACTATTTGCTTAATCGTCTCCAACTAGTTAGTCCTAAGAGAGAGTGCAAAGGTGATCGGCTTCTATTTGTGTGTTTATTGTTTCATCAGCAGTCCTCTATTATTGTA
This sequence comes from Triticum urartu, assembly GCF_056163025.1. Lineage (NCBI taxonomy): Eukaryota > Viridiplantae > Streptophyta > Magnoliopsida > Poales > Poaceae > Triticum > Triticum urartu. The sequence goes on along the minus strand of NC_141878.1, from coordinate 187,933,326 downwards.
ATCACACTTAATATCTTTGGAACAGGGACGCTCAACTCTACTTTAGTGGAACTGCACAAAATGATCGGAATGTTGTATGCTCCAGATAGCTACTTTTTTTCCCAACATGCCTTGTTGATTTAGAAAGAGCTGGGGGCGTTGCTGCCAATGAAAGCATGGATCAATTTTAATTTAACACCTTCTCACAACTTGACTTCAGTTGTGATGTAAATATTAGCTCTGATCTGCTAATCATTGAGATGCATTAGCAAGGAAATTAGTTTTTTATTGTTTCCGAAAGAGCATCGATGGCAAGACACACGAACAAAAGATGAAAGCTCAGAGCATTGTACAATTTCATGTTGCTGGAAAATTATTTGTATAGTATGTCAATTATGTAAACAAAATGCTAGAAGGTTGATAGCATTGCCAGAAGCCTCTTTAGCATCCGGGTCCATGTGCCATGCACAAAATTATACTCCTCCGTTCCTAAATATTTGTCTTTTTACAAATTTCAAATGAGCATATTTGAGAGTGTAGATTCACTCATTTTGCTTCATATGTAGTCACTCGTTGAAATCTCTAGAAAGACAAATAATCCGGAGTATATTTAAGAAACAAGGGAGTAGTGCACAACCGCATGAAAGACTCAGCCCGGTCGTTGCACCGCATTAATAGGGAGTAATGAGCAGTCAAATCATAAGCCCCACCTTTCCCATCGTAAGATGATCGGAAGAAGCAACCATCAATACGCTCTTCTTTGAATCCGGTCATGCTACTCCATCCGTCACTTTTTATAGACCGCGCTTCAAAAAAATCTCTAAGACCAAGGTGACTAGCGATCGGCCTGAAAAATAGTATTGGTAGTTATAGCATGGCGTCTATTACTAGAGGAAATAATGCGTACACACATGCATACAGTGCGTCCACCCCGGGTACACACATGCATGCACTTAATCCACTCCGTAGTACATCGAGAGAAAATTATGGACTTGATTGCGATTACCACGCCCTAATTAATTGAGCATTAAACTAAACGCGTCTAAAGTCTCTCTGGTGGTGGAAATGTATTGAGAGAAATGCATCAGAATGAAGTGCGCCCTGTAACTGTGACGGAGGGAGGAGTAGTATGAAGGTGCAAAACGAAGTACGCGTATGGCCATTCGGTCAACGTACCTCCTTTTGGCATACCACTGACATGTGGGACCAGAGTGTGAGCAAACCGATCTCAATTTCAAAATGGCCAACCCGCCGTTCCTTGAGAGAGACAAGGAGCGAGAACACACAGACGGGCTCGCACGGAGGCCAAGATATATTCGAGCATGGTTGATCAATATCATCATTACATGTTCGATGTTTTTAATACTATACTGTTGGGCTGTTGTTTTCCGCCCTTCTCCCAAATAAATGTGTGCTTTATCAGAGACTAGCAAAAATGCCCGTGCGTTGCAACGGGAGAAAAAAATGCACATTCCTATCCCAATAAGTATGGCTAAAGACCTCTCAAAGGTCGACATGCTCTTTTTCAACACGCCGTCCCACCTGTTTCACAACCTATGCTTCTCCCTGCCATCATAGCTAGTGGTCACAATATCCGAGACAACGACTATGCTTCACTATGGAGCAAAGTGGACATTGCTAGAAATGAGTAGCATGTGTTTCTCTATATAATTTCCAACAACTAATAATGAATATCACGAAGGTAACTTATATTACATACCATCAAATTATACGACCTTTTTAGTGTAACTATTTTTGCTATCTAACAAAATCGTTTCATTTCTTTATTAAGGAATCAAACCATTACCTAAGCAACGAGTTGGATTTACATATTATATACTTGAATTAGTGTTTTGTGATTGATATTATTATTACTATTTACTCTGACAAATAAAATCAAGTTGTTAATTTAATTCAAATTGTTCCGATGTGAAAGCCTAGGTCTGACTCTTGTGTCAGTTATGTTGGGGAACGTAGTAATTTCAAAAAAATTCCTACGCACATGCAAGATCATGGTGATGCATAGCAACGAGATGGGAGAGTGTGATCTACGTACCCTTGTAGACCGACAGCGGAAGCGTTAGCACAACGCGGTTGATGTAGTCGTACGTCTTCACGGCCCGACCGATCAAGCACCGAAACTACGGCACCTCCGAGTTCTAGCACACGTTCAGCTCGATGACGATCCCCGGACTCTGATCCAGCAAAGTGTCGGGGAAGAGTTCCGTCAGCACGACGGTGTGGTGACGATCTTGATGTACTACTGTCGCAGGGCTTCGCCTAAGCACCGCTACAATATTATCGAGGATTATGGTGGAAGAGGGCACCGCACACGGCTAAGAATATGATCACGTGGATCAACTTGTGTCTCTAGGGGTGCCCTCTGCCTCCGTATATAAAGGATCAAAGGGGGGGTGCGGCCGGCCAGGAGAGGGCGCGCCAGGAGGAGTCCTACTCCCTCCGGGAGTAGGATTCCCCCCTTTCCTAGTTGGAATAGGATTCGGGAGGGGGGAAAGAGGAGAGAGAGAAGGAAGGGGGGCACCGCCCCCCTCTCCTTGTCCTATTCGGACTAGGGGGGAGGGGCGCGCGGCCCAGCCCTGGCCACCTCTCCTCTCTTCCACTAAGGCCCACTAAGGCCCATATACCTCCCGGGGGGGGGGGGTTCCGGTAACCTCCCGGTACTCCGGTAAAATCCCGATTTCACCCGGAACACTTCCGATATCCAAATATAGGCTTCCAATATATCAATCTTTATGTCTCGACCATTTCGAGACTCCTCGTCATGTCCCCGATCCCATCCGGGACTCCGAACTCCTTCGGTACATCAAAACTTATAAAGTCATAATATAACTGTCATCAAAACCTTAAGCGTGCGGACCCTACGGGTTCGAGAACAATGTAGACATGACCGAGACACGTCTCCGGTCAATAACCAATAGCGGAACCTGGATGCTCATATTGGCTCCTACATATTCTACGATGGTCTTTATCGGTCAGACCGCATAACAACATACGATGTTCCCTTTGTCATCGGTATGTTACTTGCCCGAGATTCGATCGTCGGTATCTTAATACCTAGTTCAATCTCGTTACCAGCAAGTCTCTTTACTCGTTCCGTAATACATTATCTCACAACTAACTCATTAGTTGCAATGCTTGCAAGGCTTATGTGATGTGTATTACCGAGAGGGCCCAGAGATACCTCTCCGACAATCGGAGTGACAAATCCTAATCTCGAAATACGCCAACCCAACATGTACCTTTCGAGACACCTGTAGAACACCTTTATAATCACCCAGTTACATTGTGACGTTTGATAGCACACAAAGTGTTCCTCCGGTAAACGGGGGTTGCATAATCTCATAGTCATAGGAACATGTATAAGTCATGAAGAAAGCAATAGCAACATACTAAACGATCGGGTGCTAAGCTAATGGAATGGGTAATGTCAATCACATCATTCTTCTAATGATGTGATCCCGTTAATCAAATAACAACTCTTTTGTTCATGGTTAGGAAACATAACCATCTTCGATTAACGAGCTAGTCAAGTAGAGGCATACTAGTGACACTCTGTTTGTCTATGTATTCACACATGTATTATGTTTCCGGTTAATACAATTCTAGCATGAATAATAAACATTTATCATGATATAAGGAAATAAATAATAACTTTATTATTGCCTCTAGGGCATATTTCCTTCAGTCTCCCACATGCACTAGAGTCAATAATCTAGTTCACATCGCCATGTGATCCAACACTAATAGTTCACATCACCATGTGATTAACACCCATGGTTCACATTGTCATGTGACCTATACCCAAAGGGTTTACTAGAGTCAGTAATCTAGTTCACATCGTTTATGTGATTAACACCCAAAGAGTACTAAGGTGTGATCATGTTTTGCCTGTGAGAGAAGTTTAGTCAACGGGTCTGCCATATTCAGATCCGTAAGTATTTTGCAATTTTCTATGTCTAGAATGCTCTGCACGGAGCTACTTTAGCTAATTGCTCCCTCTTTCAATATGTATCCAGATGAAGACTAAGAGTCATCCGGATCAGTGCCAAAACTTGTATCGATGTAACCCTTTTACGACGAACCTTTTTTCACCTCCATAATCGAGAAACATATCCTTATTCCACTAAGGATAATTTTGACCGCTTTCAAGTGATCTATTCCTAGATCACTATTGTACTCCCTTGCCAAAATTAGTGTAGGGTATACAATAGGTCTGGTACACAGCATCGCATACTTTATAGAACCTATGGCCAAGGCATAGGGAATGACTTTCATTCTCATTCTATTTTCTGCCATGGTCGGGCTTTGAGTCTTACTCAATTTCACACCTTGTAACACAGGCAAGAATTCTTTTTTTGACTATTCCATTTTGAACTACTTCAAAATCTTGTCAAGGTATGTACTCATTGAAAAAAACTTATCAAGCGTCTTGATCTATCTCTATAGATCTTGATGCTCAATATGTAAGCAGCTGCACCGAGGTTTTCTTTGAAAAAATCCTTTCAAACACTGCTTTATGCTTTGCAGAATAATTCTACATTATTTCCGATCAACAATATGTCATACACATATACTTATCAGAAATGTTGTAGTGCTCCCACTCACTTTCTTGTAAATACAGGCTTCACCGCAAGTCTGTATAAAACTATATGCTTTGATCAACTTATCAAAGCGTATATTCCAACTCCGAGATGCTTGCACCAGCCCATAGATGGATCGCTGGAGCTTGCATATTTTGTTTAGCACCTTTAGGATTGATAAAACCTTCTAGTTGCATCATATACAACTCTTCTTTAAATCCATTAAGGAATGTAGTTTTGTTTATCCATTTGCCAGATTTCATAAAAATGCGGCAATTGCTAACATGATTTGCACAGACTTAAGCATCGCTACGAGTGAGAAAATTTCATCGTAGTCAACACCTTGAACTTTGTCAAAAACCTTTTTCGACAAGTCTAGCTTTGTAGATAGTAACACTACTATCAGCGTCCGTCTTGCTCTTGAAGATCCATTTAATTTCAATGGCTTGCCAAACAACGGGCAAGTCAACCAAAGTCCATACTTTGTTCTCATACATGGATCCTATCTCAGATTTCATGGTCTCAAGCCATTTTGCGGAATCTGGGCTCATCATCGCTTTCTCATAGTTCGCAAGTTCGTCATGGTCTAGTAACATGACTTCCAGAATAGGATTACCGTACCACTCTGGTGCGGATCTCACTCTGGTTTACCTACGAGATTCGGTAGTAACTTGATCTGAAGTTACATGATCATCATCATTAGCTTCCTCACTAATTGGTGTAGTAGTCACAAGAACAGATTTCTGTGATGAACTATTTTCCAATAAGGGAGAAGGTACAATTACCTTATCAAGTTTTCTACTTTCCTCCCACTCACTTCTTTCGAGAGAAACTCCTTCTCTAGAAAGGATCCATTCTCAGCAATGAATAACTTGCCTTCGGATCTGTGATAGAAGGTGTACCCAACATTTTCTTTTGGGTAACCTATGAAGATTTACTTCTCCGATTTGGGTTCGAGCTTATCATGTTGAAACTTTTTCACATAAGCATCGCAGTCCCAAACTTTAAGAAACGACATCTTAGGTTTCTTGCCAAACCATAGTTCATACGGTGTCATTTCAACGGATTTAGATGGTGCCCTATTTGACGTGAATGCAGTTGTCTCTGATGCATAACCCCAAAACGATAGTGGTAAATCGGTAAGAGACATCATAGATCGCACCATATCTAATAAAGTACGGTTATGACGTTCGGACACACCATTACATTGTGGTGTTTCCAGGTGGCGTGAGTAGTGAAACTATTTGACATTGTTTTTAACTGAAGGCCAAACTCGTAACTCAAATGCTCTTCTCTACGATCAGATCGTAGAAACTTTATTTTCTTGTTACGATGATTTTTCACTTCACTCTGAAATTCTTTGAACTTTTCAAATGTTTCAGACTTATGTTTCATCAAGTAAATATACTCATATCTGCTCAAATCATCTGTGAAGATCAGAAAATAATGATACCTGTCACGAGCCTCAATATTCATCGGACCACATACATCAGTATGTATGATTTCCAACAAATCTGTTGCTCGCTCCATTGTTCCGAAGAACAGAGTCTTAGTCATCTTGCCCATGAGGCATGGTTCGCAAGCATCAACTGATTCATAATCAAGTGATTCCAAAAGCCCATCAGCATGGAGTTTCTTCATGCGCTTTACACCAATATGACCTAAACGGCAATGCCACAAATAAGTTGCACTATCATTATTAACTTTGCATCTTTTGGTTTCAATATTATGATTATGTGTATCACTACGATTGAGATCCAATGAACTATTTTCATTGGGTGTGTAACCATATAAGGTTTTATTCATGTAAACAGAACAACAATTTATTCTCTTACTTAAATGAATAACCGTATTACAATAAATATGATCAAATCATATTCATTCTCAACGCAAACACCAAATAACACTTATTTAGGTTCAACACTAATCCCGAAATTATAGGGAGTGTGCGATGATGATCATATCAATCTTGGAACCACTTCCAACACACATCGTCACTTCACCCTTAACTAGTCTCTGTTTATTCTGCAACTTCCGTTTCGAGTTACTAATCTTAGCAACTGAACTAGTATCAAATACCGAGGGGTTGCTATAAACACTAGTAAAGTACACATCAATAACATGTATATCAAATATACTTATGTTCACTTTGCCATCCTTCTTATCCGCCAATCACTTGGGGTAGTTCCGCTTCCAGTGACCAGTCCCTTTGCAGTAGAAGCACTTAGTCTCAGGCTTAGGACCAGACTTGGGCTTCTTCACTTGAGCAGCAACTTGCTTGCTGTTCTTCTTGAAGTTCCCCTTCTTCGCTCTGCCTTTTTATTGAAACTAGTGGTCTTGTCTACCATCAACACTTGATGTTTTTCTCGATTTCTACCTTCGTCAATTTCAGCATTACGAAGAGCTTGGGAATCGTTTCTGCTATCCCTTGCATATCATAGTTCATCACGAAGTTCTACTAACTTGGTGATGGTGACTAGAGAATTCTGTTAATCACTATTTTATCTAGAAGATTAACTCCCACTTGATTCAAGCAATTGTAGTACCCAGACAATCTGAGCACATGCTCACTAGTTGAGCGATTCTCCTCCATCTTTTAGCTATAGAACTTGTTGGAAACTTCATATCTCTCAACTCGGGTATTTGCTTGAAATATTAACTTCAACTCCTGGAACATCTCATATGTTCCATGACGTTCAAAACGTCTTTGAAGTCCCGATTCTAAGCCGTTAAGCATGGTGCACTAAACTATCAAGTAGTCATCATATTGAGCTAGCCAAACGTTCATAACGTCTGCATCTGCTCCTGCAATAGGTCTGTCACCTAGCGGTGCATCAAGGACATAATTCTTCTGTGCAGCAATGAGGATAAACCTCAGATCACGGATCCAATCCGCATCATTGCTACTAACATTTTTCAACACAATTTTCTCTAGGAACATATCAAAATAAACACATGAAAGCAACAACGTGAGCTATTGATCTACAACATAATTTGCAAAATACTACCAGGACTAAGTTCATGATAAATTTAAAGTTCAATTAATCATATTACTTAAGAACTCCCACTTAGAAAGACATCCCTCTAATCTTCTAAGTGATCACGTGATCCAAATCAACTAAACCATGTCCGATCATCACGTGAGATGGAGTAGTTTCAATGGTGAACATCACTATGTTGATCATATCTACTATATGATTCACGCTCGACCTTTCGGTCTCCGTGTTCCGAGGCCATATCTGTATATGCTTGGCTCGTCAAGTATAACCTGAGTATTCTGCGATGTGCAACTATTTTGCACCCGTTCTATTTGAACATAGAGCCTATCACACCCGATCATCACGTGGTGTCTGGGCACGACGAACTTTGGCAACGGTGCATACTCAGGGAGAACACTTCTTGATAATTAGTGAGAGATCATCTTATAATGCTACCGTCAATCAAAGCAAGATAAGATGCATAAAAGATAAACATCACATGCAATCAATATAAGTGATATGATATGGCCATCATCATCTTGTGCTTGTGATCTCCATCTTCGAAGCACCGTCATGATCACCATCGTCACCGGGGCGACACCTTGATCTCCATCGTAGCATCGTTGTCGTCTCGCCAATCTTATGCTTCCACGACTATCGCTACCGCTTAGTGATAAAGTAAAGCATTACAACGCGATTGCATTGCATACAATAAAGCGACAACCATATGGCTCCTGCCAGTTGCCGATAACTCGGTTACAAAACATGATCATCTCATATAATAAAATTTAGCATCATGTCTTGACCATATCACATCACAACATGCCCTGCAAAAACAAGTTAGACGTCCTCTACTTTGTTGTTGCAAGTTTTACGTGGCTGCTACGGGCTTAAGCAAGAACCAATCTTACCTACGCATCAAAACCACAACGATAGTTTGTCAAGTGGTGTTGTTTTAACCTTCGCAAGGACCGGGCATAGCCACACTAGGTTCAACTAAAGTTGGAGAAATTGTCACCCGCTAGCCACCTTTGTGCAAAGCACGTCGGGAGAACCGGTCTCGCGTAAGCGTATGCGTAATGTCGGTCCGGGCCACTTCGTCCAACAATACTGCCGAACCAAAGTATGACATGCTGGTAAGCAGTATGACTTATATCGCCCACAACTCACTTGTGTTCTACTCGTGCAAATAACATCAACACATAAAACCTAGGCTCGGATACCACTGTTGGGGAACGTAGTAATTTCAAAAATTTCCTACGCACACGCAAGATCATGGTGATGCATAGCAACGAGAGGGGAGAGTGTGATCTACGTACCCTTGTAGACCGACAGCGGAAGCGTTAGCACAACGCGGTTGATGTAGTCGTACGTCTTCACGGCCCGACCGATCAAGCACCGAAACTACGGCACCTCCGAGTTCTAGCACACGTTCAGCTCGATGATGATCCCCGGACTCCGATCCAGCAAAGTGTCGGGGAAGAGTTCCGTCAGCACGACGGTGTGGTGACGATCTTGATGTACTACTGTCGCAGGGCTTCGCCTAAGCACCGCTACAATATTATCGAGGATTATGGTGGAAGAGGGCACCGCACACGGCTAAGAATATGATCACGTGGATCAACTTGTGTCTCTAGGGGTGCCCTCTGCCTCCGTATATAAAGGATCAAAGGGGGGGTGCGGCCGGCCAGGAGAGGGCGCGCCAGGAGGAGTCCTACTCCCTCCGGGAGTAGGATTCCCCCCCTTTCCTAGTTGGAATAGGATTCGGGAGGGGGGAAAGAGGAGAGAGAGAAGGAAGGGGGGCGCCGCCCCCCTCTCCTTGTCCTATTCGGACTAGGGGGGGAGGGGCGCGCGGCCCAGCCCTGGCCACCTCTCCTCTCTTCCACTAAGGCCCACTAAGGCCCATATACCTCCCGGGGGGGTTCCGGTAACCTCCCGGTACTCTGGTAAAATCCCGATTTCACCCGGAACACTTCCGATATCCAAATATAGGCTTCCAATATATCAATCTTTATGTCTCGACCATTTCGAGACTCCTCGTCATGTCCCCGATCCCATCCGGGACTCCGAACTCCTTCGGTACATCAAAACTTATAAACTCATAATATAACTGTCATCAAAACCTTAAGCGTGCGGACCCTACGGGTTCGAGAACAATGTAGACATGACCGAGATACGTCTCCGGTCAATAACCAATAGCGGAACCTAGATGCTCATATTGGCTCCTAAATATTCTACGATGGTCTTTATCGGTCAGACCGCATAACAACATACGTTGTTCCCTTTGTCATCGGTATGTTACTTGCCCGAGATTCGATCGTCGGTATCTTAATACCTAGTTCAATCTCGTTACCGGCAAGTCTCTTTGCTCGTTCCGTAATACATTATCTCACAACTAACTCATTAGTTGCAATGCTTGCAAGGCTTATGTGATGTGTATTACCGAGAGGGCCCAGAGATACCTCTCCGACAATCGGAGTGACAAATCCTAATCTCGAAATACGCCAACCCAACATGTACCTTTGGAGACACCTGTAGAGCATCTTTATAATCACCCAGTTACGTTGTGACGTTTGGTAGCACACAAAGTGTTCCTCCGATAAACGGGAGTTGCATAATCTCATAGTTATAGGAACATGTATAAGTCATGAAGAAAGCAATAGCAACATACTTAACGATTGGGTGCTAAGCTAATGGAATGGGTAATGTCAATCACATCATTCTTCTAATGATGTGATCCCGTTAATCAAATAACAACTCTTTTGTTCATGGTTAGGAAACATAACCATCTTCGATTAACGAGCTAGTCAAGTAGAGGCATACTAGTGACACTCTGTTTGTCTATGTATTCACACATGTATTATGTTTCCGGTTAATACAATTCTAGCATGAATAATAAACATTTATCATGATATAAGGAAATAAATAATAACTTTATTATTGCCTCTAGGGCATATTTACTTCAAGTTATACCTAGCTATGGCGAGGTTTTACGTTGTTACCTTGTTGAAAAGCATTGCTCGAACTGGTTCTTCAGGGTGAAAATCTAAATGGCCTTCGATGGTTGGATCTAGTGACGACGGCGATTGAACGCCGCTCCCATCCTGAAGGTGTTGATGTTGAAGAATCTCGCCGTCCGTGTGGTGTCATGAGATGGTTGGTGCGGATATGATTATTGTTGTAGTTTTCAGATATCAAGGATCTGATAGCTTTGTTTTTTTTCATTTGTCCTTGCCCATGCATATATTTGGTCTTACATGATTTTGCTATTAGCTGGTGTGTTTTTGTGTGTGTGTTGGTGTTGATCGTGTGCATGCTAGCTATGCAAAGACCCAGTGTGTGCCCAATGTGTTTGTATCCTCTTGATACTTCATTTTGAGTTAATAAAATCTATTTATCAAAAAAAGAAAAAAAAAGATACAAACTTAAATCACATAGAATTTGAGTCGATAACAAACTGCAATTGTATGTTTTTATTTGTATGTTTCATTATTCTTTTTTCTTGTGAGGTTATATTTTATTAATCTTGTGAGACGGAACGTAATTTAAATTGTTTGGTAATACTTATGTATTCTGCAAAATACAAATTTTCTTTTCTATGTGGTTTTTAACACTTTTTTATGTGGTTGATATGCTACAAAAATAGGCTTCATGTGGTGCGGCTCTTTTTTTTAGAAAATGTGGTGATTCCCTATTTTTTTGAGCAATTCACATGGACGTGCATGTCATACGTGTACGTGGACCAGTCCGCTTGGTATATTAGGGAAAAACATTAAATAATGCAATTGGGCTTGGGCTAATACTACTTTCATCAAACATGTATATCTTTTTTTTAGAAGAGGCCCACACCAAATTAAATTATCACAGGAGAGAAATTACAATCCTCACTGAGGACTTTACTGAGAGTATGAGGCACATCAGCCACACAGGAAAAACTCCCAAACCTCCGCATATGCTCATGCGCTAGCCTGTTCTTGTTGCATTTCACAGCGCTGATCGAGACTTCTTTGAAACTGCTCATTAACACTTTTGCATCAACAACCATCAGGAAGAGGAACAACCATCGTGAAGAGGCTGGATTCATTTTTGGTGTTACTATCCAAATACGTTTTTATTTTTTTGACTCAATGTTACTATCCAATAGGTTTTCCACGCTTGCGCAGTCAGCCTCAATGCACAGAGGGCCCATGTACAGCTTCCTTAATTCAGTCATGCCCCACAGAATAGCAGCAAGCTCGGCCCATCGAGCTGCTGCATCCTTTCCGCGTGAGACCGTGTTTTTTTTTAAGATGAAACCGTGTTCTTCTCAACGTAGAGTCTGTATGCACGGAAAATACAAAGAAGAACCTGGGTTCCAGCGCACCTTTTATGCAAAAAAAATTAGTAATTCAAAAAAAATTCCAAAAATTCCAAATCTTTTATGGTATCAAACATGATTAAGTATTATAGTCGTATAAAAAGATTCGTCGGAGAATGACTTTTATTGCATCCTGGGTCAAAGATTTAGCAAAAAACGCTATATACAAGCATTATACACACTATATTGTCGTCATAAACTTGTCTTTTTTACCTTGAAGTCAATATGAATCATTTCTTGTCCAAACTTTTTATACGAGTACAATACCTGATCATCTTTGATTTCAAATAAGATTTGGAATTTTTTGAACTTTATTTGAATTACTTTTTTTTTTGCACATATAGGGTGCGCGGGTACCCGAGAGCACCAAGTTCTCGTCCATCACCTCTTTATGTAATTTCTTTATGAACTTGCCCCACAATTGACTGTATGCACGTGCCTATATATACATACAAAGTACGTGTGTTGCAAGTTGCAACGGGAAAAAACGTCAGCATAAAAAGCATGGTTGAAGACTCCCTTTTCTCCTCAGTCCACGGCCTCTATTTCAACATGCGATACCTCACCGATGTCGCCGCTTATCCTCATTTCCACCCTCAGCGACAATACCCACATCAATACCTGATCACAATTTGTTCAAATATCTAGCAAATATGTCTGTGCATTGCAATAGGAGAAAAATGATTCATTTCATATCTCTAGCTTATGGACCCGTATGTGTTGCAATGGGAGAACACATGACGTATGCATGCATGATATGATTCTATCAAAACTCGCCTTAACGAAAAACATCATTGAGTTCAATCCTTATTTTGTTGAAGTACAATACATGTGTAATACATGTATTTGTCTACCCAAAGAGATACATGCAACTTTCTCGTTTCCAAATTAAACCTAGGGACCTTGTTCCACCTTTAACAATCTTGTCACCCAAATATGAACTTAAACCTACTTTATTGTTATAGTCAAAAGGCAATAAACTCCTCATATAATATGTACTTTCTTATCCATGCACCGTCAAAAACCTAATACTTGCAAAATATATATATTGGCCATTCAATGTATGGACCATTAAAACATTATGGAATTCTTTACATGTCGTGAGTCAAAAATTGAAACTATGATAATTATCCAACTCAGTGGCCAAGGAACATAACTGAGCTCAATGGCAAAATGACACATGAAATGCACATTTTCTAATTAGCAGTTCCGGTTCAAGCATAGGTGAACGAAGTAGTTTTCTACTTTGATTTCCTGCTTGCAGATATTGCGGTCAATTTATATGCCCACAATTCGCCATTACGTTGTCTTTTAGCAAAGGTGTCATGGGTTTGTCACGGCAGATGTCCTTGTGAAAGGACTTAGTCGTAGAGCCATCGCTACGGGTTAGCTCAAAGGGGTTAAACCGGACAAGGGGACACGGGGATTTTATACTAGTTCGGCCCCTTCAAGGAAGGTAAAAGCCTACGTCTAATTGTGATTGGTATTGCTAGGGTTTCGAAGGCCAGGGAGCGAATCCGCTTTGTCTGGCTCTTGAGTTGTTGTCTGTCCCTAAACCGCGGTCGGATCGTCCCTTTATATACATAGGTTGACGCCCGCCGGGTTACAGAGTCCCGAAGCCGGATCATAAACGTATCCGGTTTGGTCTCTATCCTTCCTATCTTATAATACAAGTTATATGACTAGGTCGGTTTACATTTACAGGCTTTAACCCGCCTTTGGGCTTTGGGCCTTCGTGAAACGCCATCATCCTTGCATCTTCATGGGCTTCTAATCTTCAAGGAGTTAACCCGGCTACAGAAGGCCGGTTTACCTCCAGTAGTAATATCCCCAACATTAGGCCCCAGATTGATTTGAACTTGTTCATGTCAATCTTCTATACTTAGAAAAATTCTTCCCTCATATCTTCACCTTGATCTTGTAAACCGCCGTGACTTCATACTCCCAGATTATGATAAACCACCCTGACGTCATCTTTCCGTTGATGTCGACGATATCCTTCATTTAATGTGTATTCAGCCACCGAGGCGACACTTTTATTAAATTATCCATTTTTGGGCTCCTCGATTCTCGCACTTGCCGTTTTATCACTTTGCCTTATAAATAGGGGCAGAGGACCCCTTTCTTTTCTTTCCGCTACCCATTCATCTCTTCTTCTTCTTCCTCTCGACGACCCCGCACTCGAGCGTCGTCGTCATCTTCGAACCTCGCCTTTGCCTCGCCGTCAGCCGCTGCATCAACCTATTCGCACTAGAGTACCACAGCGCCCTTTCGCTGCTTCCGCGGACGCAGTGAGTCCTTTCCCCCTTCTTTCTCAGATCCATTAGGGTTTCCCTGTTCCTCGCGGCTCTTGCAGTTCATTGGAGCTTTTGGTGTTGTTCTTCCTTGGCCTGTACATGAATGCTTCGCACTTTATCATATCCATTGTCGTGGCTAATCTTTTGTTACTACCATAAATCCTTATGCGCAAAAGCTGATGTAGTCCTTCATAAACTGTTTCGGGCCTTACCCTTTTTAGGTCAAAATATTTTTGCTTTCCTGTCTTATCTTAGATCTGAAATTATCATATGTTTCTGTGAAATCTGTTTCTCCTCACGCCAACCTAGGCGGTTTAACTTTGTATAATCAATCTATACCATTAGCCCTCTGATAAACCGGAGGAGACCTTTACCTTTACAGTTATACTCCGGTTTAATAGTGTCTGAATACTCCTGTCCTTGTATTACCTTTTTTCCCTTATTGCATTAGTCTCCGGTTTACGCCTTTTCACATATCAGTATGTTTCTTGCTCCATTGTATCTTGCATATCATCATGCGTGATCTATAAAGCGGCCTTTCATTTTCAGCTTGTTTGTTTCGCAATGGCCAAACAATTCACTGCTTGCAACTGGGCTCATTCCCGGTTTACTGAGACTCATTTGAATGAGATGGTCAGCATTGGATCCCTGCCTAAGAAAACTGAAATCAAATGGCGAGTTCCAGGAACAGAAAATTCTCCGACCCCAAGGCAAGGCGAGGTGGTGGTCTTTGTTGACCACATAGGACGTGGCTTCAAACCGCCAGGATCAAAGTTTTACCGGGATGTACTTGCCAATTTTCAACTCATCCACAGATATTGGGCCGAATTCAGTATCCAACCTATGCAACTTCCAAGTCTTCTGTGAAGCATACTTACAAGAAGAACTGACTACAGAACTGTTCCGGGATTTCTTTCACTTAAACCGGCGCATAGAGTTTGTAAATGGCCCGAACACAGAACTCGGTGGTGTCTCAATTCAAAAGCGGAAAGAAGTTGAATTTCCTCATGCCAAACGTCATAGCCACCCAAAGGAATGGAACCAAACTTGGTTTTATTGCAGAGACACTTCACCTGAAGACGAAAATCCCCTTCCAGGCTTTCGTGAG